>NC_136916.1:68917999-69639333 GCF_949752795.1 Hyperoodon ampullatus
GCCATTATTTTGTAATAACTCTAAATGGAGTATAATTTATAATATTGAATCGGTACATTGTACACCTGAAACTAACATAACAGTGTAAATCAACTCTACTTCAAATTTAAAAAATAAAAAATAAAAGATTAATCACATTAAAAAATAATGCTTGGGGGCTTCCCTGGTGGCACAGTGGTTGAGAGTCCGCCTGCTGATACAGGGGACACGGGTTTGTGCCCCAGTTCAGGAGGATCCCACATGCCGCGGAGTGGCTGGGACCGTGAGCCATGGCCACTGAGCCTGCGCATCTGGAGCCTGTGCTCCACAGCGGGAGAGGCCACAATAGTGAGAGGCCCGCGTACTGCAAAATAATAATAATAATAATAATAATAATGCTGTTGGAAAAATGGTGCCAATAGACTTGCTTGACCAGGGCTGCCACAGATTTTCAATTTGTGAAAAAAATTCAACATCTCTGAAATACAACAAAGTGAGGTATGCCTATAAAGTGTGATCAGTTTTGGACAATCAGGGACACTTACTAAATTGAGGAGGGTTCTTCTTGCTAAATTAGTATTTACAAGGAAGTTCACAGATGGATTTAGTGGAAAAATCAAGAGCTTGATTAAAGTTTGGTCAAGCAAAGAATCTTTGTTAGTTTCCTCCTTGTTCCTAAGAAAGAAGAGACATTCTTCTTTCCTTTGAATAATAAAAGTCCATTTTTTTCATTGAGGGTGTGCTGAATCTTCTGTAGAGAGCAGTCAGTAAATGACATTTGCTAGATGGTGTTAACTATCAAACATTAAGGGGGGATTCAATGAAATTAAATAAAAATAAAAATTAATGTTAAAAATACAGTTTCTAATTTCACAGGGCAACCAGTGGAGAAGACTTCCATATGTTCCTCTTAAAGCATCTTTAGATGGAGAAGTGAGCATAGCAGTGGCAATCCATTGGATATCCTGATTTGCAGTTTGAATTTCTGTGGTTATGTCTTGGGGTGTTCTGGTGAACTTTCTGAGTAGCCAACAGAGCAGCAGGCACAAAGGTTGCCTATATATGATCTGTTCTGGTTATTTCCTTGAAGGTATAGCTTGTTATCCAGCTTCAGATTGCTGATAATCTGACAGTTGAGAAAAAGGACAGTTTTAGTTCTCGATGATTTCAAATCATAACAGATTAAAATTGGAAATGTTAATTTGGAGAGTTGCAGCCAATTATTGGAAGATTAGAATAATTCAGTCAAGTACTGGCAAAACATGCAGATGGACCCCACAAGGATACATTATAGTTTTCCAAGAAACATCATTATTCTCTCTACAGTCATCACCATTTATATCAGAGAAAATCACATAAGACTGATATATATATATATTTTTTTGCAGTACACAGGCCTCTCACAGTTGTGGTCTCTCCCGTTGTGGAGCACAGGCTGCGGACAGGCAGGCTCAATGGCCACGGCTCACAGGCCCAGCCGCTCCGCTGCATGTGGGATCTTCCTGGACCAGGGCATGAACCGGTGTCCCCTGCATCAGCAGGTGGACTCTCAACCACTGCACTACCAGGGAAGCCCAAGACTAATTTTTTTGCAAAATAAATCTAGTCTCATAAAACTAGGCCTGGCTATTTATATAAGTGCCACCAGAATAGTGAGGCATTATATAAATCTCTTGAGCTCATTTTGCTGAAATTTTTTCATAAGGAATCTCAGATTGTACTTTTCAGAATCTCTCAAGGTTAGGAAGTTAAGCCAACAGCTTGCCACTACATTTTGCCTGCAATAACTATAGATTTTGGTAAATCCCTTTCTTTTCAACATCCCACAATATACTGAGTTTGCTGGGTCTGGTGGAAAAGACCTTCCTTACTGATTTGTAAGGTGAGGTGACCCATATATTTCTAATAGAGGCTGGTTTTTCCAAAGAAGCTTTATAAACACTGGGTCCTTTAAGTCAACAGTAGTTCCATAAAACTGTCTGTTCATACCTGATTTGATGCACATTTTTCTCAAATAAGACATTCCAATCGTGCCTTGGTAATAAAACCAATTCTTGGCTTCCTTATGGGTCTACAAGAAACTGAAAGTTTGCAGATGACATGATACTATACATAGAGAATCCTAAAGATGCTACCAGAAAACTCCTAGAGCTAATCAATGAATTTGGTAAAGTAGCAGGATACAAAATTAATGCACAGAAATCTCTGGCATTCCTGTACACTAATGATGAAAAATCTGAAAATGAAATCAAGAAAACACTCCCATTTACCATTGCAACAAAAAGAATAAAATACCTAGGAATAAACCTACCTAAGGAGACAAAAGACCTGTATGCAGAAAATTATAAGACACTGATGAAAGAAATTAAAGATGATACAAATAGATGGAGAGATATACCATGCTCCTGGATTGGAAGAATCAATATTGTGAAAATGACTCTACTACCCAAAGCAATCTACAGATTCAATGCAATCCCTATCAAACTACCACTGGCATTTTTCACAGAAATAGAACAAAAAATTTCAAAATTTGTTTGGAAAAACAAAAGACCCCGAATAGCCAAAGCAATCTTGAGAACGAAAAATGGAGCTGGAGGAATCAGGCTCCCTGACTTCAGACTATACTACAAAGCTACAGTAATCAAGACAGTGTGGTACTGGCACAAAAACAGAAAGATAGATCAATGGAACAGGATAGAAAGCCCAGAGATAAACCCACGCACATATGGTCAACTTATCTTTGATAAAGGAGGCAGGAATGTACAGTGGAGAAAGGACAGCCTCTTCAATAAGTGGTGCTGGGAAAACTGGACAGGGACATGTAAAAGTATGAGATTATATCATTCCCTAACACCATACACAAAAATAAGCTCAAAATGGATTAAAGACCTAAATGTAAGGCCAGAAACTATCAAACTCTTAGAGGAAAACATAGGCAGAACACTCTATGACATAAATCACAGCAAGATCATTTTGGACCCATCTCCTAGAGAAATGTACATAAAAACAAAGATAAACAAATGGGACCTAATGAAACCTCAAAGCTTTTGCACAGCAAAGGAAACCATAAACAAGACCAAAAGAGAACCCTCAGAATGGGAGAAAATATTTGCAAATGAAGCAACTGACAAAGGATTAATCTCCAAAATTTATAAACAGCTCATGCAGCTCAATAGCAAAAAAGCAAACAACCCAATCCAAAAATGGGCAGAAGACTTAAATAGGCATTTCTCCAAAGAAGATATACAGACTGCCAACAAACACATGAAAGAATGCTCAACATCAGTAATCATTAGAGAAATGCAACTCAAAACTACAATGAGATATCATCTCACACCAGTCAGAATGGCCATCATCAAGAAATCTAGAAACAACAAATGCTGGAGAGGGTGTGGAGAAAAGGGAACACTCTTGCACTGCTGGTGGGAATGTGAATTGGTACAGTCACTATGGAGAACATTATGGAGGTTCCTTAAAAAACTAAAAATAGAACTACCATACGACCCAGCAATCCCACTACTAGGCATATACCCTGAGAAAACCATAATTCAAAAAGAGACATGTACCAAAATGTTCATTGCAGCTCTATTCACAATAGCCCGGAGCTGGAAACAACCCAAGTGTCCATCATCGGATGAATGGATAAAGAAGATGTGGCACATATATACAATGGAATATTACTCAGCCATAAAAAGAAACGAAACTGAGCTATTTGTAATGAGGTGGATAGACCTAGAGTCTGTCATACAGAGTGAAGTAAGTCAGAAAGAGAAAGACAAATACCGTATGCTAACACATATATATGGAATTAAAAAAAAAAGTCATGAAGAACCTAGGGGTAAAATGGGAAGAAAGACACAGACCTACTTGAGAATGGACTTGAGGATATGGAGAGGGGGAGGGGTAAGCTGTGACAAAGCGAAAGAGAGGCATGGACATATATACACTACCAAACGTAAGGTAGATAGATAGTGGGAAGCAGCCGCAGAGGACAGGGAGATCAACTTGGTGCTTTGTGACCACCTGGAGGGGTGGGATGGGGAGGGTGGGAGGGAGGGAGATGCATGAGGGAAGGGATGTGGGAACAGATGTATATGTATGACTGATTCAAATTTAAAAAAAAAGAAAAGAAAAAGGAACTGAATGCTTGACCATGGACCACCACATTACCATGTAAATTGTGTTGTTCATCATAAACTGGGTGTTATGTAACCAACATGTCATAAATTTGGGGGTAAACTGAAGTACTGCATCTTGAAATGAAAGTGGTACATATATGACAGGGCCAGGGAACACCCTGAAAGCACAACTAAGTTAGATAAAGAAGTAACCCAAAGCCCATGGTCCTTGCTCCTTCTAAACTGCCTTTTGTCTCCCAACTTACACTTAGGGCCTCATAGAGAACTCCCTTCAATCTGTTGACAAAGGAATAAAAGACACAGCCTTGATTTAATAATAGTTCTGCACATTATTCAGACTCTGAATTTAGAGAGTTGCAGCCACAAAGATCCTCTCTGGGACATATCTTAAGGACAGTGGTGAAGGGAAATCCTCCCAGTGGGCAGAACTTCAGGCCATACAGCTGGTTGCACACTTACCTTGGACAGAGAAATGGCCATAACTGTAGTAATATACTGGTCCATGAGCTGTAGCCAATGCTTTGGCTTGATGTTCAGAGACTTGAAAGGAACATTATAGGAAAATTGGTGACAACGAAACTTGGGGAAGGGGTATATGAATAGACCTCTCTCAATGGACAAAGAAGAACAATAAGATATATGTTTCTCATGTGAATTCTCACCAAAAGTTGTCCTCAGCCTAGGAGAATTCAATAATCATGTTCATGGGATGACCTTTTCTGTAGATACCTGTCAGCTTCTTTCTCCAACCCTCTCCTGCAATTGTTCAATGGGATCATGAACAAAGTGGCCATGGTTAGCAGGGATGGAGGTTATGCATGAGCTTAACATTGACTTTCCCTTACCAAATTGAGTGGCCCAATCTACTAGCTGCAGACAGCAGCATTGATACCTCACATGGCACAGTCCCACGTGGTGAGCAGCCAGTTTTCTAGTGCCAAGTGGATTACCTTGGGCCCCTTCCTTCATGGAAAGGAAAATGTTTTTCTCCTTACTTGAATAGATACTAAACCTTGGTACAGATTTGCTGTCCCTGCATGCAAAACTAGCATCACTGGATTTAAAGATTGCCTTGTCCACTGTCATGTTATACCATACAACAGTGTTTTGGATTAAGGAATTTACTTCACAGCAAAAGAAGTGTGGCAATGGGGTCATGCAAATGAAATTCACTAGTCATACCATGTTCCCCACCATTTTGAAGCTGCTGGCTTGATGGAATGGCAGAAAGGCCTTTAGAAGACTCAGTTACATAGCTAGTTAGGTGGCAATAAGTTGCAGGGCTTTGGCAAAGTTCTCCAGGCTATATATACTCTGAATCAGCAATTGGTGTATGATGTTTCTTTTATAGCCAGGTTTCATGGGTCCAGGAGTCAAAGAATGAAAATGTGAGTGGCACCATATATGTTTCCTGTACCTCAACTTTATGCTCTACTGACCTAGAAATCTTAGTTCCAGGAGACAGAACTCTTCCACCAGGAGACAAAACAATGATTCTCTTGAATAGAAGTTAAAACTGCCACCTAGCTATATTGGCTCCTTATGTCTTTGAATCAACTTGAAGGAAGGGAGTTTGATTCATGCTAGGGTGATTGTGACTACTGTCATAGAAAGCCCCATAGCCGGGCAGCAGTTAAAGCAGTAAAAACATATTTATTCTGAACTCATGTAATTTGGTAAAAAAGCCCTCAGTATTAAACTGGGGTCAGTTCTAAAGACAGCATGGGCAAGTGAGAATTCATAGCCAGGGATCCTGAGGGAGTCAGTGGATGGCATAACACAGGAAGAAACATAAAGTGTAAGAGGATTTTGGCTAAATTAAGCTAACAGGATTCTTGCTGAAGACAGAACAGGCTACTATGCATTACCTGGCTGATGGTGAAGGATGAGAAATATGATTAGATATTGAGGCTGATACGATATGGAAATGAGGGACTCTTGCTAAACTGATTTAGCAGAGTTATTCCTGAGAATTTTACAAGGAAATGCACAGTTGGCCCAGAAGGAAGGTATAGGAGCCTAACGAGTGGTCAAGGAAAGAATTTTTGTCAGTCGATTCTGTTGTTCATAGAAATGAAGAGACATTCGTTTTTCAGCAAAACAACATAAATTCAGTTTTTGTTCGATCATCTTTTGTCCATTAAGGATCTGCTGAATCATCTGTTGATATTTGGTAGTAGAGGGTATGTTTTATGGTACTAGCCCTCATTTATTTAGAGAGGGGGGTTTCTCCAAAAATAACAAAAAACAAAGAATAATGTTAAAACTCAGTTTCTGATTTCAGAGGGTAGCCAGTCAAGAAGATTTCTAGATGTTGCATTCAAGCATCTTAACGTGGAGTGAGGACAGCAGAGGCAATCAAAGGGGTTTCCTGGTTTGCCATTTGAATGCCTGTGCTGATGTCATTGGGTGTACCGATGGACTTTCTGAGTGGCCCATACAGCAATGGGCACAAAATTTGTTTATACATGATCATTTGTGACAATTCCTTTGAGTTTTATATCAAGTCATCCAGAATCAATTTGCAGAATTTGGGGAAAATGGGAGTTTTAGTTCTCCATGATTTCAAGTCAGGCAGGAGAAAAACTAGAAATGTTAACTTGGAAAGTTATAACCAAGTACTGGAGGAAACTAGAATAATTCAGGATTTGGCATTTACTGGCAAAATGTGCAAGATGGAATACAAAAGTGTATGTTATACTTTGCATTAAAACATAATTTCTCTCTAAAATTACCACATTTCAATCAGACGTGATCAAAAGAAAACTAATTTGTTTGCAAAATAAGTCTAGTCTCATTAAATTTGGTTTGATTATTTACATAATTGCTGTAGGAATAGTGATTGGCCACGTAGGTCTCTGGAGTTAGCTTTGCTGAAACTTTTCATAAAGAATCTCAGAGTGGACTTTTGAACACCTCTTGAAGCTAGGAAGGAAAGCCATATTTTTTGCACTACCTATAGAACTGAGTAAATTCCTGTCTTCTAAGGATCGTAAAAATATCTTGAGAATCCCTGACCTTCCAGGAAGTTACCTCCTTTCTTGATCTTTAAGGTGAGAAACACTATGAGGCAGGTAAAGGCTGGATTTTGCAAGGGGGTTTTGTAGGAATTAGCTCCTTAAAGTAACCTTAGTTCCATTAAGCAATCTGGTTATACCTAATACCTGATCCATTACATATTATTCTTTAATGTGACATTCCATCGTAGGCTTGGTAATATACCAAATTTCTCCACTTGTGTCCTGAGAGAAATAGAACAGATTTTTTTTTTTTTTTTTTTTTTTGCGGTACATGGGTCTCTCACTGTTGTGGCCTCTCCCATTGAGGAGCACAGGCTCCGGATGCGCAGGCTCAGTGGCCATGGCTCATGGGCCTAGCCGCTCCACGGCATGTGGGATCTTCCCGGACTGGAGCACGAAACTGTGTCCCCTGCCTCAGGTGGACTCTCAACCACTGCGCCACCAGGGAAGCCCTAGAACAGATTCTTATTGAACTAATGCAAATAATAATATTGCCATGAAGAATAATACTCAATAAGAGGTTTTTTGTTAGTTTGTTTGTTTTTAATTCTGGAAGTATCAGGTAGGGAGAAAAAGGAATTTTTTCATCTTTGTTCACAAAGGTGTACTTTACAAAATTGCTGTAAATTTCTTGTAGCTTAAGAGAAAAATGTCCTTCTTTATGGAAAACAAAGTATTAAAACAGAGCAATGTTTAAACAAAAAATTATAATAATAATCATCAGTTTATCCAGCACATGTAGTTAATTTTTGTTTTTGTATATCTTATTAGCTGTTTTATGAATACATCAGGTTCTGAATTACTTCTGGAAATTCTTACTCAGTCCGAGGGCATGGTCTCAATGTTATTAAAGTATTACCTTTGGAGCATTCTTGCCTATTGCTGATTGTAAACACTTTCAGAGAGGAATCCAAGCAAGATAATAACTTTCTGTGAATGACAAATAATTCAAAAGTGCATGGTTAAATTTTAAATGAGAATTCATATGGAAAATTAGTTGTATTTTTTTCTCACATTGCTTTGGCCTAAACTTTTTTACAGTTTGTTTTTAACATCTTTATTGGAGTATAATTGCTTTACAATTGTGCGTTAGTTTCTGCTTTATAACAAAGTGAATCAGTTATACATATACATATGTTCCCATATCTCTTCCCTCTTGTGTCTCCCTCCCTCCCACCCTCCCTATCCCACCCCTCTAGGTGGTCAGAAACCACCGAGCTGATCTCCCTGTGCTATGCGGCTGCTTGCCACTAGCTATCTATTTTACATTTGGTAGTGTATATATGCCCATGCCACTCTCACTTTGTCACAGCTTACCCTTCCTCCTCCCCATATCCTCAAGTCCATTCTCTAATAGGTCTGTGTCTTTATTCCTGTCTTATCCCTAGGTTCTGTGGTGTACAATGTTTCAATGTAATAACTGGATACAAAGTTCAACAAATTTCTATGAACTTCATACATTTTCTGGTATATCTGTATTAATAACATACTCACACACATATAACCTAGGGAGGTTTATCACCACTTCTTATTTGAAAATGCTTCCCATGTAATTTAACACATGAAGTAAACCTAATTGGTTTAGCATCTCTCTTTTACAAGGTGAGAGACAAATCCTTTGAGATTTTCCGGGGAAATCTCAAAGTTAATTTGAGGTAAAAAAAAAGTGCTCCATTTACAATTTGATTTTGGGAAGATGTCAAAAATCTCAAAAGATTTGAACACTTGACCAAATAGAATCATATCACTGTGAAACTCTACTTACTTATCTATTTAACAAAAGTGAAAATTAAAAGATGTAAAAGGATATATAGAAAGTTAAATAGTTGTAAAATATCTAACTCTTTTAATATTGAGAAGACTGGGTTTTCTTTAATAATCAATGATTTGAAAAAGACAACATGAAGCATGGGAAATCATTTTAAGACAAAATCTTGAAGAATACTTAGAAGATAAAGAAAACTTTTTTTAAAACAATTTCTTATTAAGAGCAGATTTCTAATCTTCTTAGAGAATAGAGAAAGAGCCAAATCTAGTTTTTCATCAGTGTACTATCAATTCAAATAATAAAGTTAAATATTTTTATACATAAAGCCATACCAAGCTAAGCCAGTTTAGAACACAAGGTAAGATTATTTTTCCCACAATTCCTTCCTTACCCATAATCCTTACACAACCCTCTCTCTCTCTGTCTATATGTAAATATATATATATATATATATATATATATATATGTATATATATATATATATATTTTTTTTTTTTCCATTTTTGTCTTACCTCTTTTTTTCCCTTTCTCATTCTGGAACAGCCACTCATTCTATGTTAGGACCAAAGTACTCCTTTTACCTTATAAACACATACATCATCCCTTTATTATTAAAAAAATAGGCATGCATTACTTTTCGTACCAAAGAGATTTTATCTTTACTCTTATTGGTTCTAGTCACTTTATTTGCATATATTAATTAGTATTTTAACCTATAGCCTCCTTTCTTTTGCAGAGAAAACTAGGAAGCAAACAATTGTTAACTGTCTGACATGTAGTATTTTACTGTAGCATTTTTATTAATACATCATATTATAATTTTCTAAAATATGCATTTTTCATAGTACAATTTATCATGTTTAAAAACAGACCCAAATATATTTAGCTTTTTTTACAAAGGGCCAAAAGTAGATAAACATATTCAACAATAATGGTTCCGTGTTTAATCTTATTTGGAACTGATCTAGATATTCAATGAGTATCCATTTTTTATCTTAGTATTATGGTTTCAAGTTACAAAAAAGTTTTGTGAAACTATTTTAGAACATTATTTTAAAATATGTAAAATATTGCAAAACGTAATTATTTTAAAGTTCATTTATAAATTTTATAAATTGATTTGAACTGCATACTTGAACCACAAAACCCCAAGAAGAAAACATATTGGGTAAGGGCTCTGACATTAATCTCTATAATGATATTTTTGTATTGACACCAAAAGCAAAAGGAACAAAAGAAAAAAATATCACCTGGGAGTACATCAATTTAAAAAGCTTCTGCACAACAAGGAAATGAAGGCAGCTGGAAAACTACAGCTGGAAAGTCATGGAAGCTGAAAAAAACAAACAAACAGATTTATTAAGGACTATTTGTAACGTTGACAAAAGAGACCTCAGTGTAGAAACATGCACAATTCTGAATACAACATGGGCAAGTGGGAATTTATAACCAGGGATCCTGGTGAGATTGGGAATGTGACAATATAAGGGGGTTTATGGCTAAACTGATCTAACAGATTTCTTGCTGAAGACAGGCCAGACTGATCAGACATAACCTGGCGAATGGCAGAGAAAAAGAAATCAAATTATTAC
Organism: Hyperoodon ampullatus; assembly: GCF_949752795.1. Classification (NCBI taxonomy): domain Eukaryota; kingdom Metazoa; phylum Chordata; class Mammalia; order Artiodactyla; family Ziphiidae; genus Hyperoodon; species Hyperoodon ampullatus. The sequence goes on from NC_136916.1 coordinate 68,928,498, forward strand.
AGGCGGACCTCGTAGATGTGGGTTTGGTTCCAGACCACTGCAATAAAGCAAATATCACAATAAGGTGGGTCACACAAATTTTGGGGTTTCCCAGTGCATGTAAAAGTTGTTTACACTATAATGTGGTCTGCTAAGTGTGTAATAGAATTATGTCTAAAAAGCAATGTACATTAATTTAATTAAAATAATGCTGTTAGATAAAATAAACAACAAGGATATATTGTACAGCACAGGGAAATATAGCCATTATTTTGTAATAACTCTAAATGGAGTATAATTTATAATATTGAATCGGTACATTGTACACCTGAAACTAATATAACAGCGTAAATCAACTCTACTTCAAATTTGAAAAAATGAAAAATAAAAGATTAATCACATTAAAAAATAATGCTTGGGGGCTTCCCTGGTGGCACAGTGGTTGAGAGTCCGCCTGCTGATACAGGGGACACGGGTTTGTGCCCCAGTTCAGGAGGATCCCACATGCCGCGGAGTGGCTGGGACCGTGAGCCATGGCCACTGAGCCTGCGCATCTGGAGCCTGTGCTCCACAGCGGGAGAGGCCACAATAGTGAGAGGCCCGCGTACTGCAAAATAATAATAATAATAATAATAATAATAATGCTGTTGGAAAAATGGTGCCAATAGACTTGCTTGACCAGGGCTGCCACAGATTTTCAATTTGTGAAAAAAATTCAACATCTCTGAAATACAACAAAGTGAGGTATGCCTATAAAGTGTGATCAGTTTTGGACAATCAGGGACACTTACTAAATTGAGGAGGGTTCTTCTTGCTAAATTAGTATTTACAAGGAAGTTCACAGATGGATTTAGTGGAAAAATCAAGAGCTTGATTAAAGTTTGGTCAAGCAAAGAATCTTTGTTAGTTTCCTCCTTGTTCCTAAGAAAGAAGAGACATTCTTCTTTCCTTTGAATAATAAAAGTCCATTTTTTTCATTGAGGGTGTGCTGAATCTTCTGTAGAGAGCAGTCAGTAAATGACATTTGCTAGATGGTGTTAACTATCAAACATTAAGGGGGGATTCAATGAAATTAAATAAAAATAAAAATTAATGTTAAAAATACAGTTTCTAATTTCACAGGGCAACCAGTGGAGAAGACTTCCATATGTTCCTCTTAAAGCATCTTTAGATGGAGAAGTGAGCATAGCAGTGGCAATCCATTGGATATCCTGATTTGCAGTTTGAATTTCTGTGGTTATGTCTTGGGGTGTTCTGGTGAACTTTCTGAGTAGCCAACAGAGCAGCAGGCACAAAGGTTGCCTATATATGATCTGTTCTGGTTATTTCCTTGAAGGTATAGCTTGTTATCCAGCTTCAGATTGCTGATAATCTGACAGTTGAGAAAAAGGACAGTTTTAGTTCTCGATGATTTCAAATCATAACAGATTAAAATTGGAAATGTTAATTTGGAGAGTTGCAGCCAATTATTGGAAGATTAGAATAATTCAGTCAAGTACTAGCAAAACATGCAGATGGACCCCACAAGGATACATTATAGTTTTCCAAGAAACATCATTATTCTCTCTACAGTCATCACCATTTATATCAGAGAAAATCACATAAGACTGATATATTTTTTTTTTTTTTTGCAGTACACAGACCTCTCACAGTTGTGGTCTCTCCCGTTGTGGAGCACAGGCTGCGGACAGGCAGGCTCAATGGCCACGGCTCACAGGCCCAGCCGCTCCGCTGCATGTGGGATCTTCCTGGACCAGGGCATGAACCGGTGTCCCCTGCATCAGCAGGTGGACTCTCAACCACTGCACTACCAGGGAAGCCCAAGACTAATTTTTTTGCAAAATAAATCTAGTCTCATAAAACTAGGCCTGGCTATTTATATAAGTGCCACCAGAATAGTGAGGCATTATATAAATCTCTTGAGCTCATTTTGCTGAAATTTTTTCATAAGGAATCTCAGATTGTACTTTTCAGAATCTCTCAAGGTTAGGAAGTTAAGCCAACAGCTTGCCACTACATTTTGCCTGCAATAACTATAGATTTTGGTAAATCCCTTTCTTTTCAACATCCCACAATATACTGAGTTTGCTGGGTCTGGTGGAAAAGACCTTCCTTACTGATTTGTAAGGTGAGGTGACCCATATATTTCTAATAGAGGCTGGTTTTTCCAAAGAAGCTTTATAAACACTGGGTCCTTTAAGTCAACAGTAGTTCCATAAAACTGTCTGTTCATACCTGATTTGATGCACATTTTTCTCAAATAAGACATTCCAATCGTGCCTTGGTAATAAAACCAATTCTTGGCTTCCTTATGGGTCTACAAGAAACTGAAAGTTTGCAGATGACATGATACTATACATAGAGAATCCTAAAGATGCTACCAGAAAACTCCTAGAGCTAATCAATGAATTTGGTAAAGTAGCAGGATACAAAATTAATGCACAGAAATCTCTGGCATTCCTGTACACTAATGATGAAAAATCTGAAAATGAAATCAAGAAAACACTCCCATTTACCATTGCAACAAAAAGAATAAAATACCTAGGAATAAACCTACCTAAGGAGACAAAAGACCTGTATGCAGAAAATTATAAGACACTGATGAAAGAAATTAAAGATGATACAAATAGATGGAGAGATATACCATGCTCCTGGATTGGAAGAATCAATATTGTGAAAATGACTCTACTACCCAAAGCAATCTACAGATTCAATGCAATCCCTATCAAACTACCACTGGCATTTTTCACAGAAATAGAACAAAAAATTTCAAAATTTGTTTGGAAAAACAAAAGACCCCGAATAGCCAAAGCAATCTTGAGAACGAAAAATGGAGCTGGAGGAATCAGGCTCCCTGACTTCAGACTATACTACAAAGCTACAGTAATCAAGACAGTGTGGTACTGGCACAAAAACAGAAAGATAGATCAATGGAACAGGATAGAAAGCCCAGAGATAAACCCACGCACATATGGTCAACTTATCTTTGATAAAGGAGGCAGGAATGTACAGTGGAGAAAGGACAGCCTCTTCAATAAGTGGTGCTGGGAAAACTGGACAGGGACATGTAAAAGTATGAGATTATATCATTCCCTAACACCATACACAAAAATAAGCTCAAAATGGATTAAAGACCTAAATGTAAGGCCAGAAACTATCAAACTCTTAGAGGAAAACATAGGCAGAACACTCTATGACATAAATCACAGCAAGATCATTTTGGACCCATCTCCTAGAGAAATGTACATAAAAACAAAGATAAACAAATGGGACCTAATGAAACCTCAAAGCTTTTGCACAGCAAAGGAAACCATAAACAAGACCAAAAGAGAACCCTCAGAATGGGAGAAAATATTTGCAAATGAAGCAACTGACAAAGGATTAATCTCCAAAATTTATAAACAGCTCATGCAGCTCAATAGCAAAAAAGCAAACAACCCAATCCAAAAATGGGCAGAAGACTTAAATAGGCATTTCTCCAAAGAAGATATACAGACTGCCAACAAACACATGAAAGAATGCTCAACATCAGTAATCATTAGAGAAATGCAACTCAAAACTACAATGAGATATCATCTCACACCAGTCAGAATGGCCATCATCAAGAAATCTAGAAACAACAAATGCTGGAGAGGGTGTGGAGAAAAGGGAACACTCTTGCACTGCTGGTGGGAATGTGAATTGGTACAGTCACTATGGAGAACATTATGGAGGTTCCTTAAAAAACTAAAAATAGAACTACCATACGACCCAGCAATCCCACTACTAGGCATATACCCTGAGAAAACCATAATTCAAAAAGAGACATGTACCAAAATGTTCATTGCAGCTCTATTCACAATAGCCCGGAGCTGGAAACAACCCAAGTGTCCATCATCGGATGAATGGATAAAGAAGATGTGGCACATATATACAATGGAATATTACTCAGCCATAAAAAGAAACGAAACTGAGCTATTTGTAATGAGGTGGATAGACCTAGAGTCTGTCATACAGAGTGAAGTAAGTCAGAAAGAGAAAGACAAATACCGTATGCTAACACATATATATGGAATTAAAAAAAAAAGTCATGAAGAACCTAGGGGTAAAATGGGAAGAAAGACACAGACCTACTTGAGAATGGACTTGAGGATATGGAGAGGGGGAGGGGTAAGCTGTGACAAAGCGAAAGAGAGGCATGGACATATATACACTACCAAACGTAAGGTAGATAGATAGTGGGAAGCAGCCGCAGAGGACAGGGAGATCAACTTGGTGCTTTGTGACCACCTGGAGGGGTGGGATGGGGAGGGTGGGAGGGAGGGAGATGCATGAGGGAAGGGATGTGGGAACAGATGTATATGTATGACTGATTCAAATTTTAAAAAAAAGAAAAGAAAAAGGAACTGAATGCTTGACCATGGACCACCACATTACCATGTAAATTGTGTTGTTCATCATAAACTGGGTGTTATGTAACCAACATGTCATAAATTTGGGGGTAAACTGAAGTACTGCATCTTGAAATGAAAGTGGTACATATATGACAGGGCCAGGGAACACCCTGAAAGCACAACTAAGTTAGATAAAGAAGTAACCCAAAGCCCATGGTCCTTGCTCCTTCTAAACTGCCTTTTGTCTCCCAACTTACACTTAGGGCCTCATAGAGAACTCCCTTCAATCTGTTGACAAAGGAATAAAAGACACAGCCTTGATTTAATAATAGTTCTGCACATTATTCAGACTCTGAATTTAGAGAGTTGCAGCCACAAAGATCCTCTCTGGGACATATCTTAAGGACAGTGGTGAAGGGAAATCCTCCCAGTGGGCAGAACTTCAGGCCATACAGCTGGTTGCACACTTACCTTGGACAGAGAAATGGCCATAACTGTAGTAATATACTGGTCCATGAGCTGTAGCCAATGCTTTGGCTTGATGTTCAGAGACTTGAAAGGAACATTATAGGAAAATTGGTGACAACGAAACTTGGGGAAGGGGTATATGAATAGACCTCTCTCAATGGACAAAGAAGAACAATAAGATATATGTTTCTCATGTGAATTCTCACCAAAAGTTGTCCTCAGCCTAGGAGAATTCAATAATCATGTTCATGGGATGACCTTTTCTGTAGATACCTGTCAGCTTCTTTCTCCAACCCTCTCCTGCAATTGTTCAATGGGATCATGAACAAAGTGGCCATGGTTAGCAGGGATGGAGGTTATGCATGAGCTTAACATTGACTTTCCCTTACCAAATTGAGTGGCCCAATCTACTAGCTGCAGACAGCAGCATTGATACCTCACATGGCACAGTCCCACGTGGTGAGCAGCCAGTTTTCTAGTGCCAAGTGGATTACCTTGGGCCCCTTCCTTCATGGAAAGGAAAATGTTTTTCTCCTTACTTGAATAGATACTAAACCTTGGTACAGATTTGCTGTCCCTGCATGCAAAACTAGCATCACTGGATTTAAAGATTGCCTTGTCCACTGTCATGTTATACCATACAACAGTGTTTTGGATTAAGGAATTTACTTCACAGCAAAAGAAGTGTGGCAATGGGGTCATGCAAATGAAATTCACTAGTCATACCATGTTCCCCACCATTTTGAAGCTGCTGGCTTGATGGAATGGCAGAAAGGCCTTTAGAAGACTCAGTTACATAGCTAGTTAGGTGGCAATAAGTTGCAGGGCTTTGGCAAAGTTCTCCAGGCTATATATACTCTGAATCAGCAATTGGTGTATGATGTTTCTTTTATAGCCAGGTTTCATGGGTCCAGGAGTCAAAGAATGAAAATGTGAGTGGCACCATATATGTTTCCTGTACCTCAACTTTATGCTCTACTGACCTAGAAATCTTAGTTCCAGGAGACAGAACTCTTCCACCAGGAGACAAAACAATGATTCTCTTGAATAGAAGTTAAAACTGCCACCTAGCTATATTGGCTCCTTATGTCTTTGAATCAACTTGAAGGAAGGGAGTTTGATTCATGCTAGGGTGATTGTGACTACTGTCATAGAAAGCCCCATAGCCGGGCAGCAGTTAAAGCAGTAAAAACATATTTATTCTGAACTCATGTAATTTGGTAAAAAAGCCCTCAGTATTAAACTGGGGTCAGTTCTAAAGACAGCATGGGCAAGTGAGAATTCATAGCCAGGGATCCTGAGGGAGTCAGTGGATGGCATAACACAGGAAGAAACATAAAGTGTAAGAGGATTTTGGCTAAATTAAGCTAACAGGATTCTTGCTGAAGACAGAACAGGCTACTATGCATTACCTGGCTGATGGTGAAGGATGAGAAATATGATTAGATATTGAGGCTGATACGATATGGAAATGAGGGACTCTTGCTAAACTGATTTAGCAGAGTTATTCCTGAGAATTTTACAAGGAAATGCACAGTTGGCCCAGAAGGAAGGTATAGGAGCCTAACGAGTGGTCAAGGAAAGAATTTTTGTCAGTCGATTCTGTTGTTCATAGAAATGAAGAGACATTCGTTTTTCAGCAAAACAACATAAATTCAGTTTTTGTTCGATCATCTTTTGTCCATTAAGGATCTGCTGAATCATCTGTTGATATTTGGTAGTAGAGGGTATGTTTTATGGTACTAGCCCTCATTTATTTAGAGAGGGGGGTTTCTCCAAAAATAACAAAAAACAAAGAATAATGTTAAAACTCAGTTTCTGATTTCAGAGGGTAGCCAGTCAAGAAGATTTCTAGATGTTGCATTCAAGCATCTTAACGTGGAGTGAGGACAGCAGAGGCAATCAAAGGGGTTTCCTGGTTTGCCATTTGAATGCCTGTGCTGATGTCATTGGGTGTACCGATGGACTTTCTGAGTGGCCCATACAGCAATGGGCACAAAATTTGTTTATACATGATCATTTGTGACAATTCCTTTGAGTTTTATATCAAGTCATCCAGAATCAATTTGCAGAATTTGGGGAAAATGGGAGTTTTAGTTCTCCATGATTTCAAGTCAGGCAGGAGAAAAACTAGAAATGTTAACTTGGAAAGTTATAACCAAGTACTGGAGGAAACTAGAATAATTCAGGATTTGGCATTTACTGGCAAAATGTGCAAGATGGAATACAAAAGTGTATGTTATACTTTGCATTAAAACATAATTTCTCTCTAAAATTACCACATTTCAATCAGACGTGATCAAAAGAAAACTAATTTGTTTGCAAAATAAGTCTAGTCTCATTAAATTTGGTTTGATTATTTACATAATTGCTGTAGGAATAGTGATTGGCCACGTAGGTCTCTGGAGTTAGCTTTGCTGAAACTTTTCATAAAGAATCTCAGAGTGGACTTTTGAACACCTCTTGAAGCTAGGAAGGAAAGCCATATTTTTTGCACTACCTATAGAACTGAGTAAATTCCTGTCTTCTAAGGATCGTAAAAATATCTTGAGAATCCCTGACCTTCCAGGAAGTTACCTCCTTTCTTGATCTTTAAGGTGAGAAACACTATGAGGCAGGTAAAGGCTGGATTTTGCAAGGGGGTTTTGTAGGAATTAGCTCCTTAAAGTAACCTTAGTTCCATTAAGCAATCTGGTTATACCTAATACCTGATCCATTACATATTATTCTTTAATGTGACATTCCATCGTAGGCTTGGTAATATACCAAATTTCTCCACTTGTGTCCTGAGAGAAATAGAACAGATTTTTTTTTTTTTTTTTTTTTTTTTGCGGTACATGGGTCTCTCACTGTTGTGGCCTCTCCCATTGAGGAGCACAGGCTCCGGATGCGCAGGCTCAGTGGCCATGGCTCATGGGCCTAGCCGCTCCACGGCATGTGGGATCTTCCCGGACTGGAGCACGAAACTGTGTCCCCTGCCTCAGGTGGACTCTCAACCACTGCGCCACCAGGGAAGCCCTAGAACAGATTCTTATTGAACTAATGCAAATAATAATATTGCCATGAAGAATAATACTCAATAAGAGGTTTTTTGTTAGTTTGTTTGTTTTTAATTCTGGAAGTATCAGGTAGGGAGAAAAAGGAATTTTTTCATCTTTGTTCACAAAGGTGTACTTTACAAAATTGCTGTAAATTTCTTGTAGCTTAAGAGAAAAATGTCCTTCTTTATGGAAAACAAAGTATTAAAACAGAGCAATGTTTAAACAAAAAATTATAATAATAATCATCAGTTTATCCAGCACATGTAGTTAATTTTTGTTTTTGTATATCTTATTAGCTGTTTTATGAATACATCAGGTTCTGAATTACTTCTGGAAATTCTTACTCAGTCCGAGGGCATGGTCTCAATGTTATTAAAGTATTACCTTTGGAGCATTCTTGCCTATTGCTGATTGTAAACACTTTCAGAGAGGAATCCAAGCAAGATAATAACTTTCTGTGAATGACAAATAATTCAAAAGTGCATGGTTAAATTTTAAATGAGAATTCATATGGAAAATTAGTTGTTTTTTTTTCTCACATTGCTTTGGCCTAAACTTTTTTACAGTTTGTTTTTAACATCTTTATTGGAGTATAATTGCTTTACAATTGTGTGTTAGTTTCTACTTTATAACAAAGTGAATCAGTTATACATATACATATGTTCCCATATCTCTTCCCTCTTGTGTCTCCCTCCCTCCCACCCTCCCTATCCCACCCCTCTAGGTGGTCACAAACCACCGAGCTGATCTCCCTGTGCTATGCGGCTGCTTGCCACTAGCTATCTATTTTACATTTGGTAGTGTATATATGCCCATGCCACTCTCACTTTGTCACAGCTTACCCTTCCTCCTCCCCATATCCTCAAGTCCATTCTCTAATAGGTCTGTGTCTTTATTCCTGTCTTATCCCTAGGTTCTGTGGTGTACAATGTTTCAATGTAATAACTGGATACAAAGTTCAACAAATTTCTATGAACTTCATACATTTTCTGGTATATCTGTATTAATAACATACTCACACACATATAACCTAGGGAGGTTTATCACCACTTCTTATTTGAAAATGCTTCCCATGTAATTTAACACATGAAGTAAACCTAATTGGTTTAGCATCTCTCTTTTACAAGGTGAGAGACAAATCCTTTGAGATTTTCCAGGGAAATCTCAAAGTTAATTTGAGGTAAAAAAAAAAAGTGCTCCATTTACAATTTGATTTTGGGAAGATGTCAAAAATCTCAAAAGATTTGAACACTTGACCAAATAGAATCATATCACTGTGAAACTCTACTTACTTATCTATTTAACAAAAGTGAAAATTAAAAGATGTAAAAGGATATATAGAAAGTTAAATAGTTGTAAAATATCTAACTCTTTTAATATTGAGAAGACTGGGTTTTCTTTAATAATCAATGATTTGAAAAAGACAACATGAAGCATGGGAAATCATTTTAAGACAAAATCTTGAAGAATACTTAGAAGATAAAGAAAACTTTTTTAAAAACAATTTCTTATTAAGAGCAGATTTCTAATCTTCTTAGAGAATAGAGAAAGAGCCAAATCTAGTTTTTCATCAGTGTACTATCAATTCAAATAATAAAGTTAAATATTTTTATACATAAAGCCATACCAAGCTAAGCCAGTTTAGAACACAAGGTAAGATTATTTTTCCCACAATTCCTTCCTTACCCATAATCCTTACACAACCCTCTCTCTCTCTCTCTGTCTATTTGTAAATATATATATATATATATATATATATATATATATATATATATATATATATATATATATTTTTTTTTTTTTTTTTCCATTTTTGTCTTACCTCTTTTTTTCCCTTTCTCATTCTGGAACAGCCACTCATTCTATGTTAGGACCAAAGTACTCCTTTTACCTTATAAACACATACATCATCCCTTTATTATTAAAAAAATAGGCATGCATTACTTTTCGTACCAAAGAGATTTTATCTTTACTCTTATTGGTTCTAGTCACTTTATTTGCATATATTAATTAGTATTTTAACCTATAGCCTCCTTTCTTTTGCAGAGAAAACTAGGAAGCAAACAATTGTTAACTGTCTGACATGTAGTATTTTACTGTAGCATTTTTATTAATACATCATATTATAATTTTCTAAAATATGCATTTTTCATAGTACAATTTATCATGTTTAAAAACAGACCCAAATATATTTAGCTTTTTTTACAAAGTGCCAAAAGTAGATAAACATATTCAACAATAATGGTTCCGTGTTTAATCTTATTTGGAACTGATCTAGATATTCAATGAGTATCCATTTTTTATCTTAGTATTATGGTTTCAAGTTACAAAAAAGGTTTGTGAAACTATTTTAGAACATTATTTAAAAATATGTAAAATATTGCAAAACGTAATTATTTTAAAGTTCATTTATAAATTTTATAAATTGATTTGAACTGCATACTTGAACCACAAAACTCCAAGAAGAAAACATATTGGGTAAGGGCTCTGACATTAATCTCTATAATGACTTTTTTGTATTGACACCAAAAGCAAAAGGAACAAAAGAAAAAAATATCACCTGGGAGTACATCAATTTAAAAAGCTTCTGCACAACAAGGAAATGAAGGCAGCTGGAAAACTACAGCTGGAAAGTCATGGAAGCTGAAAAAAACAAACAAACAGATTTATTAAGGACTATTTGTAACGTTGACAAAAGAGACCTCAGTGTAGAAACATGCACAATTCTGAATACAACATGGGCAAGTGGGAATTTATAACCAGGGATCCTGGTGAGATCGGGAATGTGACAATATAAGGGGGTTTATGGCTAAACTGATCTAACAGATTTCTTGCTGAAGACAGGCCAGACTGATCAGACATAACCTGGCGAATGGCAGAGAAAAAGAAATCAAATTATTACAGGCGGACCTCGTAGATGTGGGTTTGGTTCCAGACCACTGCAATAAAGCAAATATCACAATAAGGTGGGTCACACAAATTTTGGGGTTTCCCAGTGCATGTAAAAGTTGTTTACACTATAATGTGGTCTGCTAAGTGTGTAATAGAATTATGTCTAAAAAGCAATGTACATTAATTTAATTAAAATAATGCTGTTAGATAAAATAAACAACAAGGATATATTGTACAGCACAGGGAAATATAGCCATTATTTTGTAATAACTCTAAATGGAGTATAATTTATAATATTGAATCGGTACATTGTACACCTGAAACTAACATAACAGTGTAAATCAACTCTACTTCAAATTTAAAAAATAAAAAATAAAAGATTAATCACATTAAAAAATAATGCTTGGGGGCTTCCCTGGTGGCACAGTGGTTGAGAGTCCGCCTGCTGATACAGGGGACACGGGTTTGTGCCCCAGTTCAGGAGGATCCCACATGCCGCGGAGTGGCTGGGACCGTGAGCCATGGCCACTGAGCCTGCGCATCTGGAGCCTGTGCTCCACAGCGGGAGAGGCCACAATAGTGAGAGGCCCGCGTACTGCAAAATAATAATAATAATAATAATAATAATGCTGTTGGAAAAATGGTGCCAATAGACTTGCTTGACCAGGGCTGCCACAGATTTTCAATTTGTGAAAAAAATTCAACATCTCTGAAATACAACAAAGTGAGGTATGCCTATAAAGTGTGATCAGTTTTGGACAATCAGGGACACTTACTAAATTGAGGAGGGTTCTTCTTGCTAAATTAGTATTTACAAGGAAGTTCACAGATGGATTTAGTGGAAAAATCAAGAGCTTGATTAAAGTTTGGTCAAGCAAAGAATCTTTGTTAGTTTCCTCCTTGTTCCTAAGAAAGAAGAGACATTCTTCTTTCCTTTGAATAATAAAAGTCCATTTTTTTCATTGAGGGTGTGCTGAATCTTCTGTAGAGAGCAGTCAGTAAATGACATTTGCTAGATGGTGTTAACTATCAAACATTAAGGGGGGATTCAATGAAATTAAATAAAAATAAAAATTAATGTTAAAAATACAGTTTCTAATTTCACAGGGCAACCAGTGGAGAAGACTTCCATATGTTCCTCTTAAAGCATCTTTAGATGGAGAAGTGAGCATAGCAGTGGCAATCCATTGGATATCCTGATTTGCAGTTTGAATTTCTGTGGTTATGTCTTGGGGTGTTCTGGTGAACTTTCTGAGTAGCCAACAGAGCAGCAGGCACAAAGGTTGCCTATATATGATCTGTTCTGGTTATTTCCTTGAAGGTATAGCTTGTTATCCAGCTTCAGATTGCTGATAATCTGACAGTTGAGAAAAAGGACAGTTTTAGTTCTCGATGATTTCAAATCATAACAGATTAAAATTGGAAATGTTAATTTGGAGAGTTGCAGCCAATTATTGGAAGATTAGAATAATTCAGTCAAGTACTGGCAAAACATGCAGATGGACCCCACAAGGATACATTATAGTTTTCCAAGAAACATCATTATTCTCTCTACAGTCATCACCATTTATATCAGAGAAAATCACATAAGACTGATATATTTTTTTTTTTTTTTGCAGTACACAGACCTCTCACAGTTGTGGTCTCTCCCATTGTGGAGCACAGGCTGCGGACAGGCAGGCTCAATGGCCACGGCTCACAGGCCCAGCCGCTCCGCTGCATGTGGGATCTTCCTGGACCAGGGCATGAACCAGTGTCCCCTGCATCAGCAGGTGGACTCTCAACCACTGCACCACCAGGTTAGCCCTAGAACAGATTCTTATTGAACTAATGCAAATAATAATATTGCCATGAAGAATAATACTCAATAAGAGGTTTTTTGTTAGTTTGTTTGTTTTTAATTCTGGAAGTATCAGGTAGGGAGAAAAAGGAATTTTTTCATCTTTGTTCACAAAGGTGTACTTTACAAAATTGCTGTAAATTTCTTGTAGCTTAAGAGAAAAATGTCCTTCTTTATGGAAAACAAAGTATTAAAACAGAGCAATGTTTAAACAAAAAATTATAATAATAATCATCAGTTTATCCAGCACATGTAGTTAATTTTTGTTTTTGTATATCTTATTAGCTGTTTTATGAATACATCAGGTTCTGAATTACTTCTGGAAATTCTTACTCAGTCCGAGGGCATGGTCTCAATGTTATTAAAGTATTACCTTTGGAGCATTCTTGCCTATTGCTGATTGTAAACACTTTCAGAGAGGAATCCAAGCAAGATAATAACTTTCTGTGAATGACAAATAATTCAAAAGTGCATGGTTAAATTTTAAATGAGAATTCATATGGAAAATTAGTTGTTTTTTTTTCTCACATTGCTTTGGCCTAAACTTTTTTACAGTTTGTTTTTAACATCTTTATTGGAGTATAATTGCTTTACAATTGTGTGTTAGTTTCTACTTTATAACAAAGTGAATCAGTTATACATATACATATGTTCCCATATCTCTTCCCTCTTGTGTCTCCCTCCCTCCCACCCTCCCTATCCCACCCCTCTAGGTGGTCACAAACCACCGAGCTGATCTCCCTGTGCTATGCGGCTGCTTGCCACTAGCTATCTATTTTACATTTGGTAGTGTATATATGCCCATGCCACTCTCACTTTGTCACAGCTTACCCTTCCTCCTCCCCATATCCTCAAGTCCATTCTCTAATAGGTCTGTGTCTTTATTCCTGTCTTATCCCTAGGTTCTGTGGTGTACAATGTTTCAATGTAATAACTGGATACAAAGTTCAACAAATTTCTATGAACTTCATACATTTTCTGGTATATCTGTATTAATAACATACTCACACACATATAACCTAGGGAGGTTTATCACCACTTCTTATTTGAAAATGCTTCCCATGTAATTTAACACATGAAGTAAACCTAATTGGTTTAGCATCTCTCTTTTACAAGGTGAGAGACAAATCCTTTGAGATTTTCCAGGGAAATCTCAAAGTTAATTTGAGGTAAAAAAAAAAAGTGCTCCATTTACAATTTGATTTTGGGAAGATGTCAAAAATCTCAAAAGATTTGAACACTTGACCAAATAGAATCATATCACTGTGAAACTCTACTTACTTATCTATTTAACAAAAGTGAAAATTAAAAGATGTAAAAGGATATATAGAAAGTTAAATAGTTGTAAAATATCTAACTCTTTTAATATTGAGAAGACTGGGTTTTCTTTAATAATCAATGATTTGAAAAAGACAACATGAAGCATGGGAAATCATTTTAAGACAAAATCTTGAAGAATACTTAGAAGATAAAGAAAACTTTTTTAAAAACAATTTCTTATTAAGAGCAGATTTCTAATCTTCTTAGAGAATAGAGAAAGAGCCAAATCTAGTTTTTCATCAGTGTACTATCAATTCAAATAATAAAGTTAAATATTTTTATACATAAAGCCATACCAAGCTAAGCCAGTTTAGAACACAAGGTAAGATTATTTTTCCCACAATTCCTTCCTTACCCATAATCCTTACACAACCCTCTCTCTCTCTCTCTGTCTATTTGTAAATATATATATATATATATATATATATATATATATATATATATATATATATATATATATATATTTTTTTTTTCCATTTTTGTCTTACCTCTTTTTTTCCCTTTCTCATTCTGGAACAGCCACTCATTCTATGTTAGGACCAAAGTACTCCTTTTACCTTATAAACACATACATCATCCCTTTATTATTAAAAAAATAGGCATGCATTACTTTTCGTACCAAAGAGATTTTATCTTTACTCTTATTGGTTCTAGTCACTTTATTTGCATATATTAATTAGTATTTTAACCTATAGCCTCCTTTCTTTTGCAGAGAAAACTAGGAAGCAAACAATTGTTAACTGTCTGACATGTAGTATTTTACTGTAGCATTTTTATTAATACATCATATTATAATTTTCTAAAATATGCATTTTTCATAGTACAATTTATCATGTTTAAAAACAGACCCAAATATATTTAGCTTTTTTTACAAAGTGCCAAAAGTAGATAAACATATTCAACAATAATGGTTCCGTGTTTAATCTTATTTGGAACTGATCTAGATATTCAATGAGTATCCATTTTTTATCTTAGTATTATGGTTTCAAGTTACAAAAAAGGTTTGTGAAACTATTTTAGAACATTATTTAAAAATATGTAAAATATTGCAAAACGTAATTATTTTAAAGTTCATTTATAAATTTTATAAATTGATTTGAACTGCATACTTGAACCACAAAACTCCAAGAAGAAAACATATTGGGTAAGGGCTCTGACATTAATCTCTATAATGACTTTTTTGTATTGACACCAAAAGCAAAAGGAACAAAAGAAAAAAATATCACCTGGGAGTACATCAATTTAAAAAGCTTCTGCACAACAAGGAAATGAAGGCAGCTGGAAAACTACAGCTGGAAAGTCATGGAAGCTGAAAAAAACAAACAAACAGATTTATTAAGGACTATTTGTAACGTTGACAAAAGAGACCTCAGTGTAGAAACATGCACAATTCTGAATACAACATGGGCAAGTGGGAATTTATAACCAGGGATCCTGGTGAGATCGGGAATGTGACAATATAAGGGGGTTTATGGCTAAACTGATCTAACAGATTTCTTGCTGAAGACAGGCCAGACTGATCAGACATAACCTGGCGAATGGCAGAGAAAAAGAAATCAAATTATTACAGGCGGACCTCGTAGATGTGGGTTTGGTTCCAGACCACTGCAATAAAGCAAATATCACAATAAGGTGGGTCACACAAATTTTGGGGTTTCCCAGTGCATGTAAAAGTTGTTTACACTATAATGTGGTCTGCTAAGTGTGTAATAGAATTATGTCTAAAAAGCAATGTACATTAATTTAATTAAAATAATGCTGTTAGATAAAATAAACAACAAGGATATATTGTACAGCACAGGGAAATATAGCCATTATTTTGTAATAACTCTAAATGGAGTATAATTTATAATATTGAATCGGTACATTGTACACCTGAAACTAACATAACAGTGTAAATCAACTCTACTTCAAATTTAAAAAATAAAAAATAAAAGATTAATCACATTAAAAAATAATGCTTGGGGGCTTCCCTGGTGGCACAGTGGTTGAGAGTCCGCCTGCTGATACAGGGGACACGGGTTTGTGCCCCAGTTCAGGAGGATCCCACATGCCGCGGAGTGGCTGGGACCGTGAGCCATGGCCACTGAGCCTGCGCATCTGGAGCCTGTGCTCCACAGCGGGAGAGGCCACAATAGTGAGAGGCCCGCGTACTGCAAAATAATAATAATAATAATAATAATAATGCTGTTGGAAAAATGGTGCCAATAGACTTGCTTGACCAGGGCTGCCACAGATTTTCAATTTGTGAAAAAAATTCAACATCTCTGAAATACAACAAAGTGAGGTATGCCTATAAAGTGTGATCAGTTTTGGACAATCAGGGACACTTACTAAATTGAGGAGGGTTCTTCTTGCTAAATTAGTATTTACAAGGAAGTTCACAGATGGATTTAGTGGAAAAATCAAGAGCTTGATTAAAGTTTGGTCAAGCAAAGAATCTTTGTTAGTTTCCTCCTTGTTCCTAAGAAAGAAGAGACATTCTTCTTTCCTTTGAATAATAAAAGTCCATTTTTTTCATTGAGGGTGTGCTGAATCTTCTGTAGAGAGCAGTCAGTAAATGACATTTGCTAGATGGTGTTAACTATCAAACATTAAGGGGGGATTCAATGAAATTAAATAAAAATAAAAATTAATGTTAAAAATACAGTTTCTAATTTCACAGGGCAACCAGTGGAGAAGACTTCCATATGTTCCTCTTAAAGCATCTTTAGATGGAGAAGTGAGCATAGCAGTGGCAATCCATTGGATATACTGATTTGCAGTTTGAATTTCTGTGGTTATGTCTTGGGGTGTTCTGGTGAACTTTCTGAGTAGCCAACAGAGCAGCAGGCACAAAGGTTGCCTATATATGATCTGTTCTGGTTATTTCCTTGAAGGTATAGCTTGTTATCCAGCTTCAGATTGCTGATAATCTGACAGTTGAGAAAAAGGACAGTTTTAGTTCTCGATGATTTCAAATCATAACAGATTAAAATTGGAAATGTTAATTTGGAGAGTTGCAGCCAATTATTGGAAGATTAGAATAATTCAGTCAAGTACTGGCAAAACATGCAGATGGACCCCACAAGGATACATTATAGTTTTCCAAGAAACATCATTATTCTCTCTACAGTCATCACCATTTATATCAGAGAAAATCACATAAGACTGATATATATATTTTTTTTTTGCAGTACACAGACCTCTCACAGTTGTGGTCTCTCCCATTGTGGAGCACAGGCTGCGGACAGGCAGGCTCAATGGCCACGGCTCACAGGCCCAGCCGCTCCGCTGCATGTGGGATCTTCCTGGACCAGGGCATGAACCGGTGTCCCCTGCATCAGCAGGTGGACTCTCAACCACTGCACCACCAGGTTAGCCCTAGAACAGATTCTTATTGAACTAATGCAAATAATAATATTGCCATGAAGAATAATACTCAATAAGAGGTTTTTTGTTAGTTTGTTTGTTTTTAATTCTGGAAGTATCAGGTAGGGAGAAAAAGGAATTTTTTCATCTTTGTTCACAAAGGTGTACTTTACAAAATTGCTGTAAATTTCTTGTAGCTTAAGAGAAAAATGTCCTTCTTTATGGAAAACAAAGTATTAAAACAGAGCAATGTTTAAACAAAAAATTATAATAATAATCATCAGTTTATCCAGCACATGTAGTTAATTTTTGTTTTTGTATATCTTATTAGCTGTTTTATGAATACATCAGGTTCTGAATTACTTCTGGAAATTCTTACTCAGTCCGAGGGCATGGTCTCAATGTTATTAAAGTATTACCTTTGGAGCATTCTTGCCTATTGCTGATTGTAAACACTTTCAGAGAGGAATCCAAGCAAGATAATAACTTTCTGTGAATGACAAATAATTCAAAAGTGCATGGTTAAATTTTAAATGAGAATTCATATGGAAAATTAGTTGTTTTTTTTTCTCACATTGCTTTGGCCTAAACTTTTTTACAGTTTGTTTTTAACATCTTTATTGGAGTATAATTGCTTTACAATTGTGTGTTAGTTTCTACTTTATAACAAAGTGAATCAGTTATACATATACATATGTTCCCATATCTCTTCCCTCTTGTGTCTCCCTCCCTCCCACCCTCCCTATCCCACCCCTCTAGGTGGTCACAAACCACCGAGCTGATCTCCCTGTGCTATGCGGCTGCTTGCCACTAGCTATCTATTTTACATTTGGTAGTGTATATATGCCCATGCCACTCTCACTTTGTCACAGCTTACCCTTCCTCCTCCCCATATCCTCAAGTCCATTCTCTAATAGGTCTGTGTCTTTATTCCTGTCTTATCCCTAGGTTCTGTGGTGTACAATGTTTCAATGTAATAACTGGATACAAAGTTCAACAAATTTCTATGAACTTCATACATTTTCTGGTATATCTGTATTAATAACATACTCACACACATATAACCTAGGGAGGTTTATCACCACTTCTTATTTGAAAATGCTTCCCATGTAATTTAACACATGAAGTAAACCTAATTAGTTTAGCATCTCTCTTTTACAAGGTGAGAGACAAATCCTTTGAGATTTTCCAGGGAAATCTCAAAGTTAATTTGAGGTAAAAAAAAAAAGTGCTCCATTTACAATTTGATTTTGGGAAGATGTCAAAAATCTCAAAAGATTTGAACACTTGACCAAATAGAATCATATCACTGTGAAACTCTACTTACTTATCTATTTAACAAAAGTGAAAATTAAAAGATGTAAAAGGATATATAGAAAGTTAAATAGTTGTAAAATATCTAACTCTTTTAATATTGAGAAGACTGGGTTTTCTTTAATAATCAATGATTTGAAAAAGACAACATGAAGCATGGGAAATCATTTTAAGACAAAATCTTGAAGAATACTTAGAAGATAAAGAAAACTTTTTTAAAAACAATTTCTTATTAAGAGCAGATTTCTAATCTTCTTAGAGAATAGAGAAAGAGCCAAATCTAGTTTTTCATCAGTGTACTATCAATTCAAATAATAAAGTTAAATATTTTTATACATAAAGCCATACCAAGCTAAGCCAGTTTAGAACACAAGGTAAGATTATTTTTCCCACAATTCCTTCCTTACCCATAATCCTTACACAACCCTCTCTCTCTCTCTCTGTCTATATGTAATATATATATATATATATATATATATATATATATATATATATATATATATATTTTTTTTTTTTTTTCCATTTTTGTCTTACCTCTTTTTTTCCCTTTCTCATTCTGGAACAGCCACTCATTCTATGTTAGGACCAAAGTACTCCTTTTACCTTATAAACACATACATCATCCCTTTATTATTAAAAAAATAGGCATGCATTACTTTTCGTACCAAAGAGATTTTATCTTTACTCTTATTGGTTCTAGTCACTTTATTTGCATATATTAATTAGTATTTTAACCTATAGCCTCCTTTCTTTTGCAGAGAAAACTAGGAAGCAAACAATTGTTAACTGTCTGACATGTAGTATTTTACTGTAGCATTTTTATTAATACATCATATTATAATTTTCTAAAATATGCATTTTTCATAGTACAATTTATCATGTTTAAAAACAGACCCAAATATATTTAGCTTTTTTTACAAAGTGCCAAAAGTAGATAAACATATTCAACAATAATGGTTCCGTGTTTAATCTTATTTGGAACTGATCTAGATATTCAATGAGTATCCATTTTTTATCTTAGTATTATGGTTTCAAGTTACAAAAAAGGTTTGTGAAACTATTTTAGAACATTATTTAAAAATATGTAAAATATTGCAAAACGTAATTATTTTAAAGTTCATTTATAAATTTTATAAATTGATTTGAACTGCATACTTGAACCACAAAACTCCAAGAAGAAAACATATTGGGTAAGGGCTCTGACATTAATCTCTATAATGACTTTTTTGTATTGACACCAAAAGCAAAAGGAACAAAAGAAAAAAATATCACCTGGGAGTACATCAATTTAAAAAGCTTCTGCACAACAAGGAAATGAAGGCAGCTGGAAAACTACAGCTGGAAAGTCATGGAAGCTGAAAAAAACAAACAAACAGATTTATTAAGGACTATTTGTAACGTTGACAAAAGAGACCTCAGTGTAGAAACATGCACAATTCTGAATACAACATGGGCAAGTGGGAATTTATAACCAGGGATCCTGGTGAGATCGGGAATGTGACAATATAAGGGGGTTTATGGCTAAACTGATCTAACAGATTTCTTGCTGAAGACAGGCCAGACTGATCAGACATAACCTGGCGAATGGCAGAGAAAAAGAAATCAAATTATTACAGGCGGACCTCGTAGATGTGGGTTTGGTTCCAGACCACTGCAATAAAGCAAATATCACAATAAGGTGGGTCACACAAATTTTGGGGTTTCCCAGTGCATGTAAAAGTTGTTTACACTATAATGTGGTCTGCTAAGTGTGTAATAGAATTATGTCTAAAAAGCAATGTACATTAATTTAATTAAAATAATGCTGTTAGATAAAATAAACAACAAGGATATATTGTACAGCACAGGGAAATATAGCCATTATTTTGTAATAACTCTAAATGGAGTATAATTTATAATATTGAATCGGTACATTGTACACCTGAAACTAACATAACAGTGTAAATCAACTCTACTTCAAATTTAAAAAATAAAAAATAAAAGATTAATCACATTAAAAAATAATGCTTGGGGGCTTCCCTGGTGGCACAGTGGTTGAGAGTCCGCCTGCTGATACAGGGGACACGGGTTTGTGCCCCAGTTCAGGAGGATCCCACATGCCGCGGAGTGGCTGGGACCGTGAGCCATGGCCACTGAGCCTGCGCATCTGGAGCCTGTGCTCCACAGCGGGAGAGGCCACAATAGTGAGAGGCCCGCGTACTGCAAAATAATAATAATAATAATAATAATAATGCTGTTGGAAAAATGGTGCCAATAGACTTGCTTGACCAGGGCTGCCACAGATTTTCAATTTGTGAAAAAAATTCAACATCTCTGAAATACAACAAAGTGAGGTATGCCTATAAAGTGTGATCAGTTTTGGACAATCAGGGACACTTACTAAATTGAGGAGGGTTCTTCTTGCTAAATTAGTATTTACAAGGAAGTTCACAGATGGATTTAGTGGAAAAATCAAGAGCTTGATTAAAGTTTGGTCAAGCAAAGAATCTTTGTTAGTTTCCTCCTTGTTCCTAAGAAAGAAGAGACATTCTTCTTTCCTTTGAATAATAAAAGTCCATTTTTTTCATTGAGGGTGTGCTGAATCTTCTGTAGAGAGCAGTCAGTAAATGACATTTGCTAGATGGTGTTAACTATCAAACATTAAGGGGGGATTCAATGAAATTAAATAAAAATAAAAATTAATGTTAAAAATACAGTTTCTAATTTCACAGGGCAACCAGTGGAGAAGACTTCCATATGTTCCTCTTAAAGCATCTTTAGATGGAGAAGTGAGCATAGCAGTGGCAATCCATTGGATATCCTGATTTGCAGTTTGAATTTCTGTGGTTATGTCTTGGGGTGTTCTGGTGAACTTTCTGAGTAGCCAACAGAGCAGCAGGCACAAAGGTTGCCTATATATGATCTGTTCTGGTTATTTCCTTGAAGGTATAGCTTGTTATCCAGCTTCAGATTGCTGATAATCTGACAGTTGAGAAAAAGGACAGTTTTAGTTCTCGATGATTTCAAATCATAACAGATTAAAATTGGAAATGTTAATTTGGAGAGTTGCAGCCAATTATTGGAAGATTAGAATAATTCAGTCAAGTACTGGCAAAACATGCAGATGGACCCCACAAGGATACATTATAGTTTTCCAAGAAACATCATTATTCTCTCTACAGTCATCACCATTTATATCAGAGAAAATCACATAAGACTGATATATTTTTTTTTTTTTTTGCAGTACACAGACCTCTCACAGTTGTGGTCTCTCCCATTGTGGAGCACAGGCTGCGGACAGGCAGGCTCAATGGCCACGGCTCACAGGCCCAGCCGCTCCGCTGCATGTGGGATCTTCCTGGACCAGGGCATGAACCAGTGTCCCCTGCATCAGCAGGTGGACTCTCAACCACTGCACCACCAGGTTAGCCCTAGAACAGATTCTTATTGAACTAATGCAAATAATAATATTGCCATGAAGAATAATACTCAATAAGAGGTTTTTTGTTAGTTTGTTTGTTTTTAATTCTGGAAGTATCAGGTAGGGAGAAAAAGGAATTTTTTCATCTTTGTTCACAAAGGTGTACTTTACAAAATTGCTGTAAATTTCTTGTAGCTTAAGAGAAAAATGTCCTTCTTTATGGAAAACAAAGTATTAAAACAGAGCAATGTTTAAACAAAAAATTATAATAATAATCATCAGTTTATCCAGCACATGTAGTTAATTTTTGTTTTTGTATATCTTATTAGCTGTTTTATGAATACATCAGGTTCTGAATTACTTCTGGAAATTCTTACTCAGTCCGAGGGCATGGTCTCAATGTTATTAAAGTATTACCTTTGGAGCATTCTTGCCTATTGCTGATTGTAAACACTTTCAGAGAGGAATCCAAGCAAGATAATAACTTTCTGTGAATGACAAATAATTCAAAAGTGCATGGTTAAATTTTAAATGAGAATTCATATGGAAAATTAGTTGTTTTTTTTTCTCACATTGCTTTGGCCTAAACTTTTTTACAGTTTGTTTTTAACATCTTTATTGGAGTATAATTGCTTTACAATTGTGTGTTAGTTTCTACTTTATAACAAAGTGAATCAGTTATACATATACATATGTTCCCATATCTCTTCCCTCTTGTGTCTCCCTCCCTCCCACCCTCCCTATCCCACCCCTCTAGGTGGTCACAAACCACCGAGCTGATCTCCCTGTGCTATGCGGCTGCTTGCCACTAGCTATCTATTTTACATTTGGTAGTGTATATATGCCCATGCCACTCTCACTTTGTCACAGCTTACCCTTCCTCCTCCCCATATCCTCAAGTCCATTCTCTAATAGGTCTGTGTCTTTATTCCTGTCTTATCCCTAGGTTCTGTGGTGTACAATGTTTCAATGTAATAACTGGATACAAAGTTCAACAAATTTCTATGAACTTCATACATTTTCTGGTATATCTGTATTAATAACATACTCACACACATATAACCTAGGGAGGTTTATCACCACTTCTTATTTGAAAATGCTTCCCATGTAATTTAACACATGAAGTAAACCTAATTGGTTTAGCATCTCTCTTTTACAAGGTGAGAGACAAATCCTTTGAGATTTTCCAGGGAAATCTCAAAGTTAATTTGAGGTAAAAAAAAAAAGTGCTCCATTTACAATTTGATTTTGGGAAGATGTCAAAAATCTCAAAAGATTTGAACACTTGACCAAATAGAATCATATCACTGTGAAACTCTACTTACTTATCTATTTAACAAAAGTGAAAATTAAAAGATGTAAAAGGATATATAGAAAGTTAAATAGTTGTAAAATATCTAACTCTTTT
Organism: Hyperoodon ampullatus; assembly: GCF_949752795.1. Lineage (NCBI taxonomy): Eukaryota > Metazoa > Chordata > Mammalia > Artiodactyla > Ziphiidae > Hyperoodon > Hyperoodon ampullatus. Next base: position 68,951,884 of record NC_136916.1, read on the forward strand.
AATATTGAGAAGACTGGGTTTTCTTTAATAATCAATGATTTGAAAAAGACAACATGAAGCATGGGAAATCATTTTAAGACAAAATCTTGAAGAATACTTAGAAGATAAAGAAAACTTTTTTAAAAACAATTTCTTATTAAGAGCAGATTTCTAATCTTCTTAGAGAATAGAGAAAGAGCCAAATCTAGTTTTTCATCAGTGTACTATCAATTCAAATAATAAAGTTAAATATTTTTATACATAAAGCCATACCAAGCTAAGCCAGTTTAGAACACAAGGTAAGATTATTTTTCCCACAATTCCTTCCTTACCCATAATCCTTACACAACCCTCTCTCTCTCTCTCTGTCTATTTGTAAATATATATATATATATATATATATATATATTTTTTTTTTTTTCCATTTTTGTCTTACCTCTTTTTTTCCCTTTCTCATTCTGGAACAGCCACTCATTCTATGTTAGGACCAAAGTACTCCTTTTACCTTATAAACACATACATCATCCCTTTATTATTAAAAAAATAGGCATGCATTACTTTTCGTACCAAAGAGATTTTATCTTTACTCTTATTGGTTCTAGTCACTTTATTTGCATATATTAATTAGTATTTTAACCTATAGCCTCCTTTCTTTTGCAGAGAAAACTAGGAAGCAAACAATTGTTAACTGTCTGACATGTAGTATTTTACTGTAGCATTTTTATTAATACATCATATTATAATTTTCTAAAATATGCATTTTTCATAGTACAATTTATCATGTTTAAAAACAGACCCAAATATATTTAGCTTTTTTTACAAAGTGCCAAAAGTAGATAAACATATTCAACAATAATGGTTCCGTGTTTAATCTTATTTGGAACTGATCTAGATATTCAATGAGTATCCATTTTTTATCTTAGTATTATGGTTTCAAGTTACAAAAAAGGTTTGTGAAACTATTTTAGAACATTATTTAAAAATATGTAAAATATTGCAAAACGTAATTATTTTAAAGTTCATTTATAAATTTTATAAATTGATTTGAACTGCATACTTGAACCACAAAACTCCAAGAAGAAAACATATTGGGTAAGGGCTCTGACATTAATCTCTATAATGACTTTTTTGTATTGACACCAAAAGCAAAAGGAACAAAAGAAAAAAATATCACCTGGGAGTACATCAATTTAAAAAGCTTCTGCACAACAAGGAAATGAAGGCAGCTGGAAAACTACAGCTGGAAAGTCATGGAAGCTGAAAAAAACAAACAAACAGATTTATTAAGGACTATTTGTAACGTTGACAAAAGAGACCTCAGTGTAGAAACATGCACAATTCTGAATACAACATGGGCAAGTGGGAATTTATAACCAGGGATCCTGGTGAGATCGGGAATGTGACAATATAAGGGGGTTTATGGCTAAACTGATCTAACAGATTTCTTGCTGAAGACAGGCCAGACTGATCAGACATAACCTGGCGAATGGCAGAGAAAAAGAAATCAAATTATTACAGGCGGACCTCGTAGATGTGGGTTTGGTTCCAGACCACTGCAATAAAGCAAATATCACAATAAGGTGGGTCACACAAATTTTGGGGTTTCCCAGTGCATGTAAAAGTTGTTTACACTATAATGTGGTCTGCTAAGTGTGTAATAGAATTATGTCTAAAAAGCAATGTACATTAATTTAATTAAAATAATGCTGTTAGATAAAATAAACAACAAGGATATATTGTACAGCACAGGGAAATATAGCCATTATTTTGTAATAACTCTAAATGGAGTATAATTTATAATATTGAATCGGTACATTGTACACCTGAAACTAACATAACAGTGTAAATCAACTCTACTTCAAATTTAAAAAATAAAAAATAAAAGATTAATCACATTAAAAAATAATGCTTGGGGGCTTCCCTGGTGGCACAGTGGTTGAGAGTCCGCCTGCTGATACAGGGGACACGGGTTTGTGCCCCAGTTCAGGAGGATCCCACATGCCGCGGAGTGGCTGGGACCGTGAGCCATGGCCACTGAGCCTGCGCATCTGGAGCCTGTGCTCCACAGCGGGAGAGGCCACAATAGTGAGAGGCCCGCGTACTGCAAAATAATAATAATAATAATAATAATAATGCTGTTGGAAAAATGGTGCCAATAGACTTGCTTGACCAGGGCTGCCACAGATTTTCAATTTGTGAAAAAAATTCAACATCTCTGAAATACAACAAAGTGAGGTATGCCTATAAAGTGTGATCAGTTTTGGACAATCAGGGACACTTACTAAATTGAGGAGGGTTCTTCTTGCTAAATTAGTATTTACAAGGAAGTTCACAGATGGATTTAGTGGAAAAATCAAGAGCTTGATTAAAGTTTGGTCAAGCAAAGAATCTTTGTTAGTTTCCTCCTTGTTCCTAAGAAAGAAGAGACATTCTTCTTTCCTTTGAATAATAAAAGTCCATTTTTTTCATTGAGGGTGTGCTGAATCTTCTGTAGAGAGCAGTCAGTAAATGACATTTGCTAGATGGTGTTAACTATCAAACATTAAGGGGGGATTCAATGAAATTAAATAAAAATAAAAATTAATGTTAAAAATACAGTTTCTAATTTCACAGGGCAACCAGTGGAGAAGACTTCCATATGTTCCTCTTAAAGCATCTTTAGATGGAGAAGTGAGCATAGCAGTGGCAATCCATTGGATATCCTGATTTGCAGTTTGAATTTCTGTGGTTATGTCTTGGGGTGTTCTGGTGAACTTTCTGAGTAGCCAACAGAGCAGCAGGCACAAAGGTTGCCTATATATGATCTGTTCTGGTTATTTCCTTGAAGGTATAGCTTGTTATCCAGCTTCAGATTGCTGATAATCTGACAGTTGAGAAAAAGGACAGTTTTAGTTCTCGATGATTTCAAATCATAACAGATTAAAATTGGAAATGTTAATTTGGAGAGTTGCAGCCAATTATTGGAAGATTAGAATAATTCAGTCAAGTACTGGCAAAACATGCAGATGGACCCCACAAGGATACATTATAGTTTTCCAAGAAACATCATTATTCTCTCTACAGTCATCACCATTTATATCAGAGAAAATCACATAAGACTGATATATTTTTTTTTTTTTTTGCAGTACACAGACCTCTCACAGTTGTGGTCTCTCCCATTGTGGAGCACAGGCTGCGGACAGGCAGGCTCAATGGCCACGGCTCACAGGCCCAGCCGCTCCGCTGCATGTGGGATCTTCCTGGACCAGGGCATGAACCAGTGTCCCCTGCATCAGCAGGTGGACTCTCAACCACTGCACCACCAGGTTAGCCCTAGAACAGATTCTTATTGAACTAATGCAAATAATAATATTGCCATGAAGAATAATACTCAATAAGAGGTTTTTTGTTAGTTTGTTTGTTTTTAATTCTGGAAGTATCAGGTAGGGAGAAAAAGGAATTTTTTCATCTTTGTTCACAAAGGTGTACTTTACAAAATTGCTGTAAATTTCTTGTAGCTTAAGAGAAAAATGTCCTTCTTTATGGAAAACAAAGTATTAAAACAGAGCAATGTTTAAACAAAAAATTATAATAATAATCATCAGTTTATCCAGCACATGTAGTTAATTTTTGTTTTTGTATATCTTATTAGCTGTTTTATGAATACATCAGGTTCTGAATTACTTCTGGATATTCTTACTCAGTCCGAGGGCATGGTCTCAATGTTATTAAAGTATTACCTTTGGAGCATTCTTGCCTATTGCTGATTGTAAACACTTTCAGAGAGGAATCCAAGCAAGATAATAACTTTCTGTGAATGACAAATAATTCAAAAGTGCATGGTTAAATTTTAAATGAGAATTCATATGGAAAATTAGTTGTTTTTTTTTCTCACATTGCTTTGGCCTAAACTTTTTTACAGTTTGTTTTTAACATCTTTATTGGAGTATAATTGCTTTACAATTGTGTGTTAGTTTCTGCTTTATAACAAAGTGAATCAGTTATACATATACATATGTTCCCATATCTCTTCCCTCTTGTGTCTCCCTCCCTCCCACCCTCCCTATCCCACCCCTCTAGGTGGTCACAAACCACCGAGCTGATCTCCCTGTGCTATGCGGCTGCTTGCCACTAGCTATCTATTTTACATTTGGTAGTGTATATATGCCCATGCCACTCTCACTTTGTCACAGCTTACCCTTCCTCCTCCCCATATCCTCAAGTCCATTCTCTAATAGGTCTGTGTCTTTATTCCTGTCTTATCCCTAGGTTCTGTGGTGTACAATGTTTCAATGTAATAACTGGATACAAAGTTCAACAAATTTCTATGAACTTCATACATTTTCTGGTATATCTGTATTAATAACATACTCACACACATATAACCTAGGGAGGTTTATCACCACTTCTTATTTGAAAATGCTTCCCATGTAATTTAACACATGAAGTAAACCTAATTGGTTTAGCATCTCTCTTTTACAAGGTGAGAGACAAATCCTTTGAGATTTTCCAGGGAAATCTCAAAGTTAATTTGAGGTAAAAAAAAAAAGTGCTCCATTTACAATTTGATTTTGGGAAGATGTCAAAAATCTCAAAAGATTTGAACACTTGACCAAATAGAATCATATCACTGTGAAACTCTACTTACTTATCTATTTAACAAAAGTGAAAATTAAAAGATGTAAAAGGATATATAGAAAGTTAAATAGTTGTAAAATATCTAACTCTTTTAATATTGAGAAGACTGGGTTTTCTTTAATAATCAATGATTTGAAAAAGACAACATGAAGCATGGGAAATCATTTTAAGACAAAATCTTGAAGAATACTTAGAAGATAAAGAAAACTTTTTTAAAAACAATTTCTTATTAAGAGCAGATTTCTAATCTTCTTAGAGAATAGAGAAAGAGCCAAATCTAGTTTTTCATCAGTGTACTATCAATTCAAATAATAAAGTTAAATATTTTTATACATAAAGCCATACCAAGCTAAGCCAGTTTAGAACACAAGGTAAGATTATTTTTCCCACAATTCCTTCCTTACCCATAATCCTTACACAACCCTCTCTCTCTCTCTCTGTCTATTTGTAAATATATATATATATATATATATATATATATATATATATATATATATATATATATATTTTTTTTTTCCATTTTTGTCTTACCTCTTTTTTTCCCTTTCTCATTCTGGAACAGCCACTCATTCTATGTTAGGACCAAAGTACTCCTTTTACCTTATAAACACATACATCATCCCTTTATTATTAAAAAAATAGGCATGCATTACTTTTCGTACCAAAGAGATTTTATCTTTACTCTTATTGGTTCTAGTCACTTTATTTGCATATATTAATTAGTATTTTAACCTATAGCCTCCTTTCTTTTGCAGAGAAAACTAGGAAGCAAACAATTGTTAACTGTCTGACATGTAGTATTTTACTGTAGCATTTTTATTAATACATCATATTATAATTTTCTAAAATATGCATTTTTCATAGTACAATTTATCATGTTTAAAAACAGACCCAAATATATTTAGCTTTTTTTACAAAGTGCCAAAAGTAGATAAACATATTCAACAATAATGGTTCCGTGTTTAATCTTATTTGGAACTGATCTAGATATTCAATGAGTATCCATTTTTTATCTTAGTATTATGGTTTCAAGTTACAAAAAAGGTTTGTGAAACTATTTTAGAACATTATTTAAAAATATGTAAAATATTGCAAAACGTAATTATTTTAAAGTTCATTTATAAATTTTATAAATTGATTTGAACTGCATACTTGAACCACAAAACTCCAAGAAGAAAACATATTGGGTAAGGGCTCTGACATTAATCTCTATAATGACTTTTTTGTATTGACACCAAAAGCAAAAGGAACAAAAGAAAAAAATATCACCTGGGAGTACATCAATTTAAAAAGCTTCTGCACAACAAGGAAATGAAGGCAGCTGGAAAACTACAGCTGGAAAGTCATGGAAGCTGAAAAAAACAAACAAACAGATTTATTAAGGACTATTTGTAACGTTGACAAAAGAGACCTCAGTGTAGAAACATGCACAATTCTGAATACAACATGGGCAAGTGGGAATTTATAACCAGGGATCCTGGTGAGATCGGGAATGTGACAATATAAGGGGGTTTATGGCTAAACTGATCTAACAGATTTCTTGCTGAAGACAGGCCAGACTGATCAGACATAACCTGGCGAATGGCAGAGAAAAAGAAATCAAATTATTACAGGCGGACCTCGTAGATGTGGGTTTGGTTCCAGACCACTGCAATAAAGCAAATATCACAATAAGGTGGGTCACACAAATTTTGGGGTTTCCCAGTGCATGTAAAAGTTGTTTACACTATAATGTGGTCTGCTAAGTGTGTAATAGAATTATGTCTAAAAAGCAATGTACATTAATTTAATTAAAATAATGCTGTTAGATAAAATAAACAACAAGGATATATTGTACAGCACAGGGAAATATAGCCATTATTTTGTAATAACTCTAAATGGAGTATAATTTATAATATTGAATCGGTACATTGTACACCTGAAACTAACATAACAGTGTAAATCAACTCTACTTCAAATTTAAAAAATAAAAAATAAAAGATTAATCACATTAAAAAATAATGCTTGGGGGCTTCCCTGGTGGCACAGTGGTTGAGAGTCCGCCTGCTGATACAGGGGACACGGGTTTGTGCCCCAGTTCAGGAGGATCCCACATGCCGCGGAGTGGCTGGGACCGTGAGCCATGGCCACTGAGCCTGCGCATCTGGAGCCTGTGCTCCACAGCGGGAGAGGCCACAATAGTGAGAGGCCCGCGTACTGCAAAATAATAATAATAATAATAATAATAATGCTGTTGGAAAAATGGTGCCAATAGACTTGCTTGACCAGGGCTGCCACAGATTTTCAATTTGTGAAAAAAATTCAACATCTCTGAAATACAACAAAGTGAGGTATGCCTATAAAGTGTGATCAGTTTTGGACAATCAGGGACACTTACTAAATTGAGGAGGGTTCTTCTTGCTAAATTAGTATTTACAAGGAAGTTCACAGATGGATTTAGTGGAAAAATCAAGAGCTTGATTAAAGTTTGGTCAAGCAAAGAATCTTTGTTAGTTTCCTCCTTGTTCCTAAGAAAGAAGAGACATTCTTCTTTCCTTTGAATAATAAAAGTCCATTTTTTTCATTGAGGGTGTGCTGAATCTTCTGTAGAGAGCAGTCAGTAAATGACATTTGCTAGATGGTGTTAACTATCAAACATTAAGGGGGGATTCAATGAAATTAAATAAAAATAAAAATTAATGTTAAAAATACAGTTTCTAATTTCACAGGGCAACCAGTGGAGAAGACTTCCATATGTTCCTCTTAAAGCATCTTTAGATGGAGAAGTGAGCATAGCAGTGGCAATCCATTGGATATCCTGATTTGCAGTTTGAATTTCTGTGGTTATGTCTTGGGGTGTTCTGGTGAACTTTCTGAGTAGCCAACAGAGCAGCAGGCACAAAGGTTGCCTATATATGATCTGTTCTGGTTATTTCCTTGAAGGTATAGCTTGTTATCCAGCTTCAGATTGCTGATAATCTGACAGTTGAGAAAAAGGACAGTTTTAGTTCTCGATGATTTCAAATCATAACAGATTAAAATTGGAAATGTTAATTTGGAGAGTTGCAGCCAATTATTGGAAGATTAGAATAATTCAGTCAAGTACTGGCAAAACATGCAGATGGACCCCACAAGGATACATTATAGTTTTCCAAGAAACATCATTATTCTCTCTACAGTCATCACCATTTATATCAGAGAAAATCACATAAGACTGATATATTTTTTTTTTTTTTTGCAGTACACAGACCTCTCACAGTTGTGGTCTCTCCCATTGTGGAGCACAGGCTGCGGACAGGCAGGCTCAATGGCCACGGCTCACAGGCCCAGCCGCTCCGCTGCATGTGGGATCTTCCTGGACCAGGGCATGAACCAGTGTCCCCTGCATCAGCAGGTGGACTCTCAACCACTGCACCACCAGGTTAGCCCTAGAACAGATTCTTATTGAACTAATGCAAATAATAATATTGCCATGAAGAATAATACTCAATAAGAGGTTTTTTGTTAGTTTGTTTGTTTTTAATTCTGGAAGTATCAGGTAGGGAGAAAAAGGAATTTTTTCATCTTTGTTCACAAAGGTGTACTTTACAAAATTGCTGTAAATTTCTTGTAGCTTAAGAGAAAAATGTCCTTCTTTATGGAAAACAAAGTATTAAAACAGAGCAATGTTTAAACAAAAAATTATAATAATAATCATCAGTTTATCCAGCACATGTAGTTAATTTTTGTTTTTGTATATCTTATTAGCTGTTTTATGAATACATCAGGTTCTGAATTACTTCTGGAAATTCTTACTCAGTCCGAGGGCATGGTCTCAATGTTATTAAAGTATTACCTTTGGAGCATTCTTGCCTATTGCTGATTGTAAACACTTTCAGAGAGGAATCCAAGCAAGATAATAACTTTCTGTGAATGACAAATAATTCAAAAGTGCATGGTTAAATTTTAAATGAGAATTCATATGGAAAATTAGTTGTTTTTTTTTCTCACATTGCTTTGGCCTAAACTTTTTTACAGTTTGTTTTTAACATCTTTATTGGAGTATAATTGCTTTACAATTGTGTGTTAGTTTCTGCTTTATAACAAAGTGAATCAGTTATACATATACATATGTTCCCATATCTCTTCCCTCTTGTGTCTCCCTCCCTCCCACCCTCCCTATCCCACCCCTCTAGGTGGTCACAAACCACCGAGCTGATCTCCCTGTGCTATGCGGCTGCTTGCCACTAGCTATCTATTTTACATTTGGTAGTGTATATATGCCCATGCCACTCTCACTTTGTCACAGCTTACCCTTCCTCCTCCCCATATCCTCAAGTCCATTCTCTAATAGGTCTGTGTCTTTATTCCTGTCTTATCCCTAGGTTCTGTGGTGTACAATGTTTCAATGTAATAACTGGATACAAAGTTCAACAAATTTCTATGAACTTCATACATTTTCTGGTATATCTGTATTAATAACATACTCACACACATATAACCTAGGGAGGTTTATCACCACTTCTTATTTGAAAATGCTTCCCATGTAATTTAACACATGAAGTAAACCTAATTGGTTTAGCATCTCTCTTTTACAAGGTGAGAGACAAATCCTTTGAGATTTTCCAGGGAAATCTCAAAGTTAATTTGAGGTAAAAAAAAAAAGTGCTCCATTTACAATTTGATTTTGGGAAGATGTCAAAAATCTCAAAAGATTTGAACACTTGACCAAATAGAATCATATCACTGTGAAACTCTACTTACTTATCTATTTAACAAAAGTGAAAATTAAAAGATGTAAAAGGATATATAGAAAGTTAAATAGTTGTAAAATATCTAACTCTTTTAATATTGAGAAGACTGGGTTTTCTTTAATAATCAATGATTTGAAAAAGACAACATGAAGCATGGGAAATCATTTTAAGACAAAATCTTGAAGAATACTTAGAAGATAAAGAAAACTTTTTTAAAAACAATTTCTTATTAAGAGCAGATTTCTAATCTTCTTAGAGAATAGAGAAAGAGCCAAATCTAGTTTTTCATCAGTGTACTATCAATTCAAATAATAAAGTTAAATATTTTTATACATAAAGCCATACCAAGCTAAGCCAGTTTAGAACACAAGGTAAGATTATTTTTCCCACAATTCCTTCCTTACCCATAATCCTTACACAACCCTCTCTCTCTCTCTCTGTCTATTTGTAAATATATATATATATATATATATATATATATATATATATTTTTTTTTTCCATTTTTGTCTTACCTCTTTTTTTCCCTTTCTCATTCTGGAACAGCCACTCATTCTATGTTAGGACCAAAGTACTCCTTTTACCTTATAAACACATACATCATCCCTTTATTATTAAAAAAATAGGCATGCATTACTTTTCGTACCAAAGAGATTTTATCTTTACTCTTATTGGTTCTAGTCACTTTATTTGCATATATTAATTAGTATTTTAACCTATAGCCTCCTTTCTTTTGCAGAGAAAACTAGGAAGCAAACAATTGTTAACTGTCTGACATGTAGTATTTTACTGTAGCATTTTTATTAATACATCATATTATAATTTTCTAAAATATGCATTTTTCATAGTACAATTTATCATGTTTAAAAACAGACCCAAATATATTTAGCTTTTTTTACAAAGTGCCAAAAGTAGATAAACATATTCAACAATAATGGTTCCGTGTTTAATCTTATTTGGAACTGATCTAGATATTCAATGAGTATCCATTTTTTATCTTAGTATTATGGTTTCAAGTTACAAAAAAGGTTTGTGAAACTATTTTAGAACATTATTTAAAAATATGTAAAATATTGCAAAACGTAATTATTTTAAAGTTCATTTATAAATTTTATAAATTGATTTGAACTGCATACTTGAACCACAAAACTCCAAGAAGAAAACATATTGGGTAAGGGCTCTGACATTAATCTCTATAATGACTTTTTTGTATTGACACCAAAAGCAAAAGGAACAAAAGAAAAAAATATCACCTGGGAGTACATCAATTTAAAAAGCTTCTGCACAACAAGGAAATGAAGGCAGCTGGAAAACTACAGCTGGAAAGTCATGGAAGCTGAAAAAAACAAACAAACAGATTTATTAAGGACTATTTGTAACGTTGACAAAAGAGACCTCAGTGTAGAAACATGCACAATTCTGAATACAACATGGGCAAGTGGGAATTTATAACCAGGGATCCTGGTGAGATCGGGAATGTGACAATATAAGGGGGTTTATGGCTAAACTGATCTAACAGATTTCTTGCTGAAGATAGGCCAGACTGATCAGACATAACCTGGCGAATGGCAGAGAAAAAGAAATCAAATTATTACAGGCGGACCTCGTAGATGTGGGTTTGGTTCCAGACCACTGCAATAAAGCAAATATCACAATAAGGTGGGTCACACAAATTTTGGGGTTTCCCAGTGCATGTAAAAGTTGTTTACACTATAATGTGGTCTGCTAAGTGTGTAATAGAATTATGTCTAAAAAGCAATGTACATTAATTTAATTAAAATAATGCTGTTAGATAAAATAAACAACAAGGATATATTGTACAGCACAGGGAAATATAGCCATTATTTTGTAATAACTCTAAATGGAGTATAATTTATAATATTGAATCGGTACATTGTACACCTGAAACTAACATAACAGTGTAAATCAACTCTACTTCAAATTTAAAAAATAAAAAATAAAAGATTAATCACATTAAAAAATAATGCTTGGGGGCTTCCCTGGTGGCACAGTGGTTGAGAGTCCGCCTGCTGATACAGGGGACACGGGTTTGTGCCCCAGTTCAGGAGGATCCCACATGCCGCGGAGTGGCTGGGACCGTGAGCCATGGCCACTGAGCCTGCGCATCTGGAGCCTGTGCTCCACAGCGGGAGAGGCCACAATAGTGAGAGGCCCGCGTACTGCAAAATAATAATAATAATAATAATAATAATGCTGTTGGAAAAATGGTGCCAATAGACTTGCTTGACCAGGGCTGCCACAGATTTTCAATTTGTGAAAAAAATTCAACATCTCTGAAATACAACAAAGTGAGGTATGCCTATAAAGTGTGATCAGTTTTGGACAATCAGGGACACTTACTAAATTGAGGAGGGTTCTTCTTGCTAAATTAGTATTTACAAGGAAGTTCACAGATGGATTTAGTGGAAAAATCAAGAGCTTGATTAAAGTTTGGTCAAGCAAAGAATCTTTGTTAGTTTCCTCCTTGTTCCTAAGAAAGAAGAGACATTCTTCTTTCCTTTGAATAATAAAAGTCCATTTTTTTCATTGAGGGTGTGCTGAATCTTCTGTAGAGAGCAGTCAGTAAATGACATTTGCTAGATGGTGTTAACTATCAAACATTAAGGGGGGATTCAATGAAATTAAATAAAAATAAAAATTAATGTTAAAAATACAGTTTCTAATTTCACAGGGCAACCAGTGGAGAAGACTTCCATATGTTCCTCTTAAAGCATCTTTAGATGGAGAAGTGAGCATAGCAGTGGCAATCCATTGGATATCCTGATTTGCAGTTTGAATTTCTGTGGTTATGTCTTGGGGTGTTCTGGTGAACTTTCTGAGTAGCCAACAGAGCAGCAGGCACAAAGGTTGCCTATATATGATCTGTTCTGGTTATTTCCTTGAAGGTATAGCTTGTTATCCAGCTTCAGATTGCTGATAATCTGACAGTTGAGAAAAAGGACAGTTTTAGTTCTCGATGATTTCAAATCATAACAGATTAAAATTGGAAATGTTAATTTGGAGAGTTGCAGCCAATTATTGGAAGATTAGAATAATTCAGTCAAGTACTGGCAAAACATGCAGATGGACCCCACAAGGATACATTATAGTTTTCCAAGAAACATCATTATTCTCTCTACAGTCATCACCATTTATATCAGAGAAAATCACATAAGACTGATATATTTTTTTTTTTTTTTGCAGTACACAGACCTCTCACAGTTGTGGTCTCTCCCATTGTGGAGCACAGGCTGCGGACAGGCAGGCTCAATGGCCACGGCTCACAGGCCCAGCCGCTCCGCTGCATGTGGGATCTTCCTGGACCAGGGCATGAACCAGTGTCCCCTGCATCAGCAGGTGGACTCTCAACCACTGCACCACCAGGTTAGCCCTAGAACAGATTCTTATTGAACTAATGCAAATAATAATATTGCCATGAAGAATAATACTCAATAAGAGGTTTTTTGTTAGTTTGTTTGTTTTTAATTCTGGAAGTATCAGGTAGGGAGAAAAAGGAATTTTTTCATCTTTGTTCACAAAGGTGTACTTTACAAAATTGCTGTAAATTTCTTGTAGCTTAAGAGAAAAATGTCCTTCTTTATGGAAAACAAAGTATTAAAACAGAGCAATGTTTAAACAAAAAATTATAATAATAATCATCAGTTTATCCAGCACATGTAGTTAATTTTTGTTTTTGTATATCTTATTAGCTGTTTTATGAATACATCAGGTTCTGAATTACTTCTGGAAATTCTTACTCAGTCCGAGGGCATGGTCTCAATGTTATTAAAGTATTACCTTTGGAGCATTCTTGCCTATTGCTGATTGTAAACACTTTCAGAGAGGAATCCAAGCAAGATAATAACTTTCTGTGAATGACAAATAATTCAAAAGTGCATGGTTAAATTTTAAATGAGAATTCATATGGAAAATTAGTTGTTTTTTTTTCTCACATTGCTTTGGCCTAAACTTTTTTACAGTTTGTTTTTAACATCTTTATTGGAGTATAATTGCTTTACAATTGTGTGTTAGTTTCTGCTTTATAACAAAGTGAATCAGTTATACATATACATATGTTCCCATATCTCTTCCCTCTTGTGTCTCCCTCCCTCCCACCCTCCCTATCCCACCCCTCTAGGTGGTCACAAACCACCGAGCTGATCTCCCTGTGCTATGCGGCTGCTTGCCACTAGCTATCTATTTTACATTTGGTAGTGTATATATGCCCATGCCACTCTCACTTTGTCACAGCTTACCCTTCCTCCTCCCCATATCCTCAAGTCCATTCTCTAATAGGTCTGTGTCTTTATTCCTGTCTTATCCCTAGGTTCTGTGGTGTACAATGTTTCAATGTAATAACTGGATACAAAGTTCAACAAATTTCTATGAACTTCATACATTTTCTGGTATATCTGTATTAATAACATACTCACACACATATAACCTAGGGAGGTTTATCACCACTTCTTATTTGAAAATGCTTCCCATGTAATTTAACACATGAAGTAAACCTAATTGGTTTAGCATCTCTCTTTTACAAGGTGAGAGACAAATCCTTTGAGATTTTCCAGGGAAATCTCAAAGTTAATTTGAGGTAAAAAAAAAAAGTGCTCCATTTACAATTTGATTTTGGGAAGATGTCAAAAATCTCAAAAGATTTGAACACTTGACCAAATAGAATCATATCACTGTGAAACTCTACTTACTTATCTATTTAACAAAAGTGAAAATTAAAAGATGTAAAAGGATATATAGAAAGTTAAATAGTTGTAAAATATCTAACTCTTTTAATATTGAGAAGACTGGGTTTTCTTTAATAATCAATGATTTGAAAAAGACAACATGAAGCATGGGAAATCATTTTAAGACAAAATCTTGAAGAATACTTAGAAGATAAAGAAAACTTTTTTAAAAACAATTTCTTATTAAGAGCAGATTTCTAATCTTCTTAGAGAATAGAGAAAGAGCCAAATCTAGTTTTTCATCAGTGTACTATCAATTCAAATAATAAAGTTAAATATTTTTATACATAAAGCCATACCAAGCTAAGCCAGTTTAGAACACAAGGTAAGATTATTTTTCCCACAATTCCTTCCTTACCCATAATCCTTACACAACCCTCTCTCTCTCTCTCTGTCTATTTGTAAATATATATATATATATATATATATATATATATATATATATTTTTTTTCCATTTTTGTCTTACCTCTTTTTTTCCCTTTCTCATTCTGGAACAGCCACTCATTCTATGTTAGGACCAAAGTACTCCTTTTACCTTATAAACACATACATCATCCCTTTATTATTAAAAAAATAGGCATGCATTACTTTTCGTACCAAAGAGATTTTATCTTTACTCTTATTGGTTCTAGTCACTTTATTTGCATATATTAATTAGTATTTTAACCTATAGCCTCCTTTCTTTTGCAGAGAAAACTAGGAAGCAAACAATTGTTAACTGTCTGACATGTAGTATTTTACTGTAGCATTTTTATTAATACATCATATTATAATTTTCTAAAATATGCATTTTTCATAGTACAATTTATCATGTTTAAAAACAGACCCAAATATATTTAGCTTTTTTTACAAAGTGCCAAAAGTAGATAAACATATTCAACAATAATGGTTCCGTGTTTAATCTTATTTGGAACTGATCTAGATATTCAATGAGTATCCATTTTTTATCTTAGTATTATGGTTTCAAGTTACAAAAAAGGTTTGTGAAACTATTTTAGAACATTATTTAAAAATATGTAAAATATTGCAAAACGTAATTATTTTAAAGTTCATTTATAAATTTTATAAATTGATTTGAACTGCATACTTGAACCACAAAACTCCAAGAAGAAAACATATTGGGTAAGGGCTCTGACATTAATCTCTATAATGACTTTTTTGTATTGACACCAAAAGCAAAAGGAACAAAAGAAAAAAATATCACCTGGGAGTACATCAATTTAAAAAGCTTCTGCACAACAAGGAAATGAAGGCAGCTGGAAAACTACAGCTGGAAAGTCATGGAAGCTGAAAAAAACAAACAAACAGATTTATTAAGGACTATTTGTAACGTTGACAAAAGAGACCTCAGTGTAGAAACATGCACAATTCTGAATACAACATGGGCAAGTGGGAATTTATAACCAGGGATCCTGGTGAGATCGGGAATGTGACAATATAAGGGGGTTTATGGCTAAACTGATCTAACAGATTTCTTGCTGAAGATAGGCCAGACTGATCAGACATAACCTGGCGAATGGCAGAGAAAAAGAAATCAAATTATTACAGGCGGACCTCGTAGATGTGGGTTTGGTTCCAGACCACTGCAATAAAGCAAATATCACAATAAGGTGGGTCACACAAATTTTGGGGTTTCCCAGTGCATGTAAAAGTTGTTTACAGTATAATGTGGTCTGCTAAGTGTGTAATAGAATTATGTCTAAAAAGCAATGTACATTAATTTAATTAAAATAATGCTGTTAGATAAAATAAACAACAAGGATATATTGTACAGCACAGGGAAATATAGCCATTATTTTGTAATAACTCTAAATGGAGTATAATTTATAATATTGAATCGGTACATTGTACACCTGAAACTAACATAACAGTGTAAATCAACTCTACTTCAAATTTAAAAAATAAAAAATAAAAGATTAATCACATTAAAAAATAATGCTTGGGGGCTTCCCTGGTGGCACAGTGGTTGAGAGTCCGCCTGCTGATACAGGGGACACGGGTTTGTGCCCCAGTTCAGGAGGATCCCACATGCCGCGGAGTGGCTGGGACCGTGAGCCATGGCCACTGAGCCTGCGCATCTGGAGCCTGTGCTCCACAGCGGGAGAGGCCACAATAGTGAGAGGCCCGCGTACTGCAAAATAATAATAATAATAATAATAATAATGCTGTTGGAAAAATGGTGCCAATAGACTTGCTTGACCAGGGCTGCCACAGATTTTCAATTTGTGAAAAAAATTCAACATCTCTGAAATACAACAAAGTGAGGTATGCCTATAAAGTGTGATCAGTTTTGGACAATCAGGGACACTTACTAAATTGAGGAGGGTTCTTCTTGCTAAATTAGTATTTACAAGGAAGTTCACAGATGGATTTAGTGGAAAAATCAAGAGCTTGATTAAAGTTTGGTCAAGCAAAGAATCTTTGTTAGTTTCCTCCTTGTTCCTAAGAAAGAAGAGACATTCTTCTTTCCTTTGAATAATAAAAGTCCATTTTTTTCATTGAGGGTGTGCTGAATCTTCTGTAGAGAGCAGTCAGTAAATGACATTTGCTAGATGGTGTTAACTATCAAACATTAAGGGGGGATTCAATGAAATTAAATAAAAATAAAAATTAATGTTAAAAATACAGTTTCTAATTTCACAGGGCAACCAGTGGAGAAGACTTCCATATGTTCCTCTTAAAGCATCTTTAGATGGAGAAGTGAGCATAGCAGTGGCAATCCATTGGATATCCTGATTTGCAGTTTGAATTTCTGTGGTTATGTCTTGGGGTGTTCTGGTGAACTTTCTGAGTAGCCAACAGAGCAGCAGGCACAAAGGTTGCCTATATATGATCTGTTCTGGTTATTTCCTTGAAGGTATAGCTTGTTATCCAGCTTCAGATTGCTGATAATCTGACAGTTGAGAAAAAGGACAGTTTTAGTTCTCGATGATTTCAAATCATAACAGATTAAAATTGGAAATGTTAATTTGGAGAGTTGCAGCCAATTATTGGAAGATTAGAATAATTCAGTCAAGTACTGGCAAAACATGCAGATGGACCCCACAAGGATACATTATAGTTTTCCAAGAAACATCATTATTCTCTCTACAGTCATCACCATTTATATCAGAGAAAATCACATAAGACTGATATATATATATATTTTTTTGCAGTACACAGGCCTCTCACAGTTGTGGTCTCTCCCGTTGTGGAGCACAGGCTGCGGACAGGCAGGCTCAATGGCCACGGCTCACAGGCCCAGCCGCTCCGCTGCATGTGGGATCTTCCTGGACCAGGGCATGAACCGGTGTCCCCTGCATCAGCAGGTGGACTCTCAACCACTGCACTACCAGGGAAGCCCAAGACTAATTTTTTTGCAAAATAAATCTAGTCTCATAAAACTAGGCCTGGCTATTTATATAAGTGCCACCAGAATAGTGAGGCATTATATAAATCTCTTGAGCTCATTTTGCTGAAATTTTTTCATAAGGAATCTCAGATTGTACTTTTCAGAATCTCTCAAGGTTAGGAAGTTAAGCCAACAGCTTGCCACTACATTTTGCCTGCAATAACTATAGATTTTGGTAAATCCCTTTCTTTTCAACATCCCACAATATACTGAGTTTGCTGGGTCTGGTGGAAAAGACCTTCCTTACTGATTTGTAAGGTGAGGTGACCCATATATTTCTAATAGAGGCTGGTTTTTCCAAAGAAGCTTTATAAACACTGGGTCCTTTAAGTCAACAGTAGTTCCATAAAACTGTCTGTTCATACCTGATTTGATGCACATTTTTCTCAAATAAGACATTCCAATCGTGCCTTGGTAATAAAACCAATTCTTGGCTTCCTTATGGGTCTACAAGAAACTGAAAGTTTGCAGATGACATGATACTATACATAGAGAATCCTAAAGATGCTACCAGAAAACTCCTAGAGCTAATCAATGAATTTGGTAAAGTAGCAGGATACAAAATTAATGCACAGAAATCTCTGGCATTCCTGTACACTAATGATGAAAAATCTGAAAATGAAATCAAGAAAACACTCCCATTTACCATTGCAACAAAAAGAATAAAATACCTAGGAATAAACCTACCTAAGGAGACAAAAGACCTGTATGCAGAAAATTATAAGACACTGATGAAAGAAATTAAAGATGATACAAATAGATGGAGAGATATACCATGCTCCTGGATTGGAAGAATCAATATTGTGAAAATGACTCTACTACCCAAAGCAATCTACAGATTCAATGCAATCCCTATCAAACTACCACTGGCATTTTTCACAGAAATAGAACAAAAAATTTCAAAATTTGTTTGGAAAAACAAAAGACCCCGAATAGCCAAAGCAATCTTGAGAACGAAAAATGGAGCTGGAGGAATCAGGCTCCCTGACTTCAGACTATACTACAAAGCTACAGTAATCAAGACAGTGTGGTACTGGCACAAAAACAGAAAGATAGATCAATGGAACAGGATAGAAAGCCCAGAGATAAACCCACGCACATATGGTCAACTTATCTTTGATAAAGGAGGCAGGAATGTACAGTGGAGAAAGGACAGCCTCTTCAATAAGTGGTGCTGGGAAAACTGGACAGGGACATGTAAAAGTATGAGATTATATCATTCCCTAACACCATACACAAAAATAAGCTCAAAATGGATTAAAGACCTAAATGTAAGGCCAGAAACTATCAAACTCTTAGAGGAAAACATAGGCAGAACACTCTATGACATAAATCACAGCAAGATCATTTTGGACCCATCTCCTAGAGAAATGTACATAAAAACAAAGATAAACAAATGGGACCTAATGAAACCTCAAAGCTTTTGCACAGCAAAGGAAACCATAAACAAGACCAAAAGAGAACCCTCAGAATGGGAGAAAATATTTGCAAATGAAGCAACTGACAAAGGATTAATCTCCAAAATTTATAAACAGCTCATGCAGCTCAATAGCAAAAAAGCAAACAACCCAATCCAAAAATGGGCAGAAGACTTAAATAGGCATTTCTCCAAAGAAGATATACAGACTGCCAACAAACACATGAAAGAATGCTCAACATCAGTAATCATTAGAGAAATGCAACTCAAAACTACAATGAGATATCATCTCACACCAGTCAGAATGGCCATCATCAAGAAATCTAGAAACAACAAATGCTGGAGAGGGTGTGGAGAAAAGGGAACACTCTTGCACTGCTGGTGGGAATGTGAATTGGTACAGTCACTATGGAGAACATTATGGAGGTTCCTTAAAAAACTAAAAATAGAACTACCATACGACCCAGCAATCCCACTACTAGGCATATACCCTGAGAAAACCATAATTCAAAAAGAGACATGTACCAAAATGTTCATTGCAGCTCTATTCACAATAGCCCGGAGCTGGAAACAACCCAAGTGTCCATCATCGGATGAATGGATAAAGAAGATGTGGCACATATATACAATGGAATATTACTCAGCCATAAAAAGAAACGAAACTGAGCTATTTGTAATGAGGTGGATAGACCTAGAGTCTGTCATACAGAGTGAAGTAAGTCAGAAAGAGAAAGACAAATACCGTATGCTAACACATATATATGGAATTAAAAAAAAAAGTCATGAAGAACCTAGGGGTAAAATGGGAAGAAAGACACAGACCTACTTGAGAATGGACTTGAGGATATGGAGAGGGGGAGGGGTAAGCTGTGACAAAGCGAAAGAGAGGCATGGACATATATACACTACCAAACGTAAGGTAGATAGATAGTGGGAAGCAGCCGCAGAGGACAGGGAGATCAACTTGGTGCTTTGTGACCACCTGGAGGGGTGGGATGGGGAGGGTGGGAGGGAGGGAGATGCATGAGGGAAGGGATGTGGGAACAGATGTATATGTATGACTGATTCAAATTTAAAAAAAAAGAAAAGAAAAAGGAACTGAATGCTTGACCATGGACCACCACATTACCATGTAAATTGTGTTGTTCATCATAAACTGGGTGTTATGTAACCAACATGTCATAAATTTGGGGGTAAACTGAAGTACTGCATCTTGAAATGAAAGTGGTACATATATGACAGGGCCAGGGAACACCCTGAAAGCACAACTAAGTTAGATAAAGAAGTAACCCAAAGCCCATGGTCCTTGCTCCTTCTAAACTGCCTTTTGTCTCCCAACTTACACTTAGGGCCTCATAGAGAACTCCCTTCAATCTGTTGACAAAGGAATAAAAGACACAGCCTTGATTTAATAATAGTTCTGCACATTATTCAGACTCTGAATTTAGAGAGTTGCAGCCACAAAGATCCTCTCTGGGACATATCTTAAGGACAGTGGTGAAGGGAAATCCTCCCAGTGGGCAGAACTTCAGGCCATACAGCTGGTTGCACACTTACCTTGGACAGAGAAATGGCCATAACTGTAGTAATATACTGGTCCATGAGCTGTAGCCAATGCTTTGGCTTGATGTTCAGAGACTTGAAAGGAACATTATAGGAAAATTGGTGACAACGAAACTTGGGGAAGGGGTATATGAATAGACCTCTCTCAATGGACAAAGAAGAACAATAAGATATATGTTTCTCATGTGAATTCTCACCAAAAGTTGTCCTCAGCCTAGGAGAATTCAATAATCATGTTCATGGGATGACCTTTTCTGTAGATACCTGTCAGCTTCTTTCTCCAACCCTCTCCTGCAATTGTTCAATGGGATCATGAACAAAGTGGCCATGGTTAGCAGGGATGGAGGTTATGCATGAGCTTAACATTGACTTTCCCTTACCAAATTGAGTGGCCCAATCTACTAGCTGCAGACAGCAGCATTGATACCTCACATGGCACAGTCCCACGTGGTGAGCAGCCAGTTTTCTAGTGCCAAGTGGATTACCTTGGGCCCCTTCCTTCATGGAAAGGAAAATGTTTTTCTCCTTACTTGAATAGATACTAAACCTTGGTACAGATTTGCTGTCCCTGCATGCAAAACTAGCATCACTGGATTTAAAGATTGCCTTGTCCACTGTCATGTTATACCATACAACAGTGTTTTGGATTAAGGAATTTACTTCACAGCAAAAGAAGTGTGGCAATGGGGTCATGCAAATGAAATTCACTAGTCATACCATGTTCCCCACCATTTTGAAGCTGCTGGCTTGATGGAATGGCAGAAAGGCCTTTAGAAGACTCAGTTACATAGCTAGTTAGGTGGCAATAAGTTGCAGGGCTTTGGCAAAGTTCTCCAGGCTATATATACTCTGAATCAGCAATTGGTGTATGATGTTTCTTTTATAGCCAGGTTTCATGGGTCCAGGAGTCAAAGAATGAAAATGTGAGTGGCACCATATATGTTTCCTGTACCTCAACTTTATGCTCTACTGACCTAGAAATCTTAGTTCCAGGAGACAGAACTCTTCCACCAGGAGACAAAACAATGATTCTCTTGAATAGAAGTTAAAACTGCCACCTAGCTATATTGGCTCCTTATGTCTTTGAATCAACTTGAAGGAAGGGAGTTTGATTCATGCTAGGGTGATTGTGACTACTGTCATAGAAAGCCCCATAGCCGGGCAGCAGTTAAAGCAGTAAAAACATATTTATTCTGAACTCATGTAATTTGGTAAAAAAGCCCTCAGTATTAAACTGGGGTCAGTTCTAAAGACAGCATGGGCAAGTGAGAATTCATAGCCAGGGATCCTGAGGGAGTCAGTGGATGGCATAACACAGGAAGAAACATAAAGTGTAAGAGGATTTTGGCTAAATTAAGCTAACAGGATTCTTGCTGAAGACAGAACAGGCTACTATGCATTACCTGGCTGATGGTGAAGGATGAGAAATATGATTAGATATTGAGGCTGATACGATATGGAAATGAGGGACTCTTGCTAAACTGATTTAGCAGAGTTATTCCTGAGAATTTTACAAGGAAATGCACAGTTGGCCCAGAAGGAAGGTATAGGAGCCTAACGAGTGGTCAAGGAAAGAATTTTTGTCAGTCGATTCTGTTGTTCATAGAAATGAAGAGACATTCGTTTTTCAGCAAAACAACATAAATTCAGTTTTTGTTCGATCATCTTTTGTCCATTAAGGATCTGCTGAATCATCTGTTGATATTTGGTAGTAGAGGGTATGTTTTATGGTACTAGCCCTCATTTATTTAGAGAGGGGGGTTTCTCCAAAAATAACAAAAAACAAAGAATAATGTTAAAACTCAGTTTCTGATTTCAGAGGGTAGCCAGTCAAGAAGATTTCTAGATGTTGCATTCAAGCATCTTAACGTGGAGTGAGGACAGCAGAGGCAATCAAAGGGGTTTCCTGGTTTGCCATTTGAATGCCTGTGCTGATGTCATTGGGTGTACCGATGGACTTTCTGAGTGGCCCATACAGCAATGGGCACAAAATTTGTTTATACATGATCATTTGTGACAATTCCTTTGAGTTTTATATCAAGTCATCCAGAATCAATTTGCAGAATTTGGGGAAAATGGGAGTTTTAGTTCTCCATGATTTCAAGTCAGGCAGGAGAAAAACTAGAAATGTTAACTTGGAAAGTTATAACCAAGTACTGGAGGAAACTAGAATAATTCAGGATTTGGCATTTACTGGCAAAATGTGCAAGATGGAATACAAAAGTGTATGTTATACTTTGCATTAAAACATAATTTCTCTCTAAAATTACCACATTTCAATCAGACGTGATCAAAAGAAAACTAATTTGTTTGCAAAATAAGTCTAGTCTCATTAAATTTGGTTTGATTATTTACATAATTGCTGTAGGAATAGTGATTGGCCACGTAGGTCTCTGGAGTTAGCTTTGCTGAAACTTTTCATAAAGAATCTCAGAGTGGACTTTTGAACACCTCTTGAAGCTAGGAAGGAAAGCCATATTTTTTGCACTACCTATAGAACTGAGTAAATTCCTGTCTTCTAAGGATCGTAAAAATATCTTGAGAATCCCTGACCTTCCAGGAAGTTACCTCCTTTCTTGATCTTTAAGGTGAGAAACACTATGAGGCAGGTAAAGGCTGGATTTTGCAAGGGGGTTTTGTAGGAATTAGCTCCTTAAAGTAACCTTAGTTCCATTAAGCAATCTGGTTATACCTAATACCTGATCCATTACATATTATTCTTTAATGTGACATTCCATCGTAGGCTTGGTAATATACCAAATTTCTCCACTTGTGTCCTGAGAGAAATAGAACAGATTTTTTTTTTTTTTTTTTTTTTTGCGGTACATGGGTCTCTCACTGTTGTGGCCTCTCCCATTGAGGAGCACAGGCTCCGGATGCGCAGGCTCAGTGGCCATGGCTCATGGGCCTAGCCGCTCCACGGCATGTGGGATCTTCCCGGACTGGAGCACGAAACTGTGTCCCCTGCCTCAGGTGGACTCTCAACCACTGCGCCACCAGGGAAGCCCTAGAACAGATTCTTATTGAACTAATGCAAATAATAATATTGCCATGAAGAATAATACTCAATAAGAGGTTTTTTGTTAGTTTGTTTGTTTTTAATTCTGGAAGTATCAGGTAGGGAGAAAAAGGAATTTTTTCATCTTTGTTCACAAAGGTGTACTTTACAAAATTGCTGTAAATTTCTTGTAGCTTAAGAGAAAAATGTCCTTCTTTATGGAAAACAAAGTATTAAAACAGAGCAATGTTTAAACAAAAAATTATAATAATAATCATCAGTTTATCCAGCACATGTAGTTAATTTTTGTTTTTGTATATCTTATTAGCTGTTTTATGAATACATCAGGTTCTGAATTACTTCTGGAAATTCTTACTCAGTCCGAGGGCATGGTCTCAATGTTATTAAAGTATTACCTTTGGAGCATTCTTGCCTATTGCTGATTGTAAACACTTTCAGAGAGGAATCCAAGCAAGATAATAACTTTCTGTGAATGACAAATAATTCAAAAGTGCATGGTTAAATTTTAAATGAGAATTCATATGGAAAATTAGTTGTATTTTTTTCTCACATTGCTTTGGCCTAAACTTTTTTACAGTTTGTTTTTAACATCTTTATTGGAGTATAATTGCTTTACAATTGTGCGTTAGTTTCTGCTTTATAACAAAGTGAATCAGTTATACATATACATATGTTCCCATATCTCTTCCCTCTTGTGTCTCCCTCCCTCCCACCCTCCCTATCCCACCCCTCTAGGTGGTCACAAACCACCGAGCTGATCTCCCTGTGCTATGCGGCTGCTTGCCACTAGCTATCTATTTTACATTTGGTAGTGTATATATGCCCATGCCACTCTCACTTTGTCACAGCTTACCCTTCCTCCTCCCCATATCCTCAAGTCCATTCTCTAATAGGTCTGTGTCTTTATTCCTGTCTTATCCCTAGGTTCTGTGGTGTACAATGTTTCAATGTAATAACTGGATACAAAGTTCAACAAATTTCTATGAACTTCATACATTTTCTGGTATATCTGTATTAATAACATACTCACACACATATAACCTAGGGAGGTTTATCACCACTTCTTATTTGAAAATGCTTCCCATGTAATTTAACACATGAAGTAAACCTAATTGGTTTAGCATCTCTCTTTTACAAGGTGAGAGACAAATCCTTTGAGATTTTCCGGGGAAATCTCAAAGTTAATTTGAGGTAAAAAAAAAGTGCTCCATTTACAATTTGATTTTGGGAAGATGTCAAAAATCTCAAAAGATTTGAACACTTGACCAAATAGAATCATATCACTGTGAAACTCTACTTACTTATCTATTTAACAAAAGTGAAAATTAAAAGATGTAAAAGGATATATAGAAAGTTAAATAGTTGTAAAATATCTAACTCTTTTAATATTGAGAAGACTGGGTTTTCTTTAATAATCAATGATTTGAAAAAGACAACATGAAGCATGGGAAATCATTTTAAGACAAAATCTTGAAGAATACTTAGAAGATAAAGAAAACTTTTTTTAAAACAATTTCTTATTAAGAGCAGATTTCTAATCTTCTTAGAGAATAGAGAAAGAGCCAAATCTAGTTTTTCATCAGTGTACTATCAATTCAAATAATAAAGTTAAATATTTTTATACATAAAGCCATACCAAGCTAAGCCAGTTTAGAACACAAGGTAAGATTATTTTTCCCACAATTCCTTCCTTACCCATAATCCTTACACAACCCTCTCTCTCTCTCTCTGTCTATATGTAAATATATATATATATATATATATATATATATATATATGTATATATATATATATATATATTTTTTTTTTCCATTTTTGTCTTACCTCTTTTTTTCCCTTTCTCATTCTGGAACAGCCACTCATTCTATGTTAGGACCAAAGTACTCCTTTTACCTTATAAACACATACATCATCCCTTTATTATTAAAAAAATAGGCATGCATTACTTTTCGTACCAAAGAGATTTTATCTTTACTCTTATTGGTTCTAGTCACTTTATTTGCATATATTAATTAGTATTTTAACCTATAGCCTCCTTTCTTTTGCAGAGAAAACTAGGAAGCAAACAATTGTTAACTGTCTGACATGTAGTATTTTACTGTAGCATTTTTATTAATACATCATATTATAATTTTCTAAAATATGCATTTTTCATAGTACAATTTATCATGTTTAAAAACAGACCCAAATATATTTAGCTTTTTTTACAAAGGGCCAAAAGTAGATAAACATATTCAACAATAATGGTTCCGTGTTTAATCTTATTTGGAACTGATCTAGATATTCAATGAGTATCCATTTTTTATCTTAGTATTATGGTTTCAAGTTACAAAAAAGTTTTGTGAAACTATTTTAGAACATTATTTTAAAATATGTAAAATATTGCAAAACGTAATTATTTTAAAGTTCATTTATAAATTTTATAAATTGATTTGAACTGCATACTTGAACCACAAAACCCCAAGAAGAAAACATATTGGGTAAGGGCTCTGACATTAATCTCTATAATGATATTTTTGTATTGACACCAAAAGCAAAAGGAACAAAAGAAAAAAATATCACCTGGGAGTACATCAATTTAAAAAGCTTCTGCACAACAAGGAAATGAAGGCAGCTGGAAAACTACAGCTGGAAAGTCATGGAAGCTGAAAAAAACAAACAAACAGATTTATTAAGGACTATTTGTAACGTTGACAAAAGAGACCTCAGTGTAGAAACATGCACAATTCTGAATACAACATGGGCAAGTGGGAATTTATAACCAGGGATCCTGGTGAGATTGGGAATGTGACAATATAAGGGGGTTTATGGCTAAACTGATCTAACAGATTTCTTGCTGAAGACAGGCCAGACTGATCAGACATAACCTGGCGAATGGCAGAGAAAAAGAAATCAAATTATTACAGGCGGACCTCGTAGATGTGGGTTTGGTTCCAGACCACTGCAATAAAGCAAATATCACAATAAGGTGGGTCACACAAATTTTGGGGTTTCCCAGTGCATGTAAAAGTTGTTTACACTATAATGTGGTCTGCTAAGTGTGTAATAGAATTATGTCTAAAAAGCAATGTACATTAATTTAATTAAAATAATGCTGTTAGATAAAATAAACAACAAGGATATATTGTACAGCACAGGGAAATATAGCCATTATTTTGTAATAACTCTAAATGGAGTATAATTTATAATATTGAATCGGTACATTGTACACCTGAAACTAATATAACAGCGTAAATCAACTCTACTTCAAATTTGAAAAAATGAAAAATAAAAGATTAATCACATTAAAAAATAATGCTTGGGGGCTTCCCTGGTGGCACAGTGGTTGAGAGTCCGCCTGCTGATACAGGGGACACGGGTTTGTGCCCCAGTTCAGGAGGATCCCACATGCCGCGGAGTGGCTGGGACCGTGAGCCATGGCCACTGAGCCTGCGCATCTGGAGCCTGTGCTCCACAGCGGGAGAGGCCACAATAGTGAGAGGCCCGCGTACTGCAAAATAATAATAATAATAATAATAATAATAATGCTGTTGGAAAAATGGTGCCAATAGACTTGCTTGACCAGGGCTGCCACAGATTTTCAATTTGTGAAAAAAATTCAACATCTCTGAAATACAACAAAGTGAGGTATGCCTATAAAGTGTGATCAGTTTTGGACAATCAGGGACACTTACTAAATTGAGGAGGGTTCTTCTTGCTAAATTAGTATTTACAAGGAAGTTCACAGATGGATTTAGTGGAAAAATCAAGAGCTTGATTAAAGTTTGGTCAAGCAAAGAATCTTTGTTAGTTTCCTCCTTGTTCCTAAGAAAGAAGAGACATTCTTCTTTCCTTTGAATAATAAAAGTCCATTTTTTTCATTGAGGGTGTGCTGAATCTTCTGTAGAGAGCAGTCAGTAAATGACATTTGCTAGATGGTGTTAACTATCAAACATTAAGGGGGGATTCAATGAAATTAAATAAAAATAAAAATTAATGTTAAAAATACAGTTTCTAATTTCACAGGGCAACCAGTGGAGAAGACTTCCATATGTTCCTCTTAAAGCATCTTTAGATGGAGAAGTGAGCATAGCAGTGGCAATCCATTGGATATCCTGATTTGCAGTTTGAATTTCTGTGGTTATGTCTTGGGGTGTTCTGGTGAACTTTCTGAGTAGCCAACAGAGCAGCAGGCACAAAGGTTGCCTATATATGATCTGTTCTGGTTATTTCCTTGAAGGTATAGCTTGTTATCCAGCTTCAGATTGCTGATAATCTGACAGTTGAGAAAAAGGACAGTTTTAGTTCTCGATGATTTCAAATCATAACAGATTAAAATTGGAAATGTTAATTTGGAGAGTTGCAGCCAATTATTGGAAGATTAGAATAATTCAGTCAAGTACTAGCAAAACATGCAGATGGACCCCACAAGGATACATTATAGTTTTCCAAGAAACATCATTATTCTCTCTACAGTCATCACCATTTATATCAGAGAAAATCACATAAGACTGATATATATATATATTTTTTTGCAGTACACAGGCCTCTCACAGTTGTGGTCTCTCCCGTTGTGGAGCACAGGCTGCGGACAGGCAGGCTCAATGGCCACGGCTCACAGGCCCAGCCGCTCCGCTGCATGTGGGATCTTCCTGGACCAGGGCATGAACCGGTGTCCCCTGCATCAGCAGGTGGACTCTCAACCACTGCACCACCAGGGAAGCCCAAGACTAATTTTTTTGCAAAATAAATCTAGTCTCATAAAACTAGGCCTGGCTATTTATATAAGTGCCACCAGAATAGTGAGGCATTATATAAATCTCTTGAGCTCATTTTGCTGAAATTTTTTCATAAGGAATCTCAGATTGTACTTTTCAGAATCTCTCAAGGTTAGGAAGTTAAGCCAACAGCTTGCCACTACATTTTGCCTGCAATAACTATAGATTTTGGTAAATCCCTTTCTTTTCAACATCCCACAATATACTGAGTTTGCTGGGTCTGGTGGAAAAGACCTTCCTTACTGATTTGTAAGGTGAGGTGACCCATATATTTCTAATAGAGGCTGGTTTTTCCAAAGAAGCTTTATAAACACTGGGTCCTTTAAGTCAACAGCAGTTCCATAAAACTGTCTGTTCATACCTGATTTGATGCACATTTTTCTCAAATAAGACATTCCAATCGTGCCTTGGTAATAAAACCAATTCTTGGCTTCCTTATGGGTCTACAAGAAACTGAAAGTTTGCAGATGACATGATACTATACATAGAGAATCCTAAAGATGCTACCAGAAAACTCCTAGAGCTAATCAATGAATTTGGTAAAGTAGCAGGATACAAAATTAATGCACAGAAATCTCTGACATTCCTGTACACTAATGATGAAAAATCTGAAAATGAAATCAAGAAAACACTCCCATTTACCATTGCAACAAAAAGAATAAAATACCTAGGAATAAACCTACCTAAGGAGACAAAAGACCTGTATGCAGAAAATTATAAGACACTGATGAAAGAAATTAAAGATGATACAAATAGATGGAGAGATATACCATGCTCCTGGATTGGAAGAATCAATATTGTGAAAATGACTCTACTACCCAAAGCAATCTACAGATTCAATGCAATCCCTATCAAACTACCACTGGCATTTTTCACAGAAATAGAACAAAAAATTTCAAAATTTGTTTGGAAAAACAAAAGACCCCGAATAGCCAAAGCAATCTTGAGAACGAAAAATGGAGCTGGAGGAATCAGGCTCCCTGACTTCAGACTATACTACAAAGCTACAGTAATCAAGACAGTGTGGTACTGGCACAAAAACAGAAAGATAGATCAATGGAACAGGATAGAAAGCCCAGAGATAAACCCACGCACATATGGTCAACTTATCTTTGATAAAGGAGGCAGGAATGTACAGTGGAGAAAGGACAGCCTCTTCAATAAGTGGTGCTGGGAAAACTGGACAGGGACATGTAAAAGTATGAGATTATATCATTCCCTAACACCATACACAAAAATAAGCTCAAAATGGATTAAAGACCTAAATGTAAGGCCAGAAACTATCAAACTCTTAGAGGAAAACATAGGCAGAACACTCTATGACATAAATCACAGCAAGATCATTTTGGACCCATCTCCTAGAGAAATGTACATAAAAACAAAGATAAACAAATGGGACCTAATGAAACCTCAAAGCTTTTGCACAGCAAAGGAAACCATAAACAAGACCAAAAGAGAACCCTCAGAATGGGAGAAAATATTTGCAAATGAAGCAACTGACAAAGGATTAATCTCCAAAATTTATAAACAGCTCATGCAGCTCAATAGCAAAAAAGCAAACAACCCAATCCAAAAATGGGCAGAAGACTTAAATAGGCATTTCTCCAAAGAAGATATACAGACTGCCAACAAACACATGAAAGAATGCTCAACATCAGTAATCATTAGAGAAATGCAACTCAAAACTACAATGAGATATCATCTCACACCAGTCAGAATGGCCATCATCAAGAAATCTAGAAACAACAAATGCTGGAGAGGGTGTGGAGAAAAGGGAACACTCTTGCACTGCTGGTGGGAATGTGAATTGGTACAGTCACTATGGAGAACATTATGGAGGTTCCTTAAAAAACTAAAAATAGAGCTACCATACGACCCAGCAATCCCACTACTAGGCATATACCCTGAGAAAACCATAATTCAAAAAGAGACATGTACCAAAATGTTCATTGCAGCTCTATTCACAATAGCCCGGAGCTGGAAACAACCCAAGTGTCCATCATCGGATGAATGGATAAAGAAGATGTGGCACATATATACAATGGAATATTACTCAGCCATAAAAAGAAACGAAACTGAGCTATTTGTAATGAGGTGGATAGACCTAGAGTCTGTCATACAGAGTGAAGTAAGTCAGAAAGAGAAAGACAAATACCGTATGCTAACACATATATATGGAATTAAAAAAAATGTCATGAAGCACCTAGGGGTAAAACGGGAATAAAGACACAGACCTACTTGAGAATGGAGTTGAGGATATGGGGAGGGGGAAGGGTAAGCTGTGACAAAGCGAAAGAGAGGCATGGACATATATACACTACCAAATGTAAGGTAGATAGATAGTGGGAAGCCGCTGCGTAGCACAGGGAGATCAGCTTGGTGCTTTGTGACCGCCTGGAGGGGTGGGATGGGGAGGGTGGGAGGGAGGGAGATGAATGAGGGAAGGGATGTGGGAACAGATGTATATTTATGACTGATTCACTTTGTTATAAGGCAGAAACTAATAATAATATATATATATATATATATATATATATATATATGTCAGGTGCTTGCACTACAAGGAGTTTTATGGTTTCAGATCTATGTTCAAATCAAGTTGATGTATAAAATTTATAAATAAACTTTTCAACAATTATGTTTTATATATTTTATAATAATTATTTTTTATATCATGTATGCTTAAAATAGTTTCACAAGACTTTTTGGTAACTTGATACCTTGAAGCTATAGTAAGTTAAGGTAAAAATGGAATAATTGTTGAATAGCAATAGCGTTTCTTGATAAAATCAAATATTGAAGTGTTAATTGCTGAACCTAAGTTTGTCCACTTTTGGTATCTTGTTTTTGTATGGTACAGAGAATCTAGGTATATTTGGCTCTGTTTTTAAACATAAGAAATTGAACTATTAAAAAATCATATGCCTCTAGAAATTTATGAAATGATGTACTCATAAACTTGCTACAGAATGATAGTATGTGACAGAGAGTTAATAATTGCTTACTTCCTTGCTTTCTCCGTAAAATGAAGGAGACAATTTGTTAAAATTCTAACGATATCATGTAAATAAAACTAAGAGAACCAATAGGGGTAAAGAAAAGAAAACAGCTAATCCAGAGAAAAATAAAGCTTATTTTTTATAAAGAAATGTATGAAGGGTAATTTTTTCTTCCAGTTTT
Organism: Hyperoodon ampullatus; assembly: GCF_949752795.1. NCBI lineage: Eukaryota > Metazoa > Chordata > Mammalia > Artiodactyla > Ziphiidae > Hyperoodon > Hyperoodon ampullatus. The sequence goes on from NC_136916.1 coordinate 68,983,260, forward strand.
ATTGCGGTATAATTGACATATAGTACTGTACAAGTGTAAAGTGTACAGCATAATGGTTTGACTTATATATGTCATGAAATTATTGCCACAATGTTTAGTGACCACCCATCATCTCATATAGACACACAATAAAAGAAAAAGAAAAAAGATAATTTTCTTGTGATGAGAACTTCCAGGATCCACTTTCTTAATAACTTTCATATATAACATACAGCACTGTTAATTATATTTATCATGTTGTACATTACATCCCTAGTACTTATTTATCTTTTTACTGGAAGTTTGTAGCTTTTTATTACTACCTTCAGGATGTGTTTATTTAAGGGAAAAAGTGCAATTTTGTTCTAACATAGAATTAGTGTTTTTTTTTCATATGAGAAAAGGACAATGGTGAGACAAAAATTGAATTGATATAAGAAAAAATTTATAAGAATTGTGGGGAAGGAATCATGGAAATGCAATCTTATCTCATGTGGTCAAAGCTGGCTAAGAATGGGATGAATTTATAAGACTTAAAATTAGCTTTAGAATTAATAGTACAGTGATGAAAAACAATAATATGGTTTTCTCTACTACAAAAATAAAGTTTCTTTTTTTAAGATTACTGGTTTGCTATTATAAGAAGTTGTAAACAAACAAACAAAAAGCAAAACCTTCTTCTTTTCCTATTAAGTATTCTGCCCAAGAAACTAAGATTTTTGAGTTTCAAATTAATATCCTATGCTTCATGTTCTCTTTATCATGTCATTGAATACATAAGAAAACCAAGTCTTCTCAATATTAGAAGAGCTAGATTAACAAACAAACAAACAAAAAGCTTTGTTACTTTCTGTATTTGCCTCTGAGCTCTTTTAATTGTTGCCTTCGTTAAATGGATAACTATGTATGGTTTCATAGCAATATGAAATTCTATTTAGTCAAGTGTTCAAACCTTTGAGATTTTAGAAAATTTCCCAAAATTAAATTCTAAATGAAATCTTTTTGACCTCAAATTAAGTTTGAGATTTTCTGGAGTGCCCTTGGAAAATTTCAAAGGATTTTCTCTCACTATGTAAAAGGCAAATGCTAAAGTATTGACATTTTTGGTATGTTAAATTATGTGGGAAGCATTGTCAAATAAGAAGAGATGATAAAATTATGTTTTATATTAATATATGTTATTGATACAGATATTTGAGAAGTTATATGAAGTTCATAGCAATTTCTTAACCCTTTTAAAGTCCAGTTTTTGCATTTAAATGTCATATTCCATGAAAATATTTAGTTTTCCTTATCACATGATTTCTCATCGAATTTTATTTTGCTTTTTGGGTTTTTTGTTTGTTTGTTTTTACCTATGGTAATTATGGACATGTCTTCTTTTGTATTTTTTTTGTTTTAAGGTAACTTATTAAAATTAAAACTCATGTTGAAAGTAAAAAAGGAAATGGCAAAAAGTAAAAAAGGAAACAACAGCAAATAGTAAAAACTATGCCTTGAAAAAGATAGACATGAATAAATGTTTTGAAATACACCAATATGACAACAAATGTACATTAGTTAGTACTCATGGTGAAATCCAAGTCTGTACGATTAAGCTTAAAAATCAAAGTCCAACAATGTATCACTTGTGCAAGAAAATGACAAAAAAGAATTGACAATGAAATCATGAACTAAGATAAATTAGGATAAAGATAAATGAAAACCAAGAGGCAATTTATATTTCTAAAATTAAATTTTGAGACAAGCAATCTCTTTGAGGAAAAGAGTAATTTGTGGAACAATTCACAGTCACAAATTTTTAGCTTTTGTCAACAGAGCACCAAATATACAAAATAAAATATGTTCAAGGTAATAGAGAATATGCCAGGGGTACAATTTTTAAATGTTTTAACATTTATAACTGATTAGGCAAATTAAGTATTGTTTAAAATATGATTATAGAGGCTGAAATAAAAATATGTATTTATTCATTTAAAAATTTATTGAGTGTTTACCATGTATCAGACACTCTTCATATGTGGGGGATAGAACAGAAAATGTCATGCCCTCATGTGGCTTTTGTGTGTATTCTATTTAGGAAGATGGATGTTGATGGTAAAGAGGCCAGATGGAAGCCCAAGCCTCCTCCACTTATTAGCTGGGCAGAACTTATTCAAGTTCATCATCTCTTTTCTTTAGTTTCCTCATCTGAAATGTAGGTTTTTAGAACTAAGGCTGATTTGAAATTAAATATGTCAATACATGTAAAGCACGTAGAACAATTTTAGCACACTGCAAGACCTTCATAAAGGTTGGCTAGTACCCTCTTTTCATTTCTCATAAAATTTCCATAAATTACCCATATTTTAGGATGGATTTCAATCTTGAAAATAAAATAACATATAATACATAATTCATAATTTTGCCACAAAATACTTAAACAGGAGATTAAAACAAAAAAATTTCAAACATATTTATAATTGGCTACTTATTAAAGATAAAAATGTTTCTTTTATCAAATATTTTTCCCTCCTCAGGGACACCTGTATTGCTTTAGTATACATCTCTATGTTCTTTTGTCCATAATAATCTTTTTATATTTTCATTATTTTAATATGTGTCTGTTTTCTCTGCCTTAGACTACTAATAAGATTTTTTTAACATCTTTATTGGAGTATAATTGCTTTACAATGGTGTGTTAGTTTCTGATATATAATAAAGTGAATCAGTTATACATATACATATGTTCCCATATCTCTTCCCTCTTGTGTCTCCCTCCCTCCGACCCTCCCTATCCCAACCCTCTAGGTGGTCACAAGGCACCAAGCTGATCTCCCTGTGCTATGCAGCTGCTTCCCACTAGTTATCTATTTTACGTTTGGTAGTGTATATATGTAGATGCAACTCTCTCACTTTGTCACAGCTTACAATGCCCGCTCCCCATATCTGCAAATCCATTCTCTAGCAGGTCTGTGTCTTTATTCCCATCTTAGCCCTAGGTTCTTCATGACCATTTCTTTATTTTTCCTTTTTTTCTTAGATTCCATATATATGTGTTAGCATATGGTATTTGTTTTTCTTTTTCTGACTTACTTCACACTGTATGGCAGACTCTAGGTCCATCCACCTCACTACAAATAACTCAATTTCGTTTTTTTTTATGGCTGAGTTATGTTCCATTGTATATATGTGCCACATCTTCTTTATCCATTCATCCGATGATGGACACTTAGGTTGTTTCCCTCTCCTAGCTATTGTAAATAGAGCTGCAATGAACATTTGGGTACATGACTCTTTTTGAATTATGGTTTTCTCAAGGGTATATGCCCCGTAGTGGGATTGCTGTGCTGTATGGTAGTTCTATTTGTAGTTTTTTAAGGAAACTCCATACTCTTCTCCATAGCAGCTGTATCAATTTACATTCCCACCAGCAGTGCAAAAGTGTTCCCTTTTCTCCACACCCTCTCCATCATTTATTGTTTCTAGATTTTTAATTATGGCAATTCTGACTGGTGTGAGGTGATATTTCATTGTAGTTTTGATTTGCATTTCTCTAATGATTAATGATACTAAGCATTCTTTCATGTGTTTGTTGGCAATCTGTGTATCTTCTTTGGAGAAATGTCAATTTAGGCCTTCTGCTCATTTTTGGATTGGGTTGATTGATTTTTAGTTATTGTTTTTATTAGTTTCTGCTTTATAACAAAGTGAATCAGTCATACATATACATCTGTTCCCACATCCCTTCCCTCATGCATCTCCCTCCCTACCACCCTCCCCATCCCACCCCTCCAGGCGGTCCCAAAGCACCGAGCTGATCTCCCTGTGCTCTGCGGCTGCTTCCCACTATCTATCTAGCTTACGTTTGGTAGTGTATATATGTCCATGATTTTTAGTTATTGAGCTGCATGAGCTGCTTATAAATTTTGGAGATTAATCCTTTGTCAGTTGCTTCATTTGCAACTACTTTCTCCCATTCTGAGGGTTGTCTTCTGGTCTTGTTTATGGTTTCCTTTGCTGTGCAAAAGCTTTTAAGTTTCATTAGTTCCCATTTGTTTAGTTTTGTTTTTATGTACATTTCTCTAGGAGATGGGTCAAAAAGGATTTGCTGTGACTTATGTCGTAGAGTGTTATGCCTGGGTTTTCCTCTAGGAGTTTTATAGTCTCTGGCCTTACATTTAGGTCGTTCATCCATTTTGAGCTTATTTTTGTGTATGGTGTTAGGGAGTGTTCTAATCTCATACTTTTTCAGGTACCTGTCCAGTTTTCCCAGCAGCATTTATTGAAGAGGCTCTCTTTTCTCTACTGTATATTCTTACCTCCTTTATCAAAGATAAGGTGACCATATGTGCATGGGTTCATCTCTGGGCTTTCCATCCTGTTCCATTGATCTACATTTCTGTTTTTGTGCCAGTACTATATTGTCTTGAATACTGTAGCTTTGTAGTATAGTCTGAAGTCCGGGAGCCTGATTCCTCCAGCTCCATTTTTCGTTCTCAAGATTGCTTTGGCTATTCGGGCTCTTTTGTGTTTCCATACAAATTGTGAAAATTTTTGTTCTAGTTCTGTGAAAAATGCCATTGGTAGTTTGATAGGGATTGCATTGAATCTGTAGATTGCTTTGGGTAGTAGAGTCATTTTCACAATGTTGATTCTTCCAATCCAGGAACATGGTATATCTCTCCATCTATTTGTATCATCTTTAATTTCTTTCATCAGTGTCTTATAATTTTCTGCATACAGGTCTTTTGTCTCCTTAGGTAGGTTTATTCCTAGATAGTTTATTCTTTTGTTGTAGTGGTAAATGGGAATGTTTTCTGAATTTCAATTTCAGATTTTCCATCATTACTGTATATGAATGTCAGAGATTTCTGTGCATTAATTTTGTATTCTGCTACTTTACAAAATTCATTGATTAGCTCCAGTAGTTTTCTGGTAGCATCTTTAGGATTCCCTATGTATATTATCATGTCATCTGCAGACAGTGACAGCTTTACTTCTTTTCTGATTTGGATTCTTTTATTTCTTTTTCTTTTCTGATTGCTGTAGCTAGGACTTCCAAAACTATGTTGAATAAGAGTGGTGAGAGTGGGCAGCCTTGTCTTGTTCCTGATCTTAGTGGAAATGGTTTCAGGTTTTCACCATTGAGGATGATGTTGGCTGAGGGTTTGTCATATATGGCCTTTATTATGTTGAGGAAAGTTCCCTCTATGCCTGCTTTCTGCAGGGTTTTTATCATAAATGGGTGTTGAATTTTGTCGAAAGCTTTCTCTGCATCTATTGAGATGATCATATGGTTTTTCTCCTTCAACTTGTTAATATGGTGTATCACATTGATTGATTTGCGTATATTGAAGAATCCTTGCATTCCTGGAATAAGCCCCACTTGATCATGGTGTATGATCCTTTTAATGTGCTGTTGCATTGTGTTTGCTAGTATTTTGTTGAGAATTTTTGCATCTATGTTCATCAGTGATATTGGCCTGTAGTTTTCTTTCTTTGTGACATCCTTGCCTGGTTTTGGTATCAAGATGATGGTGGCCTCGTAGAATGAGTTTGGGAGTGTTCCTTCCTCTGATATTGTTTGGAAGAGTTTGAGAAGGATGGGTGTTAGCTCTTCTCTAAATGTTTGATAGAATTCGCCTGTGAAGCCATCTGGTCCTGGGCTTTTGTTTGATGGAAGATTTTTAATCACAGTTTCAATTTCAGTGCTTGTGATTGGTCTATTCATATTTTCCATTTCTTCCTGACTCAGTCTTGGCAGGTTGTGCATTTCTAAGAATTTGTCCATTTCTTCCAGGTTGTCCATTTTATTGGCATAGAGTTGCTTATAGTAATCTCTCATGATCTTTTGTATTTCTGCAGTGTCAGTTGTTACTTCTCCTTTTTCATTTCTAATTCTATTGATTTGAGTCTTCTCCCTTCTTTTCTTGATGAGTCTGGCTAATGGTTTGTCAATTTTGTTTATCTTCTCAAAGAACCAGCTTTTAGTTTGGTTGATCTTTGCTATCGTTTCCTTCATTTCTTTTTCATTTATTTCTGATCTGATCTTTATGATTTCTTTCCTTCTGCTAACTTTGGGGGATTTTTGTTCTTCTTTCTCTAATTGCTTTAGGTGCAGGGTCAGGTTGTTTACTCGAGATGTTTCCTGTTTCTTAAGGTGGGATTGTATTGCTATAAACTTCCCCCTTAGAACTGCTTTTGCTGCGTTCCATAGGTTTTGGGTCGTCGTGTCTACATTGTCATTTGTTTCTAGGTATTTTTTAATTTCCTCTTTGATTTCTTCAGTGATCACTTCGTTATTGAGTAGTGTATTGTTTAGCCTCCATGTGTTTGTATTTTTTACAGATCTTTTCCTGTAATTGATGTCTAGTCTCATAGCATTGTGGTCGGAAAAGATACTTGATACAATTTCAATTTTCTTAAATTTACCAAGGCTTGATTTGTGACCCAAGATATGATCTATCCTGGAGAATGTTCCATGAGCACTTGAGAAAAATGTGTATTCTGTTGTTTTTGGATGGAATGTCCTATAAATATCAACTAAGTCCATCTTGTTTAATGTATCATTTAAAGCTTGTGTTTCCTTATTTATTTTCATTTTGGATGATCTGTCCATTGGTGAAAGTGGGGTGTTAATGTCTCCTACTATGATTGTGTTACTGTCGATTTCCCCTTTTATGGCTGTTAGTATTTGCCTTATGTATTGAGGTGCTCCTATGTTGGGTGCATAAATATTTACAATTGTTATATCTTCTTCTTGGATCGATCCCTTTATCGTTATGTAGTGTCCTTCTTTGTCTCTTCTAATAGTCTTTATTTTAAAGTCTATTTTGTCTGATATAAGAATTGCTACTCCAGCTTTCTTTTGATTTCTATTTGCATGGAATATCTTTTTCCATCCCCTTACTTTCAATCTGTATGTGTCTCTAGGTCTGAAGTGGGTCTCTTGTAGACAGCATATATATGGGTCTTGTTTTTGTATCCATTCAGCCACTCTGTGTCTTTTGGTGGGAGCATTTAGTCCATTTACATTTAAGGTAATTATTGATATGTATGTTCCTATTCCCATTTCCTTAATTGCTTTGGGTTCGTTATTGTAGGTATATTCCTTCTGTTGTGTTTCTTGCCTAGAGAAGTTCCTTTAGCATTTGTTGTAAAGCTGGTTTGGTGGTGCTGAACTCTCTCAGCTTTTGCTTGTCTGTAAAGGTTTTAATTTCTCCATCAAATCTGAATGAGATCCTTGCTGGGTAGAGTAATCTTGGTTGCAGGTTTCTCTCCTTCATCACTTTAATTATGTCCTGCCACTCCCTTATGGCTTGTAGAGTTTGTGCTGAGAGATCAGCTGTTAACCTGATGGGGATTCCCTTGTGTGTTATTTGTTGTTTTTCCCTTGCTGCTTTTAATATGATTTCTTTGTGTTTAATTTTTGACAGTTTGATTAATATGTGTCTTGGCGTATTTCTTCTTGGATTTATTCTGTATGGGACTCTCTGTGCCTCCTGGACTTGATTAACTATTTCCTTTCTCATATTAGGGAAGTTTTCAACTATAATCTCTTCAAATATTTTCTCAGTCCCTTTCTTTTTCTCTTCTTCTTCTGGAACCCCTATAATTCGAATGTTGGTGCGTTTAATGTTGTCCCAGAGGTCTCTGAGACTGTCCTCTGTTCTTTTCATTCTTTTTTCTTTATTTTGCTCTGCAGCAGTTATTTCCACTATTTTATCTTCCATCTCACTTATCCGTTCTTCTGCCTCAGTTATTCTGCTATTGATCCTATCTAGAGTATTTTTCATTTCATTTATTGTGTTTTTAATCGATGCTTGATTCATCTTTAGTTCTTCTAGGTCCTTGTTAACAGTTTCTTGCATATTGTCTATTCTATTTCCAAGATTTTGGATCTGGGAAATAGAATCTTGGATCAGCTTTACTATCATTATTCTGAATTCTTTTTCAGGTAGACTGCCTATTACCTCTTCATTTGTTAGGTCTGGTAGCTTTTTATGTTGCTCCTTCATCTGCTGTGTGTTTTTCTGCCTTCTCATTTTGCTTATGTTACTGTGTTTGGGGTCTCCTTTTTTCAGGCTGCAGATTCGTAGTTCCCGTTGTTTTTGGTGTCTGTCCCCTGTGGCTAAGGTTGTTTCAGTAGGTTGTGTAGGCTTCCTGGTGGGGGGGACTAATGCCTGTGTTCTGGTGGTTGAGGCTCTATCTTGTCTTTCTGGTGGACAGGTCCACGTCTGGTGGTGTGTTTTGGGGTGCCTGTGGCCTTATTATGTTTTTAGGTAGCCTCTCTGCTAATGGGTGGGGTTGTGTTCCTGCCTTGCTAGTTGCTTGGCATAGGGTGACCAGCACTGTAGCTTGCTGGTCGTTGACTGAAGCTGGGTGCTGTTGTTGAGATGGAGATCCCTGGGAGATTTTCGCTGCTTGATATTATGTGGAGCTGGGAGGTCTCTTGTGGACCCGTGTCCTGAAGTTGGCTCTCCCACTTCAGAGGCACAGCACTGACTCCTGGCTGCAGCACAAAGAGCCTTTCATCCACCCAGCTCAGAATAACTGTGAGAAAAAGTACAAAGAAATAATTAGTAGAAGAAAGAAAGAGAGACGGAAAGAAAGGAAGAAGGGAAGAAAGGAAGGAAGGAAGAAAGAAAGGAAGGAGGGAGGGAGGAAGGATGGAAATAAAGAAGGAAAGAAAGGAGGGAGGGAGCGAGGAATGAAAGCAAAAGGAAGAGTGAATGGAAGAAGGGAGGGAGGGAGGAATGAAAGAAAGAAAGAAAGACAGGAGGGAGGGAGGGAGGGAGGTAGGAAAGAAAAAGAAAGTGGAAAGAAGAAGGGTGGGAGGGAGGGAGGGAGGAAAGAAAAAGAAAGAAGGAAAGGAGGCGTGGAGGGAGGTAGGGAGGAAGGGAAGGGAGGAAAAAAGAAAGAGCAGGTAAAGTAAAATAGAATAAAGTATGAAATATAGTAGCGTTATTAAAATTAAAAAGTAATTATTGAAAAAAAACATGGACCGATAGATCCCTGGGACATACGGTGGAAGCAAAGCTATACAGAGAGAATCTTACACAGAAGATTACACATACACATTCACAAAAAGAGAGCAGGGGGAAAAATCAAAAATCTTGCTCTCCAAGTCCACCTCCTCGATTTGGGATAATTCGTTGTAAAAAGAGGAAAAGGGCGAGAAGTCTGAAATCTTGCTAAGTCCACCTCCTTAATTTGGAATAATTCATTGTAAAAAGAGGAAAAAGGGGTGAAAGTCTTAAATCTTGTCCTCAAAGTCCACTTCCTCAATTTGGGGTGATTCGCTGTCCATTCATGCACTCCACAGACGCAGGGCACATCAAATGGACCGTGGAGCTTTAATCCGCTGCCTCCGAGGCTGCACAGAGAGATTTCCCTGTCTCTGCTCTCACAACTCCCGGGTCTCAGCCTTGGACCTGGCCCCGCCTCTGCGCGTAGGTCACCGGAGGGCGTCCGTTCTTCGCTCAGACAGTACGGGTTTAAAGGAGCCGCTGATTCGGGGGCTCTGGCTCACTCAGGCAGAGGGGAGGGAGGGGAATGCCCTCTCCTCGCGCACCGGGCAACAAAAGGGAAAAAAGTCTCTTGCCTCTCCGGTAGCTCCAGACCCTTTCCCCGGACTCCCTCCGGGCTAGCACTAACCCCTTCAGGGTCTCTTCCTGCCGCCAGCCCCAGTCCTCTCCCTGCGCTCCGACTGAAAGCCGATACCCGAGCCTCAGCTCCCAGCCCCTCCCGCCCTGGCGGCCGAGCAGACAAGCCTCTCGGGCTGGTGTGTGCCTGAGGGCACCGATCCTCTGTGCCAAAATCTCTCCGCTTTGCCCTCCGCACCCCTGTTGCTGTGCTCTCCTCCGCTACTCCGAAGCTTTCCCCCTCCGCCACCTGCAGTCTCCGCCCGTGAAGGGGCTTGTAGTGTGTAGAAACCTTCCCTCCTTCACGGCTCCCTCCCACTGGTGCAGGTCCCGTCCATATCCTATTGTCTCTGTTTATTCTTTTTTTCTTTTGACCTACCCAGGTATGTGGGGAGTTTCTTGCCTTTTGGGGTGTCTGAGGTCTTCTGTCAGCGTTCAGTAGGTGTTCTGTTGGAGTTGTTCCACGTGTAGATGAATTTCTGATGTATCTGTGGGGAGGAAGGTGATTTCCACGTCTTACTCTTCCGCCATCTTCCTCCGGCTCCAATAAGATTTTTGATAATGTGTTTTTTATTTGTTGCTTCCCACATGCATTTTAAATGAGATATTGCATTTCAAATTATTTTCTTTTTTTGTATTTTTAATATCTTTATTGGAGTATAATTGCTTTACAATGGTGTGTTAGTTTCTGCTTTATAAAAAAGTGAATCTGCTATATGTATACATATATCCCCATATCTCCTCCCTCTTTTGTGACTCTTCCACCCTCCCTATCCCACGTCTCTAGGTAGTCAAAAAAGCACCTAGCTGGTCTCCCTGTGCTATGCAGCTGCTTCCCACTAGCTACCTATTTTACATTTGGTAGTGTATATAAGTCAATGCCACTTTGTGACTTCATCCCAGCTTACTCTTCCCCCTCCCTGTGTCTTCTAATCCATTCTCTACATCTGTGTCTTTATTCCTGTCCTGCCCGTAGGCTCTTCTGAACCTTAATTTATTTATTTATTTTTAGATTCCATAAATATGTGTTAGCATATGGTATTTATTTTTCTCTTTCTGACTTACTTCACTCTTTGAGACACTCTCTAGGTCCATCCACCTCACTACAAATAACTCAATTTTGTTTCTTTTTATGGCTGAGTAATACTCCATTGTGTATATGTGCCACATCTTCTTTATCCATTCATCTGTCAATGGACACTTAGGTGGTTTCCATGTCCTGGCCATTGTAAATCCAGCTGCAGTGAACATTGTGGTACATGACTCTTTTTGAATTATGGTTTTCCTCAGGGTATGTGCCCAGTAGTAGGACTGCTGGGTCATATGGTGGTTCTATTTTTAGTTTTTTAAGGAACCTCCATACTGTTCTTCATAGTGGCTGTATCAATTTACTTTCCTGCCAAAAGTGCAAGAGGCTTCCCTTTTCTCCACACCCTATCCAGCATTTATTGTTTCTAGATGTTTTGATGATGACCATTCTGACTGGTGGGAGGTGATACCTCATTGTAGTTTTCATTTGCGTTTTTCTAATGATTAGTGATATTGTGCATCCTTCCGTGTATTTGTTGGCAATCCACATACCTTCTTTGGAGAAATGTCTATTTAGGTCTTCTGCCTTTTTTGGATCGAGTGGTTTGCTTTTTTGATATTGAGCTGCATGAGCTGCTTGTATATTTTGGAGATTAATCCTTTGTCAGTTGCTTCATCTGAAAATACTTTCACCCTTTCAAAGGGTTGTCTTTTTGTATGGTTCATGGTTTTCTTTGCTGTGCAAAAGCTTTTAAGTTTCATTAGGTCCTATTTGTTTATTTTTGTTTTTATTTCCATTTCTCTCGGAGGTGGGTCAAAAAGGATCTTGCTGTGATTTATGTCATAGAGTGTTCTGCCTATGTTTTCCTCTAAGAGTTTTATAGTGTCTGGCCTTATATTTAGGTCTTTAATCCATTTTTAGTTTATTTTTGTGTATGGTGTTAGGGAGTGTTGTAATATCATTCTTTTACATGTCCCTGTCCAGTTGTCCCAGCACCACTTATTGAAGAGACTGTCTTTTCTCCATTGTATACTCTTGCCTGCTTTGTCAAAAATAAGATGACCATATCTGTGTGGGTTTATCTCTGGGCTTTCTATCCTGTTCCATTGATCTATATTTCTGTTTTTGTGCTGCTACCATACTGTCTTGATTATTATAGCTTTGTAGTATAGTCTGAAGTCCAGGAGCCTGATTCTTCCAGCTCCATTTTTCTTTCTCAACATTGCTTAACTATAAGGTGTCTTTTGTGTTTCCATACAAATTGTGAAAATTTTTCTTCTAGTTCTGTGAAAAATGCTATTCTTAGTTTGATACAGATTGCAGTGAATCTGTTGACTGCTTTGGATAATATAGTCATTTTCACAATGTTGATTCTTACACTTCAAGAACATGGTGGGTCTCGTCTTCTTTTTTGTATCATCTTTAATTTCTTTCATTAGTGTCTCATGGTTTTCTGCTACCGGTCTTTTGTCTCCTTAGGTAGGTTTATCCCTAGGTATTTTCTTCTTTTGGCTACAATGGTTAATGGGAATGTTTACTCAATTTCTCTTTCAGGTTTTCCATCATTAACATATAGGAATGCAAGAGATTTCTGTGCATTAATTGTGTGTCCTGCTATTTTACCAAATTCATTGATTAACTCTAGTAGTTTTCTGGTAGCATCTTTAGGATTCTCTATGTATAGTATCATGTCATCTGCAAACAGTGAAAGCTTTACTTCTTCTTTTCTTATTTGTGTTCCTTTTCTTTCTTTTTCTTCTCTGACTGCTGTGGCTAAAACTTCCAAAACTATGTTGAATAATAGTGGTGGGCTTCCCTGGTGGTGCAGTGGTTGAGAGTCCGTCTGCCTATTCAGGGGACATGGGTTCATGCCCCAGTCCAGGAAGATCCTACATGCCATGGAGTGGCTTGGCCCGTGAGCCCTGGCCACTGAGCCTGCACATCGAGAGCCTGTGCTCCACAATGGGAGAAGCCACAACTGTGAGAGGACTCCGTACCGTAAAAAAAAAAAAAAAAAAAAAAAAAAGTGTCGACAGTGGGCAACCTTTTCTTTTTCTTGATCTTAGTGGAAATAGTTTCTGTTTTTCACCATTGAGACTGAAAACGATGTTGGCTGTGGGTTTGTCATGTATGGCCTTGATTATTTTGAGGAAAGCTCCCTCTATGCCTACTTTCTGTAGCGTTTTTATCATAAATGGGTGTTGAATTTTGTCGAAAGCTTTCTCTGCATCTATTGAGATGATCGTATCGTTTTTATCCTTCAAATTGTTAGTATGGTATATCACATTGATTGATTTGCATATATTGAAGAATCCTTGCATTCCTAGGATAAACCCCGCTTGATCAGAGTGTATGATCCTTTTAATGTGTTGTTGGATTCTGTTTGTTATTATTTTTTGAAGATTTTTGCATCTTTGTTCACTCACTCATATTGTCATGTACTTTTCTTTTTTTGTGACATCTTTGTCTGGTTTTGGTATCAGGGTGGTGGTGGCCTCATAGAACGAGTTTGGGAGTTTTCTTCCCTCTGCTATATTTTGAAAGAGTTTGAGAATGATAGGTGTTAACTGTTCTCTAAATGTTTGGTGGAAATCGCTTGTGAATCCATTTGGTCCTGGGCTTCTGTTTGTTGGAAGATTTTTAATCACAGTTTTAATTTCCGTGCTTGTGATTGGTCTTTTTATATTTTGTGTTTCTACCTGGTTCAGTTTTGGAAGGTTGTGCATTTCTAAGAATTTGTCAATTTATTCCAGGTTGTCCATTTTATTGGCATATACTTGCTGGTAGTAATCTCTCATGATCCTTTGTATTTCTGCCGTGTCTGTTGTTACTTCTCCTTTTTCATTTCTAATTCTATTGATTTGAATCTTCTCTTTTTTCTTCTTGACGAGTCTGGCTAATGGTTTATCAATTTTGTTTATCTTCTCAAAGAACCAGCTTTTATTTTTATTGATCTTTGCTCTCATTTCCTTCATTTCATTTTCATTTATTTCTGATCTGATCTTTATGATTTCTTTCCTTCTGCTAGCTTTGGGATTTTTTGTTCTTCTTTCTGTAATTGCTTTAGTTTTAAGGTTAGGTTGTTTATTTGAGATGTTTCTTGTTTCTTGAGGTAGGATTGTATTGCTATAAACTTCCCTCTTAGAACTGCTTTTGCTGAGTCTCACAGGTTTTTGCTCATCATCTTTTCATTGTCATTTGTTTCTAGGTATTTTTCAATTATCTCTTTGATTTCTTTAGTGATCTCTTGGTTATTTATTAATATATTGTTTAGCTTCTATGTGTTTTTACAGTTTTTTCACTGTAAATGATATCTAGTCTTATAGCACTGTGGTCGGAAAAGATAATTGATATGATTTCTATTTTCTTAAATTTACCAAGGCTTGATTTTTGACCCAAGATATGATCTATCCTGGAGAATGTTCTATGAGCACTTGAGAAGAAAGTGTATTCTGTTGTTTTTGGATGGAATGTCCTATAAATATCAATTAAGTCCATCTTGTTTAATGTATCATTTTAAGCTTGTGTTTCCTTATTTATTTTCATTTTGGATGATCTGTCCATTGGTGAAAGTGGGGTGTTAAAGGCCCCTACTATGATTGTGGTACTGTCAATTTCCCATTTTATGGCTGTTAGCCTTTGCCTTATGTATTGAGGTGCTCCTCTCTTGGGTCCATATATATTTACAATTGGTATATCTTATTCTTGGACTCCTCCCTTGATTATTATGTAATGACTTTGTTTGTCTCTTGTAATAGTCTTTATTTTAATGTCTATTTTGTCTGATATGAGTATTGCTACTGCAGCTTTCTTTTTATTTTCATTTGCATGGAATATCTTTTTCCATTTCCCCACTTTCAGTCTGTATGTGTCCCTAGGTCTGAAGTGGGTCTCTTGTAGACAGCATATCTACGGGTCTTGTTTTTTTTTTTTTTTTTTTGCGGTATGCGGGCCTCTCACTGCTGTGGCCTCTCCCGTTGCAGAGCACAGGTTCTGGACGCGCAGGCTCAGCAGCCATGGCTCACGGGCCCAGCTGCCCCGCGACATGTGGGATCTTCCCGGACCGGGAGACGAACCCGCATCCCCTGCATCTGCAGGCGGACTCTCAACCACTGCGCCACCAGGGAAGCCCCTGTGTCTTCTTTTTTTATCCATTCATCCAGTCAATGTCTTTTGTTTGGAGCATTTAATCAATTTACATTTAAGGTAATTATCGATATGTATGTTCCTGTTACCATTTTCTTGTTTTGGGTTTGTTATTGTACGTCTTTTCCTTCTCTTTTGTTTCCTGCCTAGAGAAATTCCTTTAGCCTTTGTTGTCAAACTGGTTTTGTGGTGCTGAATTTTCTTGGCTTTTGCTTGTGTGTAAGGTTTTTAATTTCTCCATCCAATCTGAATGAGATCCTTCCTGGGTACAGTAATCTTGGTTTTAATTTTTTCCCTTTCATCACTTTAAATATGTCCTGCCACACCTTTCTGGCTTGCAGAGTTTCTGCTGAAAAATCAGCTGTCAACCTGATGGGAATTCCCTTGTATGTTATTTGTTGCTTTTCCCTTGCTGCTTTTAATATTTTTAAGTTGTATTTAATTTTCGATAGTTTGATTAATGTGTCTTGGTGTGATTCTCCTTGCATTTATCCTGTATGGGACTCTCTGCACTTCCTGGACTTGATTGACTATTTCCTTTCCCATATTAGGGAGATTTTTAACTATAATCTCTTCAAAAATTTTCTCAGTCCCTTTTTTTTCCTCTTCCTCTTCTGGGACCTCTATAATTCGAATGTTGCTGCATTTAATGTTGTTCCTGACGTCTCTAAGACTGTCCCCAATTCTTTTCATTCTTTTTTTTTTTATTCTGCTCTGTCATAGTTATTTCCACTTTTGTCTTCCATGCAACTTATCTGTTCTTCTGCCTCAGTTATTCTGCTATTGATTCTTTCTAGAGAATTTTTAATTTCATTTATTATGCTGTTCATCATTGTTTGTTTGCTCTTTAGTTCCCCTAGGTCCTTGTTAAAATTTTCTTGTATTTTCTCCATTCTCTTTCCAAGATTTTGGATTATCTTTTCTATCATTACTCTGAATTCTTTTTCAAGTAGACTGCCTATTTACTCTTCATTTGTTTGGTCTGGTGGGTTTTTACCTTGCTCCTTCATCTGCTGTTTATTTCTCTGTCTTCTCATTTTGCTTAGCTTAATGTTTTTAGGGTCTCATTTTCACAGGCTGTAGGCACATTGTTCCCCTTGTTTTTGGTGTCCGTCCTCACTGGCTAAGGTTGCCTTCGTGGGTTGTGTAAGCTTCCTGGTGGAGGGGACTGGTGCCTGTTTTCTGTTGGATGAGGCTGCATCTTGTCTTTCTCGTGGGCAGGCCCATGTCTGGTGGTGTGTTTTGGGGCATTGTGAAGTTAATAGGATTTGGGGCAGCCTCTCTGCTAATGAGTTGGGTTGTGTTCCTGTCTTGCTATTTTTTTTTTGTCATGGGATATCCAGCACTGTAGTTTGCTGGCTGTTGAGTGGAGTTGGGTCTCAGCGTTGCAATGGAAATCTCTGGGAGAGCTCTTGCCGATTGATATTATGAGGGGCCAGGAGGTCTCTGGTGGACCAGTGTCCTGAACTTGGCACTCCCACTTTGGAGGCTCAGACCTGACACCCGGACAGAGCACCATGACCCTGTTAGCCACACTGCTTAGGCTGCTAAAAATACATGAAGCATCCACTGCATATAAGTCTGATTTTCTCCTGTTGTAATTCACTCAAGAACTTTTCTAGATGTCCAGTGGTATGGGCATGTCAAGCTGTCACTTTTATAGCCATGAATATGTTGCTGTATCTGACCATTCCTTTCCAGTCCTTGCAGATGGGCTCCATTAGGTCACTCTTCTGATGCTCAGCAAGGCTGCTCACCTCTCGAATCGGCAGCTCATTTCCCTCCTACTCACATTAAAAAAAAATATTTTATGTTGGAGTATAATTGATTAACAATGTCATGTTAGTTTCAGGTGTGCACTAATGTTATTCAGTTATATATATATATATATATATATATATATATATATATATATATATATATATATATATATATATATACCTATTCTTTTTCAAATTCTCTTCCCTTTTAAGTTACTACAGAGTATTGAGAAGTGTTACCTGTGCTATAGAGTAGGTCTTTGTTGGTTATGTATTTCAAATCTGGCAGTGTCTATATGTCAATCCCAAACTCTCAATCTATCCCTGCCCCCCTCTTTTCCCCCCTGGTAAACATGAGTTCATTCTCTAACTTTGTAAGTCTGTTTCTGTTTTGTAAATAAATTTGCTTGTATCATTTTTCTAGATTCCAAATATAAGCAATATCATATGATATTTGTCCTTCTCTATCTGACTTACTTCATTTAGTATGATAATCTCCAGGTCCATCCATGTTGCTTCAAATGGCATAAGTTCATTCTTTTTAATGGCTGAGTAATATTCCATTGTATACATATACCGAATCTTCTTTATCCATTCATCTGTCAATGGGCATTTAGGTTCCTTCCATGCCTTGGCTATTGTAAGGAGTGCTGCAGTGAACATTGAGGTGCATGTATACTTTTGATTAGGTCCCATTTGTTTATTTTTATTTCCATTACTATAGGAGAAAGATCGAAAAAGATATTGCTCTGATTTATGTCAAAGGGTTTCCAGCCTATATTTTGCTCTAAGAGTTTTATAGTATATGGTATTACACTTATGCATTTAATGCACTTTGAGCTCATTTTTGGGTATGGTAATAGAGATTGTTCTAATTTCATCCTTCTGAATGTATCTGTCCAGTTTTGCCAACACCATTTATTGAACAGCCTATGTTTTCTTCATTGCATAGTCTTCCCTCTTTTATCATAGATTAATTGACCATAGCTGCAAGGGTTTATCTCTGGAATTTCCTGTTCTATTGCTCTATATTTCATTTATCTGCAAGTACCATAATGTTTTGATGACTGTAGCTTTGTAGTATTGTCTGAAGTCGGGAGTCTGATTCCTCCAGCTTCATTTTTCTTTCTCAAGATTTCTTTGGCTGCTCATGCTCTTTTGTGTTTCCATACAAATTGTAAAATTTTTTGTTCTAATTCTGTGAAAAATGCCATTGGTAATTTGATAGAGGTTGCATTGAATCTGTAGATTGCTTTTGGTAGTATAGTCATTTTCACAATATTGATTCTTCCAATCTAAGAACATTGTTTTTCTCCCCATCTGATTGTGTCATCTTTGATTTCTTTCATCAGTATCTTATACATATCTTTTACAGTATCTTGTACAGATCTTTTATCTCCTTAGGTTGACTTATTTCTAGGTATTTTATTCTTTTTGATGCCATGGTAAATGGGATTGTTTTCTTAATTTTTCTTTCTGATTTTTCATTGTTAGTGTATAGAAATGCAAGAGATTTCTGTGTATTGATTTTGTATACTGCAACTTTACCAAACTCATTGATGAGCTCTACAGGTTTTCTGGTAGCAACTTTAGGATTTTCTATGTATAATATCCTGTCATCTGCAAACAGTGACAATTTTACTTCTTCTTTGCCTATTGAGAGTCCTTTTCTTTATTTTTTTCTTCTCTGATGCCATAGCTAGGACTTCCAAAACTATGTTAAATAATAGTGGCAAGTGTGCACATCCTTGTCTTCTTTCTGATCTCAGAGGAAATGCTTTCAGTTTTTCAACATTGAGAATGAGGTTTGTTGTGTGTTTGCCATATATGGCCTTAATATGTTGAAGTAGGTTCCCTTTATGCCCTCTTTCTGGAGAGGTTTTATCATGAATTTGTGTTGAATTTTGTGAAAAGCTTTATCTGCATCTATTGAGATAATCGTATGGCTTTTCTTCTTCAATTTGTTGATGGACTGTATCACAATGATTGGTTTGCAGGTATTAAAACATCCTTGAATCCCTGGGATAAATCCCACTTGATCATGGTTCATGATCCTTTTAGTGTGTTGTTGGATTCGGTCTACTAGTATTTTGTTGAGGATTTGGGGGTCTATATTCATCACTGTTATTTGCCGGTAATTTTTTTGTTGTATCTTTCTCTGGTTTGTGTATCAAAGTGATGGTGCCCTCGTAGAAAGAGCTTGGGAGTCTTCCTTCCCTGCAAGTTTTTGGAAGAGTTTCAGAAGGATAGGTGTTAACTCTTGTCTACATGTTTGGTAGAATTCACCTGTGAAGTCATCTGGTATTGGACTTTTGTTTATTGGGAGTTTAAAATCACAGTTTCAATATTAGTACTTGTAATTGGTCTGTTTATATTTTCTATTTCTTTCTGGTTCAGTCTTGGAAGGCAGTACCTTTCTAATAATTTGTCCATTTCTTCTAGGTTGTCCATTTTATTGGCATATAGTTGATTGCAGTAGTCTCTTATCATCCTTTATATTTCTGTGATGTGCATTGTAACTTTTTTCATTTCTAATTTTATTGATTTGATTCCTCTCCCTTTCTTTCCAGTTGAGTCTGGCTAAAGGTTTATCAATTTTGTTTATCTTCTCAAATAAACAGCTGTTAGTTTTATTGACCTTTGCTATTGTTTTCTTCATCTCTATTTTATTTATTTCTACTCTGATCTTTATGATTTCTTTCATTCTGCTAACTTTGGGTTTTGCTTGGTCTTCTTTCTTTAGTTGCTTTAAGTGTAAGGTTGGGTTGTTTATTTGAGATTTTTCTTGTTTCTTAAGGTAAGATTTCATTGCTAAAAACTTCCCTCCTCAAACTGCTTTTGCTGAATCCATAGGTTTTGGATCATGGTGTTTTCATTGTCATTTGTCTGTAGGTATTGTTTTTTAATTGGGGTGTAGTTGTTTTACAATGTTGTGTTAGTTTCTACTGTACAGCAAAGTAAAGTAGAGCTCCCTGTGTTATACAGCAGGTTCTCATTAGTTATCTATTTATACATGTTAGTGTATATATGTGAATCCCAATCTCCCAATTCATCCCACCTCTCCTTTCCCCCCTTGGGTCCATACATTTCTTCTCTACATCTGTGTCTCTATTTCTGCCTTTCAGACTAGCTCATCTATACAACTTTTCTAGATTCCATATATATGCATTAATATATATGCTTGGGACTTCCCTGGTGGCGCAGTGGTTGAGAGTCCGCCTGCTGATGCAGGGGACACAATTTCGTGCCCTGGTCTGGAAAGATCCCACATGCCGTGGAGTGGCTAGGCTTGTGAGCCATGGCTGCTGAAACCTGCACGTCCGGAGTCTGTGCTCCACAACAGGAGAGGCCACAACAGTGAGAGGCCCACATACCGCAAAAAAAAAAAAATATATATATATATATATATATATATATATATATATATATATATATATATATATATGATGTTTGTTTTTATTTCTGACTTACTTCATTTTGTATGATGGTCTCTAGGTCAATCCATGTCTCAAAAATGACCAAATTTCATTCCTTTTTATTGCTGAATAATATTCCATTGTATATATGTACCACATCTTCTTTATCCATTTGTCTCTTGATGGCCAATTAGGTTGTTTCCATAACCTAGCTATTGCAAATAGTGCTGCAATGAACATTGGGGTGCATGTGTCTTTTTGAATTATGGTTTTCTCTAGGTATATGCCCAGTAGTGGGATTACTGTGTCATATGGTAATTGTATTTTTAGTTTTTTAAGGAACCTCCATACTGTTCTTCATAGTGGCTGTATCAATGTACATTCCCACCAACAGTGCAAGAGAGTTCCCTTTTCTCCACACCCACTCCAGCATTTATTGTCTGAAGATTTTCTGATGATGCCCATTTTAACCGGTGTGAGGTGATACCTCATTGTAGTCTTGATTTACATTTCTCTTATAATTAGTGGTGTTGTGCAGCTTTCCATGAGCCTCTTGGCCATCTGTCTGTCTTCTTTGGAGAAATGTCTATTTAGGTCTTCCACCCATTTTTCAGTTTTATTTATTTATTTATTTATTTAATTGGGCTGCATGAGCTGTTTGTATATTTTGGATATTAATCCTTTGTCATTTGATTAGTTTGAAAATATTTTCTCCCATTCTGAGAGTTCTCTTTTCATTCTGTTTATGGTTTACTTTGTTGTGCAAATGTGTTTAATTTTAATTAGGTCCCATTTGTTTATTTTTGCTTTTATTTCCATTACTGTAAGAGATGTGTCAAAAAAGATCTTGCTGTGTTTTATGTCAAAGAGTGTTCTTACTATGTTTTCCTCTAAGAGTTTTATAGTGTCCAGTCTTACATTTGGGCCTTTAATCCATTTTGAGTTTATTTTTGTGTAAAGTGTTAGGGAGTGCTCTAATTTCATTCTTTTATATGTAGCTGCCCAGTTTTCCCAGTACCACTTACTGAAGAGACTGTCTTTTCTCCATTATATACCCTTGCCTCCTTTGTCATAGATTAGTTGACCATAAGTGTGTGGGTTTATCTCTGGGATTTCTCTTATTCTATTGATCTATATTTCTGTTCTTTGCCAGTATGATATTGTCTTGATTACTGTAGCTTTGTAGTATAGTCTGAAGTCAGGGAATCTGAATCCTCCAGCTCTGTCTTTTTTTTTTCCCTCAAGATTGCTTTGGCTATTTGGGGCCTTTTATGTCTCAATACAAATATTAAGATTTTTTTGTTCTAGTTCTGTGAAAAATGCCACTGGTAATTTCATAGGGATTGCATCGTATATGTAGATTGCTTTGGGTAGTATACTCATTTTAACAATATTGTTATACTCATTTTAACAATATTGATTCTTCCAATCCAAGAACATGGAATATCTCTCCATCTCTTTGTGTCATCTTTGAATTCTTTCATCAGTGTCTTATAGTTTTCTGATTACAGGTCTTTTACCTCCTTAGGTAGGTTTATTCCAAGGTATTTAATATTATTCTTGCAGTGGTGAATGGGTTTCTTTCCTTAATTCCTCATTCTGATCTTTTGTTATTAAGGTAGAGGGATGAAAGATTTTCTGTGCATTAATTTTGTATCCCATAACTTTACCAAATTCATTGATTTGCTCTAGTGGTTTTCTAACGGCATCTTTAGGATTTTCTATGTATAGTCATGTCACTAGAAATGGTGACAGTCTTACTTCTTCTTTTCCAATTTGTATTTTTTATCTCTTTTTCTTCTGTGATTGCTGTGGCTAGGACTTCCAAAACCATGTTGAATAATTGTGGTGAGAGTGGACATCCTTGTTTTGTCCCTGATCTTAGAAGAAATGCTTTCAGTTTTTCAGCATTGAGAATGATGTTTGTTATGTGTTTCTCATATATGGCCTTTATTATCTTCAGGTAGGTTCACTCTATGCCCACTTTCTGAAGAGTTTTTATCATAAATTGGTGTTGAATTTTGTCTAAAGCTTTTTATGCCTCTACTGAGATGATCATATGGTTTTTCTTCTTCGATTTGTTAATATGTCATATCACATTCTTTTATATACTTATATTGAAGAATCCTTGCATCCCTGGGATAAATTCCACTTGATCATGGTCTATGATCCTTTTAAGGTTTTCTTGGATTTTGTTTCCTAGTATTTTGTTGAGGATTTTTGCATCTATATTCATCAGTGATATTGGTCTGTAATTTTCTTTTTTGTAATATATTTGTCTGGTTTTGGTATCAGGGTGATGGTGGCCTTGTAGAACAAGTTTAGGAGTGTTCCTTCCTCTGTCAAATTTTTGGAAGAGTTTGAGAAGGATGGGTGCTAGCTGCTCTCTAAATGTTTGATAGAATTCGCCTGTGAAGCCATCTGGTCCTGGACTTTTGTTTGTTGGAAGATTTTTAATCACAGTGTCCATTTCATTACTTGTGATTGGTCTGTTCATATTTTCTATTTCTTCCTTGTTCAGTCTTGGAAGGTTATACCGTTTTAAGAATTTGTCCAGTTCTTCTATGTTGTCCATTTTATTGGTATATAGTTTCTTGTAGTAGTCTCTCATGATCCTTTGTATTTCTGTGGTGTGCATTTTAGCTTCTCCTATTTTATTTCTAATTTTGTTAATTTGAGTCCTCTCACTCTTTTTCTTGATGAGTCATGCTAAAGTTTGTCAATTTGTTAATCTTTTCAAAGAACCAGCTTTTAGTTTCATTGATCTTTGCTATTATTCCCTTCGTTTCTATTTCACTTATTTATGCTCAGATCTTTATGATTTTTTTCCTTCTACTAACTTTTTTTTGTTGTTCTTTTTCTAGTTCCTTTAGGTGTAAGGGTAGATTGTTTTTTTTTTTTTTTTCCTGTTTCTTGAGGTAGGATTGTATTGCTGTAATCTTCCCTTTAGAACTGCCTGTGCTGCATTCCACAGCTTTTGTTTTTTCATTGTCATTTGTCTCTAGGTATTTTTTAATTTCCCCTTTGATTTCTTCAGTTATCCATTGGTTATTTAGGAACTTATTGTTTCGCCTCCATGTGTTCGTGTTTTTTGAAATTTTCTTCTGTTTTGATTTCTGATCTTATAGTATTGTGGTTGGAAAATGTGGTTGATATGATTCCAGTTTTCTTAAAATCACCAATGCTTGATTTGTCACCCATATATATTTATCATGAATAGTTCCATGTGCACATGAGACAAAAGTGTTTTCTGCTGCTTTTGGATGGAATGTCCTATAAATATCAATTAAGTCTAGCTGGTTTAATGTGTCATTTAAGGCTTGTGTTTCCTTTTTAGTTTTCCATCTGGATGATCTCTCCAGTGGTCTAAGTGAGGTGTTAAAATCCCCCACTATTATTGTGTTATTGTCTATTTCCCCTTTTATGCCTGTTAGGTGCTCCTATGTTGGGTGCATATATATTTTAAATTGTTATAACTTCTTCTTGGATTGATCCCTTCATTGTTATATAGTGTCCTTCCTTGTCTCTTGTAACAATCTTTATTTTAAAGTGTATTTTGTGTGATGTATTACTATCCCAGTGTTCTTTTGATTTCCATTTGCATGGAATATATTTTTTCATCCCCTCACTTTCAGACTGTATTTGTCCTTAGGTCTCTAGTGGGCCTCTTGTAGACAGCATATATACAGTCTTATTTTTGTATCCATTCAGCCAGCCTATGTCTTTTAGTTGGAGTGTTTCATTCATTTACATTTAAGGTAATTTTTGATATGTATGTTCCTATTGCCATTTTCTTGACTGTTTTGGGTTTTTGTAGGTTTTTTTTTCTTCCCTCCCTCCTTTCTTCTCTTCTCTTGTGGTTTAACGACCATCATTAATGTTGTTTTGGCACAGCTTTTTCTTTTCCTGTGTGTGTATCTGTGATAGTTTTTTGTTTGTACTTCCCATTTCCCATGCTTATAGCATTTCCTTTAGCATTTGTTGTAAAGCTAGTTTGGTGGTGCTGAATTCTCTCAGGTTTTGCTTGTCTTTAAAGCTTTTGATTTCTCTGTGAAATCTGAATGAGAGCCTTGCTGGATAGAGTATTCTTGGTTGTAGGTTTTTCTCTTTCATCATTTAAAATATATCATGCCACTCCCTTCAGGCCTGCAGAGTTTCTCTTGGAAAATCAGCTCTTAACCTTATGGAATTCCCTTGTATGTTATTAGCTGCTTCTCCCTTGTTGATTTCAATATTTTTTCTTTGTATTTAATTTTTGTTTACTTTATTAATATGTGTTTTGGCATGTTCCTCCTTTGGTTTATCCTGTAAGGTACTTTCTGTGCTTCCTGGACTTGGGTGACTATTTCCTTTTCCATGTTGGGAAGTTTTCAACTATAATTCAATGTTGCTATGTTTAATGTTGTCCCAGATGTCTCAAACTGTCCTCATTTCTTTTTTTGTTTTTCTTTACTCTGTTCTGTGACAATGATTTCACCATTGTGTCTGCCAGCTCACTTATCCATTCTTCTGCCTCAGTTATTCTGCTATTGATTCCTATTATTTTTCATTTCAGTGATTGTATTGTTCATCTCTGTTTGTTTGTTCCTAAGTTCCTCTAAGTCTTTGTTATACATTTCTTGTATCTTCTCTATCTGTACCTTCATTCTTTTTTCAAGATCGTGGATCATCTTTACTCTCATTACTCTGAATTCTTTTCCAGGTAGATTGCCTATCTTTTCTTCATTTTGATGTTTTTGTAGGTTTTTATCTTGCTCCTTTATCTGCAACATATTTTTCTATTGTCTCATTTTGTCTAACTTTCTGTGTTTGTGGTTTGCTTTCCATGGGTTTCGGGATCATAGTTCCTCTTGCTTCTGGTTTCTGCCCCACTAGTGGGTGAGGTTGGTCCAGAGGCTTGTGTTGTTATCCCCTTGATAGGGCGTTTGACTGGTGTTGTGGTGACCAGAACCTACCCTGGGATGGGGCCTCCACTTTGCTCTGTTGTTGTCACTTCCCTGTCAGAGGTGGGGTCTACTCCCCTGTTGTTGGAGTAGAGGCTCCCAGATCTGTCTCTTAGCTGTGTTTCTGATCTTCAGTGAGAGGTAGGTGGGATTGGAGCACGCCCACTGGGAGAGAAAGCACTGAGTATTCCTCTTCTGGAGCTGTCACCTGTGAACGTGCTCTTCTTTGTCCCCTTTCACCTGTTGTGTGGGCTCACAACATACACTGTTGTTGGCACTGCTCTTGATTCCATCTTAACTGTGGGTATGCTGGTAATTGGCCCTGGTGACTCTCAGGCTATGTTTTCACCAGGCCACTGGCGAAGATCCACTGAGGTCAGTTCCCAGGACTGCAGTAGTTGTGCAGTAGTTGTGGACCCACTGTGGGAGCTATGGAGGCAGCTCAGACTCTGGCCTGGCCCAGCCCCCATCTGTACTTGCCCACAAATCCCACAGCTGGTAAAGACAGACTTGTCCCAGCTGCGGTAGCCCTTGTTATCTTTTTGGATGTTTTGCAGGCACTGAATTTAGGAAGCCATCAGTGGAGGTGTAAATCCGCAATTTATGCAGTCATGAGGAGAGATTTTAGCTCTTCTTCCTTAGTCCCACGGCCCCTGGGTTTCAGCTGTGGTTTCAGCCCCACCTGTTTGTGTTCCTCCCACTGGGGTCTGCTCCAGAGGTTGCTGGAACACAGGAGCCCACCAGGTAGGAATGAGGGGAGGTGGTCATTCAGGCGAGCAGGCGACCTAGGTGGTGGGCAGGGTCAGGGGCGTGTGATCTGGGTCCAGTGGGAGCCCTCCCTAGTGTCTGTGGAGGCAGGGGCCAGTGTGTGAGGAGAGAGGCTTCAATGGCTGCCCTGCCTTTTGAGTGTCACTCAACAATGGCACTTTGCTTCTGTGGTGTTCCAAGCTTCCTCCAAGAGCATTCCCGGTTGCAGAGCTCCTCAATCCCATCCCCTCAGGCTGTCTCCTCACAACCAACAGCTGTCCCCTTCATGGGTCTGCTCTCCAAACCCCACGTTCCAGCACCCAGCATCCGTGCACACTGGAAGACACCCATCTCAGGCTGCAGTGTGCAAGGCTGTGGCACAGACCATCTGTGTGGGGCTCATTCTGTCCTGCCTGCCACAGGCTCGTTGCTGCGCTCTCCTCCAAGCCCCCCAAAGTCCCCTCTGTCCCAGCTGATCTCCCTGACAGTGAGGGGGCTTCCCAAGATGTGGGAACCTCTCCTTGCCTTCAGCTCTGCACCAGGGGTGCAGTTCCCATCCTGCTTCTTCTCCTCTTCCTTTCCCTTCTCTCTTTTATCCTACCCAGTTTTATGGGGATTTTTTTTTGTCCATTTAGTTGTCTGAGGTCCTCTGCTAGTGTTCAGAAGGTGGTCTGTGAGAACTGTTCCATTTGTAGACGTATTCTTGATACATTTGTGGGGAGAGATGAACTCTACGTCCTTCTAGTCCTATGCTGTATTTTCTCCAAGAGCTGTTGAACTAATCTTGCATCCCAGGGATAAATCATGGTGAATGATCCTTTTAATATTCTGCTGATTTGTTTTGCCAGTATTTTATTGAGAATTTTTACATGTATATTTATCAGGGATATTGAATTGTAATTTTCTTTTCCAGTAGCATTCTTTTCTGGCTTTGGGATCAGGATAATGCTGGCCTTGTAACTGAGTTTGGGAATCTTCCCTCCTCTTCAATTTTTTTGAAGATTTTGAAAAAGATTGGTGTTAATTCTTCTTTAAATGTTTCATAAAATTTGCCAGTGAAGCCACTTGATTCTGGGCTTTTATGTACTGGGAGATTTTTCTTATTACTGATTCAATTTCCTTACTAGTAATTGGTGTATCCAGATTTTCTATTTCTTCATGATTCAGTCTTGGTAAGTTATAAGTTTCTAAGAAGTTTTCCATTTCTTCCAGGTGTCTAGTTTTTTGGTGTAGAGCTGTTCATAGTAGCTTCTTGTGATTCTTTGAAGTTCTATGTTATCTGTTGTATTCTTTTTTATTTATAATCTTCTTGATTTTTGTTATTTCTCTTTTTTCCTTGGTTTGCCTAATTAAGGTTTTGTTGATTTTTGTTTATCTTTTCAAAGAACCAACTCTTAGTTGAATTAATCTTTTCTATTGTTTTTCTGTTCTCTATTTCATTTATTTCTGCTCTAATCATTATTATTTCCTTTCTGCTACTAACTTTGGGCTTAGATTTTTTCTCAGTTAGTTCCTTAAAGCATAGAGTTGGATTTTTTTTGGTGGGGAGGTTTTTCTTGTGTCTTAATTTAGATGATTATTACTATGAACTTTCCTCTTAAAACTGCTTTTCACTGCATCCCACAAGTTCTGTTGCATTGTGTTTTTAATTTTTTTTTGTCTCAAAAATCTTTTAAATTTCACCTTTAATTTCTTCTTTGATCCACTGATTATTCAGGAAACTGTAATTTCCATGTTCTCGAATTTTCCAGTTTTTCATTTGTTATGGATTTCTAGTTTCATCCATTGTTGTCAGAGAAGATACTTGGTATGATAAATTTTCTCAGATTTGCTAAAACTTGTTTTGTGGCCTTACATGTGATATATCCTAGAAAATGTTTTATGTGAACTTGAGAAGAATGTGTATTCTGCTGTTGTTGGATAGAATGTTCTATATATATCTATTAGGATCATGTCACCTAAAGTTTTGGTTCAAATCCACTGTTTTCTTCTTGATTGTCTGGGTGATATATGTATGTCTCCTCCCCTTTATTATTACACAATGACCTTCTTTGTCTTATGTTTAGTCTAAGGTCTATTCTGTTAGCTTTTTTGTTACCATTTGCTTGAAGTGTCTTTTTTCATCCTTCACTCAGTCTATGCGTGTCTTTAAGGCTAAAGTTATTCTCTGTGTGCAGTATATTGTTGAATCTTGTTTTTTAATCCATTCTTTTTTTCTGTTAATTGGATAATTTAATCTATTTACATTTAATGTAATTATTAATAGGTAAGGACTTCCCATTGTCATTTTGTTAACTTTTTTCTGGTTATTTTGTAGATTCATTTTCCCTTGTCTTGTATCCCGCTGTATTTTATGGGGGTGGGGATTTGAAGTCTTTTGGTATCAGTGTGCTTTGACTTCTTTATCATGCTCTTATGTGTAATTACTACAGTATTTTCCCTTGTGGTTACTATGAGACTTACATAAAATATCTTAGTCTTATAATAGCCTATTTTAAATGGATAAAATCTTAAATTCAATAGAATTTATAAACTTAACAGTTTTACTTCTCCTTCCCCTCATATTTTAGGTTATTTTTGTTGAAATTTACATGTTTTTGATATTGTGAAACTAGTGACAAATTATCATAGTTATGGTTATTTTCACTACCTTCATTTTTTTAAAAAACTTCTAAGCTAGAGTTGTAAGTGAACTATGCACCACTGTCACTGTATTGCAGAATTTGACTATGACTATATATCATTACCAGTGAGAATTGCACTACCTTTTCATGTTTTCATGATGTTAACTTGCATTTTTTTCCTTGCACACAAATGACTCCCTTTAGCATTTCTTATAGCTCAGTTCTGGTGGTAATGAACTCCCTCAGCTTTTGTTTGGGATAGTCTTTATCATTTCTGAAGGACAACTTCATAGGGTAACAAATTTTTGGGGGACAGTTACATTCTTTCATTCTTTTGGATATGTCATCCCAATCTCTTATGGTCTGAAAAGTTTCTTTCAAGAAATGCATTCATAGTCTTAAGGGGGTTCCCTTGAATGTAACTTCTCTTTTTTCTCTTGTTTCTATTAAATTTTTTTCTTTGCCTTTGACATTTGACAACTTAATTATAATGTGTCTCAGGGTGGCCCTATTTGGGATCCTTTGGGCCTCATGGGTCTGGATGTCCATTTATCTCTCCAGTTTTGGGAAGTTTTCAGCCATTATTTCATTAAATATAGTTTTTCAGTTCCTTTTCTTTCTCTTCTCTTTCTGTGATTTCCATAAAGTAAGTACTGTTTCTTTTCATTGTGTCCCATAATCTCTGTAGGTTTTTGTCTGTCTTTTTTTATTCTCTTTTATTTTTGCTCCTCTGACTGGGTAATTTACAATGTCCTATCTTCCAGGTTGCTGATTCTTTCTCATTCATGGTTGAGTCTGCTTTTGAAACTCTTTATTGAATTTATCAGTTATTATATTTTTAACTCTAGGATTTCTATTGTTATTTTTTTTTATTTTGGTGGTTGCTATCTCCTTGTTGGGCTTCTCATTTTGTTCATGATTTCTTTTCCTAATTTCATTTAGTTGTCTGTCTGTGTTTTCTTGTAGTTCACTAAACTTCCTTAAGAGAGTTATTCTGAATTCTTTTTCTAACAGTTTACATATTTCTATTTCTTTAAGGTCAGTTATTAGAGCTTTATTAGTTTCCTTTAGTGTGTCATATTTACCTGATTTTTCATGATTTTTGATTCCCTGCATTGGTATCTGTGCATTTGAGTGTTCAGGGTCCTCTTCCTGGCTTTACAGATTTGCTTTGACAGAGACACTGCTTCAGTCAGCTCAGTTTGAGATTCTGGGTGTATCTGTTGGTAATGTCCTGGGAATGTGGACCCTGCTATAATGGCATATGTTGGATTGAGGCAATACGTTTTTTGTGCTCTGAGGTTGGGCATGGGGTTCTGTCACTGGATGAGAACAGTTGGATATGACTGGCTGGCTTGGTTCCCTACCCAAGTAAGTCTGTAGGATAGGTCTGAATTTGACTGGATTCTCTGGTAATGCTTACCAGAGATGCTGGTAAGCATTACTCAGGTAATGCTTACTGGTCAGGACTTGATACTATATTCAGTAGTGGAACAGGTTATAAATTAGCTTCCCTGACTTAGTAGGGCAACAAGACAAAACCCAGGGCCTGTATGGATCTTAGTTTGGGGACCCAATCAGACCAGAGTGTGCACTGAATTTCTTGGTCAGATGAGGCCATTGTTTTTTTCTCTGCAGGTGGGGGAAGCCCGTGGGCTGTGCTCTGTTCAACTGCCACTGTGTGGAAGACTGTTGAATAGGCTAGGCAGCTTCCCATGTGCCCTAGTTAGGTTCCCTGATCAGACAGGCTGAAGGCTGTATTCCAAAATGAGTGGGGTTATGAATTAGAGTCACTGCCTGGCACAGTGGAAGAAGCAGCTCAAAAGCCAGGAAAACTCTTTGTTGTCTTAACTCAAGCAATCTTACACCCTAAGTTTCCTGATCAAACAGGGACACTGGCTTTGCTCTGCAAACTATTGGCTCTGCCTGCTCACCTCTTGGCTTGAGAGCTACTAGGCTGCACAGCTTCCAAGAATTGTCACCATCCATGTTGGTCATATGGAGCTAAAAGATGCTCTCCACAGTGTATTGGGCTATGTCACAGCTTTCCTGCCTGGGCAGAAGGAGGAGAGGCTGATTTAGACAACTCTCATTTTCCCAAACAGGCTTTCTAGTTAGGAAAGGCTGGCAGCTACCCTCAGCCTTGGCTATGAATTCATCTCACTACACATGCATAGCTTCATGGCCATTACTGGCTTTTCTGGGGGTCAATGAGCTCTGCCCACCCACCTCTTTACCTGAGCACTGCTGAGCCATACTTCTTCCGGGAGTTGTCATCAGCCCTTCTTGTCAGATGGGGCTAGAAGACATTCTCCAACAACAAGTGGGCTATGATTCAGCACCTTTCCTGGACACGTGCACGCCAAGCTCTAGAGCTGGTAAAACTTCTCATTGGAGGGTCTGAATCAGGCAGATCTGCACCCTGTTAGGTTCCCTGGTCAGAGTGTGCCTCTGACTTGGTTCTGCAGATGAGCAAAGCCACTGGTTGGAATTCCTACTTGGACATGGCAGGTATGAACTCAGTCTGCCAAGAACCGTATGCTGGTTTTTTCAATCCCTTACCCCCTTCTCCATCACAGTCAGATTTCCAGTAGTTGAGCCCCATGGATTCCCCTGCAATCCCTATGCTGCAAGATCAGAGTAGAGCATCCCACAATGCTGGGGAGGGCTGGTTGTGCCCTGGTGTTCTCTCTTCCCAAGAGAGGAACTGGAGGCTCAATAGAGACCTCCTCAGGTGCTGTGTTTCTCTGTGGGAGGGGCAGTATGGTCAACATGTGGACCAAGACATATGTGGAGTCTATCTTGGTCTCTGTGGAGCAGAGGAGTGCTTCAGACTTACCACTATCTTAGATTCTTCCTGAGGTCACTCTTTGGAGACCATTCATATGGCCACAAATATCTTTAGATTATTTTGTCAGCTAAGATTAGCCTATCCACATGCCTCTTCCCCAAATTTTATTGTCACCAATTTTACAATCATGGTTCTTTCAAGTTCCTATCAAGCCATACCATTGGCCATAGCCCATGAATCCATATATAACTCAATGTCTGACCATTTCTATTTCCAAGCAAAAAGAACAATCCGGTGCCCTGCCCAGTGTTTGTCCTCTAGGAGGATTTCCCTTTACTACTCTTCTTCAGGATGTCCCATAAGTGGGCTGAGGTGCTGCAACTCTCCACTTTGGGGTGGTCTCTGCATGTGGTACAGGACTATCTGTAGACCCGACACACATCTTTTCACTCTCTGTCAACTGATCATAGGAACCCTCCATTATGGGATAGGTGTAAACTGGGAGAGATAAAAGGATGTGTAGCCAGATTAAGAGCTATAAGTACTTAGTCCACTTCATGGAATTACTGTGTGCTCAATACATGCCCTGACGTGATAATGTGTACCACTTTTTTTTTAACATAATGCAGCATTTCAGTGTGCTCCCAACTTTATGACTTGCTCACTCACATAATGCCCAGTTCATGATAGGCAACTCCAGTTGCATGGTAATTTGGTGGTTCATGGTCAAGCATTCAATCTCTTATAGGCCCAGTAATATGTCAAGAATTGTTTCTCCTTGCTCAGTGTTGCTAATTATTAGAGAAATGCAAATCAAAACTAAAATGAGGTATTACCTCATGCCAGTCAGAAAAGTCATCATTAAAAAGTCTACAAATAATAAATGCTGGAGAGGGTGTGGAGAAAAAGGAACCCTCCTACAATGTTGGTGGGAATGTAAATTGGTGTAGCCACTATAGAAGACAGTATGGAGGTTCCTCAAAAAAACTAAAAATAGAGCTACCATATGATCCAGCAATCCCAGTCCTGGACATATATCTGGACAAAACTATAATTCAAAAAGTTACATGAACCCCTATATTCATAGCAGCACTATTTACAATAGTCAACATGGAAGCAAACTAAATGTCCATCAACAGATGAATGGATACATAAGATGTGGTATACACACACACACACACACACACACACACAATGGAATACTACTCAGCCATAAAATGAATGAAATAATGCCATTTGCAGCAACATGGATGGGCCTAGAGATTATCATACTAAGTGAAGTAAGTCACAGTGGAAAAGACAAGTACCATATTATATCATTTGTATGTGGAAATTAAAATATGACACAAATGACCTTATTTTCAAAATGGAAACAGACTCACAGACATATATAACAGACTTGTAGTTGCCAAAGGGGAGAGGGGTTAGGGTAGGGATGGATTGGGTTTTTGGGATTAGCAGATACAAACTATTATATATAGAATTGATAAACAACAAGGTCTTACTGTGTACTACAGGGAACTATACTAAATATCCTGAAATAGACCATAATGGAAAATAATATAAAGAAGGGGGGGAAAAGAATTGTTTCTCTTAAGTAGAGTAGATATTTGTGGATGAAATTAGTGTCTTGTCCAAATCCTAAAACCTATGAGGAGTAACAAAATCTCTAAACAAAATATCTGTCACCAAAACTTCTAGAACCATTGGGTCTGCTGCAATATATGGCCTGAGTGGCATAACAGCTTGCATCCCATGCTGGGCCTGTTGCAGAATTTCCTCTCATTCTAGCCCCCAGTTAAAACTAGCAACCTTTTGGGTCACTGATATTTATGACAGTCTTCTTCTATGACAAATTCTGTATTCCCTTTACCTCAGCAAGCATCTCATTTAGTCATAGTTATTTACTTGGTGGTGTGACCAAACTTTTATTTCTGAATAGTCTGGACCATTACTTGTTCTGCTTGGATAGAGTTGTAGCTTGTGGTTGGCTTTAATCACGGGGATTGGTGTAGTAAGAGAAGCAGTAAGGGATATCCTGCATTCCAAACTTTTCCTTACCTCTATTGTGTAGTAGTTGTCTAATATCCCTCTGGTAGTGACAGATTCTTTGCTTCACCAAACATGAATCAGCCTCCTGAAACTTGTCCAACCAAGGTCTATCTGTGTACCCTCTTGTAACATCCTAAGCTAGAACCCTACTAAATCAGTTTAGCAAGGGTCTCTAATCTTCCATGTATGATTACCCTCGATATCTAATCAGTTTCTCATACTGCACCATTCACCAGGTGATGTCTGGAAAACCTAGAATGACTTGATCAAGAATCCCATTAGGTTTTTTAGCCAAAATCCCCTTACATTCCATGCTTATTCCTAATAATTTTTCTTCCACTGCTCCCTCAGTCTTCGTGGCTATAAATTCCTACTTGCACAATGCTATCCTCACAATTGAGCTTGTTTCTAATCTGAGAACTCTTTTATCCTAATAAAATAGTCTAAATAAATCTGTTTTTACTATCTTAAAAACAGACTTCAGCTATGGGCTTTCTGTTACAGTAGTCAGAATCAATCACCGTAGCCAGTACCCAAACCTCCTTCCTCGTATGTTAATTCAGAGGTATAGGAGCCCAGTGTGGCTAGGTGGTATTCTTAATTTCCATTCAGAGGAATTATTATTTTGTCTCCTGATGGGTATTCTTTCTTCTGAAACTATAACCTCTAGGTCAGGAAGTATAAATTTGAGGGACAGGAAGCAACTATGGTGCCACTCTCATTTCCATGTCTAGATTCCTAGACCCATGATCCTAGATATAAGAGAAACAGCACCGTATATTGGAAACTGATTCAGAGCATGTACAGCTGCCTGGGGAACCTTACTAGAGCCCTGAAACATATGTCTACCTAACTGGTTATGTAGTTGAATCTTCTAAAGGCCTGTCTACCATTCTATCAATCAGCTGCTTTAGAATGGTGGGGAACATATGATGACCAGCAAATTCCATGTGCATAGAACTATTGCTGCACTTCATTTGCTGAGAAGTGAGTTCCTTAATTAGAAACAATGCTGTTTGGCATTTCGTGACAATGGATAAGGCATTCTGTAAACATATAGATGGTTGTTTTATTTGAAATGTTGCATGCAGGGATGGAAAACCTGTATTCAGAGGAAATATATATTCCAGTAAGTACAAAACACTGACCCTTCAATGATGGAAGTAGTCCAATGTAATCAACCTGACACCAGGTACCTGGCTAAACACCTCAGGGAACACCTATAACATAAATTAGTATTTCTGCTTGCTGCTGTCATTTTAGGAACTTGGCTTTGGTAGGTGGAAGTCAGTATTGTTGAGCCCATCCATAACCTCCATTCCTACCACCATGGCCACTTTGTTAATGAGCCCTTTGGCCAATGACAGGGGTAGCTCTGAAAAGAGGCTGAGTGGTATCCTTATATATTTATCCTATCCACTTGATTATTGAAGTACTGCTCTGCTGGGGTCACACAATGTACACACATATTTTTATGCTATTTTGCTCATTGAGAGAGTTTCAGTTACATACTTCTTGTCAAATTTCATTGGTCACCAATTTCTGATCATGTTCATTTCAAGTCGCTGACTACCAAGCCATACTATTGGCCATAACTCATGAATCAGCATATAATTGCACTTCTGGCCATTTCTCCTTCCAAACAAAGTGAACAATCAGGTGACTGCCTGAAGTTCTGCCCACTGGAGGATTTATCTTTACTACTACCTTTCTAAAATGTTCCAGAGAGAGGACGGTTGGATGTAGCTTTCCAAGTTTGGTGTCTGCATATTGTGCAGAATCATCATTAAACAAGGCCTGTGCCTTTTCCTTCTACTGATCTAAAGAAGTTTTCCATGAGGCCATAATTGCAGTTTGAGAGAGAGAGTAGATCGTATAGCAAGAGTAAGTACCATGAGCATTTGGGCCTCTTCTTCATGTGATTTACTTGTGCCAACAGGGCATGCCCTCACCTAATCACATATGTAACACTGTTATTCAAGATACTGTTTTAGTGCATTCCCAACATTATGAGTCAGATAACACTCAGTTCACAATGAACAGTGCTAGTCACATGATGACTCAGTGTTCCCATGGTCAAGCATTTAGTCACTAGTTGGCCCAGTAATAGGACAAGAGTTACTTGTCAAAAGTAGACTAGGTATCTGTGGATTATAGCAGCACCTTGCTCCAACATCCTAAAAGCCTGCATTGCACTTTACTTATATGGGCTGCCAAAGGCTCCAAACAAAGTGTCTGCTAATGAAACTTCTAGTCAGTGGGTCTACTGAAATATATGTCCCAGTGGTAGAGCAGCTTGTACAGTAGGTTAGACCTGCTCCAGAGCCTTCTCTTTTTTTGGATCCAACTTAAATCTATCAGGTTTTCCGGTCACTTGATAAATAGGCTAAAGTAGTTCACCCAAATGAGTAATATTTTGCCTCAGAAATACAAAGTGGCCCACTAGAAATTGTGTTTCTTTTTGGTTATAGGAGGGGCCATATGAAAAAACTTATACTTCACTGTAAAAGGGATATCTGGATAATTCCTAAATCACTGAACTTATAGAAATTTCACTGAGGTAGTAGGTCCTTAAATTTTACTTGGATTTATTCCATACTCTTTAATATACAAATGTCTTATCAATGAGTCTAGAGAAGTTGACATTTGTGCTCACTAGGTCCAATCAGCATAATATCATCAATATGATGAACCAATTGATATATTTTGGAAAGGAAAGGTGATGAAGATCCCTGAAAAACTAAATGGTGACATGACTGGAGAGTTAATATGCCTCTGAAGTAGAAATGTGATGATTTTTTTTGGCCTTGCTAGCTGAAAGAAAAAGTATTTGAAAAAAAATTAGGTTTGCCTTATGGACAGTTATGAGAAAAAATTGTATAGCAAGATTAATAGCTCAGGAAACAAAATGACACCTGGTTCAACAGCTGCAGTAGGAGCTACCACCTGGTTAAAATTGGATAAATCTGCTCTCTTTCTCTCAGATCCATCTGTCTAATACACACTCTAAATGGAAGAGTTAAATTCGAATTTGGTGGGAATCACCAGCCTTGCATCATGCAATTCCTTGATGGTAGCATAAATCTCTGCAATCCATACTGGAATGTAAGGAATTTTCCTAGAGAGAGGCAGTTCTAATGGCTTTCATTTGGCCTTTCCCACCATAATAGCCATCACTCTGAAGTTCAGACAACCAACATGGGGATTCTGCTAGCTGCTAAGTATTTCTACTCCCATTATGCATTCCATAAATGGGAAAATAACAAAAATATGGGTTCAGAGACCCACTGGATCCACTTTGAGATGAACATTTGCTAAAACTCCAATGGTTACTTGACCCCCACAATCACTGTCTGACTCGAGGGTCACAATGATGTTTTGGGTCTCCTGGAAAAAACATTAGTTCAGAACCAGTGTCCAGAAGTCTTTGAAAGTTCTAATTATTTTCTTTCCCCCAATGCACATTTACCCTGGTAAAAAGCAGTACATCTTTTGGGGGAAGGCTGGGGGAAAGATTAACAATATATATCATTTTATTGTAACAGAATCTTCTCTCAAGGGGACCTAGTCTCCCATTCATTCAAGGGACTTTGGGTTTGTAAACTGGCTCAAGTCAAAGAGATGCTGAAAGGACTGAGAGTCACCATTTTTATGATTCATTAGACTATAGTTCAGTTGACCTAGAACTGTTCTGCTTATACAGATTGAGAAAGAATTTAGTAGGCCTCCTATCTTTTTCTCCTCTAAGAACACACTAGACAATACTGTATGTAGGTCTGTGCAAATTAGACTATTCTGAAACTTGTTACTTTGACTTGCTTTCCACTACTATAATTATACCTTTCTTGCCTGTCTTAGTTGAGTGAAACCATTTGGCCTCTGCCACCACATGATCCAATTAATCCTGCTGCATTTAGATTTTCCAACTGAGTGGCTACATTTCCTACTGTAAGATATGATTTATAGAAACGAGCAATATTGGAACAATTCAAGAATGCTGGGGCTCCATTTCCAATATTATTTATCTAAATATTGGTAAAAGGTATGTTTTGTGGATCCTCCCACAGTGAATGAGAAGGTCTTCAATGACAAATCCACTCTAATATTTAAGTCTCCTTAAGCCTTTGTTTGAGTCCCTCTATATTTATTAAACCAAGTGAGATTGGGAATTTCCATTTCACTTAATGTGGGTCATCATTTGATTCATGTGTCAGTTAACCAACCCAATAAACTATAAGAACTCTTTCTAACTCCCCAACCTGCAAGATTAATTCCCAATTTATAGGATTTATAGGTGGTTATGGAGGATGAAAATCCAAAAATCTGCCATATGCAAGTAGTAACCAGGAATGCTGGTGATAAAATTCAGTGATCAATAGCCTTTGGCCTGAGAACGAGGGGAGTTTAGGGTGTAACACCTAGTCCCAAGGCAAAGGATTCAGATCTAAGGGGTTATTGGCCTAAGGCCCAGAGTCTGCAGCCTGAGGAGCTGGAGCACTTATGTCTGAGGGCAGGAGAGGAGAGAAATTTTTCTTTCTTTTATTTTTTTGTGCTATTAGGAACATCTATTTGGATTAGATGATGCTCATCCACTTTGTTGAGGATAAATTTCTTTACTCAGTTAGCTGACTCAAATGCTAATTTCATCCAGAAACATCGTCTCAGACACACTCAGAAAGAATGTTTTACCATTTGTACATTTTTAGAACAGTCAGGTGGACACATAAAATTAACTATCAATTTCAGTGCTTGTGATTGTTCTATTCATATTTTCTATTTCTTCTGGATTCAGTCTTGGCAGGTTGTGCATTTATAAGAATTTGTCCATTTCTTCCAGGTTGTCCATTTTATTGGCATAGAGTTGCTTGTAGTAATCTCTCATGATCTTTTGTATTTCTGCAGTGTCAGTTGTTACTTCTTTTTCATTTCTAATTCTATTGATTGGAGTCTTCTCCCTTTTTTTCCTGATGAGTCTGGCTAATGGTTTATCAATTTTGTTTATCTTCTCAAAGAACAAACTTTTAGTTTTATTGGTAATTGCTATCATTTCCTTCATTTCTTTTTCATTTATTTCTGATCTGATCTTTATGATTTCTTTCCTTCTGCTAACTTTAGGGGATTTTTGTTCTTCTTTCTCTAATTGCTTTAGGTGCAGGGTCAGGTTGTTTGCCCGAGATGTTTCCTGTTTCTTAAGGTGGGATTTTATTGCTATAAACTTCCTTCTTAGAACTGCTTTTGCTGCATCCCATAGGTTTTGGGTAATCGTGTCTCCATTGTCATTTGTTTCTATGTATTTTTTAATTTCCTCTTTGATTTCTTCAGAGATCACTTCGTTATTAAGTAGTGTATTGTTTAGCCTCCATGTGTTTGTATTTTTACAGATCTTTTCCTGTAATTGATGTCTAGTCTCATAGCATTGTGGTCAGAAAAGATACTTGATACAATTTCAATTTTCTTAAATTTACCAAGGCTTGATTTGTGACCCAAGATATGATCTATCCTGCAGAATGTTCCATGAGCACTTGAGAAAAATGTGTATTCTGTTGTTTTTGGATGGAATGTCCTATAAATATCAATTAAGTCCATCTTGTTTAATGTATCATTTAAAGCTTGTGTTTCCTTATTTAATTTCATTTTGCATGATCTATCCACTGGTGAAAGTGGGGTGTTGAAGTCCCCTACTATGAGTGTGTTTACTGTCCATTTCCCATTTTCTGGCTGTTAGTATTTGCCTTATGTAAAAATCGTCCAAAAAACAAAAGCCCAGGACCAGATGGCTTCACAGGCGAATTCTATCAAACATTTAGAGAAGAGCTAACACCTATCCCTCTCAAACTCTTCAAAAATTTAGCAGAGGGAGGAACACTCCCAAACTCCTTCTATGAGGCCACAGTCACCTTGATACCAAAAACAGGCAAAGATGTCACAAAGAAAGAAAACTACAGGCCAATATCACTGATGAACATAGATGCAAAAATCCTCAACAAAATACTAGCAAGCAGAATACAACAGCACATTAAAAGGATCATACATCATGATCAAGTGGGGTTTATTCCAGGAATGCAAGGATTCTTCAATATATGCAAATCAATCAATGTGATACCCCATATTAACAAATTGAAGGAGAAAAACCATATGATCATCTCAATAGATGCAGAGAAAGCTTTCGACAAAATTCAACACCCATTTATGATAAAAACCCTGCAGAAAGTAGGCCTAGAGGGAACTTTCCTCAACATAATAAAGGCCATATATGACAAACCGACAGCAAACATCGTCCTCAATGGTGAAAAACTGAAACCATTTCCACTAAGATCAGGAACAAAGCAAGGTTACCCACTCTCACCACTCTTATTCAACATAGTTATGGAAGTTTTATCAACAGCAATCAGAGAAGAAAAGGAGATAAAAGGAATCCAAATTGGAAAAGAAGAAGTAAAGCTGTCACTCTTTGCAGATGACATGATACTATACATAGAAAATCCTAAAGATGCTACCAGAAAACTACCAGAGCTAATCAATGAATTAGGTAAAATAGCGGGATACAAAATTAATGCACAGAAATCTCTGGCATTCCTGTACAGTAATGATGAAAAATCTGAAATTGAAATCAAGAAAACACTCCCATTTTCCAATGCAACAAAAATAATAAAATCTCTAGGAATAAACCTACCTAAGGAGACAAAAGACCTGTATGCAGAGAATTATAAGACACTGATGAAAGAAATGAAAGATTATACAAATAGATGGAGAGATATACCATGTTCCTGGATTGGAAGAATCAATATTGTGAAAATGACTCTACTACCCAAAGCAATCTACAGATTCAATGCAATCCCTATCAAACTACCACGGGCAGTTTTCACAGAACTAGAACAAAAAATATCAAAATTTGTATGGAAAAACAAAAGACCCCGAATAGCCAAAGCAATCTTGAGAATGAAAAATGGAGCTGGAGGAATCAGGCTCCCTGACTTCAGACTATACTACAAAGCTACAGTAATCAAGAGAGTGTGGTACTGGCACAAAAACAGAAGGATAGATCAATGGCACAGGATAGAAAGCCCAGAGATAAACCCATGCTCATATGGTCACCTTATCTTTGATAAAGGAGACGGAAATGTACAGTGGAGAAAGGACAGCCTCTCCAATAAGTGGTG
Source organism: Hyperoodon ampullatus (assembly GCF_949752795.1). Classification (NCBI taxonomy): domain Eukaryota; kingdom Metazoa; phylum Chordata; class Mammalia; order Artiodactyla; family Ziphiidae; genus Hyperoodon; species Hyperoodon ampullatus. Next base: position 69,023,534 of record NC_136916.1, read on the forward strand.
CTGGGAAAACTGGACTGAGACATGTAAAAGTGTGAGATTAGATCACTCCCCAACACCATACACAAAAATAAGCTCAAAGTGGATTAAAGACTTAAATGTAAGGCCAGAAACTATCCAACTCTTAGAGGAAAACATAGGCAGAACACTCTATGACATAAATCACAGCAAGATCCTTTTGGACCCACCTCCTGGAGAAATGGAAATAAAAACAAAAATAAACAAATGGAACCTAATGAAACTTCAAAGCTTTTGCACAGCAAAGGAAACCATTAACAAGCCCAAAAGACAACCCTCAGAATGGGAGAAAATATTTGCAAATGAAGCAACTGACAAGTGATTAATCTCCAAAATTTATAAGCAGCTCATGCAGCTCAATAGCAAAAAAACAAACAACCCAATCCAAAAATTAGCAGAAGACCTAAATAGACATTTCTCCAAAGAAGATATACAGACTGCCAACAAACACATGAGTGAATGTGCAACATCATTAATCATTAGAGAAATGCAAATCAAAACTACAATGAGATATCATCTCACACCAGTCAGAAGGGTATCATCAAAAAATCTAGAAACAATAAATGCTGGAGAGGGTGTGGAGAAAACGGAACACTTTTGCACTGCTGATGGGAATGTGAATTGGTACAGCCACTATGGAGAACATTATGGAGGTTCCTTAAAAAACTACAAATAGAACTACCATATGAACCAGCAATCCCACTACTGGGCATATACCCTGAGAAAATCATAATTCAAAAAGAGACATGTACCAAAATGTTCATTGCAGCTCTATTCACAATAGCCCAGAGATGGAAACAACCTAAGTGCCCATCATCGGATGAATGGATAAACAAGGTGTGGCACATATATACAATGGAATATTACTCAGCCATAAAAAAAACGAAACTGAGCTATTTGTAATGAGGTGGATAGACCTAGAGTCTGTCATACAGAGTGAAGTAAGTCAGAAAAAGAAAGACAAATACCGTATGCTAACGCATTTATATGGATTTTAAGAAAAAAAAATGTCATGAAGAACCTAGGGGTAAAACAGGAATAAAGACACAGACCTACTTGAGAATGGACTTGAGGATATGGGGAGGGGGAAGGGTAAGCTGTGACAAAGCGAGAGAGAGGCATGGACATATATACACTACCAAACGTAAGGTAGATAGATAGTGGGAAGCAGCCGCATAGCACAGGGAGATCAGCTCGGTGCTTTGTGACCGCCTGGAGGGGTGGGATAGGTAGGGTGGGAGGAAGGGAGACGCCAGGGGTAAGTGATAATGGAACAGATGTATATGTATGACTGATTCACTTTGTTATAAAGCAGAAACTAATAAAAAAACATTAACTATCAAGAGTCCACCAATTTTCAGTGTGACACATATACTCATTGTCTTCAACCATGTTTAATTTTCAAATGAAGACAACAATGAGGTCATAACTTTGCCTAATATAACAGACATATCCTGCAGAAAACCGAAGACACACTAACTACCTCCTCAGTAAAGGATGTTACGTCCTTGAATGATGTTTATACTTCTCGTTGATACCCTGTAACATACATATGATGCAAAATAAATATGATCTAAATATGATATAAAATAAAATGATATAAAGTTAATACATCTCATATTGCATGAAAAGACAATAACAGAGGATAGAACATATATATTTGCTTATTATATGTTTATATGTACAAAACATATTCATAACAAAATAAGGAGGGAATATTTATGATAACTAGAGTCCTTGTTTCTGTAACTGGTCATATACTTTAGCTGTATTTTTACCTACCTTTTTTTCTACTACCCATTTTTTATTCCCTTTATCTCAGAAGCACCTCAGCTAGTTGTGGTTCTTAACCTGGTGGAGTAAACCAAACTTTCATTCCTTAAGATTCTGGGCCATTTCTACTCCTGCTTGTATGGGGTTCTTGTAGTTTTCTATTTACTTTAATCTCAGGGCTTGTTAAACTGAGAGAATCCCTAAGGGATATTCTGTATACCAGACATATTTTTCCTTACTTGCATTGTAGAGTGGTTGTCCAATTTCACTTTGGTAGTGACACAGAGTCTTTGTTTCACCAAACATGAATCAGGCTCCTAAAATTTCTACTATGCCTATCTGTGCCCTTCCTTGTGAGATACTCAACAAGAAACCTGCTAAGTCAGTTTAACAACCTATATATCTGAGCCTATATATCTGGTTGAGATACATATCTATATCTTGCAACCTATATATCTGAACACCCTCAATATCTGATCAAATTTTTCATCCTCCTCTATCCATGGTTAACGTCTGATCAGTCTGATTTGTATTCAGCAAGAATCCTTTGGAGAAAAATAAACACAAAATGGATTAAAACCTAAATGTAAGACCAGATACTATAAAATTCCTAGAGGAAAACATAAGCAGGACACTGGCATAAATCACAACAATATTTTTTGATCCATCTTCTTGAAGTAAAAGGAATAAAAGCAAAATAAACAAATGGGATCTAGTTAAGCTTAAAAGCTTTTGCACAGCGAAGGGAACCATTGACAAAATGAAAAGACAACCTACTGAATGGGAGAAAATATTTGCAAATGACATGACTGATAAGGGATTAATATCCAAATATATAAACAGCTCATACAACTCAACATCAAAATCCAACCAAACAACCCAATTAGAAAATAGGCAGAATACCTGAATAGACATTTTTCCTAAGATGAAATGCAAATGGCCAGCAGGCACATGAAAAGATGCTCAACATTGTTAATCATCAGGGAAATGCAAGTCCAAACCACAATGAGATATTACCTCGCATGTGTCAGAATGGCTATCATCAAAGAGAACGCAAATAGCAAATGTTAGCAAGGATGTGGAGAAGAGAGAACCATTGTACACTGCTGGTGGGAATTTAAATCAGTGCAGTCACTGTGGAAACAGTGTGAAGTTCTCTCAAAAAACTAAAAGTAGAGCTACCATATGACCCAGCAATTCCACGCCTGGGTATATATCTAAAAAAAAAAGGAAAACACTAATTTAAAAAAATACGTGTACCCCAATGTTCATAGGAGCATTATTTACAATTGCCAAGATATGGAAGCAACCTACGTGTCCACCAACAAATGAATGAATAAAAAAAATATGTGTATATACTTATATATACACATGCACAATAGAATAGTACATAACCATGAAAAAAATGAAATTTTGCCATTTGTAACAAAATGTATGGAATTGGAGGACATTATACTAAGTGAAATACAATAAGTCAGAGAAAAACAAATACTGTATGATAACACTTTATGTGGAATCTGAAAAATACAACAATCTAGTGAAAATCCCCCAAAAAAGACGACTCACAGATACAGAGAACAAACTAGTGGTTACCAGTGGGGAGGGGGAAGGGCAATAGATGAATGGGAGAGTGGGGGGTACAAATTCTTGGGTGTAAGATAGGCTCAAGGATGTATTGTACACATCAGGGATTATAGCCATTATTTTGTAATAACTGTAAATATAAAGTAGCCTTTAAAATTGTATTAAAAATAAGAATCCTATAGGACAATTTAACCAAAGCCCCCTTGTTCTTGATATTTTCTCTTAGTGATGTTCCATCTAATGATACCAACCACTTCCCTTGGCTTTGAGTTCTACTTGCCCATGCTGTTTTTGCATTTGAGTCGGCTTCAATACTGTGGTCTCTTTCCCCCTATTCCAATAGTCCTGAATGCTATCATTTTTAACCTCTTTAACTAGTGACCAGCTCTGCTTTTTCTTTGGCTATTATGGTTCCATGACTCAGATAGGATCAGATTTATCACTGAACCACTGGTTCACTCACCCTGTCCACAAATTGTACAGCTTTGAAGGCTTTGTCTTCACTACTGACTGATTGATAAGTGATCCACTGGTGTTCCCAACTTCTAAAAATTGGTCCAGACAAGTGTCTCTTGAAGACAATAAGGAAAAATATTGCTTCTTAAGATTTTTATTATGCTCCAGAAGGTAATTTAGAGTCCCAGATACAGAAAGGCTTGGTTACAGTATGAAGTTTCTCTGTTTGTAAGAAGCTGGATTAGAGTCCCAGCCAAGCACTAGTTGATCAGAGTCCAAAGCAAGCACTCGTGTGCAAAAAACTGGATTAGAGTTCCGGGCTGGCAGAAACTGGGTCAAAAGTCTCAAGTTTTTCTGTTTATAAGCAAAAATGTACCATTAGTTATGAACATGGGAGCTTCTCAGTGGACTAAATACTCCCTTTTTGAACACCTGCTGAAAATGTGTTCCACAAATTGTTTCTATTTCCTTTCTTGTTGACATGATTTTAATAAGAATAATTTGGAACATTACTGGTCTCTTTGGAATCTTAAGATCTTCCCAAACTGGATCTTAAACCTATCCCTTCTCATTACAGCCACTCCTGCTTCCTCCTTTTACTGCCTTAGAATCCTTCCACTTACCCTGAGTCCTTTTGTTTGTCTCCTTCAAAACCTTACCTCCTCCATCCCTCTCTTCACCCTGACAGAATCTTCCCTTCCCACTTCAGCTCCTCACCTACCTACACTTACAGTTAAGATTCCCTGTCCTCCTTAGAAAGCTCTCATGGGACTAAAGGAACCCCCCAAAACAATTGCCTGAGGTTGGATAGAGAACAAAGCTATTTGGAAATAACAATGGGTGTTTTATGCATTCAGATTTGTTTTGGAGATATCCTGACAGCTTCTAGATGTCTCCGTAGTCACTGGCCTAAAATTTACTTCACAGTCTCCATCAGATTACCTGTCAGGGAAAAAAAAAGTCTTTCCCACAAATATTGGTAAACTGGTAACCTTAACCTGCCTATTTTCCAGAAACACAGTTCAAATAAAATTAGATAGTTTTGATAAACCAGTCAGATTGCATTACTGTGTTTTACTGACCCAAGGCTAGAATTTTAGAATAAAAATTATATGATCTCTTTCTTCATCTCTGTCCATATGTTTACATATATTTACATGTGTGTATGTATGTTTGTTGCATGTATGTTATTTATATGTGATATTTTTCTACCTCTGGATTATATTATCCAGTTAATTTATAGATATCCTTAAAAGAGTTGTATCCAAATTGACTCAGAAATAAATGAGAACTCCTATAAATTATATCTTCATAAAAGTATATGAAATATAAAAACAAGTAAAAAATTTTAAAGTTCTCATGACCTGGATAACCTTTGATATATAATGTTGAACTCAATATTGTTGGGAAACTAAAAACACACAAGTCTTCAGAGTTATCAGCATTAAATATAAAGCTGAAAAAAAACTACCTAGGTTTAAGAGTTAAGATAGCTTGACTTATTTGTACTAGATATTTAAGATTACAAAACTATAAATCAAACCTAAGAAAAAATGTACAAAAATATGAATTGCTGGATGCTTGGCAAGTGCAGTAGTAAAGAAAAAAGAAAAAGAAAAAAAGGAAAAACTATATGCTTGACTTTTTAGATTCATTGCTCCTGAGATTTTTCTCTGATACTTGCCTAATTTTCAACAAGGAAAATAACATAGGATGATGGCAAGCTGTGTTATTTGGCTCATGAAATTTTCATGATCAATTCAAACATAATTGCTAAGAAAAAGTGATCTACATAGATATATGGGATAAAATTTATGAAAGGAGACTTCAATAATTATGTTTTATATGCTTTATAGTCTGCTTTTAGTTACCGTTTTTATCATAATTATGTTTTATATATGTCTACATAAAAATAGTTTTACAAAAATTTTTGTAACTTGAAACCCTAAAACTATACAAATTAAGGTAAAATGAATATAAACTAAATATGTACATCATTCTAAATAAGGTAAAATTTTGAAACATTAATTGCTGAACATAAATTTATCTATTTGACATATTGATTTTATATGATGAATAATCTAAATATATTTGTTTCTGTTAATAAACATGCACTATAAAAAAGGAAATGCCTCTAGAAATTTTTGAAATGATATATTAATAACTTTGCTACAGAATGGTATTGCAGAGCCCACAGTTAAAACAGCTTTCTTCCTGATCTCTATAGAAAAGTGGGAAGCTCTTGCGTTTACCTCCTACCATGGACCCACCAAACCTATAACTACATTTAGAACAACTATCTCTGAGAATGACCTGAAGACCACCAGAACAGATTTTTTAAACTCAAAATATAAAGAGAAGACCACATTCAGATGAGTAGGAGGTAAAGAGATGCAGTCTAGTCATAACCAACAACCTCAGTGTAATGCAAGCAGAAGGCATATCACAAATACAGAGGTTCCCCCTGAGGAGCGAGGGGCCTAAGCAATTAAGCCCAAGGGACTTTCACCAAGAATATGAGTTCCCATAATGTCTGGCTTTGAAAACCAGTGAGGCCTAAGTTCAGGAGAGTCAGAGGGCTGTGGGAAACCACGAATCTACTCCTGAAAGTCTTGCACACAAACTTCTTTCTCCAAGTCCCGGCACAGAAAGCATTTAGAGAAGAGCTAACACCTATCCTTCTCAAACTCTTCCAAAATATTGCAGAGAGAGGAATACTCCCAAACTCATTCTACGAGGCCACCATCACCTTGATACCAAAACCAGACAAGGATGTCACAAAGAAAGAAAACTACAGGCTAATATCACTGATGAACATAGATCCAAAAATCCTCAACAAAATACTAGTAAACAGAATCCAACAGCACATTAAAAGGATCATACAGCATGATCAAGTGGGTTTTATTACAGGAATGCAAGGATTCTTCAATATACAAAAATCAATCAACGTGATACACCATATTAACAAATTGAAGGAGAAAAATCATAAGATCATCTCAATAGATGCAGAGGAAGCTTTTGACAAAATTCAACACCCATTTATGATAAAAACCCTGCAGAAAGTAGGCATAGAGGGAAATTTCCTCAACATAATAAAGGCCATATATGACAAACCCACAGCCAGCATCATCCTCAATGGTGAAAAACTGAAACCATGTCCACTAAGATCAGGAACAAAGCAAGGTTACCCACTCTCACCACTCTTATTCAACATAGTTTTGGAATTTTTATCCACAGCAATCAGAGAAGAAAAGGAAATAAAAGGAATCCAAATTGGAAAAGAAGAAGTAAAGCTGTCACTCTTTGCAGATGACATGATACTATACATAGAGACTCCTAAAGATGCTACCAGAAAACTACGAGAGCTAATTAATGAATTTGGTATAGTAGCAGGATACAAAATTAATGCACAGAAATCTCTGGCATTCCTATATACTAATGATGAAAAATCTGAAAATGAAATCAAGGAAACACTCCCATTTACCATTTCAAAAAAATAATAAAATCTCTAGGAATAAGCCTACCTAAGGAGACCAAAGACCTGTATGCAGAAAATTATAAGACACTGATGAAAGAAATTAAAGAAGATACAAATATATGGAGAGATGTACCATGTTCTTGGATTGGAAGAATCAACAATGTGAAAATGACTCTACTACCCAAAGCAATCTACAGATTCAATGCAATACCTATCAAACTACCACTGGCATTTTTCACAGAACTAGAACAAAAATTTCACAATTTGTATGGAAACACAAAAAACCCTGAATAGCCAAAGCAATCTTGAGAACGAAAAATGGAGCTGGAGGAGTCAGGCTCCCTGACTTCAGACTATACTACAAAGCTACAGTAATCAAAACAGTATGGTACTGGCACAAAAACAGAAAGGTGGATCAATGGAACAGGATAGAAAGTCCAGAGATAAACCCATGCACATATGGTCACCTTATCTTTGATAAAGGCGGCAGTAATGTACAGTGGAGAAAGGACAGCCTCTTCAATAAGTGGTGCTGGGAAAACTGGACAGGGACATTTAAAAGTATGAGATTAGATCACTCCCTAACACCATACACAAAAATAATCTCAAAATGGATTAAAGACCTAAATGTAAGGCCAGACACTATCAAACTCTTAGAGGAAAACATAGACAGAACACTCTATGACATAAATCACAGCAAGATCCTTTTTGACCCACCTCCTAGAGAAATGGAAATAAAGACAAAAATAGACAAATGCGACCTAATGAAACTTAAAAGCTTTTGCACAGCAAAGGACCATAAACAAGACCAAAAGACAACCCTCAGAATGGGAGAAAATATTTGCGAATGAAGCAAATGACAAAGGATTAATCTCCAAAATTTATAAGCAGCTCATGCAGCTCAATAACATAAAAACAAACAACCCAATACAAAAATGGGCAGAAGACCTAAATAGACATTTCTCCACAGAAGATATACAGACTGCCAACAAACACATGAAAGGATGCTCAACATCTTTACTCATTAGAGAAATGCAAATCAAAACTACAATGAGATATCATCTCACACCAGTCAGAATGGCCATCATCAAAAAATCTAGAAACAATAAATGCTGGAGAGGGTGTGGAAAAAAGGGAACACTCTTGCACTCCTGGTGGGAATGTGTATTGATACAGCCACTATGGAGAACGGTATGGAGGTTCCTTAAAAAACTACAAATAGAACTACCATATGACCCAGCAATCCCACTACTGGGCATATACCCTGAGAAAACCATAATTCAAAAAGAGTCATGTACCAAAATGTTCATAGCAGCCCTATTTAAATTAGCCCAGAGATGGAAACAACCAAAGTGTCCATCATTGGATGAATGGATAAAGAAGATGTGGCACATATATACAATTGAATATTACTCAGCCATAAAAAGAAACGAAATTGAGCTACTTGTAATGAGGTGGATGGACATAGAGTCTGTCATACAGAGTGAAGTAAGTCAGAAAGAGAAAGACAAATACTGTATGCTGACACATATATATGGAATTGAAGGAAAAAAATGTCATGAAGAACATAGGGGTAAAACAGGAATAAAGACACAGACCTACTAGAGAATGGACTTGAGAATATGGGGAGGGGGAAGGGTAAGCTGTGACAAAGCCAAAGAGCCGCATCGACATATATACACTACCAAATGTAAGGTAGATAGCTAGTGGGAAGCAGCCGAATAGCACAGGGAGATCAGCTCGGTGCTTTGTGACCGCCTGGAGGGGACGGATAGGGAGTGTGGGAGGGAGACTCAAAAGGGAGGGGATATGGGAACATATGTATATGTATAACTGATTAAATTTGTTATAAAGCAAAAAAAATTAAAAAAATGATTGGGAAATTAAGGTACAGCCATACTTTGGAATAGTTGGTGACCGTCTAAAAGAACTGGGCAGCCATATGTGCACATATATGGAAAATGTTTATTATATTTTGTCAAGCAAAATGATATGATTAAAAAAGTTATTATAGGAAAAAAAAAGAAACAAGAAAAATATCAAACAACCTGACCTACCAACAAAAGGAATTAGAAAAAGAAGAAGAAACAAAGCCCGAAGTCAGCAGAAGGAAGGAAATACTAAAGATCAGAGAGGAAATAATCTAGAGATGAAACAAACAATAGAAAAGATCAATGAAACCAAGAGTTTTTTTTAATGTAAAAAATATGATAAATCTCTAGCTAGGCTCATCAAGAAGAAAAGACAGTGAATGCAAATAACCAAAATAAGAAATGAAAGAAGATAAATAACAACCAACATCGTAGAGATACAAAAAAAATCATAGGAGAATTCTATGAACAAGTATACACCAACAAATTAGACAAGTTAGAAGAAATAGACAAATTTCTAGAAACATACAAACTTTCAAGACTGAATCACAAGGAAATAGACCATCTGAACAGACCAACATTAGTAGTGAAATTGAATTTGTAATATTAAAAAAAAATCTTCGAAGAGGAAGGTGGTGGAAGATTAAGACGCGGAGATCACCTTCCTCCCTACAGATACATCAGAAGTACATTTACACGTGGAACTGCTCCTATAGAACAACCACTGAATACTGGCAGAAGACCTCAGACCTCCCAAAAGGCAAGAAACTCCCCACATACCTGGGTAGGTCAAAAGAAAAAAGAAAAAACAGAGACAAAAGAATAGGGAAGGGACCTGCACCAGTGAGAGGGAGCTGTGAAGGAGGAGAGGTTTCCACACACTAGGAAGCCCATTCAAGGATGGAGACTGCAGGTGGCAGAGGGGGAAGCTTTGGAGCCATGGAGGAGAGCACAGCAACAAGGGTGTGGAGGGCAAGGCAGAGATATTCCCGCACAGAGGAACAGTGACAACCGGCACTCACGAGCACAAGATGCTTGTCTGCTCACCCGCCGTGGTGGCTGGGGGCTGGGAGCTGAACCTCGGGCTTCAGTGGGATCGAAGGGAGAGGACTGGTGGCATGAACACAGCCTGAAGGTGTTAGTGCACCATGGCTAGCCGGTAGGGAGTCCTGGAAAAAGTCTGGACCTGCCAAAGAGACAAGAGACTTTTTCTTCCCTATTTGTTTCCTGGTGTGTGAGGAGAGGGGATTAAAAGCTCTGCTTAAAGGAGCTCCAGAGACAGGTGTGAGCCCTGGCTAAGAGCACAGACCCGAGAGACAGGCATAAGATGCTAAGGCTGCTGATGCCACCACCAATAAGCCAGTGTGCCAGCACAGGGCACTATCCACGTCTCCCCTCCTGGGAGCCTGTGCAGCCCGCCACTGCCAGGGTACCATGAGCCAGGGAAAACTTCCCTGGGAGTACATACAGCGTGCCTCAGGCTGGTGCAATGTCACGCCGACCTCTGCTGCCACAATCTCGCCCCGTAACCCACCCTCCCTCCGGCCTCAGTGAGCCCGAACTCTCAAATCAGCTGCTCCTTTAACCCTGTCCTGTCTGAGCAAAGAAAAGATGCCCTCAGGCGACCAACACGTAGAGGCGGGGCCAAATCCAAAGCTGAAGCCCAGGAGCTGTGGGAACAAAGAAGAGAAAGTGAAAATTCTCCCAGCAGCTTCAGGAGCAGCGGATTAAATCTCCACAATCAACTTGATGTATCCTGCATCTGTGGAATAACTGAATGGACAACAAATTATCCCAAATTGAGGTGGTAGACTTTGAGAGCAAGATATATTATTTTTTTCCCTTTTCCACTTGCTGGGAGTGTGTATGTGTATGCTTCTGTGTGAGATTTTGTCTGAATAGCCTTGCTTTCACCATTTGTCCTAGGGTTCGGTCAGTACATTTTCTTTTCTTTTCTTTTTTTTTTTTTTTACTTAATAAATTTTTTTTCTTAATAATTATTTTTTAATTTAATAACTTTATTTTTTTATCTTACTTTATTTTATTCTTTCTTTCTTTCTTTCTTTCTTTCTATTTTTTCTCCCATTTATTATAAGCCGTGTGGAGGACAAGCTTTTGGTGCTCCAGCCAGGAGTCAATATTTTGCCTCTGAGGTAGGAGAGCCAAATTCAGGACACTGGACCACAAGAGACCTCCCAGCTCCACATAATACCAAATGGCAAGAATCTCCCAGAGATCTCCATCTCAACGCCAAGACCCAGCTTCACTCAAGGACCAGCAAGCTACAGGGCAGGACACCCTATGCCAAACAACTAGCAAGACAGGAACACAGGCTCATTCATTAGCAGAGAGGCTTCCTAAAATAAAAATAAGGCCAAAGACACCCCAAAACACACCACTACACGTGGACCTGCCCACAAGAGAGACAAGATCCAGCCTCATCCACCAGAACACAGGCACTAGTCCCATCCACCAGGAAGCATACACAACCCACTGAAACAAACTTAGCCACTGGGGACTGAAACCAAAAACAACAGGAATGACAAACCTACAGCCTACAAAAAGAACACACCAAACACAGTAGATTAAGCAAAATGATAAGACAGAAAAACACACAGCAGACAAAGCAGCAAGGTAAAAACACACCAGACCTAATAAATGAAGAGGAAATAGGCAGTCTACTTGAAAGAATTCAGAATAATGATAGTAAACGTGATCCAAAATTTGGAAATAGAATAGAGAAAATACAAGAAACGTTTAACAAGGACCTAGAAGAACTAAAGTGCAAACAAACAATGACAAACAACACAATAAATGAAATTTAAAGTTCTCTAGAAGGGATCAATAGCAGAAAAACTGGAAAGAAACATGGATAAGTGATCTGGAAGATAAAATAGTGGAAATAACTACTGCAGAGCAGAAAAAAGAAAAAAGAATGGAAAGAACTGAGGACAGTCTCAGAGAATACGGGGACAACATTAATCACACAAACATTTGAAATATAGGGGTCCCAGAAGAAGAAGAGAAAAAGAAAGGGACTGATAAAATATTTGAAGAGACTATAGTTGAAAACTTCCCTCATATGGGAAAGGAAATAGTTAATCAATTCCAGGAAGCACAGAGAGTCCCATACAGGAAAAATCAAGGTGAAATATGCCAAGACACATATTAATCAAACTATCAAAAATTGAATACAAAGAAAACATATTAAAAGCAGCAAGGGAAATACAACTAATAACACACAAGGGAATCCCCATAAGGTTAACAGCTGATCTTTCAGCAGAAACTCTGCAACCTAGAAGGGAGTGGCAGGACATATTTAAAGTGATGAAGGAGAAAAACCTTCAACCAAGATTACTCTACCCAGCAAGGATCTCATTCAGATTTGATGGAGAAATTAAAACCTTTACAGACAAGCAAAAGCTGAGAGACTTCAGCATCACCAAACCAGACTTACTACAAATACTAAAGGAACTTCTCTAGGCAAGAAACACAAGAGAAGGAAATAACAATAATGAACCCAAAACAATTAAGAAAATGGGAATAAGAACATACATATCGACAATTACCTTAAATGTAAATGGATTAAATGCTCCCACCAAAAGACACAGACTGGCTGGATGGATAGAAAGAAAGACCCATATATATGCTGTCTACAAGAGACCAACTTCAGACCTAGAGACACATACAGACTGAAAGCAGGGGATGGAAAAAGGTATTCCATGCAATTGGAAATCAAAATAAAGCTGTATAGCAATTCTCATATCAGACAAAATGACTCTAAAATAAAGATTATTACAAGAGACAAAGAAGGACACTACATAATGATCAAGGGATCGGTCCAAGAAGACATAACAATAGTAAATGTTTATTCACCCAACATAGAAGCACTTCAATACATAAGGCAAATACTAACAGCCATAAAAGGGGAAATCGACAGTAACACTATCAGAGTAGGGGACTTTAACGCCCCACTTTCACTAATGGACAGATCAATCAAAATGAAAATAAATAAGGAAACACAAGCTTTAAATGATACATTAAACAAGATGTACTTAATTGATATTTATAGGACATTCTATCCTAAAACAACACAATACACTTTTTTTCTTAAGTGCTCATGAAAAATTCTCCAGGACAGATCATATCTTTGGTCACAAATCAAGCCTTGGTAAATTTAAGAAAATTGAAATTGTATCAAGTATGTTTTAAGACCACAACACAATGAGACTAGATATCAATTACAGGAAAACATCTGTGAAAAATAGAAACACATGGAGGCTAAATAATACACTACTTAATAACGAAGTGATCAGTGAAGAAATCAAAGAGGAAATAAAAAAAAATACCTAGAAACAAATGACAATGGAGACATGATGACCCACAACCTATGGGATGCAGCAAAAACATTTCTAAGAAGGAAGTTTATAGCACTACAATCCTACCTTAACAAACTGGAAACATCTTGAATAAACAACCTAACCTTGCACCTAAATCAATTAGAGAATGAAGAATTAAAAAAACCCCAAAGTTAACAGAGGGAAAGAAATCATAAAAATCAGATAGAAATAAATGAAAAAGAAATGAAGGAAATGAGATGAAAGATCAATAAAACTAAAAGCTGGTTCTTTGAGAAGATAAACAAAATTGATAAACCATTAGCCAGACTCATCAAGAAAAAAAGGGAGAAGACTGACATCAATACAATTAGAAACAAAAAAGGAAAAGTAACAACTGACACTGCAGAATTACAAAAGATCATGAGAAATTACTACAAGCAACTCTATGCCAATAAAATTGACAACCTGGAAGAAATGGACAAATTTTTAGAAATGCACAACCTGCCGAGAATGAATCAGGAATAAATAGAAAATATGAACAGACCAATCACAAGCACTGAAATTGAAACTGTGATAAAAAATCTTCCAACAAACAAAAGCCGAGGAACAGATGGCTTCACAGGCGAATTCTATCAAACATTTAGAGAAGAGCTAACACCTTCCTTCTCAAACTCTACCAAAATATAGCAGAGGGAGGAACACTACCAAACTCATTCTACGAGGCCACCATCACACTGATACCAAAACCAGAAAAAGATGTCACAAAGAAAGAAAACTACAGGACAATATCACTGATAAACATAGATACAAAAATCCTCAACAAAATACTAGCAAACAGAATCCAACAGCACATTAAAAGGATCATACACCATGATCAAGTGGGGTTTATTCCAGGAAATCAAGGTTTCTTCAATATATGCAAATCAATCAACGTGATACACCATATTAACAAATCAAAGGAGAAAAAATATATGATCATCTCAATAGATGCAGAGAAAGCTTTCAACAAAATTCAACACCCATTTATGGTAAAAACCCTGCAGAAAGTAAACATACAGGGAACTTTCCTCAACATAGTAAAGGCCATATATGACAAACCCAAGCCAACATCGTCCTCAATGGTGAAAACCTGAAACAATTTCCACTAACAACAGAAGAAGACAAGGTTGCCACCTTTCACCACTCTTGTTCAACATAGTTTTGGTAGTTCTAGTCACAGCAATCAGAGAAGAAACAGGAATCCAAATCGGAAAAGAAGAGGTAAAGCGGCCACTGTTTGCAGATGACATGATACTATATATAGAGAATCTTAAAGATGCTACCGGAAAACGACTAGAGCTAATCAATGAATTTAGTAAACTAGCAGGATACAAAATTAATGCACAGAAATCTCTGGCATTCCTATACACTAATGATGAAAAATCTGAAAGTGAAATTAAGATAACACTCCCACTGACCATTGCAACAAAAAGAATAAAATATCTAGGAATAAACCTACCTAAGGAGACAAAAGACTTGCATGCAGAAAATTATAAGACACTGATGAAAGAAATTAAAGATGATACAAATAGATGGAGAGATATACCATGTTCTTGCATTGGAAGAATCAACATTGTGAAAATGACTCTACTACCCAAAGCAATCTACAGATTCAATGCAATCCCTATCAAAGTATCACTGGCATTTTTCACAGAACTAGAACAAAAATTTTCACAATTTGTATGGAAACACAAAAGACCCCGAATAGCCAAAGCAATCTTGAGCTGGAGGAATCAGGCTCCCGGACTTCAGACACTACTACAAAGCTACAGTATTCAAGACAGTATGTTACTGGCACAAAAACAGAAATATAGATCACTGGAACAGGATAGAAATCCCAGAGAAAAACCCACACACATATGGTCACCTTGTCTTTGATAAAGGAAGCAAGAATATACAGTGGTGAAACGATAGCCTCTTTTATAAGTGGTGCTGGGAAAACTGGACAGGTTCATGTAAATGTATGGTACTAGACCACTCTCTAACACCATATGCAAAAATAAGATCAAATTGGATTAAAGACCTAAATATAAGGCCAGAAACTATCAAACACTTAGAGGAAAACATAGGCAGAACACTCTATGACATAAATCATAGCCAGATCCTTTTTGACCCACCTGCTAGAGAAATGGAAATAAAAAGAAAAATAAACTAATGGGACCTAATGAAACTTAAAAGCTTTTGCACAGCAAGAGAAACCAAAAACAAGACCAAAAGACATCCATCAGAATTGGAGAAACTATTTGCAAATGAAGCAACTGACAAAGGATTTATCTCCAAAATTTATAAGCAGCTCATGCAGCTCAATAACAAAAAAAACAGACAAACCAATCCAAAAATGGGCAGAAGACCTAAATAGACATTTTCCAAAGAAGATATACAGATTGCCAACAAACACATGAAAGAATGCTCAACATCATTAATCATTAGAGAAATGCAAATCAAAACTACAATGAGATATCATCTCACACCGGTCAGACTGGCCATCATCAAAAAATCTAGGAACAGTAAATGCTGGAGAGGATGTGGAGAAAAGGGAACACTCTTGCACTGCTGGTTGGAATGTAAATTGATACAGCCACTATGGAAAACAGTATGGAGGTTCCTTAAAAACTACAAATAGAAGTACCATATGACCCTGCAATCCCACTACTGGGCATATACCCTGAGAAAACCATAATTCAGAAAGAGTCATGTACCAAAATGTTCATTGCAGCTTCATTTATAATAGTCAGGACATGGAAGCAACCTAAGTGTCAATCATTTGATGAATGGATAAAGAAGACGTGGCACGTATATACAATGGAATATTACTCAGCCATAAAAAGAAATGAAATTGAATTATTTGTACTGCGGTGGATGGACCTAGAGTCTGTCATACAGAGTGAAGTAAGTCAGAAGGAGAAAAACAAATACCGTATGATAACACATATATATGGAATCTAAGAAAAAAATTTAAAAGGTCATGAAGAACATAGTGGTTAGATGGGAATGGAGACACAGACCTACTCCAGAATGGACTTGAGGATGTAGGGAGGAAGAAGGTTAGGTTGTGACAAAGTGATTGAGTGGCATGGATGTATATACACTACCAAACGTAGAATAGATACCTAGTGGGAAGCAGCCACATAGCACAGGGAGATCAGCTCAGTGCTTTGTGACCACCTAGAGGGGTGGAATAAGGAAGGTAAGATGGAGGGAGATGCAATAGGGAAGAGATATGGGAACATGTGTATATGTATTACTGATTCACTTCGTTATAAAGCAGAAACTAACACACCATTGTAAAGCAATTATACTCCAATAAAGTTGTTAAAAAATAATAAAAAAATAAAAGAACTTTCTGCAACACTGAAAAAAAATCTTCCAATAAACAAAATCTAAGATGCTTAATAATAAAACTTCTTATCAAATTTGGTATGGAAAAACCTATCTCAATGTAATAAAGGCCATATATGACAGACCCAAAACGAACCTCACACCCATTGGTGAAAAGCTGCAAGCGTTTCTTCCAAAATCAGGAACAAGACAAAAATGCTCAGTGTCACCACTTCTATTTAACATAGTTGTGGAACTCCTAGCACAGCAATCAGACAAGAAGAAGAAATAAAATGCATTCAAGTTGGAAAAGAAGTTACCCTATCACTATTTGCAGATGACTTGATGTTATCTATAAAGAACCCAAAAATTATCCACCAAAAATTCCTACTAAATGAATTAAGCAAAGTTGCGTGATAAAAGATTAATAAACAGAAAACTGTTGCTTTTCTATATAATAATAATGAACTATATGAAAGAGAAAGCATGAAAACAACTCCAGTTAGAATCACACCAAAAATAATAAAGTTTTTAGGGATAAACTTAACCAAGAAGGTGAAAGACCTATACTCTGAAAACTATAACATTGATAACTAAACTAACTAAAACTAAAACTCTGAAAACTAAAACATTGATAAAGGAAACTGAAGATTATACAAAGAAATGGAAAGGTGTCCTTTGGTCATGTGTTGAATGAAATAATATTGTTAAAATGTCCAAATTACCCAAAGCAATCTACAGATTCCATGTAATCACTATCAAAATACCGATGACACTTTTAAAATAACTACAACAAATAATCCTAAAATGTATATGGAACCACAAAATGCCCCAAATAGCCAAAGCAATCATGAGAGCAAAGAAAAAAACAAAAACTTGGAGGCATTATGCTCTCTGACTTCAGACCATCCTAGAAAGCTACAGTAATAAAACAGTGTGGTACTTGTTCCCAAACAGACACATAGATCAATGGAAAAAAATAGAGAGCCCAGAAATAAACCTACAAACTTATGTTCAATTAATCTTTGACAAAGGAGGCAAGGATATACAATGGAGAATATAATTTCTTCAATGAGTGTTGCTGGGAAAGTTGAACAGACACAGGAAAAGAAATGAAATTAGAACATTTCCTTTACCTTTAAAGGAATGAAATTGGAACATTTCCTTAAAGGAGATGTTCCAATTTCATTCCTTTACCTGTATCTTTTACAAAAGTAAACCCAAAATGGATTAAAGACCTAAATGTAAGATCTGAAACCGTAAAAGTCCCATAATATAACATCAACAGAATACTCTTTGACATAAATCGTAACAATAGTTTTTTGAATCTTTCTCCCAAGGCAAAAGATAAAAAATCAAAAATAAACAAGTGGGACATAATTAAACTTAAAACCTTTGCACAATAGGAGCTTCAAGATGGCGGAAGAGTAAGACATGGATATCACCTTCCTCCCCACAAATACATCAGAAATATATCTACATGTGGAATAACCCCTACAGAACACCTACTTAACACTTGCAGAGGAACTCAAACCTCCCAAAAGGCAAGAAGTTCCCCCACGTACCTGGATAGGGCAAAAGAGAAAAGAAAAAACAGAGACAAAATAGTAGGGACAGGACCTGCACCAGTGGGAGGGAGCTGTGAAGGAGGAAACGTTTCCACACACTAGGAAGCCCCTTCATGGGCAGAGACTGCAGGTGGTGGAAGGGGAAAGCTTTGGAGCCACAGAGGAGAGCACAGCAACAGGGGTGTGGAGGGCAAAGCAGAGATTCCCACATGTTGGATCAGTCCTGGCCAGCTCTCACCAGCCCGAGAGGCTTGTCTGCTCACTCTCAGGGGCAGGTGGGTAGGGGAGCTGAGGCTCTGGTTTCGGAGGTCGGATCCCGGGGAGACGACTGAGGTTGGCTGCATGAACACAGTCTGAAAGGGGTTAATGCATCACAACTAGCCAGGAGGGAGTCCAGTAAAAAGTCTGGAACTGCCGAAGAGGCAAGAGACTTTTTCTCATCTCTTTGCTTTGCAGTGCATGAAGAGAGGGGATTAAGAGCACCAGAGCTCCAGAGTCGGGCACAAGCCACGGCTATCAGTGTGGACACCAGATATGGGCATGAGATGCTAAGGCTGCTGCTGCAGCCACCAAGAAGCCTCTATGCAAGCACAGGTCACTATCCACACCTCCACTCTGAGGAGCCTGTGCAGCCCACCACTGCAATGGTCCCATGATGCAGGGACAACTTCCCCATGATAATACACTGCGTGCCTCAGGCTGATGAAATGTCACACTAGCCTCTGCCGCCACAGGCTCAATCCACATTCCATACCATTCCCTCACCCCGGGCTAAGTGAGCCAGAGTCCCCTAATCAGCTGCTACTTTAACCCCGTCCTGTCTGAGTGGGAAAAAGATGCCCTCAGGTGACCTACATGTGAAGGCAGGGCCAAATCCAAAGCTGAACCCCAGGAGTTGTGTGAACAAAGAAGAGAAAGGGAAATTTCTCTCCCAGCAGCTTCAGGAGAAGTGGATTAAATCTCTATAATCAACTTGATGTACCCTGCATCTGTTCAATACCTGAATAGACAACAATTCATCCCAAATTGAGGCGGTGGACTTTGGGAGCAACTATATATATATATATATATATATATATATATATATATATATATATATATATATATATACACACATATATATATACACATATATATATATATATATATATATTTATATATATATATTTTTATATATATTTTTATATATATATATATATATATTTCCTTTTTCTCTTTTTGTGAGTGTATATGTGTATGTTTCTGCATGTGATTTTGTCTGAATAGCTTTGCTTTTACCATTTGTCCTAGAGTTCTTTCTGTCGTTTTTGTTTTGTCTTGTTTTTTACTATAGTTTTTAGTGCCTGTTATCTTTGGTGAATTTGTTTTTTGGTTTGGTTGCTCTCTTCTTTCTTTCTTTCCTTTTTTTGTTATGTTTAAAATTTTTTTAATAATTATTTTTATTTTAATAAATTTATTTTATTGTATCTTTTTCTTTCTTTCTACTTTTCTCCCTTTTATTCTGAGCTGTGTGGATGACAGTGTCTTGGTGCTCTGGCCGGGTGTCAGGCCTGTGCCTCTGAGATGGGAGAGCTGAGTTCAGGACATTGATCAACCAGAGACTTCCCAGCTCCATGTAATAGCAAATGGCAAAAATCTCCCAGATATCTCCATCTCAGTGCCAAGAGCCAGCTCCACTCAATGACCAGCAAGCTACAGTGGTGGACACCCTATGCTAAACAACTAGAAAGACAGGAACAGAACCACATCCATTAGCAGAGAAGCTGCCTAAAATCATAATAAAGTCACAGACACCCCAAAACACACCAACAGACACAGACCTGCCCATCAGAAAGACAAGATCCTGCCTCATCCACCAGAACACAGGCACTAGCTCCCTCCACCAGGAAGCCTACACAATCCACTGAATCAAACTTAGCCACTGGGGGCAAACACCAAAAACAATGGGAACAACGAACCTGCAGCCTTTGAAAAGGAGACACCAAGCACAGTAAATTAAGCAAAATGAGAAGACAGAGAAGCACACAGCAGATGAAAGAACAAGGTAAAACCCCACCAACCCCCAAAAATGAAGAGGAAATAGGCAGTCTACCAGAACAAGAATTCAGAATAATGATAGTAAAGATGATCCAAAATCTTGGAAATAGAATGGAGAAAATACCAGAAACGTTGAACAAGGACCTAGAAGAACTAAACAGCAAACAACAATGATGAACAGCACAATAGAGCCCCGGAGGAAGATGGCGGAAGAGTAAGACGCGGAGATCACCTTCCTCCCCACAGATACATCAGAAATTCATCTACACGTGGAACAACTCCTACAGAACACCTACTGAACTCTGACAGAAGACCTGAGACTCCCCAAAAGGCAAGAAACTCCCCACATACCTGGGTAGGACAAAAGAAAAAAGAATAAACAGAGACAAAAGGATAGGGATGGGACCTGCACCAGTGGGAGGGAGCCGTGAAGGAGGAAAGGTTTCCACACACTAGAAGCCCCTTCACGGGCGGAGACTGCAGGTGGCGGAGGGGGAAAGCTTCGGAGTAGCGGAGGAGAGCACAGCAACAGGGGTGTGGAGGGCAAAGCGGAGAGATTCCGGCACAGAGGATCGGTGCCCTCAGGCACACACCAGCCCGAGAGGCTTGTCTGCTCGGCCGCCGGGGCGGGCGGGGCTGGGAGCTGAGGCTCGGTTATCGGGTTTCAGTCGGAGCGCAGGGAGAGGTCTGGGGCTGGCGGCAGGAAGAGAGCCTGAAGGGGTTAGTGCACCACGGCTAGCCAGGAGGGAGTACGGGGAAAAAGTCTGGAGCTGCCGAAGAGGCAAGAGACTTTTTCTTCCCTTTTGTTTCCTGGTGCGCGAGGAGAGGGCATTAAGAGGGCTGCTTGGGGAAGCGCCGGAGACGGGTGCGAGCCGGGGCTAAAGGCGCGGACCCCGGAGACGGGCGTGGGACGCTGGGGCTGCTGCTGCCGCCGCCGCGGGGCCTGGGTGCGAGCGTGGGTCACTGTCCACCCCGCCTTCCGGGGGGCCTGTGCACCCCGCCACTGCCGGCATCCCAGGACCCGGGGACGGCTTTCCCAGGAAAGCGCACGGAGCGCCTCAGGCTGCTTCAACGTCACGCCGGCCTCTGCCGCCGCAGGCCCTCCCCACACTGCGCGCCCCTCCCTCTCCTCTGCATGAGTGAGCCAGAGCCCCCGAATCAGCGGCTCCTTTAAACCCGTACTGTCTGAGCGAAGAACGGACGCCCTCCGGCAACCTACGCGCAGAGGCAGGGCCCGGTCCAAGGCTGAGACCCGGGAGCTGTGAGAGCAGAGAAGAGAAGAGACAGGGAAATCTCTCTGTGCAGCCTCGGAGGCAGCGGATTAAAGCTCCACGGTCAACTTGATGTGCCCTGCATCTGTGGAGTGCATGAATGGACAGCGAATCATCCCAAATTGAGGAAGTGGACTTTGAGGACAAGATTTAAGACTTTCCCCCCTTATTCCTCTTTTTACAACGAATTATCCCAAATTAAGGAGGTGGACTTAGCAAGATTTCAGACTTCTCGCCCTTTTCCTCTTTTTACAACGAATTATCCCAAATCGAGGAGGTGGACTTGGAGAGCAAGATTTTTGATTCTTCCCCCTGCTCTCTTTTTGTGAATGTGTATGTGTAATCTTCTGTGTAAGATTCTCTCTGTATAGCTTTGCTTCCACCATATGTCCCAGGGTTCTATCTGTCCGTTTTTTTTTCAATAATTACTTTTTAATTTTAATAACACTACTGTATTTCATACTTTATTCTATTTTATTTTACCTGCTCTTTCTTTTTTTCCTACCTTCCCTTCCTCCCTCCCTCCCTCTGCCCCTCCTTTCCTTCTTTCTCTCTTTCTTTCCTTCCTCGCTCCCTCCCTTCTTCCTTTCACTCTCTCTTTTTCTTTCCTTCCTGCCTCCCTGCTTTATTTCTTTCTTTCATTCCGTCCTTCCTCCCTCCCTCCCTCCTTTCTTTCTTTCTTCCTTCCTTCCTTTCTTTCCTTCTTCCTTTCTTTCTCTCTCTCTTTCTTTCTTCTACTAATTCTTTCTTTCTACTTTTTCTCCCTTTTATTCTGAGCCGGGTAGAGATGAAAGGCTCTTGGTGCTGCAGCCAGGAGTCAGTGCTGTGCCTCTGAAGTGGGAGAGCCAACTTCAGGACACGGGTCCACAAGAGACCTCCCAGCTCCACATAATATCAGGCAGCGAAAATCTCCCAGAGATCTCCATCTCAACGCCAGCACCCAGCTTCAGTCAACGACCAGCAAGCTACAGTGCTGGTCACCCTATGCCAAGCAACTAGCAAGGCAGGAACACAACCCCACCCATTAGCAGAGAGGCTGCCTAAAAACATAATAAGGCCACAGGCACCCCAAAACACACTACCAGACGTGGACCTGTCCACTAGAAAGACAAGATCGAGCCTCAAACACCAGAACACAGGCACTAGTCCCCCCCAACAGGAAGCCTACACAACCTACTGAAACAACCTTAGCCACTGGGGACAGACACCAAAAACAACGGGAACTACGAATCTGCAGCCTGCAAAAAGGAGACCCCAAATACAGTAACATAAGCAAAATGAGAAGACACAAAAACAAACAGCAGGTGAAGGAACAAGATAAAAATCTACCAGACCTAACAAATGAAGAGGTAATAAGCAGTCTACCTGAAAAAGAATTCAGAATAATGATAGTAAAGATGATCCAAGATTCTATTTCCAAGATCCAAAATCTTGGAAATAGAATAAACAAAATGCAAGAAACAGTTAACAAGGACCTAGAAGAACTAAAGATGAATCAAGCATCGATTAAAAACACAATAAATGAAATGAAAAATACTCTAGATGGGATCAATAGCAGAAAAACTGAGGCAGAAGAACGGATAAGTGAGGTGGAAGATAAAATAGTGGAAATAACTGATGCAGAGCAAAATAAAGAAAAAAGAATGAAAAGAACAGAGGACAGTCTCAGAGACCTCTGGGACAACATTAAATGCACCAACATTCGAATTATAGGTTTCCAGAAGAAGAAGAGAAAAAGAAAGGGACTGAGAAAATACTTGAAGAGATTATAGTTGAAAACTTCCCTAATATGGGAAAGGAAATAGTTAATCAAGTCCAGGAGGCACAGAGAGTCCCATACAGAATAAATCCAAGGAGAAATACGCCAAGACACATATTAATCAAACTGTCAAAAATTAAACACAAAGAAATCATATTAAAAGCAGCAAGGGAAAAACAACAAATAACACACAAGGGAATCCCCATCAGGTTAACAGCTGATCTCTCAGCAGAAACTCTACAAGCCAGAAGGGAGTGGCAGGACATACTTAAAGTGATGAAGGACAGAAACCTGCAACCAAGATTACTCTACCCAGCAAGGATCTCATTCAGATTTGATGGAGAAATTAAAAGGTTTATAGACAAGCAAAAGCCAAGAGAGTTCAGCACCACCAAACCAGCTTTACAACAAATGCTAAAGGAACTTCTCTAGGCAAGAAACACAACAGAAGGAATATACCTACAATAACGAACCCAAAGCAATTAAGGAAATGGAAATAGGAACATACATATCAATAATTACATTAAATGTAAATGGATTAAATGCTCCCACCAAAAGACATAGACTGGCTGAATGGATACAAAAACAAGACCCATATATATGCTGTCTACAAGAGACCCACTTCAGACCTAGAGACACATACAGATTGAAAGTAAGGGGATGGAAAAAGATATTCCATGCAAATGGAAACCAAAAGAAAGCTGGAGTAGCAATTCTTATATCAGACAAAATAGACTTTAAAATAAAGACTATTAGAAGAGACAAAGAAGGACACTACATAATGATAAAGGGATCGATCCAAGAAGAAGATATAACAATTGTAAATATTTATGCACCCAACATAGGAGCACCTCAAAACATAAGGCAAATACTAACAGCCATAAAAGGGGAAATCGACAGTAACACACTCATAGTAGGGGACTTTAACACCCCACTTTCACCAATGGACAGATCATCCAAAATGAAAATAAATAAGGAAACACAAGCTTTAAATGATACATTACACAAGATGGACTTAATTGATATTTATAGGACATTCCATCCAAAAACAACAGAATACACATTTTTCTCAAGTGCTCATGGAACATTCTGCAGGATAGATCATATCTTGGGTCACAAATCAAGCCTTGGTAAATTTAAGAAAATTGAAATTGTATCAAGTATCTTTTCTGACCACAATGCTATGAGACTAGACATGAATTACAGGAAAAGATTTGTAAAAACTACAAACACATGGAGGATAAACAATACACTACTCAATAACGAAGTGATCACTGAAGAAATCAAAGAGGAAATAAAAAAATACTTAGAAACAAATGACAATGGAGACACGACGACCCAAAACCTATGGGACACAGCAAAAGCAGTTCTAAGGGGGAAGTTTATAGCAATACAATCCCACCTTAAGAAACAGGAAGCATCTCGAGTAAACAACCTGACCCTGCACCTAAAGCAATTAGAGAAAGAAGAACAAAAAACCCCCAAAGTTAGCAGAAGGAAAGAAATCATAAAGATCAGATCAGAAATAAATGAAAAAGAAATGAAGGAAACGATAGCAAAGATCAACCAAATTAAAAGCTGGTTCTTTGAGAAGATAAACAAAATTGACAAACCATTAGCCAGACTCATCAAGAAAAGAAGGGAGAAGACTCAAATCAATAGAATTAGAAATGAAAAAGGAGAAGTAACAACTGACACTGCAGAAATACAAAAGATCATGAGAGATTACTACAAGCAACTCTATGCCAATAAAATGGACAACTTGGAAGAAATGGACAAATTCTTAGAAATGCACAACCTGCCAAGACTGAATCAGGAAGAAATAGAAAATATGAATAGACCAATCACAAGCACTGAAATTGAAACTGTGATTACAAATCTTCCAACAAACAAAAGCCCAGGACCAGATGGCTTCACAGGTGAATTCTATCAAACATTTAGAGAAGAGCTAACACCCATCCTTCTCAAACTCTTCCAAACAATTTCAGAGGAAGGAACACTCCCAAACTCATTCTACGAGGCCACCATCACCTTGATACCAAAACCAGGCAAGGATGTCACAAAGAAAGAAAACTACAGGCCAATATCACTGATGAACATAGATGCAAAAATCCTCAACAAAATACTAGCAAACAGAATGCAACAGCACATTAAAAGGATCATACACCATGATCAAGTGGGGTTTATTCCAGGAATGCAAGGATTCTTCAATATATGCAAATCAATCAATGTGATACACCATATTAACAAACTGAAGGAGAAAAAACATATGATCATCTCAATAGATGAAGAGAAAGATTTTGACAAAATTCAACACCCATTTATGATAAAAACCCTGCAGAAATTAGGCATAGAGGGAACTTTCCTCAACATAATAAAGGCCATATATGACAAACCCACAGCCAACATTGTCCTCAAAGGTGAAAAACTGAAACCATTTCCACTATGATCAGGAACAAGACAAGTCTGCCCACTCTCACCACTCTTATTCAACCTAGTTTTGGCAGTTTTAGTCACAGCAATCAGATAAGAAAAGGAAATAAAAGGAATCCAAATTGGAAAAAAAGAAGTAAAGCTGTCACTGTTTGCAGATGACATGATACTATACATAGAAAATCCTAAAGATGCTACCAGAAAACTACTAGAGCTAATCCATGAATTTGGTAAAGTAGCAGGATACAAAATTAATGCACTGAAATCTCTGTCATTCCTGTACACTAATGATGAAAAATCTGAAAATGAAATCAAGAAAACACTCCCATTTTCCAATGCAACAAAAAGAATAAAATATCTAGGAATAAACCTACCTAAGGAGACAAAAGACCTGTATGCAGAAAATTATAAGACACTGATGAAAGAAATTAAACATGATACAAATAGATGGAGAGATATACCATGCTGCTGGATTGGAAGAATCAATATTGTCAAAATGACTCTACTACCCAAAGCAATCTACAGATTCAATGCAATCCCTATCAAACTACCATTGGCATTTTTCACAGAACTAGAACAAAAATTTCAAAATTTGTTTGGAAAAACAAAAGACCCCGAATAGCCAAAGCAATCTTGAGAACAAAAAGCGGAGCTGGAGGTATCAGGTTCCCTGACTTCAGACTATACTACAAAGCTACAGTAATCAAGACAGTGTGGTACTGGCACAAAAACAGAAAGGTAGATCAATGGAATAGGATAGAAAGCCCGGAGATAAACCCACGCACATATGGTCAACTTATCTTTGATAAAGGAGGCAGGAATGTACAGTGGAGAAAGAACAGCCTCTTCAATAAGTGGTGCTGGGAAAACTGGACAGGGACATGTAAAAGTATGAGATTAGATCATTCCCTAACACCATACACAAAAATAAGCTCAAAATGGATTAAAGACCTAAATGTAAGGCCAGACACTATCAAACTCTTAGAGGAAATCATGGGCAGAACACTCTATGACATAAATCACAGCAAGATCCTTTTGGACCCACCTCCTAGAGAAATGGAAATAAATACAAAGATAAACAAATGGGACCTAATGAAACTTCAAAGCTTTTGCACAGCAAAGGAAACCACAAACAAGACTGAAAGACAACCCTCAGAATGGGAGAAAATATTTGCAAATGGAGCAACTGACAAAGGATTAATCTCCAAAATTTATAAGCAGCTCATGCAGCTCAATAGCAAAAAAACAAACAAGCCAATCCAAAAATGGGCCGACATCTTAAATAGGCATTTCTCCAAAGAAGATATACAGACTCCCAACAAACACATGAAAGAATGCTGAACATCAGTAATCATTAGAGAAATGCAACTCAAAACTACAATGAGATATCATCTCACACCAGTCAGAATGGCCATCATCAAGAAATCTAGAAACAATAAATGCTGGAGAGGGTGTGGAGAAAAGGGAACACTCTTGCACTGCTGGTGGGAATGTGAATTGGTACAGCCACAATGGAGAACATTATGGAGGTTCCTTAAAAAACTAAAAATAGAACTATCATATGACCCAGCAATCCCACTACTAGGCATATACCCTGAGAAAACCATAATTCAAAAAGAGACATGTACCAAAATGTTCATTGCAGCTCTATTCACAATAGCCCGGAGCTGGAAACAACCTAAGTGTCCATCATTGGATGAATGGATAAAGAAGATGTGGCACATATATACAATGGAATATTACTCAGCCGTAAAAAGAAATGAAACTGAGCTATTTATAATGAGGTGGATAGACCTAGAGTCTGTCATACAGAGTGAAGTAAGTCAGAAAGAGAAAGACAAATACCGTATGCTAACACATATATATGGAATTAAAAAAAAAAGGTCATGAAGAACCTAGGGGTAAAATGGGAATAAAGACACAGACCTACTTGAGAATGGACTTGAGGATATGTGGAGGGGGAAGGGTAAGCTGTGACAAAGCGAAAGAGAGGCATGGACATATATACACTACCAAACATAAGGTAGATAGATAGTGGGAAGCAGCTGCAGAACACAGGGAGATCAGCTTGGTGCTTTGTGACTGCCTGGAGGGGTGGGATGGGGAGGGTGGGAGGGAGGGAGATGCATGAGGGAAGGGATGTGGGAACAGATGTATATGTATGACTGATTCATTTTGTTATAAAGCAGAAACTAATAAAAAAAAAAGAAACAGCACAATAAATGAATTTAAAAATTCTCTATAAGGAATCCATAGCAGAATAACTGAGGCAGGAGAATTGATAAGTGACCTGGAAGATGACATGGTGGATATAACTGCTGCAGAGTAGAATAAAGAAGAAAGAATGAAAAGCATTGAGGAGAGTCTCACAGAGCTCTGGGACAATATTAAATGCACCAACATTCTAATTATAGGGATCCCAGATGAAGAAGAGAAAAAGAAAGAGACCGAGAAAATATTTGAGGAGATTATAGTTGAAAACTTCCCTAATATGGGAAAGGAAATAGTGAATCAAGTCCAGGAAGCACAGAGAGTACCATACAGGATAGATGCAAGGAGAAACACACCAAGACACATTTCATTCAAAGTATCAAAAATTAAATACAAAGCAAAAAATAGTAAAAGCAGCAAGGGAAAAGCAACAAATAACATAAAAGGGAATCCCCATAAGGTTAACAGCTGATTTTTCAACAGAAAGCCTGCAAGCCAGAAGAGAGTGGCAGGACATATTTAAGTGACGAAAGGGAAAAACCTACCACCAAGATTACTCTACCCAGCAAGTATCTCTTTCAGATTTGATGGAGAAATTAAAACCTTTACAGACAAGCAAAAGCTGAGAGAGTTCAGCACCACCAAACCCGCTTTACAACAAATGTTAAAGGAACTTCTCTAATCACGAAAGACAACAGAAGGAAAAGACCTACAATAACAAACCCAAAACAATAAAGAAAATGGTAACAGGAATATACATATTGATAATTACCTTAAATGTAAATGTGTTAAATGCTCCTTAGGCAAGAATATACAATGGAGGAAAGACAGCCTCTTAAATAAGTGGTGTTGGGAAACCTGGACAGGTACATGTAAAAGAATGAAATTAGAACACTTCCTAATACCATACACAAAAATACACTCAAAATGGATTAAAGACTTATATGTAAGGCCAGAAACTGTAAAACTCTTAGAGGAAAACATAGGCAGAGCACTCTATGACATAAATCACAGCAAGATCCTTTTGGACCCACCTCCTAGAGGAATGCAAATAAAAACAAAAATAAACAAATGAGACCTAATGAAACTTCAAAGGTTTTGCACAGCAAAGGAAACCATAAACAAGACCAGAAGACAACTCTCAGAATGGGAGAAAATATTTTCAAATGAAGCAACTGACAAAGGATTAATCTCCAAAATTTATAAGCAGCTCATGCAGCTCAATACAAAAAACAAACAACCCAATCCAAAAATGGGCAGAAGACCTAAATAGGCATTTCTCCAAAAAAGATACACAGACTGCCAAGAAACACATGAAAGAATGCTCAACATCATTAATCATTAGAGAAATGCAAATCAAAACTACAATGAGATATCATCTCACACCTGTCAGAATGGCCATCATCAAAAAATCTAGAAACAATAAATGCTGGAGAGGGTGTGGAGAAAATGGAACACTCTTGCACTGCTGGTTGGAATGTAAATTGATACAGCCACTATGGAGAACAGTATGGAGGTTCCTTAAAAAACTACAAATAGAACTACCATATGACCCAGCAATCCCACTACTGGGCATATACCCTGAGAAAACCATAATTCAAAAAGAGTCATGTACCAAAATGTTCATTGCAGCTCTATTTACAATAGTCTAGAGATGGAAACAACCTAAGTGTCCATCATCGGATGAATGGGTAAAGAAGATGTGGCATGTTTATACAATGGAATATTACTCAGCCATAAAAAGAAACGAAATTGAGCTATTTGTAATGAGGTGGATGGACCTGGCGTCTGTCATACAGAGTGAAGTAAGTCAGAAAGAGAAAGACAGGTACCGTATGCTAACACATATATATGGAATTTTTAAAAATGTTGTGAAGAACCTAGGGGTAAGACAGGAATAAAGACACAGACCTACTAGAGAATGGACTTGAGGATATGGGGAGGGGGAAGGGTAAGCTGTGACAAAGTGAGAGAGTGGCATGGACATACATACACTACTAAACGTAAAATAGGTAGCTAGTGGGAAGCAGCCGCATAGCACAGGAAGATCAGCTCGGTGGTTTGTGACCACCTAGAGGGGTGGGATAGGGAGGGTGGTTGGGAGGGAGATGCAAGAGGGAAGAGATATGGGAACATATGTATATGTATAATTGATTCACTTTGTTATAAAGCAGAAACTAACACACCATTGTAAAGCAATTATACTCCAATAAAGATGTTAAAAAAGAAAAGAAAAGAAAAGAAAAACGGAGCTGGAGGCATCAGGCTCCCTGACTTCACACTATACTGCAAAACTACAGTAATCAAAACAGTATGGTATGGGGACAATATAGTTATTTGTATAAGTTCAATAAGTATCTGTTCACCTTGTAACAGGACACTATTGAAAGACTGGTTATATTATCAAAGCTTTCATTATGGCATATTGTGAATGTTGTATTTGAAAATAATGTGCTGATCAAATCATGTATGATCAGACAGCTTTAAGAATGTAATGACTTTAGGGAGCCAATGCTTATAAAGGCCCTTATGAAACAACTGGCCTATAACTATCTAATATGGTTCACTGTGTTGGGGAGGAAATTTTTCCTTCTGCCTTTTTAAGTTCTTTGGCTGGCCTAATAATTAAATTGACGTAAGGCAGTGTAACAGGTGAAAAACTAATTTATTTAGTTGTTTTTTTAAATTAATTTTTATTGGAGTACAGTTGATTTACAATGTTGTGTGAGTTTCTTCTGTATAACAAAACAAATTAGTTATACATATATGTATCCTGGGATATATGCCCAGGAATGGAATTGCTGGATCATATGGTAGCTTTATTTTTAGTTTTTTAAGGAACCTAAACACTATTCTCCATAGTGGCTCTAACAATTTACATTCCACCAACAGTGTAGGAAGGTTCACTTTTCTCCACATCCTCTCTATCATTTATTGTTTGTAGATTTTTGATGATGGGCATTTTGAAAAATGTGATGTGATACCTCACTGAAGTTTTGATTTGCATTTCAGTAATCAGTAGTGATGTTGAGCATTTTTTCACATGCTTTTTGGCCGTCTGCATGTCTTCTTTGGAGAAATGTCTGTTTAGGTCTTCTTCCCATTTTTTGATTGGGTTGTTTGCTTTTTGATATTGAGCTGCATGAGCTGTTTGTACATTTTGGAAATTAATCCCTTGTAGGTTACTTCATTAGCAAATATTTTCTCCCATTTTGATGGTTGTCTTTTCATTTTGGTTATGGTTTCCTTTTCTGTGCAAAAGCTTTTAACTTTAATTAGGTCTCATTTGTTTATTTTTCTTTTTATTTTCATTAGTCTAAGAGTTGAATAAAAAAATATCTTGCTGCAATTTATTTCAAAGAGTGTTTTGTCTATGTTTTCCTTTAAGAGTTTTATGGAAACCGGTGTTACATTTAGGTCTTTAACCCATTTTGAGTTTATTTTTTTGTGTATGGTGTTTGAGAATATTCTAATTACATTCATGTAGCTCTCCAGCTTTCCCAGCACCACTTATTGAAGTTACTGTCTTTTCTCCATTGTGTAATCTTGTCTCCTTTGTCATAGATTAGGTGACCATAGGTATGTGGGTTTATTTCTGGATTTTATATCCTGTTCTATTGATTTATATTTCTGTTTCAGTAATGGTATCATATTGTTTTGTTGACTGTAGCTTTGTAGTATACCCTGAAGTCAGGGAGCCTGATTCCTCCAACTCCATTTTTTCCTTCTCAAGATTGCTTTAGCTATTCGTGGTCTTTTGTGTTTCCAAACAAATTGTAAAATTTTTGTTTTAATTCTCTGAAAAATGCCATTGGTAATTTGATAGGGAATGCATTGCATCTGTAAATTACCTGGGGTAGTACAGTCATTTTGACAATGTTGATTCTTTCAATCCAATGCATGGTATATCTCTCCATCTATTTGTGTCAGCTTTAATTTCTTTCATCAGCATTTTATAGTTTTCTGTGTATAGGTTTTCTGCTTCCTTAGGTATGTTTATTCTTAGGTATTTTATTCTTTTTGTTGCAGTGGTAAATGGGATTGTTTCCTCAATTACTCTTTCTGAACTTTCATTGTCAGTGTATAGAAATGCAAGAGATTTCTGTGTATTAATTTTGTATCTTGCAAATTTACAGAATTTATGCATGAGCTCTAGTAGTTTTCTGGTAACATCTTTAGGATATTCTATGTATAGTATCATGTTATGTGCAAATAGTGACAGTTTTACTTCTATTCCAATTTGGATTACTTTTACCTCTTTTTCTTCTCTGATTGCCATGGCTAGGACTTCCAAATCTATGTTGAATAAACTTGGCAATAGTGAATATCCTTGTCTTCTTCCTGATCTTAGAGGGAATGCTTTCCAGTTTTTCACCTTTGAGAATGAAGTTTGCTGTGGGTTTGTCATATTTGGCCTTTATTATGTTGAGGTATGTTCCCTTGATGCCCACTTTCTGGGGAGTTTTTGTGAAAAATGTTGTTGAATATTGTCAAATTATTTTTCTGCATTTATTGAGATGATCATATGGTTTGTATCCTTCAGTTTGTTTATGTGATGCATCACATTGATTGATTTACATATGTTTAAGAATCCTTGCATCCCTGGGATAAATTCCACTTGATCACAGGGTATGATCCTTTTAATGTGTTGTTGGATTCGGTTTGCCAGTATTTTGTTGAGAAGTTTTGCATCTATGTTTATCAGTGATATTGGCCTGTAATTTTCTTTTTTGTGATATCTTTGTCTGGTTTTGGTATCAGGGCAATGGTGGCCTTGTAGAATTAGCTTGAGAATGTTCCCTCCTCTGCAGTTTTTTGGAGTAGTTTGAGACGTGTAGGTGTAAACTCTTCTCTAAATGTTTGATAGAATTCGCCTGTGAATCCATCTGGTCCTGGACTTCAGTTTTTTCGAAATAGTTTAATTACAATTTCAATTTCCCTACTTATGATTGATCTGTTCATATTTTCTCTTTCTTCCTGGTTCAGTCTTGGAAGTTTGTACCTTTTTAAGAATTTGTCTATTTTTTCTAGGTTGTCCATTTTATTGGCATATAATGGCTTGTAGTAGTCTGTTCTGATCTTTTGTATTTCTGTGGTTTCCATTGTAACTTTTGCTTTTTCATTACTAATTTTATTGATTTGAGTCCTCTCCCTTTTTTTCTTGATGAGTCTGTCTAGAGGTTTGTCAATTTTGTTTATCTTCTCAAAGAACCAGCTTTTAGTTTCATTGATCTATTCTGTTGTTTTCTTAGTCTATTTAATTTATTTCTTCTCTGATATTTATGATTTCTTTCATTCTACTAACTTTGGGTTTTGTTTGTTCTTCTTTTTCCAGTTGCTTTAGGTGTAAGGTTAAGTTGTTTATTTGAGATTTCTCTTTTTTCCTGAGGTAAAATTGTATTGCTATAAACTTCCTTCTTAGAAGTGCTTTGCTGCATCCCATAGGTTTTGGATCATCATGTTCTTGTTGTCATTTTTCTCTAGGTATTTTTAAATTTCCTCTTTGATTTCTTCCATGATCCATTGGTTATTTAATAATATATATATTTATATTTAATATTTATTTAATATTTAATTTTAATATTTAATATTTAATTTAATTAATTTAATTAATTTAATTTAATATTTAATTAATATAATATTTAATAATATATATAATTTAACCTCCCTGTGTTTTTGTTTTTTCCAGTTTTTTTTGTAATTGATTTCGAATCTCATAGTAATGTGGTCTGAAAAGATGCTTGATATGATTTCAATTTTCTTAAATTTACTGAGGCTTGATTTGTGACCCAAGATGTGATATATCCTGGAGAATATTCCATGTGCACTTGAGAAGAAGCATATTTTGCTGCTTTCAGATGGAATATCCTCTAGATATCAATTAAGTCTGTCCAGTGTAATGTTTCATTTAGGGCTTTTTTTCCTTATTAATTCTTCCATATTGATGATCTATCTGTCCATTGGTGTAAGTGTGGTGCTAACGTCCCTCACTCTTATTGTGTTACTGTCTATTTCCCCTTTTATGTCTGTTAGCATTTTCCTTATATATTAATGTGCTCCTATATTGGGTGCATATGTATTTATAATTGTTATATCTTCTTTTTGGAATGATACTTTGATCATTACTTTGATACTTTGATACTTTGATCATTACTTTGATACTTTGATCATTACATACTTTGATCAGTGTCCTTCCTTGTCTCTTGTCACAGTCTTTATTTTAAATCTATTTTGTCTGATATGAGTATTGCTACTCCAGCTTTCTTTTGATTTTCCATTTGCATGGAATATCTTTTTCCATCCCTTTACTTTTAGTCTATATGTGTCCCTAGATTTGAAAAGGGTCACTTGTAGACAGCATATATATTGGTTTTGTTTTTTTATCCTTTCAGCCAGTTTGTCTGTTGGTTGGAATATTTAATTCATTTACATTTAAGGTAATTATCAATATGTATTTTCCTATTTCAATTTTCTGAATTGTTTTGGCTTTGTTTTTGTAGGTCTTTTTTCTTCCCTTTCTCTTTTTTTCTCTTCTCCTGACGTTAGATTACCATCTTAAGTGTTGTGTTTGGGTTGCTTTTTCATTTTGGGTGTGTATCTACTGTAGTTTCTGGTTTTGCTTCTCCCATGAGATATTGATTTAGCATTCTATGTATGTACAAGGCTGTTTTAATTTGCTGGTCTACTTCCTGCCTGGAGAAGTTCCTTTAGCATTTGTAGTAAAGTTGGTTTGGTGGTGCTCAATTCTCTTAGCTTTTGTTTGTCTGTAAATCTTTTGATTTCTCTGTAGAATCTGAATGAGAGCCTTGCTGGTTAGAGTGTTCTTGGTTGTAGATTCTTCCTTTTCATCACTTTAAATATATCATGCCACCGCCATCTGGACTGCAGAGTTTCTGCTGAAAAATCTGCTGATAACTTTATGGGCATTCCCTTGAATGTTATTTGTTGCTTTTCCCTTGTTGCTTTTATATATTTTTTGTCTTTGATTTTTGTTAGTTTGATTAATATTTATCTCAGTGTGCTCCTCCATGGGTTCATCCTATATGGGACTCTCTGTGTTTCCTGGACTTGTGAGTGTTTCCTTTCTCATGTTAGGGGAAGTTTTCAGCTATAATATCTACAAATATTTTCTCAGGCTCTTTCTCTTCTCTTTCTGGGACCCCTAAAATGTGAATGTTGGTGCATTTAATGCTGTCCCAGTAGTCTCTGAGACTGTCCTCATTTCTTTTCATTCTCTTTTCTTTCTTCTGTTTTGTGGCAGTGATTTCCACCACTCTGTCTTCCAGCTCACAAATTCCATCTTCTGCCTCAGTTATTCTGCTACTGATTCCTTCTAGTGTATTTTCCATTTCAGTTATTGTATTGTGTATCTCTGTTTGTTCTTTGAAACTTCTAGCTCCTTATTATACATTTATTTTACCTTCTCTGTCTATGCCTTCATTCTTTTCCTGAGATTTTGGATCATCTTTACTATCATTACTCTGAATTCTTTTTTTAGAGATATTGCCTATCTCCTCTTCATTTAGTTGTTCTTGTGGATTTTTATCTTGTTCCTTCATTTACAACATATTTCTCTGTTGTCTCATTTTTTTCTAACTTTCTGTGTTTGTGGTCTACTTTCCACAGGCTGCAGGATAGTAGTTTCTCTTGCTTCTAGTGTCTGCCGTCTGGTGGGTGAGCTAAGTCCAAGGTCTTATGCAGGCTTTCTGGTGGGAGCGACTGGTGCCTGACCGCTAGTGGGTGGAGTTGGGTCTTGTCCCTCTTATGGGCAGAGTCATGTCAAGGTGTGTGTTTTGAGGTGGCTGTGAGCTCAGTACAACTTTAGACAGCCTACGTTCTGATGGATGGGGCTGTGTTTCTATCTTGTTGGTTGTTTGGTCTGTGGCTTTCCAGCACTAGAGTCTGCAGGTGTTGTGTGGGGCTGAGCCTTGGTTCCAAAATGTGTACCTCCAGGAGAACTCACTTCAATCAATATTCCATGGGACTTTTGCTACCAGTGTCCTTGCCCCCACAGTTAACTATAGTCCACCGTCACCTTCCCTTCAGAGATGTAGACCCCTTGGTAGGTGTAGCACAGGTTCTTAAGGATATACTGCTTTGTGCTGGGTCCCACTGCACATGTGACCTTATGTGCACCCTCCACGAGTGGAGTCTCTGTTTCCCCCAGTCCTGTGGAGCTCCTGCACTCAAGCCTCACTTATCTTCAAGGCTAAATGCTCTGCAGGTTCTTCCTCCTGAGGCCACATCCTCAGACTGTCTTTGAGGATTACTTTTATGTGGGAACATTCCTGTGTAGCCTGCATGGGCTTAATATTTTTTAGCATAGCTCTGTGTTTAGTATAGATGTCTGCCACCTCTTTCCTCAGTGTATACTGGCCATTATCCTCTTGATAGGAGGTGTGACTGATGTTGTGGCAACAACAGCCTGCACTGGATATTGAGCAGGGCTTCCCCTTTGCTCTGTGGTTGTCACTGCACTATCAGAGGTGGGGTCCCCTAGTTGTTGGATTACAGACCCTCAGATCTGTTTCTTAGCTATGTTTCTGATCCACAGTGTGAGCTAAGCAGGATTCTAGCACTCCCACTGGGAGGGAAGCCACTGAGTATTCTTCCTCTGGAGCTGTTCACCTGTGAATGTGCTCTGTTGTGTCATCTTTCACCCATTGTGTGAGCTCTCAGATTCCACTGTTGTTGGCACTGCTCTTGGCCCCACCTTAACTGTGGGTATGTTGACAGTTGGCCCTGGTGTCTCTCTGATGTTGTTTTCACCAGGCCACCAGCATAGATCCACTGAAGCCAGGTCCCAGAATTGCAGTAATCATGGATCTGGACCCACTGTGTGTGCTATGGGGGCAGCTCAGACTCTGGTCTGCCCTAACCCCACGTGTATGTGTCCACAGAGTCGTCAGCCACTGAAGATATCTTGTCTTGGCTACAGGAGCACTCACTGTCCATTCAGATGTTTTGTAGGAGCTGAGTTTACAAAGCCAATCATGGGGGTGTCAATTTGCAGTTTGCACAGCTGCAAGGAGAGATTTCAGCTTTTCTTCCTTAGTTGCATGGCCCCTGGGGCTCAGCAGTAGTCTCAGCCCCACATCAGAGTGTGGGCCACCCACAACGGTCTGCTCCCAAGGCTGCCCTGGAGCACTGGAGTCTGCCCTGGTGAGGAGGTCGTGTGAAGGTGGAAACAGACTGGGTCACGAGAGTGCTCACCAAGGCCAGGACAGGGTGCAGAGGAGAAGTCAGCAGCTGCCAGAGTTGTGGGAGCCCTGGTGGGGATGGTTCAAGTGGGGAAACTGGCGGCCAGCTGTGCAAGAGAGCTGGCCACAGCAGGAGCCTTCCTAGTGCCCAGGGAAGAAGGGGACAGCATGTGGGGTGAGAGGCTGCAATGATGGCTCTGCCCCTCGCATATCACTCAACAATGGTGCTTCCCTTCTATGGCTGTCCAGGTTTTCTCCACAAGCATTCCCAGCTATGGATTTCCTCACTCCCATCACCTCATGCTGTCTCTTTGCAATAGCAGTCCCACCAATAACAGTCCCCTCCTTGGGTTTGCTTTCCAAACCCCACTTTCCAGCACCTAACCCCGTCCACACCAGTGGACACATATCTCAGGCTGGGGCACACAGGGCTGTAGCATGGGCCATCTGTGTAGGCCTCACTCTGTCCTGCCTGCCACAGCCTTGTTACTGAAATCTCCACCAATAGCCCCCAAGCTCCCCTTCTGTCCCAAATGATCTCTTCACTGGTGAGGGGATTTCCCCAGATGCAGGAACCTTGCTTCTCTTTCAGCTCCACCCTGTCCCCCAGGAGTGCAGGTCCTGTCCTGCTCCTTTCCTATTCCTTTTCCCTTTTTCTTTCTTTTGTCCTACCTTGTTATGCAGGAATCTTTCTTGTCCTTTCAGATTTCTGAGGTCTTCAGCTAGTGTTCACCCAGGGTTCTGTGATAAATATTCCATTTTTAGATGTATTATTTTTCAATTTTTATTTATTTATTTATTTGGTTGCACCAGGTCTTAGTTGTGGCACATGGGCTCCTTAGTTGTGGCATGCAAACTCTTAGTTGTGGCATGCATGTGGGATCTAGTTCCCTGACCAGGGATCAAAGCTGGGACCCGTGCATTGGGAGTGTGGAGTCTTAACCACTGTGTCACCAGGGAAGTCCCCATTTTTAGATGTATTCTTGATGCGTTTGTGGGGAGAGATGAACTCCACCTCCTCCTACTCCTCTGCCATCTTGACTTCCTCTCCAAAAAACAAATTTAATTTTGTACCAATGAGAGCCTCATAAAAATATGAGATCCAGGGATAAGTTGGGCAATTGAGACTTATATGCTATGGTGAGATAAGGAATGGGATAGGAACCTGGAGATTCAATGTAGAGGAGGGTAATTCACTGTAGAGTAAGAGCAGATGTTTGATAATTAGATGTTTTCCATGCCATACAGATAGGTCATTCAAATAAAAGTTAGCTCTGGTAATAGTTCTCTGAGTCAGGTTCCCTATCTAAATTCCTTTAGACAGTTAAGGGAGAAGTAAAAGTTTTTCTTGAATCTCCTGGGCCTTGATCGTCTTTAGCTCAGAATAATCCATTAGCCAGTGCAGCATATTTTGGAGTCATGTATTCTAATCTCCTTCACCTGTCTTCCAATGCACTAAGAAAGGTAACTTATTGGCACACCCAGGAACCTCAGGATATTTTGGGGACCTTAATAATGGGAAATCACCCAAATCCATAGGCATTGAAATAAAAATTCGGTGACAAGGGCTTGGTGTGGCTATTTAGCTTCAAGAGGCTTTGAAAAGACTAATCTGAGATTACTTATCCAAAGTTTCAGCAAAAAAAAATTCAAGGAATTATGAGGCCTGTCACTAAACTTGTTGCATTATGTAAATAATGAAGTCAAGTTTAATGACATGACTATTTTGCAAACAAATTTGTCTCATTTGATTATTTTTGATAGAAATAGTGGTATCTATAGAGAAAAATTGTTTCAATATGAGACCGTGGTATCCACTTGTGTGTTCCTCCTTTCATGCTTTGCCAGTTTTTCACAAATTCTGAATTTTTTCCAGATCCTCCAATATCTGGCTAAAGTTTTCCAAATTGATATTTCCAAATTTTCCCCTGTCTGACATGGAATTATTGCAACTGAATCTTTACTTTTCCTAAAGCCCTGCAGGTAGTATCTAGATGACTTGATATGAACATCAAGAACATAATCACAACAGATTATGTACAGGCAACTACTTTTTCCACACTTGCGTGGGTCACTCAGAAATTTCACCATAACAACTGTTGCCATCACCACTGACATTTAAACTGCAAACAAGGAAATCCATTGGATTGCCACTGCTTTCCCCACTCCACTATCCAAAGTTGTTTTGAGCCAAACATTTAGAAATAGTCTTGACTTTCTGCACTCTGGAATCAAAAACTTGGTTTGTAACATTAATATTTTGTTTTCTTTACTTTCATAGAAACTTTCCTTCATTAAATGCCTGATAGGTAACACCACCAATCACATATCTTCTACTACCTGGTCTCAACAGATGATTCAGCTGTTCCTTAACAAACAAAAGAAGACTGAAATAAATGAACTTGTATTATTCAAAGGAAAAAAGAATGTCTCTTATTTTCTTGAAAATGCAGGGGGCTGAAAATTCCTTATTTGTTAAAAGTAGTCATTATCCTAATCTCTCTCCTAGGTTCATCTGTGCATTTTCTTTTTTAAAATTTATTTATTTATTTTTGGCTGTGTTGGGTCTTGTTTCTGTGTGAGGGCTTTCTCCAGTTGCGGCGAGCAGGGGCCACTCTTCATTGCGGTACGCGGGCCTGTCACTATCACGGCCCCTCCCATTGTGGAGCACAGGTTCCAGATGCGCGGGCTCAGTAGTTGTGGCTCATGGACCCAGTTGCTCCACGGCATGTGGGATCCTCCCAGACCAGGGCTCGAACCCGTGTCCCCCACATTGGCCAGCAGACTCTCAACCACTGTGCCACCAGGGAAGCCCCTGTGCATTTTCTTATAAATTCTTAGCAAGACCTATGCTAATTCAGTTTGACAATAGTCACTCACCGTCTGGAATAATCAGTCTTGATACCAAATTTGCTCTCTAATTTTCTGTTATCTACCAAGGGATGACCGATAAGTGTGGCCTGTCTTCAGAAAGAATCCTGTTCATTTGATTTACCCAGATACGCCTTTATGTTTTACGTTTACTATTAGTAATTTTCCAGACAGCGACCCCTACCAGGCTCCTTGGATATAAATTCCCACTTGCTCATGCTGTTTTTGAGATTGAACAAGGGTTTATAGTGAGGTATCTTTTCCCTTATAAGAATATTATTGAATAAATCTGTTTTTACTGCTTTAACTAATGTTCAGCTATGAGTTCTCTGACCTTAAAATCAATCACTGCATTCAGCACAGTAAATCCCTTCCTTGCCTAATTAAGAGTCATGAAGAGACCAATGTGTCCAGGTGGCAGTCTTAACTTCTAGTTCAGGGGAATATCACTGTTTTCTTTCCTCGTGGAAGCATTCCATCCTCATAAATTAGGTTCTCTGTGTCAGAAAGTATAATGTCATGGAAACAGTAAGCACAAATGTTGCTAGGGGGAACAAAAAACAAACAAAAAACCAACTAATACTAACTTTATTTGGGTTATATGTATGTAAATATATTAATATAAATGTTTCAGACATTACATGAAATTTCTAAAAATCTTATATGTTCTGGTATAATGCTATAAGTCATAATTCTAGTTATTACTTTAAAATGTATATCTCAGAAATAACTAAATTTCATTGTCAATTGCATTATTATGAACTTTCATCAAATCTTTAACCACGGTCATTTTTAAGTCTTTTGTCATTTCCAGACAGTTCTGGGTGTACTCTGATGCTTTCTCAAAAATGTTCCTATAAAAGGGTTTCATCTTCAAGGAATTCATGGAAAAGACTCTAACAAGTACAGGTTTCTGGTAACTGACTATACTACTGAACTGAATGAATAAGCATTTTCAGAACTCTATTGGAAAACTGATGAATTCATAAAAGTGCTAACAAAAGATCAAGATAAAAAAATTAGTTACATGGGACTGAGTGAACTGATGAGGATGATTATAATTTTTGTGACTTTCTGTTTGAATAAAAAAAAATCACACAAGGACTCAGAGGCCAAAAATATACAAATCAATTTTCACCACAAAGTAAAAGAGCTGTTATAGTGGAGGATTACTGGACTGAATGTCAATATTATGACATAGTATGAGTGTGTTTCATGTTTGGTAATTGAAATCATTGTTGCTTTTGTTGTGGTCATCCATTTACAATGCTTGGTGTCAGTTTATTTATCTCTTATAAAAATAAAATACAGTGTGTGTGGAAAAAAAAAAAGAAAGTTAAAGATACTCCCAAACAATGAGATTTTAATAAACATAGTGCTTTCGGGCTTCCCTGGTGGCACAGTGGTTGAGAGTCTGCCTGCCGATGCAGGGTACACGGATTCATGCCCCGGTCGGGGAAGATCCCACATGCCATGGAGCGGCTGGGCCCGTGAGCCATGGCTGCTGAGCCTGCGCGTCCGGAGCCTGTGCTCCACAACGGGAGAGGCCACAACAGTGAGAGGCCTGCGTACCGCAAAGAAACAAAAACAAAAACGTAGTGCTTTCATCATATCCACTTTAGACTTTTATAGTTGAATTTCAAAAGTGACTTGCTTTTGTTGAATCTGGGCCTTGTAGTTAGTACTAACTGGAAACAATTCTTCTGTAGTGAGTGCATCTCTGACTCTTGAAATTCTAGAGAATTTCCTTCCCTTCATCTCCCAATGGAGAAGGAAGACAATATTCATTATTAAATTATTTGTTAATGATTTAAAACAAATATGTTGTTAGTGGGCATTAGGAGAAATAATGAGTGGTGTCCCTCCCACTTTCACCCCTGATTCCTGAACCCATGAATACTGGATATCAAAGAAACAGTACCCTATATATGATGCTGATTCAAAGCATATACAGCTCCTTGGAGAACCTTGTCAGAGCACTTATGTTGTTACCTCTTGGCACTGTAAATGAGCCACCAAAATGTCCTTCCACCATGATATCAAGTCGTCTGCTTCAGGATTGTGGGTCACATGGTAAGACAGTAAATTGAATGAACATGGTCCCATTACCACAAGTCTTTTGCATAAAGTAAGTTTCTTAATCTGAAGCAATGCTGAATAAAATACCAGAAGAGTGGTATTAAGTGGTATTAAGTCCACAGGTGGTAGTTTTGGCAGTATCATTTCATACAGGCAAAGCAAAGTGTGCCAAGGTTGTTTCTATTCCAGTAATGACAAAATCCATCTCCTTACATTATATAAAGGATCTATTGTAATCAACCTGTAACTAGGTAGCTGGCTGATCATCCTATGAAGTGGTTCCATATGAGAGAATCAGTGTTGCTCTCAGCTCCTGGTTTATTAAGCACTCAGCCTTGGTGAGTGAAAGTTAATGTTGCTAACTCTTGCATAACTTCCATTCATGCAACCATAGCCACTTTGTTCATGAATTTATTCATGAGCCCTTTGGGCTATGGCAGTGACAACTGGGCAAAGAGGCTAACTAGTATCCATAGAATGCATCATCCTATCCACTTAATCATTGAAATCCTTTTCTGCTGAAGTCTACTTTTTGCAAACATTCCATGAAAGGAGAAATATTTTCATGTTTTTTTTTTTTGCCCATTGAGACCTTTACCAAAATCTCATTGTCATTAATTTTCCAACCATGTTCCTTTCAAGGTTCTGACTATCAAGCCAAATCATTGTCCCCAGCTCAAAAATGTTACATAATGATACATAGCAGCACTTCTGGACATTTCTTCTTACAAACAAAGTGAACAACTGGGTAAACTGTCTGATATTGTGCCACTGGGATAATTCCCTTTCCAGAAAGGGACTTTATGGCTGCAACTCTCCTCTTTTGTGTAATGACTACACATTGTGCAGAAACATTATTAAACCAGGCCTGCATCTATTTTTCCTTTGTCAACTACTAAGAGTGTTCCTCTTTAGGTCATAAGTGGAGGTTAGGAGAGAGAAGGCAGTGCTTCAGGAGTAGATTCCATGGGCTTAGGGCTTTTTATCTAACTTGTTTGTGCCTTCAGAGTTTGCCCTGACCCTATCATACATATATCACTTTTTTTTCAAGGTGTGGTACTTCAGTGCATTCCAAATGCTATACCTTACCCGGTCAGATAACACTCAGTTCAGGAGGAGCAGTGCTGGTCACATGGTAACTTGGCAGCCCATGGTCAAGCATTCAGTCTCTTGTAGGTCCAGTAGCAGGCCAAGAGCTGTTTCTCAAAAGTAGAGTAAGTATCTGTGGATGATATCATGACCTT
Organism: Hyperoodon ampullatus; assembly: GCF_949752795.1. NCBI lineage: Eukaryota > Metazoa > Chordata > Mammalia > Artiodactyla > Ziphiidae > Hyperoodon > Hyperoodon ampullatus. Next base: position 69,067,081 of record NC_136916.1, read on the forward strand.
GCTCCAAAATCCTAAAAATCAGCCTTGTGCTTCACTTATAAGGGTTGCCAAAGGAACCAAGCAAAATTTTTTTCTGCCCCTGAAACTTCTAGAGCATTGGGCCTGCTGGAATACATGGCCCAAGTTGCAGAGCATCTTGAATAGCAGGCTAGACTTGTTGCAAAGCCCTCTCTTTTTGTGAGCCCCACTCAAAACGAGAAGCTCTCCGTGTCACTGGATAAATGGGCCAAGAGTAACACACCCAAATTAGAAATATGTAGCCTCAGAAATCCAAAGATGCTCATTGTCCCTTTTTCTTGGTTGTAAGAGGGAGCAGATGCAAAAACTTATCTACTTATTTGTGTGTGTGTGATTAAATACATATATATATATGTATATATATACTTATATATAATACATGTATGTATATATATTATACATGATTATATATATATATATATATATATATATATATATATATACACATTAGCACTTTATTTCTTGATTTTTTGATGATAGCCATACTGACAGTTGTGAGGTGATATATCATTGTAGTTTTTATTTGTGTTTCCACAATAACTAATGATTTTTATTGCCTGACTGTCTGGCTAATGCTGCCAGTACTTTGTTATATAAAAGTGACTGTGCCTCTCTCTTGGTTGTAGGAGGGGTCAGATGCAACAACTAATTGTTTACCATAAAAGGGATATCTGGATATGCCCTAAGCCACTGGACTCATAGAAATTTCACAGAGGTAGAAGGTCCTTGAATTATTTGGATGTATTCCACACCATTTTACATATAAATGATAAAAGTAAATCTAAAGAATTTGATATTCCCACTCAATAGGTCCATAAAGCATAATGTTATCAATATAAAGGGCCAGTAAGATATCTTGTGGAAGGGAATGACAATCAAGTTCTCTTCAAATTAAATTGTGACGTAGAGCTGGAGAATTGATATACTCCTGAGGTAGAAAGTAAAGGTGTATTTTTGTTCTTGCCAACTGGATAGAAACTGCTTCTAAGTGGGCCTTATGAACATGTATGGAGGAAAATGTTGTGCCAGGCTAATAGCTGGTAAATGAATTCCAGGAGATATGTAAATTTCTCAAGCAATAAACCACATCTGGTACAACAGCTGAAGTCAGTATCACCAGTGATTAAGATTTCCTTAATCTGCTGTTATTCTCTAATAGTCATATCTTCTACAAGTCCTAATAAAAGAATTTTCGAAGATGTGGTGGGAATCTATATTGTTGCATCTTGATTGTGGCATGCATCTCTGCACTTCTACCAAGAGTGTGGTATTGCTTTTGATTTACTATTTTACTAGGTGGAGGCAGTTCAAATGACTTTCATATGACTTTTTGCATGGTAATATCCATCATTTTGCAGACAGAAACCTGTGAGGAGATTCTGCCAGCTATTAGTATCTCTATTCCAATTATGCAATATAGATCTGGGGAAATAACTACAGATGAGTTAAGGGAATACCACTTTGAGATGACCTTAGGTAAAACTCAACTGACCCTCATAATCTCCTCCTCAGACTGTAGGATTATGGTGATATTTTTGTTCTCCTGGAAACAACATCAGTTCAGAGCCGGTGTCCAAGTAGTCCCTGAAATCTCTGATTATATTCTTTCCCCCAACACACAATTATCTTGATAAAGGTCATTTGACCTTATTAGGAAACCTGGGAGAAAGATTAGGATTAGAAATTTTTGTTGGTATAACAGGGTGCTTACTCAAAACAACAGTCTCCCCTTCGATAATAGGTTCTGGGTTTCTAAACTGGCTCAAGTTAGGGAACTGATTGAGAGGCTATCACTCTTTATTTTTGTGATTCAAGTTATAGTTTTGTTTACTTGACATAGAAATTTTCTGCTTATGCAGATCAATAAGGATTTAGTAGGCTTTATATCTCTTTTACATCTAGGAATATCACAATAATCTAGCCAAAGCTGTAGGTCTTAGCCATCAGAATATTCTGATTGCTTTTTTGTCTCTGGTGTTTATTACAGTAACTATGCCTACCTTGCCTTTGGTGGTAGAGCAATACCACTTGGCCACTGCCACCCCATATGTAATTACTCTTACTGCTTTTATATTTTTCAAATTAATGACTATCATTTTCACTTTAAGGTCTGGTCTAAAGAGAAGAGAAATAGCAAAGGTTATCAATGATGCTGGGGGTTTAATACAAATTTATTCCTCGTAGTATTAGTGAAAGTTATGACTTCTGGACACACCCAGTATGGATAAGTAGTTTGTTAATGACAAATCTACTGTAACATTCCAATCTTCATAAGTTTTTAATAATTTACATTAAACCAAGGTAGGTCATTTTATCTCACTCATAATGACCAACTTTTTATCCATATTTAAGCCAACAATCCCAACAGACTATTAGAACCCTTTCTAACTTCCCACACTGCAACATGAAATGCAGAATTTCAGCTTAGAGCCATACCAATAAATTCAACAGAACCACTTTATGTTCCTTTCATCATTATCCCACACTTTTAAAATCCATTTCCACACATATTCCCTAGATTTCTGCTTGTATAAATTAGAAAACTCAAGTAGTTCTATTAGAGTGTTGTGCCCCGCATCAAGGGTCACACAATATACCTCACTTTTAAGGTCTTGTTTTAGTTGAATCGAGTCATAAATGGCAACCATTCAGAGGGAATATAGCTGTTCTTGGGCAATACATGTTTAGTCCCTTCAGGTAGAGTTATAAAAGCTGATATCACTATGGATAGGGAGACTGCTACCACTTAGGATATGGATGCTTTCAGTGTTGGGGAGGTCACTTAACACTAACAAAGAAACTCATCACATTTTAACTGCTGGATGTCTCCAGCTTCATTTGGATCTTACCACATGTACCATTCCAATATATAGAATATTATCTTTCAGAATCAATCCTCTGTGTTTAACTGTAAACAACCTAGGAATCTGGGAGTTTAACTTGTTAAAATTTATCTAATCTCAGTTTTATTTGTAGTAGTTTCAGGCCTAACATGTATATGTATAACTGAATCAATTTCTTGTACACCTGAAACTAACACAACATTGTAAATCAACTATACTGCAGTATAAAGCGCAAGAGAGAAGAGATATGGGAACATATGTATATGTATAACTGATTCACTTTGTTATAAAGCAGAAACTAACACACCATTGTAAAGCAATTATACTCCAATAAATATGTAAAAAAATATATTTTTAAAAGAAAAAAATTAAATAAAAAATAAATATTTCCATTCAGGTAAAAAACTGTATCATTTCTAACAGAGAGAGTACACAAAGCTCCTCAGAGTAAAGTTGTATTTAAGTTCTATATCAACATGCACAAAATGGAAGGAACCAATCCTTTGCCATTTACAATTTCTATAGTAGAAAACGTGCCACATTCTTTACAGACATCATACAGCCTCTTATAAACATAGTGAGATTGGCAAACTTGAAGTTGTCTCTATTTTACAGATGAAGAAACAAATGCCTAAATTGAAATAACTTTCTCATGGTCACCAGCTGGGGAGTGACAGAGATGAATTTTTTTCTAAAGTCTTTGTTTCTCTAAAAACATTTTCTAAGAACATTTAAGGCAACATTTCTATACAAGAGATACTCATTATCTAAAGCTAACTTTTCCATCTAGCTTTTTTTTCTGCAGGGGAGGTGGAGGGAAGTGGATTTTTCACAAAATGGCTTCAGTTTTATTTCTCATATTTATAAAGTTGTGTCTATATGTACAAAAGGAAAAGAACTAGCTTGATCCACTCATTGACTTAATTGTAACAATGAAGAGATTTTGAAATATTGAAAAAATTAAAGTGAATTTTGACTCAAAAAAATTTTTTAAAAAATGACCTCATTTCCTGAGAAATCCAGGACAATAGGCCTGAAAAGCAGTCTGGGCCTGGCACTTTGGGGGAGACTTGTAGCCAGGTAGCCAGTTGTCTACTTTTACCTAAGTAGGTTTTAACTTCTGATGTGGTATTAACATGTACATAACGGAAGCTATTGACCACTATATGTCTCCCATTTTTTTCTGCTAACATATGATCTAGAGCACTTTAATTGATTAAAAATTTAATAGTTATAAGAGGAGACCTTGAGATCATAAAGTTGTAGCTACCATCTGCCAGCAGACACTACTTTGACAATGGCTAGTTGCATCCCATATCTGATACAGCGCAGAAAACTCAACTTCTCAGCAATACAGAAACATCTAAAATCACGTCCATGATAGACATCTAGTTTTACCCTGGATGTCTGGACCACAGCTATTCCATTTTGACTTTCAAATGCATTCCCTTCCTCAATGGCCAAAGTGAATGTACAATTACAATGCATGTCCAAAAGACCACAGTACAGGCTTCTCTGGTCAGTAAAGTTTGTTAAACCATGTATAAGACAGAATGACTTCCTCATACTTCAAAATATGTGCAGATTTTTCTATCATTTCCCCTTTTGATTACAAATCCTTCAACAGACCAAAACATGTCCCTCGATAAAATAAAATAAAATAAAATAATAAAATAAAATAAATAAAATAAAATAATGTTCTCTAAAATCATTCTCCATCCATTCCAAGTGTATATTAGTAAGCGTTATCCAGAAAAAAACAGAATTTATGGGTTAGATAGGTAGATAATATATAGCTAGAGAAAAGATAGAGGATGATGATGAGATAAAAAAAGATAGATGATAGATAGATAGATAGATGATAGATAGATAATAGATAATCAATAAGTAGACAAAAGAGGATATTTATTATAGCAATTGTTTCAGGTAGTTATAGAGGACAGAAGTCCCACTCTTTGTCATCTGCTAGCTTAATGATCAGAAAATCATGTGGTAAATTGTGTCTAGGTTCAAAGACCTAAAATCAAAGGAACCCATGGCATAACTTCTAGCCCTATGCTAAAGATGTAAGAATGAAAGGACACTGGTATAAATATAAGAGCCCAAAGATTGAGAACCAAGAGTTCTGATAGAGAGTTGGAAAAATAAATGCTCCAGCTCTAGGAGAGGAGAAGGAACTTTTCTTCCTTTGCCATTTTTTTTCTATTGTGGGTCTCTATTGTGATTAGATAATGCTGTCAAAAAATTGGTGAGTCTGGATCTTTTTATTCAGTATACTGACTGAATCAAATGCTAATCCCTTGCAGAAAAGCCCTCAAAGTGGGCTTCCCTGGTGGAGCAGTGGTTGAGAATCCACCTGCCGATGCAGGGGACACGAGTTCATGCCCCGGTCTGGGAAGATCCCACATGCTGTGGAACGGCTGGGCCTGTGAGCCATGGCCGCTGAGCCTGCGTGTCTGGAGCCTGTGCTCCACAACAGGAGAGGCCGCAACAGTGAGAGGCCTGCGTACTGCAAAAAACCAAAAAAATAAATAAATAAAAGAAAGAAAGAAAGAAGAGGGGATTGGCCTTTCTCCATCTTTTTCTTCTCTTCAGGCCCTCAATTGATTAGATGTTGCCTGCCCACATTGGTGACGGCACATTGCTTTACAGAGTGTACTGATCAAAGCTTCCAGAAATACCCTTCCAGACAGACACACCCCAAAATAATGTTTCATTAGTTACCTGGATGTTGCTTAGCCGAGTCATGTTGACACATAGAGTTAACCAGCATGAGCCCATCATTTGTCAACTTGATATCCACACACATCACCTTAAATCACAGTTAATCTCCACATAGAGACAATAATAAAGTCATAATTCTGCCTAGCATGATACAGCTATGTTGATAATAACCAAAATCACACCAACTCCTTCCCCAAAAGAGGCAATGATTTCCTTGAATAATGTATATCCCTCTCTTAGAAATCCCCAAACATATAGTATGATGTAAAATTGACAAAACTTAAATAACATAATATAGGGACTTCCCTGGTGGCACAGTGGTTAAGAATCTGCCTACCAATGCAGGGGACACAGGTTCGGTCCCTGGTCCAGAAAGATCCCACATCCCGCAGAGCAACAAAGCCCATTCTCCACAAATACTGAGCCTGTGCTCTAGAGTCCATGAACCACAACTACTGATCCCTCATTCCACAACTACTGAAGCTTGTGTGCCTAGAGACCATGCTCCACAAGAGAAGCCACCATAACAAGAAACACACATACCACAACGAAGAGTAGCCACAGCTCGCTACAAGTAGAGAAAGCCTCTGTGCAACAAAGAAGACCCAACACAGCCAAAAATAAATAAAAAAATAAAATTTATTTTAAAAAATAATATAATATTACATATCCCATGTGCATGATAAGGGTAGAAAGGGTAGAAAATATATTTGTGGAGTTTGAGACCTTCAAGATGGCCGAAGAGTAAGACGTGGCAATCAACTTCCTCCCCACAAACACATCAGACACACATCTACATGTGGAACAACTCCTACAGAACACCTACTGAATGCTGGCAGAAGACCTCAGACTTCCCCAAAATGCAAGAAACTCCCCACGTATCTGGGTAAGGCAAAGGAAAAAAGAAAAAAACAGAGACAAAAGAATAGGGACGGGACCTGCACCACCGGGAGGGAGCCGTGAAGGAGGAAAAGTTTCCACACACTAAGAAGTGCCTTCATTGGTAGAGAGAGGGTGTGGCGTATGGGAAGCTTCAGAGCCACGGAGGAGAGTGCAGCAAAACGGAGGGGTGCAGAGGGCAAAGCAGAGAGATTCTCACACAGAGGATCGGTGCTGAGCAGCACTCACCAGCCTGAGAGGCTTGTGTGCTCAGTCTCCAGAATGGGTCGGGGCTGGGAGCTGAGGCTGGGGATTCGGAGGTCAGATCCCAGGGAGAGGACAGGGGTTGGCTGCGTGAACACAGACTGAAGGGGGCTAGTGCGCCACAGCTAGCCAGGAGGGAGTCTGGGAAAAAGTCTGTACCTGCCTAAGAGGCAAGAGACAATTGTTTCAGGGTGCACGAGGAGAGAGGATTCAGAGCACTGCCTAAATTAGCTCCAGAGAGGGGCACAAGCCATGGCTATCAGAGCAGATACAAGAGACGGGCATGAAATGCTAAGGCTGCTACTGCAGCCACCAAGAAGCCTGGTGTGCAAGCAAAGGTCACTATCCACAGCTTCCCTCCCAGGATCCTGTGCAGCCCACTACTGCCAGGGTCCCGTGATCTAGGGACAATTTCCTAGGGAGAACACAGGGTGCACCTCAGGCTGTTGCAACGTCATGCCAGACTCTGCTGCTTCAGGCTCACCCCGCATTCCGTACTCCTCCTTTCCCCCGGCCTGAGTGAGCCAGAGCCCCCTAATTAGTTGCTACTTTAACCCCATCCTGTCGGAGTGAAGAACAGATGCCCTCAGGTGACCTACAGGCAGCGGTGGGGCCAAATCCAAAGCTGAATCCCAGGAGCTGTGCAAACAAAGAAGAGAAAGGGAAATCTCTGCCAGCAGCCTCAGGAGCAGTGGATTAAATCTCCACAATCGACTTGATGTACCTTGCATCTGTGGAATACCTGGATAGACAATGAATCATCCCAAAATTGAGGCAGTGGTCTTTGGGAGCAACAATATATATATTGTTTTCTTTTTTCTCTTTTTGTGAGTGTGTATGTGTATGCTTCTTTGTGTGCTTTTGTCTGTATAGCTTTGTTTTTACCATTTATCTTAGGGTTGTACCTGTCCATTTTTGTTGTTATTGTTAAGTATAGTTTTTAGTGCTTGTTACCATTGGTGGATTCATTTTCTGGTTTGGTTGCTCTCTTCTTTCTTCTCTTCTTTTTTTTTCTCCTTTTTTATGACTTTTTAATTTTTTAGTTTTAATAGTTAATTTTAATAACTTTCTTTTATTTTATTATTTTTTCTTTTTGTCTTTCTTATTTTCTCCTTCTTCTTCTGAGTCATGTGGCTGATAGGGTCTTGGTGCTCCAGCCGAGTGTCAGGCTGTGCCACTGAGGTGGGAGAGCTGAGTTCAAAACATTGGTCTACCAGAGAGCATCCGGCTTCATGTAATATCAAACAGTAAAAGCTCTCCCAAAGATCTCCATCTTAATGCTAAGACCCAGCTCTACTCAACAACCAGCAAGCTACAGTGCTGGACACCCTATGTCAAACAACTAGAAAGACAGGAACAGAACTCCACCCATTAGGAGAGAGGCTGCCTAAAATCATAATAAGTTCACAGACACACCACCAGACGTGGTCCTGCCCACCAGAAAGACAATATCCAGACTCGTCCACCAGAACACAGGCACTAGACGCCTCCACCAGGAAGGATACACAACCCACTGAACCAACCTTAGCCACTGGAGGCAGAAAACAAAAACAGTGGGAGAAACGAACCTGCAGCCTGCAAAAAGGAGACTGCAAACACAGTAAGTTAAGCAAAATGAGAAGACAGAGAAACACACAGAAGGTGAAGGAGCAAGGTAAAAACCACCAAACCAAAAAAAATGAAGAGGAAATAGGCAATCTACCTGAAAAAGAATTCAGAGTAATGATATTAAAGATGATCCAAACTCTTGGAAAGAGAATAGAGAAAATACAAGAAACATTTAACAAGGACCTAGAAGAACTAAAGAGCAAACAAACAATGATGAACAACACAATAAATGAAATTAAAAATTCTCTAGAAGGAATCAGTAACAGAATAACTGAGGCAGAATAATGGATAAGTGACCTGAAAGAGAAAACAGTGGAAAAAACTACCACAGAGAAAAATAAAGAAAAAAGAATGAAAAGAATTGAGGACAGTTTCAGAGACATCTGGGGCAACAGTAAACGCAACAACATTCAAATTATAGGGGTCCCAGAAGAAGAAGAGAAAAAAGAAAGGGACTGAGAAAATATTTGAAGAGATTATAATTGAAAACTTCCCTAATATGGGAAAGGAAATAGTTAATCAAGTCCAGGAAGCACAGAGAATCCCATACAGGATAAATCCAAGGAGAAACACAGGAAGACATATATTAATCAAACTATCAAAAACTAAATAAAAAGAAAACATATTAAATGTAGCTAGGGAAAAACAACAACTACCACATAAGTGAATCCCCATAAGGTTAACAGCTAATCTTTCAGCAGAAACTCTGAAAGCCAGAAGGGAGTAGCAGGACATATTTAAAGTGATGAAAGAGAATAACCTACAACCAAGATTACTCTACCCAGCAAGGGTCTCACTCAGATTTGACGGAGAAATTAAAAGCTTTACAGAAAAACAAAAGCTAAGAGAATTCAGCACCACCAAACCAGCTTTACAACAAATGTTAAAGGAACTTCTCTAGGCATGAAACACAAGGGAAGGAAAAGACCTACAATAACAAACCCAAAACAATTAAGAAAATGGTAATAGGAACACACATATCGATAACTACCTTGAATGTAAATGTATTAAATGCTCCCACAAAAAGACATAGACTGCCTGAATGGATACAAAAACACGACCTGTACATATGCTGTCTACAAGAGACACACTTTGGACCTAGGGACACATACACACTGAAAGTGAGGGGATGGACAAACATATTCCATGCAAATGGAAACCAAAAGAAAGCTGGGGTAGCAATTCTCATATCAGACAAAATAGACTTTAAAAGAAAGACTATTACAAGAGACAAAGAAAGACACTACATAATGATCAAGGGATCAATCCAAGAAGAAGATATAACAATTGTAAATATTTATGCACCCAACAGAGGAGCACCTCAATACATAAGGCAAATGCTAACAGTCATAAAAGAGGAAGTCAACAGTAACACAATCATAGTAGGGGAGTTTAACGCCCTTCTTTCACCAATGGACAGATCAGAGAAGTAAAAGAAAGCGATAGAATCCAAATCAGAAAAGAAAAAAGCAAAACTGTCACTGTTTGCAGGTGACATGACACTATACACAGAGAATCCTAAAGATGCTACCAGAAAACACTAGAGCTAATCAATAAATTTGGTAAAATAGCAGGATACAAAATCAATGCAGATAAATTTCTTGCATTCCTCTACACAAATGATGAAAAATCCTAAAAAGAAATTAAGGAAACACTCCCATTAACCACTGCAAGAAAGAGAATAAAACACCTTGGAATATACCTATCTAATGAGACAGAAGACCTGTATGCAGAAAACTATAAGACACAAATGAATAACTTAAAGATGGTACAAACAGATGGAGGGACATTCTTGGATTGGAAGAATCAATACTGTGATAATGACTATACTACCCAAAACAATCTACAGATTCAAAGCAATCCTTATCAAACTAACGATGGCATTTCTCACAGAACTAGAACAAAAAATTCCACAGTTTGTATGGAAACACAAAAGACCCTGAATAGCCAAAGCACTCTTGAGAAAGAAAAAAGGAGCTGGAGGAATGAGGCTCCCTGATTTCAGACTATACTACAAAGCTACAGTCATGAAAACATTATGGTACTGGCACAAAAACAGAAATATAGATCAGTGGAACAGGATAGAAAGCCCAGATATTAACCAACACACATATAGTCACCTTATCATTGATAAAGGAGACAAGAATATACAATGGAGAAAAAGCCTTTTCAATAAGTGATGCTGGGAAAACTCTACAGCTGCATGTAAAATAATGAAATTAGAACACTTCCTAACACCATACACAAAAATAAACTCAAAATGGATTAAAGACCTAAATGTAAGACCAGGTACTATAAAACTTTTAGAGGAAAACATAGGCAGAACACTCTATGACAGAAATCCCAGCAAGATCCTTTTTGATGCACCTCCTAAAGAAATGGAAGTAGAAACAAAAATAAATAAATGGGACCTAATGAAGCTTTAAACCTTTTGCATAACAAAGGAAACCACAAACAAAATGAAAAGACAACACTCAGAATGGGAGAAAATATTTGCAAATGAAGCAACTGACAAAGGATTAATCTCCAAAATGTACAAGCAGCTCATGCAGCTCAATTAAAAAAAAAATCCAAAAATGGCAGAAGACCTAAATAGATATTTCTCCAAAGAAGATATACAAATTGTCAACAAACACATGAAAGGATGCTCAACATCATTAATTATTAGAGAAATGAAAATAAAAACCACAATGAGTTATCACCTCACACCAGTCAGAATGGCCATCATCAAAAAATCTACAAACAGTAAATGCTAGATAGGGTGTGGAGGAAAGGGAACCCTCTTGCCCTGTTGGTGGGAATGTAAATTTATACAGCCACTATGGAGAACAGTATGGAGGTTCCTTAAAAACTAAAGTAGAACTATCATATGACCTAACAATCCCACTACTGGGCATTTACTCTGAGAAAACCATAATTCAAAAAGAGACATGCACCACAATGTTCATTGCAATATTGTTTCCAATAGCCAGGACATGGAATTAACCTAAGTGTCCACCGACAGATGAATGAATAAAGAAAATGTGGCACATATATACAATGGAATATTACTCATCCATAAAAGGAAACGAAATTGAGTTATTTGTAGTGCAGTGGATGGACTTAGAGTCTGTCATACAGAGTAAAGTAAGTCAGAAAGAGAAAAACAAATACAATATGCTAACAAATATATATGGAATCTAAAGAAAATAAATGGTTCTGATGAACATAGGGGCAGGACAGGAATAAATACTCAGATGTAGAGAATGGACTTTAGGACAAGGGGAGGGGGAAGGGTAAGCTGGGATGAAGTGAGAGAGTAGCATTGACATATATACACTACCAAATATAAAATAGATAGCTAGTGGGAAGCAGCTACATAGCACTGGGAGTTCAGCTCGGTGCTTTGTGACCACCTAAGTGGTAGGATACGGAGGGTGGGAGGGAGGCACAAGAGGGAGGGGATATGGGGATATTTGCATACATATAGCTAATTCACTTTGTTATACAGCAGAAACTAACACAACATTGCAAAGCAATTATATTCCAATAAGGATGTTTAAAAAGAAAGAATGAAAAAGAAAAGTGGTAACATAGAAAAAATATAAATTTTAAATGTGTGAATATAAGAAAAAAATAGTGATTATCTTCAGATGACAGAGGTCCTTTCACCATAATCCTTAACACCTACACTGGCTTTCACCTTTAGGAGTTTCCAGAGCTCCAAACAACATCCCTATCTGCCAGTGAAACCTCAAGAACCATTTTGACTGCTAGAATATATTTTCCAAATGGCAGAGCCATTTGCAAAGAGGCCTGGACCCGTTGAAGAAACTTCTCTTGTTTTAGGACCCACTCAAAGCTAACAGCTTTTTAGATCACCTGATATATGTGATAGAGTAATAATTCAAAGAGGAATATATTGTCCTCAAAATTCAAAAGGCCAACCAAGTGATAGGCTTCTTTCTTGAATTGTAGGATGACCAGATGGATCAACTTAATCTTCACTTTGAAAAGGGGGATCTGTTCATGACCTATCATACTGGGTCTCTAGAAATTCCTCTTAGGTAAAATTCCTCTGAAATTTAGTTGTATTTTTTCCCTATCATCTCCCATGAAAATTTATGAATAGGTCTAGAGTATTTGGTGTTTTTGCTCAGTAGATGCAACCAACATAATGGCATTAATGTAATAGACCAGATCTAGCGTTATACACCAAGAAGTTGGTGAGAAGGGGTCTCTCTGTGGACTAACTCAGAAGTTGGGGAAGCTGGGAGGTCATAGCATCAGCATCAGTTTCTAGTACTAGAACATCCTCAGGGGGCTCAGGTGGTGGTGTCCGGTGTGGAGCCATGCTGCCATTTCCAGTTGAGGCCAGGTGGTAAGGGGAAAAGGATAAGAACCTGATGCCCTACACTATCTTCTCCCTTCATGATGGCCAGTGGAGGAGCGTCAGGGTGTGAGCGCTCCTGGGACTGGAATTCCTGATAGTCAGGCATAGTAGTACAGGGGAAGCAAGGTGTTTCTCCTCATTATCACCTGAGTCAGTGAGTTATGCACCTGTGGGGAGTCAGATGGTCCCCTCCCCTTTGAGTCTCTTGGCTCCTTCATTGACTTGGGGTCCAATCTTCTCTGTGAGCAAAAAATAAGAGGGTGATAAGAGGCAGAAATGTACACAAAAAACACCCATATGTTGGAGGGGGAAGAAAAAGAGTGAGTGAGCAGTAGAGCAGTGCTTCCTAAACACTCTCACTTCATGGCACACGTGGAGAAGATTTTGTGAAGAACACGTGTAGGTACAAGAGTGTTTGGCCAAGGCCCACCCAGCTGCCCTGCGGACATTGTGCACCATTATCTCCACGCATCTGTTATCTATGCTGATTGGGAAGCTGGGGAGAGATGGTTTCCACTGAAAGAGACAAGGGAATAGGAATTGTGTTCAGAGGTAGAAATAGAAACAGAAGCTGGGGATACTACCTAGGACAAGGAGGGCAAGGGCCTCCCTGGAGAGAGGGAGAAGGTCCAACATCTACAGCTGACTGTGCCTTGTGGTTTCATCCAAAAAATTCTCCTCTGATTTACAGTTCCTAAGAGGAGCAGACATGTCATCTCAGGAAAAGTGACACCTGAGAATGCAGGTGCAGCCCTTGAGAATGAGGAGAAGGGACATCCAGGTGGGGGAGAGGTACCACTCTGGATTTCCTGACAAGTGACCTTCTCTGTCCCTCCCACCATCCTGGGCAGCAACCGTCCAGATGCAGGAAATGCAGAGGGAGGGAGAAACTCCAGGGCTGGCACTGCCACTTACCTTCCTTCCTGCCCTGGCAACACTGGCAAAGGAGGCCTCCAGGGCTGCCCTTGAAGGCCTCCAGCTGCAGGGACATGTCACGGCTTCTGGGAACTGTTGCTGGGAGGGTCAATGGGGGAGAAAACAGGGGCATCAGGATGTCTCTCTTTCCGTGATTAGGAGCCCACCAGGAGCCAGAGCCCTGCGGCACCACCTCCTGCCCTGAGACTCCTACTGTTTTCTGGGAAAGGCTCTTCAACTCCTGGGGAGGCAACATCTCAAGGCTGGGATCCCTCCAAGCCCATTTTGGAAATCTTCAGCAGGGTGTTTTCAGATGCTCCAGCCCTTCTAGCCCGCTTAGGTGCACTGGGTGTGTTCCTTGACCCTTAGCACCCCTTCTCCAACGTGACCCCAGCCTCTGGCCTGAAGGGGGTCCTGACAACTCATAGCAGAAAACAAAAGATGCTGGCAACTTGAAGCGTGTCTTTCCCACACAGAAATGGTAGCTTAATATGAGCCAGTCCTTCACCTGGAGAAGGAATTTTTAACAGTGGGGACATCAGACATCTGGGATAAGGCAGCATCTGGAAAGAGGCGGGAGTTTATTTGCAAAGGCCGGGGCTTTCCTAGGCCCCTGACATCCCAGCCAAAGCAGCTACTCACACCCTTTCTTCCCTGATGCCCTGGCTACCGTGAGAAGCCGGCATCCTAGGAAGGAGCAAAAATGGTTCCCGGTAGGGGCGGAGCAGCCTTCTCTGAACAGGAGGCCTGGGCAGGGCCATTCAGAAGCGCCTGTTTCTGGAGAGTTCTGCACGCAGAAACTACATAGATTAAGTGGACACTCTTCAGTCCAACTGCGAAAGCCCATTCAGAGCCTTTCTGGGTTGCCCTGGAAACCCCAACGGAAGCAACTGTCACTGGATGGGGGAGGGGCTCCCAGCCCGATAGGGCATTGGTCCCCTCCACTGTCCCACTCACCATCCTGCTGTCCTGTGGGGGGTCACAGCTCTGAGACCTGAAGGGAGGAACCTCATGGCTCCCACCTGTCCTGGGGGAAACAAGGGCTCAGAGACACCACTGGATAGCTTGGGGGCTGCACAAATATGCCTCCTCAACTAATAGGTCCTTAAGAATAAATTGTATGAATGTACAAATATATACAATTGTATCGAGAGACTATATAGCGTGGCCGTGGCCTACCAGAAACAAGTTTGCTAGCAAGGGGCTGGGCTGTACAGTAGAGAGCACCTGGGCTACAGAGGAACCCCACAGCTGGCCTCTGAGCTCAGGTTTCGGGCAGAGAGGAACCCAAAGTGCAGAGGCAGCAAGGACACCAGGCAGTGTCTGCCAAGTCGTGCCCTCCCACTGACCCCACGTCCCCTAAGCCTCATGAACCCCAGTTCTTATGAAAGGAAAGAGATGAATACACAGGAGTAAAGGGCACAGGGTCCGCGTGGGTGGAGAGGATGGAGAAACTTATAGAAATAAAGTAGACAAGAGAGAACCTCGGGCAAGATTGGGTGGTGCAGCTGAAAGGGAGGGGAAATGATGGGAAGCCATAAAAGAGCAAGAGTTGGTGGTGGTGGGGAGAGGGAGGAAAGAAAGGTAGAGACCCAGAGGTGCTACTGAAGGTGAATGCTGAAGCCCAGACTGGACTGGCCAGGGCTGGTGGGCTGCCCCCCAGTCCCTGAAAGATGGCTTCCTGTTCCAGGTCATCACTCAGAGGGAGGGAGAGGCAGACAGAGGGTGGAGCAAAGGGGAAGAGCCACAGCATGACAGAAGACAGACAGCCCCAAAGTGCCCTTCTCTCTTCTTTGTCCCTGGTCCCCAACCCTCCCAGAGCCCACAAACCATAGGAGGGAAGGGGACCGGATAAGGTGGGGTGGAAAGATGGGAGCTGAACATCCTTCCAGAAAGAAATTATAGCTTAACAGTAATCAGTTCAGTAACCAGGAAACAGCCCTATAATGGTGGAGAGTTAAGCATCCAGTATAAAGCCCTGTGGGAGGGGCATGGTCAGGCTTGGGAGACTTTCTGAACCCCTCAATGTCCAACCTGGGTCAGCCCTTAGGGGAGCCCAAGAGGAAGCCAGGTCTGAGAGAGACCCAGAAATAGCTCCCAGGCTCGGAAGGAGGTTGAGTTGCCTCCTCCAGGAAGGCTGCCTAAAGAATTGTGGGTCCAGACATGGCAGGGAACAGGCAGGAGAGAGGGCTGCCACGGCCTATGCTCTTTCCCCGGACAGCCCCTGCCAGGCTGCTCAGGAAACCCCAGCCAGAGCAACTGCCACTTTTCCTTCCTGCCATCATGGCCGTGGGGGCAACTTCTTCTGGGCCCCTCCAGTGGTCCTCCTGCCCACCAGCTCTGCTGAGCTAAGATCATCCAGTGCCCTGGATGGAGACAGGCCATGAACAGCGATGGAAATTGCAATCATGTGCCCTGGTGGGAGTGTGGTCTCAAGGAGGTTGCTAAATGACTCTCACCGTGGCTCAGTGACCGTCAGCCAAGCGGGAAGAGTTGGATTTGGATTTCTTTTCAGGCAGGGGTGAGGGAACACCTAACTCTGGTGTTGCTCTTGGAGCATGCTCATGGGGAGAGACCCAGCAGACCTGGGACCAAAGATTTTGTGGGAGGGTCCCATCACAGGACTGTCCCAGTAAACCAACTCCCAGCTGCTGGGCATCTCAGCAGCCGGAGAGTTCTGCCCTCACTTCCCTTTTGATTTCCCTGTTGCCACCATCCTCTGCTATCTGTTCAGGAATTCACCCACCCACCTGTAAGCTCATTGCAGTATCAAATATTTGTTGAGATTTGCTGGGCAGTGGTGATACAAAGATGAATGGGACAAAGTTCATGCATTCAAGTACCTTCCTCCATAGTGAGAAAAGGCAGATTGACATGCTGAGAATGAATACAAATACAAGGCCAGGCTGATGGCTCAGATATAAGTGCTCAGTAGTCCTGCACGCCCCCCACCCCCACCCCAGGTAGATACATCTACTCAGAGAAAACCAACACTCAAAAAATACTCTCGGGGCACCCTGTCAATCAGGAAATAGTGAGTCTTCCCTGGGCCCAGGCAGGAAGTTGGAATGGAGAAGGTTCTTTGCCCACCCAGGAGTTGGGTCTAAAAGAAAAACCCAGTTGCCTGTATTATCAGGGTACTGATCTTGAGCAGCACTGATGTTGGGGGAAAGGATTCTACTTGGGGCTTTTACAGTCCAATGGGAGTGGCCTCCAGGGAACCCACTGAACATACCTGGAAATGCTGGAGACCCAAGAATTTATAAGGTCTCTTGAGGGTGTCATATGGGTTTATCAGGGACAAGGCTCAGAGGCTTCCTGAGTTCAGCACAGGACCATCAAAGGAGGAACAGGGAAGCTCCAAAGATCTAGGTTTTGGGGATGTGGGTGCTCACAGGGACTGAGGTTGTGTTTGGAAGCTGCCTCCTTGGTATCCCCAGTTAAAAGGCAGAGGCCAAGGGCTGGTCCCAGGAAGATGGTGACAGCCCAGATGATGGCCAGTGGGGAGTCCTGGAGACTCACAGAGAGATCCAGGAAAAGGTGGGGTGACACTGGAGTATCACAAAGATGGTGTTTCCTGGCCATCAGAAACCGGGCCTGGGGAAGAGGAAGCTGTCCCTTCCTCAGCTGGGAGGGTGGGAGGATAGATTGGAGCCACCTGGAGTCCCTTCCTCCCTGCTGCTCCTGCTACAGGCCATCACTTCTGGGGAAGGGGTCCCTACAGAGAGCTGTTGAATCAGTCTCAGAAACCCAGAGAACCCGGGACTCTGGAGAGAGGGAGAAATGGGCAGGAAAAAAAGAGCTGGGGATGCTGAAGTCCCATGTGCAGAGAGAAAGAGAGAGAGAGAGGCCACAGCCAGAAGAGAGCTGGAGAAAAGAATCAAGATGAGAAACATGTATACAAAAGAGGAAACAGGAGAAGAGAGGGAAGGACAGTGCCCCTCCAGGGGACCAGAGTCAGAGGGAAATTAGGGCAAGGAGAGAAGTGCAGAACAAGCTGGCTGGCTGGACCTTGCCCAGAGAGCAAAGCCGTGGGGAGCAGAGTCTTCGGGGTCCAGGCAGCAGCTGGGAGGAGGCCGGGATGGCCAGGTGAACCAGATGCTGAGTTTGGCGAGGGAAGCTGTCCTGCTGGAGCCGGACTCAGGGTGCTCCAGGCCAGTGTGCAGATGGGGTCTTCCTTTGCCCTCATCGGCTCTGAATTCAGGACTAGTTTCTCTTAGATCTAGTCCAATATAGATGAAGAGAAAAAGAGGAGGTCCCAGCAGGAGGTCATGAGACCAAGGTTGCACTGTGCAGGCATCCCTTGGGGCAAAGCTCATTTCCAGCCTGTGAGGGTCCCCTCTGGGACCTGCTGGGATCGTGTCCTGGGCCAGCTCAGAGCCCTACTGGGACAGCAGGAGACTTTCCGGAGCCTCCCTCCCACCGTGCCTCTCTTCCCAGCCCTGTCTAGGTGCCCTTGCCAGGGATGTTTGAGCTTCCTGCTTCACAGTCTCACAGTCAAAGCAGGGCCCCAGCCCCCCAGCCTGAGGAGGAGTGCCCGCAGCCCTCTGCCTCTTATTTAATGCAGAGAGATGGCATCTTAGCAACGACCTGTTTCCCACTGAGAAGAACAAAACGGGACAGTCCGAGCAGAGAGGTCTTCTTTGGGACTGGGAAAGGGAGGTGTGAGACATAAGGTTGTTTCCAGAGAAGCAGGATCCTGAGTGCCCCCCTTCCCCTTAAGCTCAGATGGCCCTGAGAATCCAAAGCCTGGAGCAAGCAGTCCAGCACAGAGACAACCTTCGGGGGAGACTCTGGGCAGCTGTGTGCCCAGGAACCACACGGAATAAGCAGTTTGGTATATGTGCCAGAGGCCGGTCCCTGCTGGAGTCCGAGACAACCTGCCCTGGAGCCCCTGCTGAGGGTCATTGCCACCACAGGGCCCTGTCTGTCTCCCAGCCCACTCCCCAGACCACCCCTCTTCCTGGGTCCAAGGGACCGAAACCAAGCTCCCCAGCTCCTCCTGCCACAGGGCTCTGATGACCCCAAGGCCTGAGATAGAGACCAGAGCTAGAAGATAGTCCAAGCGCCCCTATGGCAGCATGGCTGGGAAATAAAGGGTCTCGGGACAAAATTGGGGTGCTTGGGAAGTGGTCAAGTCACAGTTCAGTTCAAGAAGTGAGCAGCAGGCTGGATCAGGGGTCAGGTTTAGGCTTTCTCTTCAGCCAGGCGAACAAGATGGTTTTCTCTGATCAGCTGATTTGACTATTCAAGCGGTAAGAGACACACCACCTTGGAGTCTGTATTCTTATCTCCTTGGATAAGAGGAATATGTCCCCGTTAGCTTGTACTCCAAGCGTGGGTCCCCCAGAACTTCTCCCAGGAAAGAAACTCAGGACTGAAGGCCTGGCTGTACAGGAAACCACCAATTTCCTCTTTGAATGAAGCCATGAGACACAAAAGACTCCAGTTTAGCTGACCCTCTTGCACCCACCTGTGGACGTTCTTCATGAAGGAGGCGTGAACATGGAGTGCAGGAGAGATGCCCTTGGCCTTAGGAGGCCCAGCCCCTGCTGCTGTTATCAGGAGCTGCCCCTCTGGACCCAGAACGATAGCATTGCCCGAAGGGCTGGCTCTATGGGAAACCACCAATTTCCTCTTTCAATGGAGTTATGAAATACAGCAGACTCCAGAAGAGCTGACCCTCTTGCACCCACCTGTGGGAGCGATTCATCAATGAGACGTGAAAATGAAGTGCAAGAGAGATGCCCTTGGTCTTAGGAGGCCCAGCCCCTGCTGCTGTTCTCAGGAGCTGCCCCTCTGGACCCAGAACCATAGCCTTGTCCGAAGGGCTGGCTCTATAGGAAACGACAAAATTCCTCTTTCAATGGAGTTATGAAATAAAGAAGACTCCAGAAGAGTTGACCCTCTTGCACCCACCTGTGGAAGCGACTCATCAATGAGGCATGAAAATGGAGTGCAGGAGATGCCCTTAGCCTTAAGAGGCCCAGAAACTGCTCCTGTTCTCAGGAGCTGCCCCTATGGACTCACACCCATAGCGTTGCCTGAAGGACTGGCTGTATACGAAACCACCAATTGCCTCTTTCAATGAGGTTATGAAATAGAGCAGACTCCAGAAAAGCTAACCCACTTGCACCCACCTGTAGAAGTGGCTCATTAATGAGGAATGAACATGGAGTGCAGAACAGATGCCCTTGGTCTTAGGAGGCGCAGACCCTGCTGCTGTTCTCAGGAGCTGCCCCCTGGACCTGGATCCACAGCCTAGCCCGAAGGGCTGGCTGTACAGGAAACCACCAATTTCCTCTTTGAAAGAAACCATGAGCCACACAAAACTCCAGTTTAACTGACCGACTTGCACCCACCTATGAAGGTGCTTCATGAAGGAGGTGTGAACATGGAGTGCAGGACAGATGCCCTTGGTCTTAAGAGGACCATCCCCTGCTTCTGTTCTCAGGAGTTGCCCCTCTGGACCCAGAACCATAGCCTTGCCCAAAGGACAGGCTCTATAGGAAACCACCAAATTCCTCTTTCAATGGAGTCAAGAATTACAGCAGACTCCAGAATAGCTGACCCTCTTGCAGCCACTTGTGGAAGTGACTCATCAATCAGGCGTGAAAATGGAGTGCAGGAGATGCCCTTGGTCTTAGGAGGCCCAGACACTGCTGCTATTCTCAGGAGATGTCCCTCTGGACTCAAAACCTTAGCCTTGCCTGAAGGGCTGGGTGTATAGGAAACCACCAATTTCCTCTTTCAATGAAGCCATGAGCCAGTGAAGACTCCAGTTTAGCTGACCCTCTTGCACCCACCTACGAAGGTGATTCATGAAGGAGGCGAGAAAATGGAGTGCAGGATAGATGCCCTGGGTCTTAGGAGGCCAAGAACATACTGATGATCTCAGGAGCTGCCCCTCTGGGTGCAGACCCGTAGCATTGCCCGAAGGCAGGGGTGTATAGGAATCCACCAATTTCCTCTTCGAATGAAACCATGAGCCACACAGGGCTCCAGGTAATCTGACCTTCTTGAACCCACCTATGAAGGGATTTGTTGAAGGAGGCGTGAATATGGAGTGCCGGAGAGATGCACTTGGTCTTAGGAGGCTCATTCCCTGCTGCTGTTCTCAGAAGCTGCCCCTCTGTACCCAAAACCATAACCTTGCCCAAATGGCAGGCTCTATAGGAAACCACCAATTTCCTATTTCAATGGAGTTATGAAATACAACAGATTCCAGAATAGCTGACCCTCTTGCACCCACTTGTGGAAGCGACTCATCAATGAGGTGTGCAAATGGAGTGCAGCAGATGCCCTTGGTCTTAGGAGGCCCAGACACTACTGCTGTTCTCAGGAGCTGCCCCTGTGGACCCAGAACCATAGCCTTGCCCGAAGGGCAGGCTCTATAGGAAACCAACAATTTCCTCTTTCAAAGGAGTTATGAAATAGAGCAGACTCCAGAATAGCTGTACCTCTTGCACCCACCTGTGGATGTGACTCATCAATGAGGCGTGAACATGGAGTGCAGGACAGATGCCCTTGTTCATAGGAGGCCCAGCCCCCGCTGCTGTTTTCAGGAGCTACCCCTCTGGTCCCAGAACTGTATCCTTTACCTAAGGGCTGGGTGTATAGGAAACCAGTAATTTCCTCCTTCAATGAAGCCATGAGCCACACAAGACTCCAGTTTACCTGACCCTTTTGAACATACCTATGGAGGCATTTCATGAAAGAGGCGAGAACATGGGGTGCAGGAGAGAAGCCCTTGGTCTTAAGAGGCCCATCACCTGCAGCTGTTCGCAGGAGCTGCCCCTCTGTACCCAGAACCATAGTCTTGCCCGAAGGGCTCGCTGTATAGGAAACCACCAATTTCCTCTTTCCATGAAGTTATGAAACATAGCAGACTCCGGAATAAATGATGCACTTGCACCCACCTGTGGAAGCGACTCATCAGTGAGATGTGAACATGGAGTGCAAGAGAGGTGCCCTTGGTTTAAGGGGGCCCAGCCACTGCTGCTGTTCTCAGGACCTGCCCCTCTGGGCCTGGACTCATAGCCTTGCCCGAAGGGCTGGCTGTATAGGACGCCACCAATTTCCTCTTTGAAAGAAGCCATGAGCCACAAAAAACTCCAGTTTAACTGACCCATGGCCCCCACCTTTGAAAGTGCTTCATGAAGGAGGCATAAACATGGAGTTAAGGAGAGATGCCCTTGGTCTTAGGACCCACAGCCCCTGCTGCTGTTCTCAGGAGCTGACCCTCTGGACACAGACCCATAGCCTTGCCCGAAGGGCTGGCCCTATAGGAAACCACCAATTTCCTCTTTCAATGGAGTTGTGAAATACAGCAGACTCCAGAATAGCTATACCTCTTGCACCCACCTGTGGAAATGACTCATCAATGAGGCGTGAAAATGCAGTGCAGGAGATGACTTTGGTCTTACGAGGCCAGACACGGCTCCTGTCTCTGGAGCTGCCCCTCTGTACCCAGACCCATAGCCTTGCACCAAGAGCTGGGTGTATAGGAAACCACCAATTTCCTCTTTGAATGAAGCCATGAGCCACACAAGACTCCAGTTTACCTGACCCTCTTGAACCCACCTATGGTAGCATTTCATGAAAGAAGCATGAACATGGAGTGTAGGAGATATGCCCTTGGATTTAAGAGACCCATAACCTGCTGCTGTTCTCAGGAGCTGTCCCTCTGGACCCAGATCCATAGCCTTTCACGAAGGACTGGCTGTATAGGAAACCACCAACTTCCACTTTCAATGAAGCTATGAATGACAGAAGACTCTTGAATAGCTGACTAACTTGCACCCACCTGTGGAAGCGACTCATCAATGAGGCGTGAACATGGAGTGCAGGACAGATGCCCTTGTTCTTAGGAGGCCCAGAACATGCTGATGTTCTCAGGAGCTGACCCTCTGGTGCCAGAACCGTATCCTTTCCCTAAGGGCTGGGTGTATAGGAAACCAGTAAATTCCTCCTTCAATGAAGCCATGAGCCACACAAGACTCCAGTTTATCTGACCCTCTTGAACGTACCTATGGAGGCATTTCATGAAAGAGGCGTGAACATGGAGTGCAGGAGAGAAGGCCTTGGTCTTATGAGGCCCATCACCTGCCGCTGTTCGTAGGAGCTGCCCCTCTGTACCCAGAACCATAGTCTTGCCCAAAGTTCTGGCTGTATAGGAAACCAGCAATTTCCCCTTTCAATGAAGTTATGAAACATAGCAGACTCCAGAATAGATGACGCACTTGCACCCACCTGTGGAAACGACTCATCAATGAGGCCTGAACATGGAGTGCAGGACAGATGCCCTTGTTCTTAGGAGGCCCAGAACATGCTGATGTTTTCAGGAGCTGCCCCTGTGGTCCCAGAACCGTATCCTTTCCCTAAGGGCTGGGTGTATAGGAAACCGGTAATTTCCTCCTTCAATGAAGCCATGAGCCACACAAGACTCCAGTTTATCTCACCCACTTGAAAGTATATATGGAGGCATTTCATGAAAGAGGCGTGAACATGGAGTGCAGGAGAGAAGCCCTTGGTCTTATGAGGCCCATCACCTGCTGCTGTTCGTAGGAGCTGCTCCTCTGTACCCAGACCCATAGTCTTGCCCGATGTTCTGGCTGTATAGGAAACCAGCAATTTCCTCTTTCAATGAAGTTATGAAACATAGCAGACTCCAGAATAGATGACGCACTTGAACCCACTTGTGGAAGCGACTCATCAATGAGGTGTGAACATGGAGTGCAAGAGAGATGCCCGTGGTCTTAGGAGGCCCAAACCCTGCTGCTGTTCTCAGGGGCTGACCCTCTGGTGCCAGACCCATAGCCTTGCCCGAAGGCCTGGGTGTATAGGAAACCACCAATTTCCTCTTTCAATGAAGTTATAAAACATAGCAGACTCCGGAATAAATGATGCACTTGCACCCACCTGTGGAAGCGACTCATCAATGAGGTGTGAACATGGAGTGCAAGAGAGGTGCCCTTGGTCTTAGGGGGCCCAGCCGCTGCTGCTGTTCTCAGGATCTGCCCCTCTGGGCCTGGACTCATAGCCTTGCCCGAAGGGCTGGCTGTATAGGACACCACCAATTTCCTCTTTGAAAGAAGCCATGAGCCACAAAAAACTCCAGTTTAACTGACCCCTTGCCCCAACCTATGAAAGTGCTTCATGAAGGAGGCATAAACATGGAGTTCAGGAGAGATTCACTTGGTCTTAGGACGCCTAGCCCCTGCTGCTGTTCTCAGGAGCTGACCCTCTGGACCCAGACCCATAGCCTTGCTCGAAGGGCTGGCTCTATAGGAAACCACAAATTTCCTCTTTGAATGAAGCCATGAGCCACATAAGACTCCAGTATACCTGACACTCCTGAACCCACCTATGGTAGCATTTCATGAAAGAAGCATGAACATGGAGTGTAGGAAATATGCCCTTGGATTTAAGAGACCCATAACCTGCTGCTGTTCCCAGGAGCTGTCCCTCTGGACCCAGATCCATAGACTTTCACGAAGGACTGGCTGTATAGGAAACCACCAATTTCCACTTTCAATGAAGCTATGAATGACAGAAGACTCCTGAATAGCTGACTAACTTGCACCCACCTGTGGAAGTGACTCATCAATGAGGCGTGAACATGGAGTGCTGGACAGATGCCCTTGGTCTTAGGAGGGCAATACCATGCTGCTGTTCTCAGTAACTGCCCCTCTGGGCCCAGAACCATAGCCTTGCCCGAAGGGCTGGGTGTATAGGAAACCACCAATTTCCTCTTTCAATGAAGCCATGAGCCAGTGAAGACTCCAGTTTAGCTGACCCTCTTGCACCCACCTACGAAGGCGCTTCATGGAGGAGGCTAGAAATTGGAGTGCAGGAGAGATGCCCTTGGCCTTAGGAGGCCGAGACTATGCTGATGTTCCCAGGAGCTGCCCCTATGGGTCCAGACCCCTAGCATTGCCCGAAAGGCTGGGTGTATAGCAATCCACCAATTTCCTCTTCCAATGAAGCCATGAGCCACACAAGGCTCCAGTTTATCTGACCCTCTTGAACTCACCTATGAAGGCTTTTGTTGAAGGAGGCGTGAACATGGAGTGCCGGAGAGATGCCCTTGGTCTTAGGAGGCCCATCCCCTGCTGCTGTTCTCAGGAGCTGCCCCTCTAGACCGAGAACCATAGGCTTGCCCAAAGTGCAGGTTCTATAGGAAACCACCAATTTCCTCTTTCAATGGAGATATGAAATAGAACAGACTCCAGAATAGCTGAACCTCTTGCACACATTTGTGGAACCGACTCATTAATGAGGCATGAAAATGGAGTGAAGGAGATGCCCTTGGTCTTAGGGGGCCGAGACCATGCTGATGTTCTCAGGAGCTGCCCCTCTGGACCCAGACCCATAGCCCTGCCAGAAGGGCTAGGTTTATAAGAAACCACCAATTTCCTCTTTGAAAGAAGTCATGAGCCACAAAACACTCCAGTTTAACTGACACATTGCCCCCACCTATGAAGGAGCTTCATGAAGGAGGCGTGTACATGGGGTGCAGGAGAGATGCCCTTGGTCTTAGGAGGCCCAGCGCCTGCTGCTGTCCTCAGGAGCTGCCCATCTGGACCCAGACCCATAGCCTTGCACAAAGGGCTGGCTCTATAGGAAACCACCAAATTCCTCTTTCAATGGAGTTATGAAATAGAGCAGACTCCAGAATAGCTGTCCCTCTTGCACCCACCTGTGGATGTGACTCATCAATGAGGTGAGAAAATGGAGTGCAGGACAGATGCCCTTGTTCTTCGAGGCACAGACCATGCTGATGTTCTCAGGAGCTGCCCCTCTGGTCCCAGAACCGTATCCTTTCCCTAAGGGCTGGGTGTATAGGAAACCAGAAATTTCCTGCTAGAATGAAGCCATGAGCCACACAAGACTCCAGTTTATCAGACCCACTTCAACGTACCTATGGAGGCATTTCATGAAAGAGGCATGAACATCGAGTGCAGAAGAGAAGCCCTTGGTCTTATGAGGCCCACCCCCTGCTGCTGTTCGAAGGAGCTGCCCCTCTGTTCCCAGAACCATAGTCTTGCCCAAAGGACTGGCTGTATAGGAAACCACCAATTTCCTCTTTCAATGAAGTTATGAAACATAGAAGACTCCAGAATAGATGACGCACTTGCACCCACATGTGGCAGCGACTCATCAATGAGGTGTGAACATGGAGTGCAGGAGATGCCCTTGGTCTTAGGAGGCCCAGGCCCTGCTGCTGTTCTCAGGGGCTGCCCATCTGGACACAGAACCATAGCCTTGCCTGAAGGGCTGCTTGTATAGGAAACCACCAATTTCCTCTTTGACTGAAGCCATGAGCCACACAAGACTCCAGATTATCTGACCCCCTTGAACCCACCTATGGTGGCATTTCATGAAAGAAGCATGAACATGGAGTGCAGGAGATAAGCCCCTGGTCTTAAGAGACCCAAACACTGCTGCTGTTCTCAGGAGCTGCCCCTCTGGACCCAGACCCATAGCCTTGCCCAAATGGCTGGGTGTATAGGAAACCACCAATTTCCTCTTTCAATGAAGCCATGAGCCACTGTAGAGTCCAATTTAGCTGACCCTCTTGCACCCACCTACGAAGGCGCTTCATGAAGGAGGGGAGAAAATGGAGTCCAGGAGAGATGCTCTTGGTCTTACGATGCCCAGACCATGCTGATGTTCTCAGGAGCTGCCCCTCTTGGTCCAGACCCCTAGCATTGCCCGAACGGCTGGGTGTATAGGAATCCACCCATTTCCTCTTCGAATGAAGCCATGAGGCAGACAAGGCTCCAGTTTATCTGACGCTCTTGAACTCACCTATGAAGGCATTTGTTGAAGGAGGCGTGAACATTGAGTGCTGGAGAGATGCGCTTGGTCTTAGGCGGCCCATCCCCTGCTGCTGTTCGCAGGAGCTGCCCCTCTGGACCCAGAACCATAGCCTTGCCCAAACGGCAGGCTCTATAGGAAACCACCAATTTCCTCTTTCAATGGAGTTATGAAATAGAGCAGACTCCAGAATAGCTGCCCCTCTTGCACCCACCTGTGGATGTGACTCATCAATGAGGCGTGAACATGGAGTGCAGGACAGATGCCCTTGTTCTTAGGAGGCCCAGAACATGCTGATGTTCTCAGGAGCTGACCCTCTGGTGCCAGAACCGTATCCTTTCCCTAAGGGCTGGGTGTATAGGAAACCAGTAAATTCCTCCTTCAATGAAGCCATGAGCCACACAAGACTCCAGTTTATCTGACCCTCTTGAACGTACCTATGGAGGCATTTCATGAAAGAGGCGTGAACATGGAGTGCAGGAGAGAAGCCCTTGGTCTTATGAGGCCCATCACCTGCTGCTGTTCGTAGGAGCTGCCCCTCTGTACCCAGACCCATAGTCTTGCCCAAAGTTCTGGCTGTATAGGAAACCAGCAATTTCCTCTTTCAATGAAGTTATGAAACATAGCAGACTCCAGAATAGATGACGCACTTGCACCCACCTGTGGAAACGACTCATCAATGAGGTGTGAATATGGAGTGGAAGAGAGATGCCCTTGGTCTTAGGAGGCCCAAACCCTGCTGCTGTTCTCAGGGGCTGACCCTCTGGTGCCAGACCCGTAGCCTTGCCCGAAGGCCTGGGTGTATAGGAAACCACCAATTTCCTCTTTTCATGAAGTTATGAAACATAGCAGACTCCGGAATAAATGATGCAATTGCACCCACCTGTGGAAATGACTCATCAATGAGGTGTGAATATGGAGTGCAAGAGAGGTGCCCTTGGTCTTAGGGGGCCCAGCCGCTGCTGCTGTTCTCAGGATCTGCCCCTCTGGGCCTGGACTCATAGCCTTGCCCGAAGGGCTGGCTGTATAGGACACCACCAATTTCCTCTTTGAAAGAAGCCATGAGCCACAAAAAACTCCAGTTTAACTGACCCATTGCCCCCACCTATGAAAGTGCTTCATGAAGGATGCGTAAACATGGAGTTCAGGAGAGATGCCCTTGGCCTTAGGAGGCCCAGCGCCTGCTGCTGTCCTCAGGAGCTGCCCATCTGGACCCAGACCCATAGCCTTGCACAAAGGGATGGCTCTATAGGAAACCACCAAATTCCTCTTTCAATGGAGTTATGAAATAGAGCAGACTCCAGAATAGCTGTCCCTCTTGCACCCACCCGTGGATGTGACTCATCAATGAGGTGAGAAAATGGAGTGCAGGACAGATGCCCTTGTTCTTCGAGGCACAGACCATGCTGATGTTCTCAGGAGCTGCCCCTCTGGTCCCAGAACCGTATCCTTTCACTAAGGGCTGGGTGTATAGGAAACCAGAAATTTCCTGCTAGAATGAAGCCATGAGCCACACAAGACTCCAGTTTATCAGACCCACTTCAACGTACCTATGGAGGCATTTCATGAAAGAGGCATGAACATCGAGTGCAGAAGAGAAGCCCTTGGTCTTATGAGGCCCATCCCCTGCTGCTGTTCGCAGGAGCTGCCCCTCTGTACCCAGAACCATAGTCTTGCCCAAAGGACTGGCTGTATAGGAAACCACCAATTTCCTCTTTCAATGAAGTTATGAAACATAGAAGACTCCAGAATAGATGACGCACTTGCACCCACATGTGGCAGCGACTCATCAATGAGGTGTGAACATGGAGTGCAGGAGATGCCCTTGGTCTTAGGAGGCCCAGGAGCTGCTCCTGTTCTCAGGGGCTGCCCATCTGGACACAGAACCATAGCCTTGCCTGAAGGGCTGCTTGTATAGGAAACCACCAATTTCCTCTTTGACTGAAGCCATGAGCCACACAAGACTCCAGATTATCTGACCCCGTTGAACCCACCTATGGTGGCATTTCATGAAAGAAGCATGAACATGGAGTGCAGGAGATAAGCCCCTGGTCTTAAGAGACCCATACACTGCTGCTGTTCTCAGGAGCTGCCCCTCTGGACCCAGTCCCATAGCCTTGCCCGAAGGACTGGCTGTATAGAAAACCACCAATTTCCACTTTCAATGAAGTTATGAATGACAGAAGACTCCAGAAACCTGACCTATTTGCACCCACCTGCGGAAGCGACTCATCAATAAGGCGTGAACATGGAGTGCAGGACAGATGCCCTTGGTCTTAGGAGGCCAATACCATGCTGCAGTTCTCAGTCACTGCCCCACTGGGCCCAGACCCATAGCCTTGCCCAAATGGCTGGGTGTATAGGAATCCACCAATTTCCTCTTCGAATGAAGCCATGAGCCACACAAGGCTCCAGTTTATCTGACCCTGTTGAACTCACCTATGAAGGCTTTTGTTGAAGGAGGCATGAACATGGAGTGCCGGAGAGATGTCCTTGGTCTTAGGAGGCCCATCCCCTGATGCTGTTCTCAGGAGCTGCCCTCTGGACCCAGAACCATAGCCTTGCCCAAAGGGCAGGCTCTATAGGAAACCACCAATTTCCTCTTTCAAGGGAGTTATGAAATAGAGCAGACTCCAGAATAGCTGACCCTATTGCACCAACTTGTGGAAGCGACTCATCAATGATGTGTGAAAATGGAGTGCAGGAGATGCCCTTGGTCTTAGGAGGCCCAGACACTGCTGCAGTTCTCAGGAGCTACCCATCTGGACCCAGACCCATAGCCTTGCCAGAAGGGCTAGGTTTATAGGAAGCCACCGATTTCCACTTTGAAAGAAGCCATGAGCCACAAAAAACTCCAGTTTACATGACCCATTGCCCCCACCTATAAAGGTGCTTCATGAAGGAGGCGTGTACATGGAGTGCAGGAGAGATGCCCTTGGTCTTAGGAGGCCCAGCGCCTGCTGCTGTTCTCAGGAGCTGCGCCTCTGGACCCAGACCCATAGCCTTGCCCGAAGGGCTGGCTCTATAGGAAACCACCAAATTCCTCTTTCAATGGAGTTATGAAATAGAGCAGACTCCAGAATAGCTGTCCCTCTTGCACCCACCTGTGGATGTGACTCCTCAATGAGGCCTGAACATGGAGTGCAGGACAGATGCCCTTGTTCTTAGGAGGTCCAGAACTTGCTGATGTTCTCAGGAGCTGACCCTCTGGTGCCAGAACCGTATCCTTTCCCTAAGGGCTGGGTGTATAGGAAACCAGTAATTTCCTCCTACAATGAAGCCAGGAGCCACACAAGACTCCAGTTTATCTGACCCTCTTGAACGTACCTATGGAGGCATTTCATGAAAGAGGCGTGAACATGGAGTGCCGCGGAGAAGCCCTTGATCTTATGAGGCCCATCCGCTGCTGCTGTTCACAGTAGCTGCCCCTCTGTACCCAGAACCATACCCTTGCCCGAAGGACTGGCTGTATAGGAAACCACCAATTTCCTCTTTCAATGAAGCCATGAGCCAGTGAAGACTCCAGTTTAGCTGACCCTCTTGCACCCACCTACGAAGGCTCTTCATGAAGGAGGCTAGAAATTGGAGTGCAGGAGAGAAGCCCTTGGTCTTATGAGGCCCATCACCTGCTGCTGTTCGTAGGAGCTGCTCCTCTGTACCCAGACCCATAGTCTTGCCCGATGTTCTGGCTGTATAGGAAACCAGCAATTTCCTCTTTCAATGAAGTTATGAAACATAGCAGACTCCAGAATAGATGACGCACTTGAACCCACTTGTGGAAGCGACTCATCAATGAGGTGTGAACATGGAGTGCAAGAGAGATGCCCGTGGTCTTAGGAGGCCCAAACCCTGCTGCTGTTCTCAGGGGCTGACCCTCTGGTGCCAGACCCATAGCCTTGCCCGAAGGCCTGGGTGTATAGGAAACCACCAATTTCCTCTTTCAATGAAGTTATGAAACATAGCAGACTCCGGAATAAATGATGCACTTGCACCCACCTGTGGAAGCGACTCATCAATGAGGTGTGAACATGGAGTGCAAGAGAGGTGCCCTTGGTCTTAGGGGGCCCAGCCGCTGCTGCTGTTCTCAGGATCTGCCCCTCTGGGCCTGGACTCATAGCCTTGCCCGAAGGGCTGGCTGTATAGGACACCACCAATTTCCTCTTTGAAAGAAGCCATGAGCCACAAAAAACTCCAGTTTAACTGACCCCTTGCCCCAACCTATGAAAGTGCTTCATGAAGGAGGCATAAACATGGAGTTCAGGAGAGATGCACTTGGTCTTAGGACGCCTAGCCCCTGCTGCTGTTCTCAGGAGCTGACCCTCTGGACCCAGACCCATAGCCTTGCTCGAAGGGCTGGCTCTATAGGAAACCACAAATTTCCTCTTTGAATGAAGCCATGAGCCACATAAGACTCCAGTATACCTGACACTCCTGAACCCACCTATGGTAGCATTTCATGAAAGAAGCATGAACATGGAGTGTAGGAAATATGCCCTTGGATTTAAGAGACCCAAAACCTGCTGCTGTTCCCAGGAGCTGTCCCTCTGGACCCAGATCCATAGACTTTCACGAAGGACTGGCTGTATAGGAAACCACCAATTTCCACTTTCAATGAAGCTATGAATGACAGAAGACTCCTGAATAGCTGACTAACTTGCACCCACCTGTGGAAGCGACTCATCAATGAGGCGTGAACATGGAGTGCTGGACAGATGCCCTTGGTCTTAGGAGGGCAATACCATGCTGCTGTTCTCAGTAACTGCCCCTCTGGGCCCAGAACCATAGCCTTGCCCGAAGGGCTGGGTGTATAGGAAACCACCAATTTCCTCTTTCAATGAAGCCATGAGCCAGTGAAGACTCCAGTTTAGCTGACCCTCTTGCACCCACCTACGAAGGCGCTTCATGGAGGAGGCTAGAAATTGGAGTGCAGGAGAGATGCCCTTGGCCTTAGGAGGCCGAGACTATGCTGATGTTCCCAGGAGCTGCCCCTATGGGTCCAGACCCCTAGCATTGCCCGAAAGGCTGGGTGTATAGCAATCCACCAATTTCCTCTTCCAATGAAGCCATGAGCCACACAAGGCTCCAGTTTATCTGACCCTCTTGAACTCACCTATGAAGGCTTTTGTTGAAGGAGGCGTGAACATGGAGTGCCGGAGAGATGCCCTTGGTCTTAGGAGGCCCATCCCCTGCTGCTGTTCTCAGGAGCTGCCCCTCTAGACCGAGAACCATAGGCTTGCCCAAAGTGCAGGTTCTATAGGAAACCACCAATTTCCTCTTTCAATGGAGATATGAAATAGAACAGACTCCAGAATAGCTGAACCTCTTGCACACATTTGTGGAACCGACTCATTAATGAGGCATGAAAATGGAGTGAAGGAGATGCCCTTGGTCTTAGGGGGCCGAGACCATGCTGATGTTCTCAGGAGCTGCCCCTCTGGACCCAGACCCATAGCCCTGCCAGAAGGGCTAGGTTTATAAGAAACCACCAATTTCCTCTTTGAAAGAAGTCATGAGCCACAAAACACTCCAGTTTAACTGACACATTGCCCCCACCTATGAGGGAGCTTCATGAAGGAGGCGTGTACATGGGGTGCAGGAGAGATTCCCTTGGTCTTAGGAGGCCCAGCGCCTGCTGCTGTCCTCAGGAGCTGCCCATCTGGACCCAGACCCATAGCCTTGCACAAAGGGCTGGCTCTATAGGAAACCACCAAATTCCTCTTTCAATGGAGTTATGAAATAGAGCAGACTCCAGAATAGCTGTCCCTCTTGCACCCACCTGTGGATGTGACTCATCAATGAGGTGAGAAAATGGAGTGCAGGACAAATGCCCTTGTTCTTCGAGGCACAGACCATGCTGATGTTCTCAGGAGCTGCCCCTCTGGTCCCAGAACTGTATCATTTCCCTAAGTGCTTGGTGTATAGGAAACCAGAAATTTCCTGCTAGAATGAAGCCATGAGCCACACAAGACTCCAGTTTATCAGACCCACTTCAACGTACCTATGGAGGCATTTCATGAAAGAGGCATGAACATCGAGTGCAGAAGAGAAGCCCTTGGTCTTATGAGGCCCATCCCCTGCTGCTGTTCGCAGGAGCTGCCCCTCTGTTCCCAGAACCGTAGTCTTGCCCAAAGGACTGGCTGTATAGGAAACCACCAATTTCCTCTTTCAATGAAGTTATGAAACATAGAAGACTCCAGAATAGATGACGCACTTGCACCCACATGTGGCAGCGACTCATCAATGAGGTGTGAACATGGAGTGCAGGAGATGCCCTTGGTCTTAGGAGGCCCAGGCCCTGCTGCTGTTCTCAGGGGCTGCCCATCTGGACACAGAACCATAGCCTTGCCTGAAGGGCTGCTTGTATAGGAAACCACCAATTTCCTCTTTGACTGAAGCCATGAGCCACACAAGACTCCAGATTATCTGACCCCCTTGAACCCACCTATGGTGGCATTTCATGAAAGAAGCATGAACATGGAGTGCAGGAGATAAGCCCCTGGTCTTAAGAGACCCAAACACTGCTGCTGTTCTCAGGAGCTGCCCCTCTGGACCCAGACCCATAGCCTTGCCCAAATGGCTGGGTGTATAGGAAACCACCAATTTCCTCTTTCAATGAAGCCATGAGCCAATGTAGAGTCCAATTTAGCTGACCCTCTTGCACCCACCTACGAAGGCACTTCATGAAGGAGGGGAGAAAATGGAGTCCAGGAGAGATGCTCTTGGTCTTATGATGCCCAGACCATGCTGATGTTCTCAGGAGCTGCCCCTCGTGGTCCAGAACCCTAGCAGAGCCCGAACAACTGGGTGTATAGGAATCCACCCATTTCCTCTTCCAATGAAGCCATGAGGCAGACAAGGCTCCAGTTTATCTGACCCTCTTGAACTCACCTATGAAGGCATTTGTTGAAGGAGGCGTGAACATTGAGTGCTGGAGAGAAGCGCTTGGTCTTAGGAGGCCCATCCCCTGCTGCTGTTCGCAGGAGCTGCCACTCTGGACCCAGAACCATAGCCTTGCCCAAACGGCAGGCTCTATAGGAAACCACCAATTTCCTCTTTCAATGGAGTTATGAAATAGAGCAGACTCCAGAATAGCTGCCCCTCTTGCACCCACCTGTGGATGTGACTCATCAATGAGGCGTGAACATGGAGTGCAGGACAGATGCCCTTGTTCTTAGGAGGCCCAGAACATGCTGATGTTCTCAGGAGCTGACCCTCTGGTGCCAGAACCGTATCCTTTCCCTAAGGGCTGGGTGTATAGGAAACCAGTAAATTCCTCCTTCAATGAAGCGATGAGCCACACAAGACTCCAGTTTATCTGACCCTCTTGAACGTACCTATGGAGGCATTTCATGAAAGAGGCGTGAACATGGAGTGCAGGAGAGAAGCCTTTGGTCTTATGAGGCCCATCACCTGCTGCTGTTCGTATGAGCTGCCCCTCTGTACCCAGACCCATAGTCTTGCCCAAAGTTCTGGCTGTATAGGAAACCAGCAATTTCCTCTTTCAATGAAGTTATGAAACATAGCAGACTCCAGAATAGATGACGCACTTGCACCCACCTGTGGAAACGACTCATCAATGAGGTGTGAATATGGAGTGCAAGAGAGATGCCCTTGGTCTTAGGAGGCCCAAACCCTGCTGCTGTTCTCAGGGGCTGACCCTCTGGTGCCAAACCCATAGCCTTGCCCGAAGGCCTGGGTGTATATGAAACCACCAATTTCCTCTTTCCATGAAGTTATGAAACATAGCAGACTCCGGAATAAATGATGCACTTGCACCCACCTGTGGAAGCGACTCATCAATGAGGTGTGAATATGGAGTGCAAGAGAGGTGCCCTTGGTCTTAGGGGGCCCAGCCGCTGCTGCTCTTCTCAGGAGCTGCACCTCTGGGCCTGGACTCATAGCCTTGCCCGAAGGGCTGGCTGTATAGGACACCACCAATTTCCTCTTTGAAAGAAGCCATGAGCCACAAAATACTCCCGTTTAACTGACCCATTGCCCCCACCTATGAAAGTGCTTCATGAAGGAGGCGTAAACATGGGGTTCAGGAGATATGCCCTTGGTCTTAGGAGGCCCAGCGCCTGCTGCTGTCCTCAGGAGCTGCCCATCTGGACCCAGACCCATAGCCTTGCACAAAGGGCTGGCTCTATAGGAAACCACCAAATTCCTCTTTCAATAGAGTTATGAAATAGAGCAGACTCCAGAATAGCTGTCCCTCTTGCACCCACCTGTGGATGTGACTCATCAATGAGGCGTGAACATGGAGTGCAGGACAGATGCCCTTGTTCTTAGGAGGCCCAGAACATGCTGATGTTCTCAGGAGCTGACCCTCTGGTGCCAGAACCGTATCCTTTCCCTAAGGGCTGGGTGTATAGGAAACCAGTAAATTCCTCCTTCAATGAAGCCATGAGCCACACAAGACTCCAGTTTATCTGACCCTCTTGAACGTACCTATGGAGGCATTTCATGAAAGAGGCGTGAACATGGAGTTCAGGAGAGAAGCCTTTGGTCTTATGAGGCCCATCACCTGCTGCTGTTCGTATGAGCTGCCCCTCTGTACCCAGACCCATAGTCTTGCCCAAAGTTCTGGCTGTATAGGAAACCAGCAATTTCCTCCTTCAATGAAGTTATGAAACATAGCAGACTCCAGAATAGATGACGCACTTGCACCCACCTGTGGAAACAACTCATCAATGAGGTGTGAATATGGAGTGCAAGAGAGATGCCCTTGGTCTTAGGAGGCCCAAACCCTGCTGCTGTTCTCAGGGGCTGACCCTCTGGTGCCAAACCCATAGCCTTGCCCGAAGGCCTGGGTGTATATGAAACCACCAATTTCCTCTTTCAATGAAGTTATGAAACATAGCAGACTCCGGAATAAATGATGCACTTGCACCCACCTGTGGAAGCGACTCATCAATGAGGTGTGAATATGGAGTGCAAGAGAGGTGCTCTTGGTCTTAGGGGGCCCAGACGCTGCTGCTCTTCTCAGGAGCTGCCCCTCTGGGCCTGGACTCATAGCCTTGCCCGAAGGGCTGGCTGTATAGGACACCACCAATTTCCTCTTTGAAAGAAGCCATGAGCCACAAAATACTCCCGTTTAACTGACCCATTGCCCCCACCTATGAAAGTGCTTCATGAAGGAGGCGTAAACATGGGGTTCAGGAGATATGCCCTTGGTCTTAGGAGGCCCAGCGCCTGCTGCTGTCCTCAGGAGCTGCCCATCTGGACCCAGACCCATAGCCTTGCACAAAGGGCTGGCTCTATAGGAAACCACCAAATTCCTCTTTCAATGGAGTTATGAAATAGAGCAGACTCCAGAATAGCTGTCCCTCTTGCACACACCTGTGGATGTGACTCATCAATGAGGTGAGAAAATGGAGTGCAGGACAGATGCCCTTGTTTTTCGAGGCTCAGACCATGCTGATGTTCTCAGGAGCTGCCCCTCTGGTCCCAGAACCGTATCCTTTCCCTAAGGGCTGGGTGTATAGGAAACCAGAAATTTCCTGCTAGAAAGAAGCCATGAGCCACACAAGACTCCAGTTTATCAGACCCACTTCAACGTACCTATGGAGGCATTTCATGAAAGAGGCATGAACATCGAGTGCAGAAGAGAAGCCCTTGATCTTATGAGGCCCATCCCCTGCTGCTGTTCGCAGGAGCTGCCCCTCTGTACCCAGAACCATTGTCTTGCCCAAAGGACTGGCTGTATAGGAAACCACCAATTTCCTCTTTCAATGAAGTTATGAAACATAGAAGACTCCAGAATAGATGACGCACTTGCACCCACATGTGGCAGCGACTCATCAATGAGGTGTGAACATGGAGTGCAGGAGATGCCCTTGGTCTTAGGAGGCCCAGGCCCTGCTCCTGTTCTCAGGGGCTGCCCATCTGGACACAGAACCATAGCCTTGCCTGAAGGGCTGCTTGTATAGGAAACCACCAATTTCCTCTTTGACTGAAGCCATGAGCCACACAAGACTCCAGATTATCTGACCCCCTTGAACCCACCTATGGTGGCATTTCATGAAAGAAGCATGAACATGGAGTGCAGGAGATAAGCCCCTGGTCTTAAGAGACCCATACACTGCTGCTGTTCTCAGGAGCTGCCCCTCTGGACCCAGTCCCATAGCCTTGCCCGAAGGGCTGGCTCTATAGGAAACCACCAAATTCCTCTTTCAATGGAGTTATGAAATAGAGCAGACTCCAGAATAGCTGTCCCTCTTGCACCCACCTGTGGATGTGACTCCTCAATGAGGCCTGAACATGGAGTGCAGGACAGATGCCCTTGTTCTTAGGAGGTCCAGAACTTTCTGATGTTCTCAGGAGTTGACCTTCTGGTGCCAGAACCGTATCCTTTCCCTAAGGGCTCGGTGTATAGGAAACCAGTAATTTCCTCCTACAATGAAGCCATGAGCCACACAAGACTCCAGTTTATCTGACCCTCTTGTACGTACCTATGGAGGCATTTCATGAAAGAGGCGTGAACATGGAGTGCCGGGGAGAAGCCCTTGATCTTATGAGGCCCATCCGCTGCTGCTGTTCGCAGGAGCTGCCCCTCTGTACCCAGAACCATAGTCTTGAGCGAAGGACTGGCTGTATAGGAAACCACCAATTTCCTCTTTCAATGAAGTTATGAAACATAGTAGACTCCACAATAGATGATGCACTTGCACGCAGCTGTGGAAGCGACCCATCAATGAGGCATGAACATGGAATGCAGGACAGATGCCTTTGGTCTTAGGAGGCCAATACCATGCTGCTGTTCTCAGTAACTGCCCCTCTGGGCCCAGACCCATAGCCTTGCCCAAATGCCTGGGTGTATAGGAAACCACCAATTTCGTCTTTCAATGAAGCCATGAGCCACTGAAGAGTCCAGTTTAGGTGACCCTCTTGCACCCACCTACGAAGGCGCTTCATGACGGAGGGGAGAAAATGGGGTGCAGGAGAGATGCTCTTGGTCTTATGATGCCCAGACCATGCTGATGTTCTCAGGAGCTGCCCCTCTTGGTCCAGACCCCTAGCATTGCCGGAAGGGTTGGGTGTAGAGGAATCCACCCATTTCCTCTTCGAATGAAGCCATGAGGCAGACAAGGCTCCAGTTTATCTGACACTCTTGAACTCACCTATGAAGGCATTTGTTGAAGAAGGCGTGAACATTGAGTGTTGGAGAGATGCGCTTGGTCTTAAGAGGCCCATCCCCTGCTGCTGTTCGCAGGAGCTGCCCCTCTGGACCCAGAACCATAGCCTTGCCCAAACGGCAGGCTCTATAGGAAACCACCAAATTCCTCTTTCAATGGAGTTATGAAATAGAGCAGACTCCAGAATAGCTGTCCCTCTTGCACCCACCTGTGGATGTGACTCATCAATGAGGCGTGAACATGGAGTGCAGGACAGATGCCCTTGTTCTTAGGAGGCCCAGAACATGCTGATGTTCTCAGGAGCTGACCCTCTGGTGCCAGAACCGTATCCTTTCCCTAAGGGCTGGGTGTATAGGAAACCAGTAAATTCCTCCTTCAATGAAGCCATGAGCCACACAAGACTCCAGTTTATCTGACCCTCTTGAACGTACCTATGGAGGCATTTCATGAAAGAGGCGTGAACATGGAGTGCAGGAGAGAAGCCCTTGGTCTTATGAGGCCCATCACCTGCTGCTGTTCGTAGGAGCTGCCCCTCTGTACCCAGACCCATAGTCTTGCCCAAAGTTCTGGCTGTATAGGAAACCAGCAATTTCCTCTTTCAATGAAGTTATGAAACATAGCAGACTCCAGAATAGATGACGCACTTGCACCCACCTGTGGAAACGACTCATCAATGAGGTGTGAATATGGAGTGCAAGAGAGATGCCCTTGGTCTTAGGAGGCCCAAACCCTGCCGCTGTTCTCAGGGGCTGACCCTCAGGTGCCAGACCCGTAGCATTGCCCGAAGGCCTGGGTGTATAGGAAACCACCAATTTCCTCTTTCCATGAAGTTATGAAGCATAGCAGACTCCGGAATAAATGATGCACTTGCACCCACCTGTGGAAACGACTCACCAATGAGGTGTGAACATGGAGTGCAAGAGAGGTGCCCTTGGTCTTAGGGAGCTCAGCCGCTCCTGCTGTTCTCAGGAGCTGCCCCTCTGGGCCTGGACTCATAGCCTTGCCCGAAGGGCTGGCTGTATAGGACACCACCAATTTCCTCTTTGAAAGAAGCCATGAGCCACAAAAAACTCCAGTTTAACTGACCCATTGACCCCACCTATGAAAGTGCTTCATGAAGGAGGCGTAAACATGGAGTTCAGGAGAGATGCCCTTGGCCTTAGGAGGCCCAGCGCCTGCTGCTGTCCTCAGGAGCTGCCCATCTGGACCCAGACCCATAGCCTTGCACAAAGGGATGGCTCTATAGGAAACCACCAAATTCCTCTTTCAATGGAGTTATGAAATAGAGCAGACTCCAGAATAGCTGTCCCTCTTGCACCCACCTGTGGATGTGACTCATCAATGAGGTGAGAAAATGGAGTGCAGGACAGATGCCCTTGTTCTTCGAGGCACAGACCATGCTGATGTTCTCAGGAGCTGCCCCTCTGGTCCCAGAACCGTATCCTTTCCCTAAGGGCTGGGTGTATAGGAAACAAAAAATTTCCTGCTAGAATGAAGCCATGAGCCACACAAGACTCCAGTTTATCAGACCCACTTCAACGTACCTATGGAGGCATTTCATGAAAGAGGCATGAACATCGAGTGCAGAAGAGAAGCCCTTGGTCTTATGAGGCCCATCCCCTGCTGCTGTTCGCAGGAGCTGCCCCTCTGTACCCAGAACCATAGTCTTGCCCAAAGGACTGGCTGTATAGGAAACCACCAATTTCCTCTTTCAATGAAGTTATGAAACATAGAAGACTCCAGAATAGATGACGCACTTGCACCCACATGTGGCAGCGACTCATCAATGAGGTGTGAACATGGAGTGCAGGAGATGCCCTTGGTCTTAGGAGGCCCAGACGCTGCTGCAGTTCTCAGGAGCTACCCATCTGGACCCAGACCCATAGCCTTGCCAGAAGGGCTAGGTTTATAGGAAACCACCAATTTCCACTTTGAAAGAAGCCATGAGCCACAAAAAACTCCAGTTTAACTGACCCATTGCCCCCACCTATGAAGGTGCTTCATGAAGGAGGCGTGTACATGGAGTGCAGGAGAGAAGCCCTTGGTCTTAGGAGGCCCATCGCCTGCTGCTGTTCTCAGGAGCTGCGCCTCTGGACCCAGACCCATAGCCTTGCCCGAAGGGCTGGCTCTATAGGAAACCACCAAATTCCTCTTTCAATGGAGTTATGAAATAGAGCAGACTCCAGAATAGCTGTCCCTCTTGCACCCACCTGTGGATGTGACTCCTCAATGAGGCCTGAACATGGAGTGCAGGACAGATGCCCTTGTTCTTAGGAGGTCCAGAACTTGCTGATGTTCTCAGGAGCTGCCCCTCTGGTGCCAGAACCGTATCCTTTCCCTAAGGGCTGTGTGTATAGGAAACCAGTAATTTCCTCCTACAATGAAGCCATGAGCCACACAAGACTCCAGTTTATCTGACCCTCTTCAACGTACCTATGGAGGCATTTCATGAAAGAGGCATGAACATGGAGTGCCGGGGAGAAGCCCTTGATCTTATGAGGCCCATCCGCTGCTGCTGTTCGCAGGAGCTGCCCCTCTGTACCCAGAACCATAGTCTTGCCCGAAGGACTGGCTGTATAGGAAACCACCAATTTCCTCTTTCAACGAAGTTATGAAACATAGCAGACTCCAGAATAGATGACGCACTTGCACGCACCTGTGGAAGCGACTCATCAATGAGGCATGAACATGGAATGCAGGACAGATGCCTTTGGTCTTAGGAGGCCAATAACATGCTGCTGTTCTCAGTAACTGCCCCTCTGGGCCCAGACCCATAGCCTTGCCCAAATGCCTGGGTGTATAGGAAACCACCAATTTCCTCTTTCAATGAAGCCATGAGCCACTGAAGAGTCCAGTTTAGCTGACCCTCTTGCACCCACCTACGAAGGCGCTTCATGAAGGAGGGGAGAAAATGGAGTGCAGGAGAGATGCTCTTGGTCTTATGATGCCCAGACCATGCTGATGTTCTCAGGAGCTGCCCCTCTTGGTCCAGACCCCTAGCATTGCCCGAACGGCTGGGTGTATAGGAATCCACCCATTTCCTCTTCGAATGAAGCCATGAGGGAGACAAGGCTCCAGTTTATCTGACCGACTTGAACGCACCTATGAAGGCATTTGCTGTAAGAGGCGTGAACATTGAGAGCTGGAGAGATGCGCTTGGTCTTAGGAGGCCCATCCCCTGCTGCTGTTCGCAGGAGCTGCCCCTCTGGACCCAGAACCATAGCCTTGCCCAAACGGCAGGCTCTATAGGAAACCACCAATTTCCTCTTTCAATGGAGTTATGAAATAGAGCAGACTCCAGAATAGCTGCCCCTCTTGCACCCACCTGTGGATGTGACTCATCAATGAGGCCTGAACATGGAGTGCAGGACAGATGCCCTTGTTCTTAGGACGCCCAGAACATGATGATGTTCTCAGGAGCTGACCATCTGGTGCCAGAACCGTATCCTTTCCCTAAGGGCTGGGTGTATAGGAAACCAGTAAATTCCTCCTTCAATGAAGCCATGAGCCACACAAGACTCCAGTTTATCTGACCCTCTTGAACGTACCTATGGAGGCATTTCATGAAAGAGGCGTGAACATGGAATGCAGGAGAGAAGCCCTTGGTCTTATGAGGCCCATCACCTGCTGCTGTTCGTAGGAGATGCCCCTCTGTACCCAGACCCATAGTCTTGCCCAAAGTTCTGGCTGTATAGGAAACCAGCAATTTCCTCTTTCAATGAAGTTATGAAACATAGCAGACTCCAGAATAGATGACGCACTTGCACCCACCTGTGGAAACGACTCATCAATGAGGTGTGAACATGGAGTGCAAGAGAGATGCCCTTCGTCTTAGGAGGCCCAAACCCTGCTGCTGTTCTCAGGGGCTGACCCTCTGGTGCCAGACCCGTAGCCTTGCCCGAAGGCCTGGGTGTATAGGAAACCACCAATTTCCTCTTTCAATGAAGTTATGAAACATAGAAGACTCCGGAATAAATGATGCACTTGCACCCACCTGTGGAAGAGATTCATCAATGAGGTGTGAACATGGAGTGCAAGAGAGGTGCCCTTGGGCTTAGGGGGCCCAGCCGCTGCTGCTGTTCTCAGGATCTGCCCCTCTGGGCCTGGACTCATAGCCTTGCCCGAAGGGCTGGCTGTATAGGACACCACCAATTTCCTCTTTGAAAGAAGCCATGAGCCACAAAAAACTCCAGTTTAACTGACCCATTGCCCCCACCTATGAAAGTGCTTCATGAAGGAGGCGTAAATATGGAGTTCAGGAGAGATGCCCTTGGTCTTAGGAGGCCCAGCGCCTGCTGCTGTCCTCAGGAGCTGCCCATCTGGACCCAGACCCATAGCCTTGCCCGAAAGGCTGGCTCTATAGGAAACCACCAAATTCCTCTTTCAATGGAGTTATGAAATAGAGCAGACTCCAGAATAGCTGTCCCTCTTGCACCCACCTGTGGATGTGACTCATCAATGAGGAGAGAAAATGGAGTGCAGGACAGATGCCCTTGTTCTTCGAGGCACAGACCATGCTGATGTTCTCAGGAGCTGCCCCTCTGGTCCCAGAACCGTATCCTTTCCCTAAGGGCTGGGTGTATGGGAAACCAGAAATTTCCTACTAG
The DNA here is from genome assembly GCF_949752795.1 of Hyperoodon ampullatus. NCBI lineage: Eukaryota > Metazoa > Chordata > Mammalia > Artiodactyla > Ziphiidae > Hyperoodon > Hyperoodon ampullatus. The sequence goes on from NC_136916.1 coordinate 69,109,268, forward strand.
AATGAAGCCATGAGCAACGCAAGACTCCAGTTTATCAGACCCACTTCAACGTACCTATGGAGGCATTTCATGGAAGAGGCATGAACATCGAGTGCAGAAGAGAAGCCCTTGGTCTTATGAGGCCCATCCCCTGCTGCTGTTCGCAGGAGCTGCCCCTCTGTACCCAGAACCATAGTCTTGCCCAAAGGACTGGCTGTATAGGAAACCACCAATTTCCTCTTTCAATGAAGTTATGAAACATAGAAGACTCCAGAATAGATGACGCACTTGCACCCACATGTGGCAGCGACTCATCAATGAGGTGTGAACATGGAGTGCAGGAGATGCCCTTGGTCTTAGGAGGCCCAGGCCCTGCTGCTCTTCTCAGGGGCTGCCCATCCGGACACAGAACCATAGCCTTGCCTGAAGGGCGGGTTGTATAGGAAACCACCAAATTCCTCTTTCAATGGAGTTATGAAATAGAGCAGACTCCAGAATAGCTGTCCCTCTTGCACCCACCTGTGGATGTGACTCCTCAATGAGGCCTGAACATGGAGTGCAGGACAGATGCCCTTGTTCTTAGGAGGTCCAGAACTTGCTGATGTTCTCAGGAGCTGACCCTCTCTTGCCAGAACCGTATCCTTTCCCTAAGGGCTGTGTGTATAGGAAACCAGTAATTTCCTCCTACAATGAAGTCATGAGCCACACAAGACTCCAGTTTATCTGACCCTCTTGAACGTACCTATGGAGGCATTTCATGAAAGAGGCGTGAACATGGAGTGCCGGGGAGAAGCCCTTGATCTTATGAGGCCCATCCGCTGCTGCTGTTCGCAGGAGCTGCCCCTCTGTACCCAGAACCATAGTCTTGCCCGAAGGACTGGCTGTATAGGAAACCACCAATTTCCTCTTTCAACGAAGTTATGAAACATAGCAGACTCCAGAATAGATGACGCACTTGCACACACCTGTGGAAGCGACTCATCAATGAGGCATGAACATGGAATGCAGGACAGATGCCTTTGGTCTTAGGAGGCCAATAACATGCTGCTGTTCTCAGTAACTGCCCCTCTGGGCCCAGACCCTTAGCCTTGCCCAAATGGCTGGGTGTATAGGAAACCACCAAATTCCTCTTTCAATGAAGCCATGAGCCACTGAAGAGTCCAGATTAGCTGACCCTCTTGCACCCACCTACGAAGGCGCTTCATGAAGGAGGGGAGAAAATGGAGTGCAGGATAGATGCTCTTGGTCTTATGATGCCCAGACCATGCTGATGTTCTCAGGAGCTGCCCCTCTTGGTCCAGACCCCTAGCACTGCCCGAACGGCTGGGTGTATAGGAATCCACCCATTTCCTCTTCGAATGAAGCCATGAGGCAGACAAGTCTCCAGTTTATCTGACCCTCTTGAACTCACCTATGAAGGCATTTGCTGAACGAGGCGTGAACATTGAGTGCTGGAGAGATGCGCTTGGTCTTAGGAGGCCCATCCCCTGCTGCTGTTCGCAGGAGCTGCCCCTCTGGACCCAGAACCATAGCCTTGCCCAAACGGCAGGCTCTATAGGAAACCACCAATTTCCTCTTTCAATGGAGTTATGAAATAGAGCAGACTCCAGAATAGCTGCCCCTCTTGCACCCACCTGTGGATGTGACTCATCAATGAGGCGTGAACATGGAGTGCAGGACAGATGCCCTTGTTCTTAGGAGGCCCAGAACATGCTGATGTTCTCAGGAGCTGACCCTCTGGTGCCAGAACCGTATCCTTTCCCTAAGGGCTGGGTGTATAGGAAACCAGTAAATACCTCCTTCAATGAAGCCATGAGCCACACAAGACTCCAGTTTATCTGACCCTCTTGAACGTACCTATGGAGGCATTTCATGAAAGAGGCGTGAACATGGAGTGCAGGAGAGAAGCCCTTGGTCTTATGAGGCCCATCACCTGCTGCTGTTCGTAGGAGCTGCCCCTCTGTACCCAGACCCATAGTCTTGCCCAAAGTTCCTGCTGTATAGGAAACCAGCAATTTCCTCTTTCAATGAAGTTATGAAACATAGCAGACTCCAGAATAGATGACGCACTTGCACCCACCTGTGGAAACGACTCATCAATGAGGTGTGAACATGGAGTGCAAGAGAGATGCCCTTGGTCTTAGGAGGCCCAAACCCTGCTGCTGTTCTCAGGGGCTGACCCTCTGGTGCCAGACCCATAGCCTTGCCCGAAGGCCTGGGTGTATAGGAAACCACCAATTTCCTCTTTCAATGAAGTTATGAAACATAGCAGACTCCGGAATAAATGATGCACTTGCACCCACCTGTGGAAGCGACTCATCAATGAGGTGTGAACATGGAGTGCAAGAGAGGTGCCCTTGGTCTTAGGGGGACCAGCCACTGCTGCTGTTCTCAGGAGGGGCAGCTCTGGGCCTGGACTCATAGCCTTGCCCGAAGGGCTGGCTGTATAGGACACCACCAATTTCCTCTTTGAAAGAAGCCGTGAGCCACAAAAAACTCCAGTTTAACTGACCCATTGCCCCCACCTATGAAAGTGCTTCTTGAAAGAGGCGTAAACATGGAGTTCCGGAGAGATGCCCTTGGTCTTAGGAGGCCCAGCGCCTGCTGCTGTCCTCAGGAGCTGCCCATCTGGACCCAGACCCATAGCCTTGCCCGAAGGGCTGGCTCTATAGGAAACCACCAAATTCCTCTTTCAATGGTGTTATGAAATAGAGCAGACTCCAGAATAGCTGTCCCTCTTGCACCCACCTGTGGATGTGACTCATCAATGAGGTGAGAAAATGGAGTGCAGGACAGATGCCCTTGTTCTTCGAGGCACAGACCATGCTGATGTTCTCAGGAGCTGCCCCTCTGGTCCCAGAACCGTATCCTTTCCCTAAGGGCTGGGTGTATAGGAAATCAGAAATTTCCTGCTAGAATGAAGCCATGAGCCACACAAGACTCCAGTTTATCAGACCCACTTCAACGTACCTATGGAGGCATTTCATGAAAGAGGCATGAACATCGAGTGCAGAAGAGAAGCCCTTGGTCTTATGAGGCCCATCCCCTGCTGCTGTTCGCAGGAGCTGCCCCTCTGTACCCAGAACCATAGTCTTGCCCAAAGGACTGGCTGTATAGGAAACCACCAATTTCCTCTTTCAATGAAGTTATGAAACATAGAAGACTCCAGAATAGATGACGCACTTGCACCCACATGTGGCAGCGACTCATCAATGAGGTGTGAACATGGAGTGCAGGAGATGCCCTTGGTCTTAGGAGGCCCAGGCCCTGCTGCTGTTCTCAGGGGCTGCCCATCTGGACACAGAACCATAGCCTTGCCTGAAGGGCTGGTTGTATAGGAAACCACCAATTTCCTCTTTGACTGAAGCCATGAGCCACACAAGACTCCAGATTATCTGACCCCCTTGAACCCACCTATGGTGGCATTTCATGAAAGAAGCATGAACATGGAGTGCAGGAGATAAGCCCCTGGTCCTAAGAGACCCATACACTGCTGCTGTTCTCAGGAGCTGCCCCTCTGGACCCAGTCCCGTAGCCTTGCCCGAAGGACTGGCTGTATAGAAAACCACCAATTTCCACTTTCAATGAAGTTATGAATGACAGAAGACTCCAGAAACCTGACCTATTTGCACCCACCTGCGGAAGCGACTCATCAATAAGGCGTGAACATGGAGTGCAGGACAGATGCCCTTGGTCTTAGGAGGCCAATACCATGCTGCAGTTCTCAGTAACTGCCCCACTGGGCCCAGACCCATAGCCTTGCCCAAATGGCTGGGTGTATAGGAATCCACCAATTTCCTCTTCGAATGAAGCCATGAGCCACACAAGGCTCCAGTTTATCTGACCCTGTTGAACTCACCTATGAAGGCTTTTGTTGAAGGAGGCATGAACATGGAGTGCCGGAGAGATGCCCTTGGTCTTAGGAGGCCCATCCCCTGATGCTGTTCTCAGGAGCTGCCCTCTGGACCCAGAACCATAGCCTTGCCCAAAGGGCAGGCTCTATAGGAAACCACCAATTTCCTCTTTCAAGGGAGTTATGAAATAGAGCAGACTCCAGAATAGCTGACCCTATTGCACCAACTTGTGGAAGCGACTCATCAATGATGTGTGAAAATGGAGTTCAGGAGATGCCCTTGGTCTTAGGAGGCCCAGACGCTGCTGCAGTTCTCAGGAGCTACCCATCTGGACCCAGACCCATAGCCTTGCCAGAAGGGCTAGGTTTATAGGAAACCACCAATTTCCACTTTGAAAGAAGCCATGAGCCACAAAAAACTCCAGTTTAACTGACCCATTGCCCCCACCTATGAAGGTGCTTCATGAAGGAGGCGTGTACATGGAGTACAGGAGAGATGCCCTTGGTCTTAGGAGGCACAGCGCCTGCTGCTGTTCTCAGGAGCTGCGCTCTGGACCCAGACCCATAGCCTTGCACGAAGGGCTGGCTCTATAGGAAACCACCAAATTCCTCTTTCAAGGGAGTTATGAAATAGAGCAGACTCCAGAATAGCTGTCCCTCTTGCACCCACCTGTGGATGTGACTCCTCAATGAGGCCTGAACATGGAGTGCAGGACAGATGCCCTTGTTCTTAGGAGGTCCAGAACTTGCTGATGTTCTCAGGAGCTGACCCTCTGGTGCCAGAACCGTATCCTTTCCCTAAGGGCTGAGTGTATAGGAAACCAGTAATTTCCTCCTGCAATGAAGCCATGTGTCACACAAGACTCCTGTTTATCTGACCCTCTTGAATGTACCTATGGAGGCATTTCATGAAAGAGGCGTGAACATGGAGTGCCGGGGAGAAGCCCTTGATCTTATGAGGCCCATCCGCTGCTGCTGTTCGCAGGAGCTGCCCCTCTGTACCCAGAAGCATAGTCTTGCCCGAAGGACTGGCTGTATAGGAAACCACCAATTTCCTCTTTCAACGAAGTTATGAAACATAGCAGACTCCAGAATAGATGACGCACTTGCACGCACCTGTGGAAGCGACTCATCAATGAGGCATGCACATGGAATGCAGGACAGATGCCTTTTGTCTTAGGAGGCCAATACCATGCTGCTGTTCTCAGTAACTGCCCCTCTGGGCCCAGACCCTTAGCCTTGCCCAAATGGCTGGGTGTATAGGAAACCACCAATTTCCTCTTTCAATGAAGCCATGAGCCACTGAAGGGTCCAGTTTAGCTGACCCTCTTGCACCCACCTACGAAGGCGCTTCATGAAGGAGGGGAGAAAATGGAGTGCAGGAGAGATGCTCTTGGTCTTATGATGCCCAGACCATGCTGATGTTCTCAGGAGCTGCCCCTCTTGGTCCAGACCCCTAGCATTGCCCGAACGGCTGGGTGTATAGGAATCCACCCATTTCCTCTTCGAATGAAGCCATGAGGCAGACAAGGCTCCAGTTTATCTGACCCACTGGAACTCACCTATGAAGGCATTTGTTGAAGGAGGCGTGAACATTGAGTGCTGGAGAGATGCGCTTGGTCTTAGGAGGCCCATCCCCTGCTGCTGTTCGCAGGAGCTGCCACTCTGGACCCAGAACCATAGCCTTGCCCAAACGGCAGGCTCTATAGGAAACCACCAATTTCCTCTTTCAATGGAGTTATGAAATAGAGCAGACTCCAGAATAGCTGCCCCTCTTGCACCCACCTGTGGATGTGACTCATGAATGAGGCGTGAACATGGAGTGCAGGACAGATGCCCTTGTTCTTAGGAGGCCCAGAACATGCTGATGTTCTCAGGAGCTGACCCTCTGGTCCCAGAACCGTATCCTTTCCCTAAGGGCTGGGTGTATAGGAAACCAGAAAATTCCTCCCTCAGTGAAGCCATGAGCCACACAAGACTCCAGTTGATCTGACCCTCTTGAACGTACCTATGGAGGCATTTCATGAAAGAGGCGTGAACATGGAGTGCAGGAGAGAAGCCCTTGGTCTTAGGAGGCCCATGCCCTGCTGCTGTTCTCAGGGGCTGCCCATCTGGACACAGAACCATAGCCTTGCCTGAAGGGCTGGTTGTATAGGAAACCACCAATTTCCTCTTTGACTGAAGCCATGAGCCACACAAGACTCCAGATTATCTGACCCCCTTGAACCCACCTATGGTGGCATTTCATGAAAGAAGCATGAACATGGAGTGCAGGAGATAAGCCCCTGGTCCTAAGAGACCCATACACTGCTGCTGTTCTCAGGAGCTGCCCCTCTGGACCCAGTCCCGTAGCCTTGCCCGAAGGACTGGCTGTATAGAAAACCACCAATTTCCACTTTCAATGAAGTTATGAATGACAGAAGACTCCAGAAACCTGACCTATTTGCACCCACCTGCGGAAGCGACTCATCAATAAGGCGTGAACATGGAGTGCAGGACAGATGCCCTTGGTCTTAGGAGGCCAATACCATGCTGCAGTTCTCAGTAACTGCCCCACTGGGCCCAGACCCATAGCCTTGCCCAAATGGCTGGGTGTATAGGAATCCACCAATTTCCTCTTCGAATGAAGCCATGAGCCACACAAGGCTCCAGTTTATCTGACCCTGTTGAACTCACCTATGAAGGCTTTTGTTGAAGGAGGCATGAACATGGAGTGCCGGAGAGATGCCCTTGGTCTTAGGAGGCCCATCCCCTGATGCTGTTCTCAGGAGCTGCCCTCTGGACCCAGAACCATAGCCTTGCCCAAAGGGCAGGCTCTATAGGAAACCACCAATTTCCTCTTTCAAGGGAGTTATGAAATAGAGCAGACTCCAGAATAGCTGACCCTATTGCACCAACTTGTGGAAGCGACTCATCAATGATGTGTGAAAATGGAGTTCAGGAGATGCCCTTGGTCTTAGGAGGCCCAGACGCTGCTGCAGTTCTCAGGAGCTACCCATCTGGACCCAGACCCATAGCCTTGCCAGAAGGGCTAGGTTTATAGGAAACCACCAATTTCCACTTTGAAAGAAGCCATGAGCCACAAAAAACTCCAGTTTAACTGACCCATTGCCCCCACCTATGAAGGTGCTTCATGAAGGAGGCGTGTACATGGAGTACAGGAGAGATGCCCTTGGTCTTAGGAGGCACAGCGCCTGCTGCTGTTCTCAGGAGCTGCGCTCTGGACCCAGACCCATAGCCTTGCACGAAGGGCTGGCTCTATAGGAAACCACCAAATTCCTCTTTCAATGGAGTTATGAAATAGAGCAGACTCCAGAATAGCTGTCCCTCTTGCACCCACCTGTGGATGTGACTCCTCAATGAGGCCTGAACATGGAGTGCAGGACAGATGCCCTTGTTCTTAGGAGGTCCAGAACTTGCTGATGTTCTCAGGAGCTGACCCTCTGGTGCCAGAACCGTATCCTTTCCCTAAGGGCTGAGTGTATAGGAAACCAGTAATTTCCTCCTGCAATGAAGCCATCTGTCACACAAGACTCCTGTTTATCTGACCCTCTTGAATGTACCTATGGAGGCATTTCATGAAAGAGGCGTGAACATGGAGTGCCGGGGAGAAGCCCTTGATCTTATGAGGCCCATCCGCTGCTGCTGTTCGCAGGAGCTGCCCCTCTGTACCCAGAACCATAGTCTTGCCCGAAGGACTGGCTGTATAGGAAACCACCAATTTCCTCTTTCAACGAAGTTATGAAACATAGCAGACTCCAGAATAGATGACGCACTTGCACACACCTGTGGAAGCGACTCATCAATGAGGCATGCACATGGAATGCAGGACAGATGCCTTTGGTCTTAGGAGGCCAATACCATGCTGCTGTTCTCAGTAACTGCCCCTCTGGGCCCAGACCCTTAGCCTTGCCCAAATGGCTGGGTGTATAGGAAACCACCAATTTCCTCTTTCAATGAAGCCATGAGCCACTGAAGAGTCCAGTTTAGCTGACCCTCTTGCACCCACCTACGAAGGCGCTTCATGAAGGAGGGTAGAAAATGGAGTGCAGCAGAGATGCTCTTGGTCTTATGATGCCCAGACCATGCTGATGTTCTCAGGAGCTGCCCCTCTTGGTCCAGACCCCTAGCATTGCCCGAACGGCTGGGTGTATAGGAATCCACCCATTTCCTCTTCGAATGAAGCCATGAGGCAGACAAGGCTCCAGTTTATCTGACCCACTGGAACTCACCTATGAAGGCATTTGTTGAAGGAGGCGTGAACATTGAGTGCTGGAGAGATGCGCTTGGTCTTAGGAGGCCCATCCCCTGCTGCTGTTCGCAGGAGCTGCCACTCTGGACCCAGAACCATAGCCTTGCCCAAACGGCAGGCTCTATAGGAAACCACCAATTTCCTCTTTCAATGGAGTTATGAAATAGAGCAGACTCCAGAATAGCTGCCCCTCTTGCACCCACCTGTGGATGTGACTCATGAATGAGGCGTGAACATGGAGTGCAGGACAGATGCCCTTGTTCTTAGGAGGCCCAGAACATGCTGATGTTCTCAGGAGCTGACCCTCTGGTCCCAGAACCGTATCCTTTCCCTAAGGGCTGGGTGTATAGGAAACCAGAAAATTCCTCCCTCAGTGAAGCCATGAGCCACACAAGACTCCAGTTGATCTGACCCTCTTGAACGTACCTATGGAGGCATTTCATGAAAGAGGCGTGAACATGGAGTGCAGGAGAGAAGCCCTTGGTCTTATGAGGCCCATCACCTGCTGCTGTTCGTAGGAGCTGCCCCTCTGTACCCAGACCCATAGTCTTGCCCAAAGTTCCTGCTATATAGGAAACCAGCAATTTCCTCTTTCAATGAAGTTATGAAACATAGCAGACTCCAGAATAGATGACGCACTTGCACCCACATGTGGAAACGACTCATCAATGAGGTGTGAATATGGAGTGCAAGAGAGATGCCCTTGGTCTTAGGAGGCCCAAACCCTGCTGCTGTTCTCAGGGGCTGACCCTCTGGTGCCAGACCCATAGCCTTGCATGAAGGGCTGGGTGTATAGGAAACCACCAATTTCCTCTTTCCATGAAGTTATGAAACATAGCAGACTCCGGAATAAATGATGCACTTGCACCCACCTGTGGAAGCGACTCATCAATGAGGTGTGAACATGGAGTGCAAGAGAGGTGCCCTTGGTCTTAGGGGACCCAGCCGCCGCTGCTCTTCTCAGGAGCTGCCCCTCTGGGCCTGGACTCAAAGCCTTGCCCGAAGGGCTGTCTGTATAGGACACCACCAATTTCCTCTTTGAAAGAAGCCGTGAGCCACAAAAAACTCCAGTTTAACTGACCCATTGCCCCCACCTATGAAAGTGCTTCATGAAGGAGGCGTAAACATGGAGTTCAGGAGAGATGCCCTTGGTCTTAGGAGGCCCAGCGCATGCTGCTGTTCTCAGAAGCTGCGCCTCTGGACCCAGACCCATAGCCTTGCCCGAAGGGCTGGCTCTATAGGAAACCACCAAATTCCTCTTTCAATGGAGTTATGAAATAGAGCAGACACCAGAATAGCTGTCCCTCTTGCACACACCTGTGGATGTGACTCCTCAATGAGGCCTGAACATGGAGTGCAGGACAGATGCCCTTGTTCTTAGGAGGTCCAGAACTTGCTGATGTTCTCAGGAGCTGACCCTCTGGTGCCAGAACCGTATCCTTTCCCTAAGGGCTGGGTGTATAGGAAACCAGTAATTTCCTCCTACAATGAAGCCATGAGCCAAACAAGACTCCAGTTTATCTGACCCTCTTGAACGTACCTATGGAGGCATTTCATGAAAGAGGCGTGAACATGGAGTGCCGGGGAGAAGCCCTTGATCTTATGAGGCCCATCCGCTGCTGCTGTTCGCAGGAGCTGCCCCTCTGTACCCAGAACCATAGTCTTGCCCGAAGGACTGGCTGTATAGGAAACCACCAATTTCCTCTTTCAACGAAGTTATGAAACATAGCAGACTCAAGAATAGATGACGCACTTGCACGCACCTGTGGAAACGACTCATCAATGAGGCATGAACATGGAATGCAGGACAGATGCCTTTTGTCTTAGGAGGCCAATACCATGCTGCTGTTCTCAGTAACTGCCCCTCTGGGCCCAGACCCATAGCCTTGCCCAAATGGCTGGGTGTATAGGAAACCACCAATTTCCTCTTTCAATGAAGCCATGAGCCACTGAAGAGTCCAGATTAGCTGACCCTCTTGCACCCACCTACGAAGGCGTTTCATGAAGGAGGGGAGAAAATGGAGTGCAGGAGAGATGCTCTTGGTCTTATGATGCCCAGACCATGCTGATGTTCTCAGGAGCTGCCCCTCTTGGTCCAGACCCCTAGCATTGCCCGAACGGCTGGGTGTATAGGAATCCACCCATTTCCTCTTCGAATGAAGCCATGAGGCAGACAAGGCTCCAGTTTATCTGACCCTCTTGAACTCACCTATGAAGGCATTTGCTGAAGGAGGCGTGAACATTGAGTGCTGGAGAGATGCGCTTGGTCTTAGGAGGCCCATCCCCTACTGCTGTTCGCAGGAGCTGCCCCTCTGGACCCAGAACCATAGCCTTGCCCAAACGGCAGGCTCTATAGGAAACCACCAATTTCCTCTTTCAATGGAGTTATGAAATAGAGCAGACTCCAGAATAGCTGCCCCTCTTGCACCCACCTGTGGATGTGACTCATCAATGAGGCCTGAACATGGAGTGCAGGACAGATGCCCTTGTTCTTAGGAGGCCCAGAACATGCTGATGTTCTCAGGAGCTGACCCTCTGGTCCCAGAACCGTATCCTTTCCCTAAGGGCTGGGTGTATAGGAAACCAGTAAATTCCTCCTTCAATGAAGCGATGAGCCACACAAGACTCCAGTTTATCTGACCCTCTTGAACGTACCTATGGAGGCATTTCATGAAAGAGGCATGAACATGGAGTGCAGGAGAGAAGCCCTTGGTCTTATGAGGCCCATCACCTGCTGCTGTTCGTAGGAGCTGCCCCTCTGTACCCAGACCCATAGTCTTGCCCAAAGTTCCTGCTGTATAAGAAACCAGCAATTTCCTCTTTCAATGAAGTTATGAAACATAGCAGACTCCAGAATAGATGACGCACTTGCACCCAACTGTGGAAACGACTCATCAATGAGGTGTGAACATGGAGTGCAAGAGAGATGCCCTTGGTCTTAGGAGGCCCAACCCCTGCTGCTGTTCTCAGGGGCTGACCCTTTGGTGCCAGACCCATAGCCTTGCCCGAAGGGCTGGGTGTATAGGAAACCACCAATTTCCTCTTTCCATGAAGTTATGAAACATAGCAGACTCCGGAATAAATGATGCACTTGCACCCACCTGTGGAAGCGACTCATCAATGAGGTGTGAACATGGAGTGCAAGAGAGGTGCCCTTGGTCTTTGGGGACCCAGCCGCTGCTGCTCTTCTCAGGAGCTGCCCCTCTGGGCCTGGACTCATAGCCTTGCCCAAAGGGCTGGCTGTATAGGACACCACCAATTTCCTCTTTGAAAGAAGCCATGAGCCACAAAAAACTCCAGTTTAACTGACGCATTGCCCCCACCTATGAAAATGCTTCATGAAGGAGGCGTGAACATGGAGTTCAGGAGAGATGCCCTTGGTCTTAGGAGGCCCAGCGCCTGCTGCTGTCCTCAGGAGCTGCCCATCTGGACCCAGACCCATAGCCTTGCCCGAAGGGCTGGCTCTATAGGAAACCACCAAATTCCTCTTTCAATGGAGTTATGAAATAGAGCAGACTCCAGAATAGCTGTCCCTCTTGCACCCACCTGTGGATGTGACTCATCAATGAGGTGAGAAAATGGAGTGCAGGACAGATGCCCTTGTTCTTCGAGGCACAGACCATGCTGATGTTCTCAGGAGCTGCCCCTCTGGTCCCAGAACCGTATCCTTTCCCTAAGGGCTGGGTGTATAGGAAACCAGAAATTTCCTGCTAGAATGAAGCCATGAGCCACACAAGACTCCAGTTTATCAGACCCACTTCAACGTACCTATGGAGGCATTTCATGAAAGAGGCATGAACATCGAGTGCAGAAGAGAAGCCCTTGGTCTTATGAGGCCCATCCCCTGCTGCTGTTCGCAGGAGCTGCCCCTCTGTACCCAGAACCATAGTCTTGCCCAAAGGACTGGCTGTATAGGAAACCACCAATTTCCTCTTTCAATGAAGTTATGAAACATAGAAGACTCCAGAATAGATGACGCACTTGCACCCACATGTGGCAGCGACTCATCAATGAGGTGTGAACATGGAGTGCAGGAGATGCCCTTGGTCTTAGGAGGCCCAGGCCCTTCTGCTGGTCTCAGGGGCTGCCCATCTGGACACAGAACCATAGCCTTGCCTGAAGGGCTGGTTGTTTAGGAAACCACCAATTTCCTCTTTGACTGAAGCCATGAGCCACACAAGACTCCAGATTATCTGACCCCCTTGAACCCACCTATGGTGGCATTTCATGAAAGAAGCATGAACATGGAGTGCAGGAGATAAGCCCCTGGTCTTAAGAGACCCATACACTGCTGCTTTTCTCAGGAGCTGCCCCTCTGGACCCAGTCCCATAGCCTTGCCCGAAGGACTGGCTGTATAGAAAACCACCAATTTCCACTTTCAATGAAGTTATGAATGACAGAAGACTCCAGAAACCTGACCTATTTGCACCCACCTGCGGAAGCGAGTCATCAATAAGGCGTGAACATGGAGTGCAGGACAGATGTCCTTGGTCTTAGGAGGCCAATACCATGCTGCAGTTCTCAGTAACTGCCCCACTGGGCCCAGACCCATAGCCTTGCCCAAATGGCTGGGTGTATAGGAATCCACCAATTTCCTCTTCGAATGAAGCCATGAGCCACACAAGGCTCCAGTTTATCTGACCCTGTTGAACTCACCTATGAAGGCTTTTGTTGAAGGAGGCATGAACATGGAGTGCCGGAGAGATGCCCTTGGTCTTAGGAGGCCCATCCCCTGATGCTGTTCTCAGGAGCTGCCCTCTGGACCCAGAACCATAGCCTTGCCCAAAGGGCAGGCTCTATAGGAAACCACCAATTTCCTGTTTCAAGGGAGTTATGAAATAGAGCAGACTCCAGAATAGCTGACCCTATTGCACCAACTTGTGGAAGCGACTCATCAATGATGTGTGAAAATGGAGTGCAGGAGATGCCCTTGGTCTTAAGAGGCCCAGACACTGCTGCAGTTCTCAGGAGCTACCCATCTGGACCCAGACCCATAGCCTTGCCAGAAGAGCTAGGTTTATAGGAAACCACCAATTTCCACTTTGAAAGAAGCCATGAGCCACAAAAAACTCCAGTTTAACTGACCCATTGACCCCACCTATGAAGGTGCTTCACGAAGGAGGCGTGTACATGGAGTGCAGGAGAGATGCCCTTGGTCTTAGGAGGCCCAGTGCCTGCTGCTGTTCTCAGGAGCTGCGCCTTTGGACCCAGACCCATAGCCATGCCCGAAGGGCTGGCTCTATAGGAAACCACCAAATTCCTCTTTCAATGGAGTTATGAAATAGAGCAGACACCAGAATAGCTGTCCCTCTTGCACCCACCTGTGTATGTGACTCCTCAATGAGGCCTGAACATGGAGTGCAGGACAGATGCCCTTGTTCTTAGGAGGTCCAGAACTTGCTGATGTTCTCAGGAGCTGACCCTCTGGTGCCGGAACTGTATCCTTTCCCTAAGAGCTGGGTGTATAGGAAACCAGAAATTTCCTGCTAGAATGAAGCCATGAGCCACACAAGAGTCCAGTTTATCAGACCCACTTCAACGTACCTATGGAGGCATTTCATGAAAGTGGCGTGAACATGGAGTGACGGGGAGAAGCCCTTGATCTTATGAGGCCCATCCGCTGCTGCTGTTCGCAGGAGCTGCCCCTCTGTACCCAGAACCATAGTCTTGCCCGAAGGACTGGCTGTATAGGAAACCACCAGTTTCCTCTTTCAACGAAGTTATGAAACATAGCAGACTCCAGAATAGATGACGCACTTGCACGCACCTGTGGAAGCGACTCACCAATGAGGCATGAACATGGAATGCAGGACAGATGCCTTTGGTCTTAGGAGGCCAATACCATGCTGCTGTTCTCAGTAACTGCCCCTATGGGCCCAGACCCATAGCCTTGCCCAAATGGCTGGGTGTATAGGAAACCACCAATTTCCTCTTTCAATGAAGCCATGAGCCACTGAAGAGTCCAGTTTAGCTGACCCTCTTGCACCCACCTACGAAGGCGCTTCATGAAGGAGGGGAGAAAATGGAGTGCAGGAGAGATGCTCTTGGTCTTATGATGCCCACACCATGCTGATGTTCTCAGGAGCTGCCCCTCTTGGTCCAGACCCCTAGCATTGCCCAAACAGCTGGGTGTATAGGAATCCACCCATTTCCTCTTCGAATGAAGCCATGAGGCAGACAAGGCTCCAGTTTATCTGACCCTCTTGAACTCACCTATGAAGGCATTTGTTGAAGGAGGCGTGAACATTGAGTGCTGGAGAGATGCGCTTGGTCTTAGGAGGCCCATCCCCTGCTGCTGTTCGCAGGAGCTGCCCCTCTGGACCCAGAACCATAGCCTTACCCAAACGGCAGGATCTATAGGAAACCACCAATTTCCTCTTTCAATGGAGTTATGAAATAGAGCAGACTCCAGAATAGCTGCCCCTCTTGCACCCACCTGTGGATGTGACTCATGAATGAGGCGTGAACATGGAGTGCAGGACAGATGCCCTTGTTCTTAGGAGGCCCAGAACATGCTGATGTTCTCAGGAGCTGACCCTCTGGTGCCAGAACCGTATCCTTTCCCTAAGGGCTGGGTGTATAGGAAACCAGTAAATTCCTCCTTCAATGAAGCCATGAGCCACACAAGACTCCAGTTTATCTGACCCTCTTGAACGTGCCTATGGAGGCATTTCATGAAAGAGGCGTGAACATGGAGTGCAGGCGAGAAGGCCTTGGTCTTATGAGGCCCATCACCTGCTGCTGTTCGTAGGAGCTGCCCCTCTGTACCCAGACCCATAGTCTTGCCCAAAGTTCCTGCTGTATAGGAAACCAGCAATTTCCTCTTTCAATGAAGTTATGAAACATAGCAGACTCCAGAATAGATGACGCACTTGCACCCACCTGTGGAAACGACTCATCAATGAGGTGTGAATATGGAGTGCAAGAGAGATGCCCTTGGTCTTAGGAGGCCCAAACCCTGCTGCTGTTCTCAGTGGCTGACCCTCTGGTGCCAGACCCGTAGCCTTGCCCGAAGGGCTGGGTGTATAGGAAACCACCAATTTCCTCTTTCCATGAAGTTATGAAACATAGCAGACTCCGGAATAAATGATGCACTTGCACCCACCTGTGGAAGCGACTCATCAATGAGTTGTGAACATGGAGTGCAAGAGAGTTGCCCTTGGTCTTAGGGGGACCAGCCACTGCTGCTGTTCTCAAGAGCTGCCCCTCTGGGCCTGGACTCATAGCCTTGCCCGAATGGCTGGCTGTATAGGACACCACCAATTTCCTCTTTGAAAGAAGCCATGAGCCACAAAAACTCCGTTTAACTGACCCATTGCCCCCACCTATGAAAGTGCTTCATCAGGGAGGCGTAAACATGGAGTTCAGGAGAGATGCCCTTGGTCTTAGGAGGCCCAGCGCCTGCTGCTGTCCTCAGGAGCTGCCCATCTGGACCCAGACCAATAGCCTTGCCCGAAGGGCTGGCTCTATAGGAAACCACCAAATTCCTCTTTCAATGGAGTTATGAAATAGAGCAGACTCCAGAATAGCTGTCCCTCTTGCACCCACCTGTGTATGTGACTCATCAATGAGGTGAGAAAATGGAGTGCAGGACAGATGCCCTTGTTCTTCGAGGCACAGACCATGCTGATGTTCTCAGGAGCTGCCCCTCTGGTCCCAGAACCGTATCCTTTCCCTAAGGGCTGGGTGTATAGGAAACCAGAAATTTCCTGCTAGAATGAAGCCATGAGCCACACAAGACTCCAGTTTATCAGACCCACTTCAACGTACCTATGGAGGCATTTCATGAAAGAGGCATGAACATCGAGTGCAGAAGAGAAGCCCTTGGTCTTATGAGGCCCATCCCCTGCTGCTGTTCGCAGGAGCTGCCCCTCTGTACCCAGAACCATAGTCTTGCCCAAAGGACTGGCTGTATAGGAAACCACCAATTTCCTCTTTCAATGAAGTTATGAAACATAGAAGACTCCAGAATAGATGACGCACTTGCACCCACATGTGGCAGCGACTCATCAATGAGGTGTGAACATGGAGTGCAGGAGATGCCCTTGGTCTAAGGAGGCCCAGGCCCTGCTGCTGTTCTCGGGGGCTGCCCATCTGGACACAGAACCATAGCCTTGCCTGAAGGGCTGCTTGTATAGGAAACCACCAATTTCCTCTTTGACTGAAGCCATGAGCCACACAAGACTCCAGATTATCTGACCCCCTTGAACCCACCTATGGTGGCATTTCATGAAAGAAGCATGAACATGGATTGCAGGAGATAAGCCCCTGGTCTTAAGAGACCCATACACTGCTGCTGTTCTCAGGAGCTGCCCCTCTGGACCCAGTCCCATAGCCTTGCCCGAAGGACTGGCTGTATAGAAAACCACCAATTTCCACTTTCAATGAAGTTATGAATGACAGAAGACTCCAGAAACCTGACCTATTTGCAGCCACCTGCGGAAGCGACTCATCAATAAGGCGTGAACATGGAGTGCAGGACAGATGCCCTTGGTCTTAGGAGGCCAATACCATGCTGCAGTTCTCAGTAACTGCCCCACTGGGCCCAGACCCATAGCCTTGCCCAAATGGCTGGGTGTATAGGAATCCACCAATTTCCTCTTCGAATGAAGCCATGAGCCACACAAGGTTCCAGTTTATCTGACCCTGTTGAACTCACCTATGAAGGCTTTTGTTGAAGGAGGCATGAACATGGAGTGCCGGAGAGATGCCCTTGGTCTTAGGAGGCCCATCCCCTGATGCTGTTCTCAGGAGCTGCCCTCTGGACCCAGAACCATAGCCTTGCCCAAAGGGCAGGCTCTATAGGAAACCACCAATTTCCTCTTTCAAGGGAGTTATGAAATAGAGCAGACTCCAGAATAGCTGACCCTATTGCACCAACTTGTGGAAGCGACTCATCAATGATGTGTGAAAATGGAGTGCAGGAGATGCCCTTGGTCTTAGGAGGCCCAGACGCTGCTGCAGTTCTCAGGAGCTACCCATCTGGACCCAGACCCATAGCCTTGCCAGAAGGGCTAGGTTTATAGGAAACCACCAATTTCCACTTTGAAAGAAGCCTTGAGCCACAAAAAACGCCAGTTTAACTGACCCATTGCCCCCACCTATGAAGGTGCTTCATGAAGGAGGCGTGTACATGGAGTGCAGGAGAGATGCCCTTGGTCTTAGGAGGCCAATACCATGCTGCTGTTCTCAGTAACTGCCCCTCTGGGCCCAGACCCATAGCCTTGCCCAAATGGCTGGGTGTATAGGAAACCACCAATTTCCTCTTTCAATGAAGCCATGAGCCACTGAAGAGTCCAGTTTAGCTGACCCTCTTGCACCCACCTACGAAGGTGCTTCATGAAGGAGGGGAGAAAATGGAGTGCAGGAGAGATGCTCTTGGTCTTATGATGCCCAGAGCATGCTGATGTTCTCAGGAGCAGCCCCTCTTGGTCCAGACCCCTAGCATTGCCCGAACGGCTGGGTGTATAGGAATCCACCCATTTCCTCTTCGAATGAAGCCATGAGGCAGACAAGGCTCCAGTTTATCTGACCCTCTTGAACTCACCTATGAAGGCATTTGTTGAAGGAGGCGTGAACATTGAGTGCTGGAGTGATGCGCTTGGTCTTAGGAGGCCCATCCCCTGATGCTGTTCACAGGAGCTGCCCCTCTGGACCCAGAACCATAGCCTTGCCCAAACGGCAGGCTCTGTAGGAAACCACCAATTTCCTCTTTCAATGGAGTTATGAAATAGAGCATACTCCAGAATAGCTGCCCCTCTTGCACCCTCCTGTTGATGTGACTCATCAATGAGGTGTGAACATGGAGTGCAGGACAGATGCCCTTGTTCTTAGGAGGCCCGGAACATGCTGATGTTCTCAGGAGCTGACCCTCTGGTGCCAGAACCGTATCCTTTCCCTAAGGGCTGGGTGTATAGGAAACCAGTAAATTCCTCCTTCAATGAAGCCATGAGCCACACAAGACTCCAGTTTATCTGACCCTTTTGAACGTACCTATGGAGGCATTTCATGAAAGAGGCGTGAACATGGAGTGCAGGAGAGAAGCCCTTGGTCTTATGAGGCCCATCACCTGCTGCTGTTCGTAGGAGCTGCCCCTCTGTACCCAGACCCATAGTCTTGCCCAAAGTTCCTGCTGTATAGGAAACCAGCAATTTCCTCTTTCAATGAAGTTATGAAACATAGCAGACTCCAGAATAGATGACGCACTTGCACCCACCTGTGGAAACGACTCATCAATGAGGTGTGAATATGGAGGGCAAGAGAGATGTCCTTGGTCTTAGGAGGCCCAACCCCTGCTGCTGTTCTCAGGGGCTGACCCTCTGGTGCCAGACCCATAGCCTTGCCCGAAGGGCTGGGTGTATAGGAAACCACCAATTTCCTCTTTCCATGAAGTTATGAAACATAGCAGACTCCGGAATAAATGATGCACTTGCACCCACCTGTGGAAGCGACTCATCAATGAGGTGTGAACATGGAGTGCAAGAGAGGTGCCCTTGGTCTTAGGGGGCCCAGCTGCTGCTGCTCTTCTCAGGAGCTGCCCCTCTGGGCCTGGACTCATAGCCTTGCCCGAAGGGCTGGCTGTATAGGACACCACCAATTTCCTCTTTGAAAGAAGCCATGAGCCACAAAACCTCCAGTTTAACTGACCCATTGCCCCCACCTATGAAAGTGCTTCATGAAGGAGGCGTAAACATGGAGTTCAGGAGAGATGCCCTTGGTCTTAGGAGGCCCAGCGCCTGCTGCTGTCCTCAGGAGCTGCCCATCTGGACCCAGACCCATAGCCTTGCCCGAAGGGCTGGCTCTATAGGAAACCACCAAATTCCTCTTTGAATGGAGTTATGAAATAGAGCAGGCTCCAGAATAGCTGTCCCTCTTGCACCCCCCTGTGGATGTGACTCATCAATGAGGTGAGAAAATGGAGTGCAGGACAGATGCCCTTGTTCTTCGAAGCACAGACCATGCTGATGTTCTCAGGAGCTGCCCCTCTGGTCCCAGAACCGTATCCTTTCCCTAAGGGCTGGGTGTATAGGAAACCAGAAATTTCCTGCTAGAATGAAGCCATGAGCCACACAAGACTCCAGTTTATCAGACCCACTTCAACGTACCTATGGAGGCATTTCATGAAAGAGGCATGAACATCGAGTGCAGAAGAGAAGCCCTTGGTCTTATGAGGCCCATCCCCTGCTGCTGTTCGCAGGAGCTGCCCCTCTGTACCCAGAACCATAGTCTTGCCCAAAGGACTGGCTGTATAGGAAACCGCCAATTTCCTCTTTCAATGAAGTTATGAAACATAGAAGACTCCAGAATAGATGACGCACTTGCACCCACATGTGGCAGCGACTCATCAATGAGGTGTGAACATGGAGTGCAGGAGATGCCCTTGGTCTTAGGAGGCCCAGGCCGTGCTGCTGTTCTCGGGGGCTGCCCATCTGGACACAGAACCATAGCCTTGCCTGAAGGGCTGGTTGTATAGGAAACCACCAATTTCCTCTTTGACTGAAGCCATGAGCCACACAAGACTCCAGATTATCTGACCCCGTTGAACCCACCTATGGTGGCATTTCATGAAAGAAGCATGAACATGGAGTGCAGGAGATAAGCCCCTGGTCTTAAGAGACCCATACACTGCTGCTGTTCTCAGGAGCTGCCCCTCTGGACCCAGTCCCATTGCCTTGCCCGAAGGACTGGCTGTATAGAAAACCACCAATTTCCACTTTCAATGAAGTTATGAATGACAGAAGACTCCAGAAACCTGACCTATTTGCACCCACCTGCGGAAACGACTCATCAATAAGGCGTGAACATGGAGTGCAGGACAGATGCCCTTGGTCTTAGGAGGCCAATACCATGCTGCAGTTCTCAGTAACTGCCCCACTGGGCCCAGACCCATAGCCTTGCCCAAATGGCTGGGTGTATAGGAATCCACCAATTTCCTCTTCGAATGAAGCCATGAGCCACACAAGGCTCCAGTTTATCTGACCCTGTTGAACTCACCTATGAAGGCTTTTGTTGAAGGAGGCATGAACATGGAGTGCCGGAGAGATGCCCTTGGTCTTAGGAAGCCCATCCCCTGATGCTGTTCTCAGGAGCTGCCCTCTGGACCCAGAACCATAGCCTTGCCCAAAGGGCAGGCTCTATAGGAAACCACCAATTTCCTCTTTCAAGGGAGTTATGAAATAGAGCAGACTCCAGAATAGCTGACCCTATTGCACCAACTTGTGGAAGCGACTCATCAATGATGTGTGAAAATGGAGTGCAGGAGATGCCCTTGGTCTTAGGAGGCCCAGACACTGCTGCAGTTCTCAGGAGCTACCCATCTGGACCCAGACCCATAGCCTTGCCAGAAGGGCTAGGTTTATAGGAAACCACCAATTTCCACTTTGAAAGAAGCCATGAGCCACAAAAAACTCCAGTTTAACTGACCCATTGCCCCCACCTATGAAAGTGCTTCATGAAGGAGGCATGTACATGGAGTGCACGCGAGATGCCCTTGGTCTTAGGAGGCCCAGCGCCTGCTGCTGTTCTCAGGAGCTGCGCCTCTGGACCCAGACCCATAGCCTTGCCCGAAGGGCTGGCTCTATAGGAAACCACCAAATTCCTCTTTCAATGGAGTTATGAAATAGAGCAGACTCCAGAATAGCTGTCCCTCTTGCACCCACCTGTGGATGTGACTCCTCAATGAGGCCTGAACATGGAGTGCAGGACAGATGCCCTTGTTCTTAGGAGGTCCAGAACTTGCTGATGTTCTCAGGAGCTGACCCTCTGGTGCCAGAACCGTATCCTTTCCCTAAGGGCTGGGTGTATAGGAAACCAGTAATTTCCTCCTACAATGAAGCCAGGAGCCACACAAGACTCCAGTTTATCTGACCCTCTTGAACGTACCTATGGAGGCATTTCATGAAAGAGGCGTGAACATGGAGTGCCGGGGAGAAGCCCTTGATCTTATGAGGCCCATCCGCTTCTGCTGTTCGCAGGAGCTGCCCCTCTGTACCCAGAAGCATAGTCTTGCCCGAAGGACTGGCTGTATAGGAAACCACCAATTTCCTCTTTCAACGAAGTTATGAAACATAGCAGACTCCAGAATAGATGACGCATTTGCACGCACCTGTGGAAGCGAC
Organism: Hyperoodon ampullatus; assembly: GCF_949752795.1. Classification (NCBI taxonomy): domain Eukaryota; kingdom Metazoa; phylum Chordata; class Mammalia; order Artiodactyla; family Ziphiidae; genus Hyperoodon; species Hyperoodon ampullatus. The sequence continues at coordinate 69,130,471 of NC_136916.1, forward strand.
TCATCAATGAGGCATGAACATGGAATGCAGGACAGATGTCTTTGGTCTTAGGAGGCCAATACCATGCTGCTGTTCTCAGTAACTGCCCCTCTGGGCCAGACCCATAGCCTTGCCCAAATGGCTGGGTGTATAGGAAACCACCAATTTCCTCTTTCAATGAAGCCATGAGCCACTGAAGAGTCCAGTTTAGCTGACCCTGTTGCACCCACCTACGAAGGCGCTTCATGAAGGAGGGGAGAAAATGGAGTGCAGGAGAGATGCTCTTGGTCTTATGATGCCCAGACCATGCTGATGTTCTCAGGAGCTGCCCCTCTTGGTCCAGACCCCTAGCATTGCCCGAACGGCTGGGTGTATAGGAATCCACCCATTACCTCTTCGAATGAAGCCATGAGGCAGACAAGGCTCCAGTTTATCTGACCCTCTTGAACTCACATATGAAGGCATTTGTTGAAGGAGGCGTGAATACTGAGTGCTGGAGAGATGCGCTTGGTCTTAGGAGGCCCATCCGTTGCTGCTGTTTGCAGGAGCTGCCACTCTGGACCCAGAACCATAGCCTTGCCCAAACGGCAGGCTCTATAGGAAACCACCAATTTCCTCTTTCAATGGAGTTATGAAATAGAGCAGACTCCAGAATAGCTGCCCCTCTTGCACCCACCTGTGGATGTGACTCATCAATGAGGCGTGAACATGGAGTGCAGGACAGATGCCCTTGTTCTTAGAGGCCCAGAACATGCTGATGTTCTCAGGAGCTGACCCTCTGGTGCCAGAACCGTATCCTTTCCCTAAGGGCTGGGTGTATAGGAAACCAGTAAATTCCTCCTTCAATGAAGCCATGAGCCACACAAGACTCCAGTTTATCTGACCCTCTTGAACGTACCTATGGAGGCATTTCATGAAAGAGGCGTGAACATGGAGTGCAGGAGAGAAGCCCTTGGTCTTATGAGGCCCATCACCTGCTGCTGTTCGTAGGAGCTGCCCCTCTGTACCCAGACCCATAGTCTTGCCCAAAGTTCCTGCTGTATAGGAAACCAGCAATTTCCTCTTTCAATGAAGTTATGAAACATAGCAGACTCCAGAATAGATGACGCACTTGCACCCACCTGTGGAAACGACTCATCAATGAGGTGTGAATATGGAGTGCAAGAGAGATGCCCTTGGTCTTAGGAGGCCCAACCCCTGCTGCTGTTCTCAGGGGCTGACCCTCTGGTGCCAGACCCATAGCCTTGCCCGAAGGGCTGGGTGTATAGGAAACCACCAATTTCCTCTTTCCATGAAGTTATGAAACATAGCAGACTCCGGAATAAATGATGCACTTGCACCCACCTGTGGAAGCGACTCATCAATGAGGTGTGAACATGGAGTGCAAGAGAGGTGCCCTTGGTCTTAGGGGGCCCAGCCGCTGCTGCTCTTCTCAGGAGCTGCCCCTCTGGGCCTGAACTCATAGCCTTGCCGGAAGGGCTGGCTGTATAGGACACCACCAATTTCCTCTTTGAAAGAAGCCATGAGCCACAAAAAACTCCAGTTTAACTGACCCATTGCCCCCACCTATGAAAGTGCTTCATGAAGGAGGCGTAAACATGGACTTCAGGAGAGATGCCCTTGGTCTTAGGAGGCCCAGCGCGTGCTGCTGTCCTCAGGAGCTGCTCATCTGGACCCAGACCCATAGCCTTGCCCGAAGGGCTGGCTCTATAGGAAACCACCAAATTCCTCTTTCAATGGAGTTATGAAATAGAGCAGGCTCCAGAATAGCTGTCCCTCTTGCGCCCACCTGTGGATGTGACTCATCAATGAGGTGAGAAAATGGAGTGCAGGACAGATGCCCTTGTTCTTCGAGGCACAGACCATGCTGATGTTCTCAGGAGCTGCCCCTCTGGTCCCAGAACCGTATCCTTTCCCTAAGGGCTGGGTGTATAGGAAACCAGAAATTTCCTGCTAGAATGAAGCCATGAGCCCCACAAGACTCCAGTTTATCAGACCCACTTCAACGTACCTATGGAGGCATTTCATGAAAGAGGCATGAACATCGAGTGCAGAAGAGAAGCCCTTGGTCTTATGAGGCCCATCCCCTGCTGCTGTTCGCAGGAGCTGCCCCTCTGTACCCAGAACCATAGTCTTGCCCAAAGGACTGGCTGTATAGGAAACCACCAATTTCCTCTTTCAATGAAGTTATGAAACATAGAAGACTCCAGAATAGATGACGCACTTGCACCCACATGTGGCAGCGACTCATCAATGAGGTGTGAACATGGAGTGCAGGAGATGCCCTTGGTCTTAGGAGGCCCAGGCCCTGCTGCTCTTCTCAGGGGTTGCCCATCTGGACACAGAACCATAGCCTTGCCTGAAGGGCTGGTTGTATAGGAAACCACCAATTTCCTCTTTGACTGAAGCCATGAGCCACACAAGCCTCCAGATTATCTGACCCCCTTGAACCCACCTATGGTGGCATTTCATGAAAGAAGCATGAACATGGAGTGCAGGAGATAAGCCCCTGGTCTAAAAAGACCCATACACTGCTGCTGTTCTCAGGAGCTGCCCCTCTGGACCCAGTCCCATAGCCTTGCCCGAAGGACTGGCTGTATAGAAAACCACCAATTTCCACTTTCAATGAAGTTATGAATGACAGAAGACTCCAGAAACCTGACCTATTTGCAGCCACCTGCGGAAGCGACTCATCAATAAGGCGTGAACATGGAGTGCAGGACAGATGCCCTTGGTCTTAGGAGGCCAATACCATGCTGCAGTTCTCAGTAACTGCCCCACTGGGCCCAGACCCATAGCCTTGCCCAAATGGCTGGGTGTATAGGAATCCACCAATTTCCTCTTCGAATGAAGCCATGAGCCACACAAGGCTCCAGTTTATCTGACCCTGTTGAACTCACCTATGAAGGCTTTTGTTGAAGGAGGCATGAACATGGAGTGCCGGAGAGATGCCCTTGGTCTTAGGAGGCCCATCCCCTGATGCTGTTCTCAGGAGCTGCCCTCTGGACCCAGAACCATAGCCTTGCCCAAAGGGCAGGCTCTATAGGAAACCACCAATTTCCTCTTTCAAGGGAGTTATGAAATAGAGCAGACTCCAGAATAGCTGACCCTATTGCACCAACTTGTGGAAGCGACTCATCAATGATGTGTGAAAATGGAGTGCAGGAGATGCCCTTGGTCTTAGGAGGCCCAGACGCTGCTGCAGTTCTCAGGAGCTACCCATCTGGACCCAGACCCATAGCCTTGCCAGAAGGGCTAGGTTTATAGGAAACCACCAATTTCCACTTTGAAAGAAGCCTTGAGCCACAAAAAACGCCAGTTTAACTGACCCATTGCCCCCACCTATGAAGGTGCTTCATGAAGGAGGCGTGTACATGGAGTGCAGGAGAGATGCCCTTGACCTTAGGAGGCCAATACCATGCTGCTGTTCTCAGTAACTGCCCCTCTGGGCCCAGACCCATAGCCTTGCCCAAATGGCTGGGTGTATAGGAAACCACCAATTTCCTCTTTCAATGAAGCCATGAGCCACTGAAGAGTCCAGTTTAGCTGACCCTCTTGCACCCACCTACGAAGGTGCTTCATGAAGGAGGGGAGAAAATGGAGTGCAGGAGAGATGCTCTTGGTCTTATGATGCCCAGAGCATGCTGATGTTCTCAGGAGCAGCCCCTCTTGGTCCAGACCCCTAGCATTGCCCGAACGGCTGGGTGTATAGGAATCCACCCATTTCCTCTTCGAATGAAGCCATGAGGCAGACAAGGCTCCAGTTTATCTGACCCTCTTGAACTCACCTATGAAGGCATTTGTTGAAGGAGGCGTGAACATTGAGTGCTGGAGAGATGCACTTGGTCTTAGGAGGCCCATCCCCTGCTGCTGTTCACAGGAGCTGCCCCTCTGGACCCAGAACCATAGCCTTGCCCAAACGGCAGGCTCTATAGGAAACCACCAATTTCCTCTTTCAATGGAGTTATGAAATAGAGCAGACTCCAGAATAGCTGCCCCTCTTGCACCCACCTGTGGATGTGACTCATCAATGAGGCGTGAACATGGAGTGCAGGACAGATGCCCTTGTTCTTAGAGGCCCAGAACATGCTGATGTTCTCAGGAGCTGACCCTCTGGTGCCAGAACCGTATCCTTTCCCTAAGGGCTGGGTGTATAGGAAACCAGTAAATTCCTCCTTCAATGAAGCCATGAGCCACACAAGACTCCAGTTTATCTGACCCTCTTGAACGTACCTATGGAGGCATTTCATGAAAGAGGCGTGAACATGGAGTGCAGGAGAGAAGCCCTTGGTCTTATGAGGCCCATCACCTGCTGCTGTTCGTAGGAGCTGCCCCTCTGTACCCAGACCCATAGTCTTGCCCAAAGTTCCTGCTGTATAGGAAACCAGCAATTTCCTCTTTCAATGAAGTTATGAAACATAGCAGACTCCAGAATAGATGACGCACTTGCACCCACCTGTGGAAACGACTCATCAATGAGGTGTGAATATGGAGTGCAAGAGAGATGCCCTTGGTCTTAGGAGGCCCAACCCCTGCTGCTGTTCTCAGGGGCTGACCCTCTGGTGCCAGACCCATAGCCTTGCCCGAAGGGCTGGGTGTATAGGAAACCACCAATTTCCTCTTTCCATGAAGTTATGAAACATAGCAGACTCCGGAATAAATGATGCACTTGCACCCACCTGTGGAAGCGACTCATCAATGAGGTGTGAACATGGAGTGCAAGAGAGGTGCCCTTGGTCTTAGGGGGCCCAGCCGCTGCTGCTCTTCTCAGGAGCTGCCCCTCTGGGCCTGAACTCATAGCCTTGCCGGAAGGGCTGGCTGTATAGGACACCACCAATTTCCTCTTTGAAAGAAGCCATGAGCCACAAAAAACTCCAGTTTAACTGACCCATTGCCCCCACCTATGAAAGTGCTTCATGAAGGAGGCGTAAACATGGACTTCAGGAGAGATGCCCTTGGTCTTAGGAGGCCCAGCGCGTGCTGCTGTCCTCAGGAGCTGCTCATCTGGACCCAGACCCATAGCCTTGCCCGAAGGGCTGGCTCTATAGGAAACCACCAAATTCCTCTTTCAATGGAGTTATGAAATAGAGCAGGCTCCAGAATAGCTGTCCCTCTTGCGCCCACCTGTGGATGTGACTCATCAATGAGGTGAGAAAATGGAGTGCAGGACAGATGCCCTTGTTCTTCGAGGCACAGACCATGCTGATGTTCTCAGGAGCTGCCCCTCTGGTCCCAGAACCGTATCCTTTCCCTAAGGGCTGGGTGTATAGGAAACCAGAAATTTCCTGCTAGAATGAAGCCATGAGCCCCACAAGACTCCAGTTTATCAGACCCACTTCAACGTACCTATGGAGGCATTTCATGAAAGAGGCATGAACATCGAGTGCAGAAGAGAAGCCCTTGGTCTTATGAGGCCCATCCCCTGCTGCTGTTCGCAGGAGCTGCCCCTCTGTACCCAGAACCATAGTCTTGCCCAAAGGACTGGCTGTATAGGAAACCACCAATTTCCTCTTTCAATGAAGTTATGAAACATAGAAGACTCCAGAATAGATGACGCACTTGCACCCACATGTGGCAGCGACTCATCAATGAGGTGTGAACATGGAGTGCAGGAGATGCCCTTGGTCTTAGGAGGCCCAGGCCCTGCTGCTCTTCTCAGGGGTTGCCCATCTGGACACAGAACCATAGCCTTGCCTGAAGGGCTGGTTGTATAGGAAACCACCAATTTCCTCTTTGACTGAAGCCATGAGCCACACAAGCCTCCAGATTATCTGACCCCCTTGAACCCACCTATGGTGGCATTTCATGAAAGAAGCATGAACATGGAGTGCAGGAGATAAGCCCCTGGTCTTAAGAGACCCATACACTGCTGCTGTTCTCAGGAGCTGCCCCTCTGGACCCAGTCCCATAGCCTTGCCCGAAGGACTGGCTGTATAGAAAACCACCAATTTCCACTTTCAATGAAGTTATGAATGACAGAAGACTCCAGAAACCTGACCTATTTGCAGCCACCTGCGGAAGCGACTCATCAATAAGGCGTGAACATGGAGTGCAGGACAGATGCCCTTGGTCTTAGGAGGCCAATACCATGCTGCAGTTCTCAGTAACTGCCCCACTGGGCCCAGACCCATAGCCTTGCCCAAATGGCTGGGTGTATAGGAATCCACCAATTTCCTCTTCGAATGAAGCCATGAGCCACACAAGGCTCCAGTTTATCTGACCCTGTTGAACTCACCTATGAAGGCTTTTGTTGAAGGAGGCATGAACATGGAGTGCCGGAGAGATGCCCTTGGTCTTAGGAGGCCCATCCCCTGATGCTGTTCTCAGGAGCTGCCCTCTGGACCCAGAACCATAGCCTTGCCCAAAGGGCAGGCTCTATAGGAAACCACCAATTTCCTCTTTCAAGGGAGTTATGAAATAGAGCAGACTCCAGAATAGCTGACCCTATTGCACCAACTTGTGGAAGCGACTCATCAATGATGTGTGAAAATGGAGTGCAGGAGATGCCCTTGGTCTTAGGAGGCCCAGACGCTGCTGCAGTTCTCAGGAGCTACCCATCTGGACCCAGACCCATAGCCTTGCCAGAAGGGCTAGGTTTATAGGAAACCACCAATTTCCACTTTGAAAGAAGCCTTGAGCCACAAAAAACGCCAGTTTAACTGACCCATTGCCCCCACCTATGAAGGTGCTTCATGAAGGAGGCGTGTACATGGAGTGCAGGAGAGATGCCCTTGACCTTAGGAGGCCAATACCATGCTGCTGTTCTCAGTAACTGCCCCTCTGGGCCCAGACCCATAGCCTTGCCCAAATGGCTGGGTGTATAGGAAACCACCAATTTCCTCTTTCAATGAAGCCATGAGCCACTGAAGAGTCCAGTTTAGCTGACCCTCTTGCACCCACCTACGAAGGTGCTTCATGAAGGAGGGGAGAAAATGGAGTGCAGGAGAGATGCTCTTGGTCTTATGATGCCCAGAGCATGCTGATGTTCTCAGGAGCAGCCCCTCTTGGTCCAGACCCCTAGCATTGCCCGAACGGCTGGGTGTATAGGAATCCACCCATTTCCTCTTCGAATGAAGCCATGAGGCAGACAAGGCTCCAGTTTATCTGACCCTCTTGAACTCACCTATGAAGGCATTTGTTGAAGGAGGCGTGAACATTGAGTGCTGGAGAGATGCACTTGGTCTTAGGAGGCCCATCCCATGCTGCTGTTCACAGGAGCTGCCCCTCTGGACCCAGAACCATAGCCTTGCCCAAACGGCAGGCTCTGTAGGAAACCACCAATTTCCTCTTTCAATGGAGTTATGAAATAGAGCAGACTCCAGAATAGCTGCCCCTCTTGCACCCTCCTGTTGATGTGACTCATCAATGAGGTGTGAACATGGAGTGCAGGACAGATGCCCTTGTTCTTAGGAGGCCCAGAACATGCTGATGTTCTCAGGAGCTGACCCTCTGGTGCCAGAACCGTATCCTTTCCCTAAGGGCTGGGTGTATAGGAAACCAGTAAATTCCTCCTTCAATGAAGCCATGAGCCACACAAGACTCCAGTTTATCTGACCCTCTTGAACGTACCTATGGAGGCATTTCATGAAAGAGGCGTGAACATGGAGTGCAGGAGAGAAGCCCTTGGTCTTATGAGGCCCATCACCTGCTGCTGTTCGTAGGAGCTGCCCCTCTGTACCCAGACCCATAGTCTTGCCCAAAGTTCCTGCTGTATAGGAAACCAGCAATTTCCTCTTTCAATGAAGTTATGAAACATAGCAGACTCCAGAATAGATGACGCACTTGCACCCACCTGTGGAAACGACTCATCAATGAGGTGTGAATATGGAGTGCAAGAGAGATGTCCTTTGTCTTAGGAGGCCCAACCCCTGCTGCTGTTCTCAGGGTCTGACCCTTTGGTGCCAGACCCATAGCCTTGCCCGAAGGGCTGGGTGTATAGGAAACCACCAATTTCCTCTTTCCATGAAGTTATGAAACATAGCAGACTCCAGAATAAATGATGCACTTGCACCCACCTGTGGAAGCGACTCATCAATGAGGTGTGAACATGGAGTGCAAGAGAGGTGCCCTTGGTCTTAGGGGGCCCAGCTGCTGCTGCTCTTCTCAGGAGCTGCCCCTCTGGGCCTGGACTCATAGCCTTGCCCGAAGGGCTGGCTGTATAGGACACCACCAATTTCCTCTTTGAAAGAAGCCATGAGCCACAAAACCTCCAGTTTAACTGACCCATTGCCCCCACCTATGAAAGTGCTTCATGAAGGAGGCGTAAACATGGAGTTCAGGAGAGATGCCCTTGGTCTTAGGAGGCCCAGCGCCTGCTGCTGTCCTCAGGAGCTGCCCATCTGGACCCAGACCCATAGCCTTGCCCGAAGGGCTGGCTCTATAGGAAACCACCAAATTCCTCTTTGAATGGAGTTATGAAATAGAGCAGGCTCCAGAATAGCTGTCCCTCTTGCACCCCCCTGTGGATGTGACTCATCAATGAGGTGAGAAAATGGAGTGCAGGACAGATGCCCTTGTTCTTCGAAGCACAGACCATGCTGATGTTCTCAGGAGCTGCCCCTCTGGTCCCAGAACCGTATCCTTTCCCTAAGGGCTGGGTGTATAGGAAACCAGAAATTTCCTGCTAGAATGAAGCCATGAGCCACACAAGACTCCAGTTTATCAGACCCACTTCAACGTACCTATGGAGGCATTTCATGAAAGAGGCATGAACATCGAGTGCAGAAGAGAAGCCCTTGGTCTTATGAGGCCCATCCCCTGCTGCTGTTCGCAGGAGCTGCCCCTCTGTACCCAGAACCATAGTCTTGCCCAAAGGACTGGCTGTATAGGAAACCGCCAATTTCCTCTTTCAATGAAGTTATGAAACATAGAAGACTCCAGAATAGATGACGCACTTGCACCCACATGTGGCAGCGACTCATCAATGAGGTGTGAACATGGAGTGCAGGAGATGCCCTTGGTCTTAGGAGGCCCAGGCCGTGCTGCTGTTCTCGGGGGCTGCCCATCTGGACACAGAACCATAGCCTTGCCTGAAGGGCTGGTTGTATAGGAAACCACCAATTTCCTCTTTGACTGAAGCCATGAGCCACACAAGACTCCAGATTATCTGACCCCCTTGAACCCACCTATGGTGGCATTTCATGAAAGAAGCATGAACATGGAGTGCAGGAGATAAGCCCCTGGTCTTAAGAGACCCATACACTGCTGCTGTTCTCAGGAGCTGCCCCTCTGGACCCAGTCCCATAGCCTTGCCCGAAGGACTGGCTGTATAGAAAACCACCAATTTCCACTTTCAGTGAAGTTATGAATGACAGAAGACTCCAGAAACCTGACCTATTTGCACCCACCTGCGGAAGCGACTCATCAATAAGGCGTGAACATGGAGTGCAGGACAGATGCCCTTGGTCTTAGGAGGCCAATACCATGCTGCAGTTCTCAGTAACTGCCCAACTGGGCCCAGACCCATAGCCTTGCCCAAATGGCTGGGTGTATAGGAATCCACCAATTTCCTCTTCGAATGAAGCCATGAGCCACACAAGGCTCCAGTTTATCTGACCCTGTTGAACTCACCTATGAAGGCTTTTGTTGAAGGAGGCATGAACATGGAGTGCCGGAGAGATGCCCTTGGTCTTAGGAGGCCCATCCCCTGATGCTGTTCTCAGGAGCTGCCCTCTGGACCCAGAACCATAGCCTTGCCCAAAGGGCAGGCTCTATAGGAAACCACCAATTTCCTCTTTCAAGGGAGTTATGAAATAGAGCAGACTCCAGAATAGCTGACCCTATTGCACCAACTTGTGGAAGCGACTCATCAATGATGTGTGAAAATGGTGTACAGGAGATGCCCTTGGTCTTAGGAGGCCCAGACACTGCTGCAGTTCTCAGGAGCTACCCATCTGGACCCAGACCCAAAGCCTTGCCCAAATGGCTGGGTGTATAGGAATCCACCAATTTCCTCTTCGAATGAAGCCATGAGCCACACAAGGCTCCAGTTTATCTGACCCTGTTGAACTCACCTATGAAGGCTTTTGTTGAAGGAGGCATGAACATGGAGTGCCGGAGAGATGCCCTTGGTCTTAGGAGGCCCATCCCCTGATGCTGTTCTCAGGAGCTGCCCTCTGGACCCAGAACCATAGCCTTGCCCAAAGGGCAGGCTCTATAGGAAACCACCAATTTCCTCTTTCAAGGGAGTTATGAAATAGAGCAGACTCCAGAATAGCTGACCCTATTGCACCAACTTGTGGAAGCGACTCATCAATGATGTGTGAAAATGGAGTGCAGGAGATGCCCTTGGTCTTAGGAGGCCGAGACGCTGCTGCAGTTCTCAGGAGCTAACCATCTGGACCCAGACCCATAGCCTTGCCAGAAGGGCTAGGTTTATAGGAAACCACCAATTTCCACTTTGAAAGAAGGCATGAGCCACAAAATACTCCAGTTTAACTGACCCATTGTCCCCACCTATGAAGGTGCTTCATGAAGGAGGCGTGTACATGGAGTGCAGGAGAGATGCCCTTGGTCTTAGGAGGCCCAGCGCCTGCTGCTGTTCTCAGGAGCTGCGCCTCTGGACCCAGACCCATAGCCTTGCCTGAAGGGCTGGCTCTATAGGAAACCACCAAAATCCTCTTTCAAGGGAGTTATGAAATAGAGCAGACTCCAGAATAGCTGTCCCTCTTGCACCCACCTGTGGATGTGACTCCTCAATGAGGCCTGAACATGGAGTGCAGGACAGATGCCCTTGTTCTTAGGAGGTCCAGAACTTGCTGATGTTCTCAGGAGCTGACCCTCTGGTGCCAGAACCGTATCCTTTCCCTAAGGGCTGGGTGTATAGGAAACCAGTAATTTCCTCCTACAATGAAGCCATGAGCCACACAAGACTCCAGTTTATCTGACCCTCTTGAACGTACCTATGGAGGCATTTCATGAAAGAGGCGTGAACATGGAGTGCCGGGGAGAAGCCCTTGATCTTATGAGGCCCATCCGCTGCTGCTGTTCGCAGGAGCTGCCCCTCTGTACCCAGAACCACAGTCTTGCCCGAAGGACTGGCTGTATAGGAAACCACCAATTTCCTCTTTCAACGAAGTTATGAAACATAGCAGACTCCAGAATAGATGACGCACTTGCACGCACCTGTGGAAGCGACTCATCAATGAGGCATGAACATGGAATGAAGGACAGATGCCTTTGGTCTTAGGAGGCCAATACCATGCTGCTGTACTCAGTAACTGCCCCTCTGTACCCAGAACCATAGTCTTGCCCAAAGGACTGGCTGTATAGGAAACCACCAATTTCCTCTTTCAATGAAGTTATGAAACATAGAAGACTCCAGAATAGATGACGCAATTGCACCCACATGTGGCAGCGACTCATCAATGAGGTGTGAACATGGAGTGCAGGAGATGCCCTTGGTCTTAGGAGGCCCAGGCCCTTCTGCTGTTCTCAGGGGCTGCCCATCTGGACACAGAACCATAGCCTTGCCTGAAGGGCTGGTTGTATAGGAAACCACCAATTTCCTCTTTGACTGAAGCTATGAGCCACACAAGCCTCCAGATTATCTGACCCCCTTGAACCCACCTATGGTGGCATTTCATGAAAGAAGCATGAACATGGAGTGCAGGAGATAAGCCCCTGGTCTTAAGAGACCCATACGCTGCTGCTGTTCTCAGGAGCTGCCCCTCTGGACCCAGTCCCATAGCCTTGCCCGAAGGACTGGCTGTATAGAAAACCACCAATTTCCACTTTCAATGAAGTTATGAATGACAGAAGACTCCAGAAACCTGACCTATTTGCACCCACCTGCGGAAGCGACTCATCAATAAGGCGTGAACATGGAGTGCAGGACAGATGTCCTTGGTCTTAGGAGGCCAATACCATGCTGCAGTTCTCAGTAACTGCCCCACTGGGCCCAGACCCATAGCCTTGCCCAAATGGCTGGGTGTATAGGAATCCACCAATTTCCTCTTCGAATGAAGCCATGAGCCACACAAGGTTCCAGTTTATCTGACCCTGTTGAACTCACCTACGAAGGCTTTTGTTGAAGGAGGCATGAACATGGAGTGCCGGAGAGATGCCCTTGGTCTTAGGAGGCCCATCCCCTGATGCTGTTCTCAGGAGCTGCCCTCTGGACCCAGAACCATAGCCTTGCCCAAAGGGCAGGCTCTATAGGAAACCACCAATTTCCTCTTTCAAGGGAGTTATGAAATAGAGCAGACTCCAGAATAGCTGACCCTATTGCACCAACTTGTGGAAGCGACTCATCAATGATGTGTGAAAATGGAGTGCAGGAGATGCCCTTGGTCTTAGGAGGCCCAGACGCTGCTGCAGTTCTCAGGAGCTACCCATCTGGACCCAGACCCATAGCCTTGCCAGAAGGGCTAGGTTTATAGGAAACCACCAACTTCCACTTTGAAAGAAGCCTTGAGCCACAAAAAATGCCAGTTTAACTGACCCATTGCCCCCACCTATGAAGGTGCTTCATAAAGGAGGCGTGTACATGGAGTGCAGGAGAGATGCCCTTGGTCTTAGGAGGCCCAGCGCGTGCTGCTGTTCTCAGGAGCTGCGCCTCTGGACCCAGAACCATAGCCTTGCCTGAAGGGCTGGCTCTATAGGAAACCACCAAATTCCTCTTTCAAGAGAGTTATGAAATAGAGCAGACTCCAGAATAGCTGACCTTATTGCACCAACTTGTGGAAGCGACTCATCAATGATGTGTGAAAATGGAGTGCAGGAGATGCTCTTGGTCTTAGGAGGCCCAGACGCTGCTGCAGTTCTCAGGAGCTACCCATCTGGACCCAGACCCATAGCCTTGCCAGAAGGGCTAGGTTTATAGGAAACCACCAATTTCCACTTTGAAAGAAGCCTTGAGCCACAAAAAACGCCAGTTTAACTGACCCATTGCCCCCACCTATGAAGGTGCTTCATGAAGGAGGCGTGTACATGGAGTGCAGGAGAGATGCCCTTGGTCTTAGGAGTCCCAGCGCCTGCTGCTGTTCTCAGGAGCTGCGCCTCTGGACCCAGACCCATAGCCTTGCCCGAAGGGCTGGCTCTATAGGAAACCACCAAATTCCTCTTTCAATGGAGTTATGAAATAGAGCAGACTCCAGAATAGCTGTCCCTCTTGCACCCACCTGTGGACGTGACTCCTCAATGAGGCCTGAACATGGAGTGCAGAACAGATGCCCTGTTCTTAGGAGGTCCAGAACTTCCTGATGTTCTCAGGAGCTGACCCTCTGGTGCCAGAACCGTATCCTTTCCCTAAGGGCTGGGTGTATAGGAAACCAGTAATTTCCTCCTACAATGAAGCCATGAGCCACACAAGACTCCAGTTTATCTGACCCTCTTGAACGTACCTATGGAGGCATTTCATGAAAGAGGCGTGAACATGGAGTGCCGGGGAGAAGCCCTTGATCTTATGAGGCCCATCCGCTGCTGCTGTTCGCAGGAGCTGCCCCTCTGTACCCAGAACCATAGTCTTCCCCGAAGGACTGGCTGTATAGGAAACCACCAATTTCCTCTTTCAACGAAGTTATGAAACATAGCAGACTCCAGAATAGATGACGCACTTGCACGCACCTGTGGAAGTGACTCATCAATGAGGCATGAACATGGAATGCAGGACAGATGCCTTTGGTCTTAGGAGGCCAATACCATGCTGCTGTTCTCAGTAACTGCCCCTCTGGGCCCAGACCCATAGCCTTGCCCAAATGGCTGGGTGTATAGGAAACCACCAATTTCCTCTTTCAATGAAGCCATGAGCCACTGAAGAGTCCAGTTTAGCTGACCCTGGTGCACCCACGTACGAAGGTGCTTCATGAAGGAGGGGAGAAAATGGAGTGCAGGAGAGATGCTCTTGGTCTTATGATGCCCAGACCATGCTGATGTTCTCAGGAGCAGCCCCTCTTGGTCCAGACCCCTAGCATTGCCCGAACGGCTGGGTGTATAGGAATCCACCCATTTCCTCTTCGAATGAAGCCATGAGGCAGACAAGGCTCCAGTTTATCTGACCCTCTTGAACTCACCTATGAAGGCATTTGTTGAAGGAGGCGTGAACATTGAGTGCTGGAGAGATGCACTTGGTCTTAGGAGGCCCATCCCCTGCTGCTGTTCACAGGAGCTGCCCCTCTGGACCCAGAACCATAGCCTTGCCCAAACGGCAGGCTCTATAGGAAACCACCAATTTCCTCTTTCAATGGAGTTATGAAATAGAGCAGACTCCAGAATAGCTGCCCCTCTTGCACCCTCCTGTGGATGTGACTCATCAATGAGGTGTGAACATGGAGTGCAGGACAGATGCCCTTGTTCTTAGGAGGCCCAGAACATGCTGATGTTCTCAGGAGCTGACCCTCTGGTGCCAGAACCGTATCCTTTCCCTAAGGGCTGGGTGTATAGGAAACCAGTAAATTCCTCCTTCAATGAAGCCATGAGCCACACAAGACTCCAGTTTATCTGACCATCTTTAACGTACCTATGGAGGCATTTCATGAAAGAGGCGTGAACATGGAGTGCAGGAGAGAAGCCCTTGGTCTTATGAGGCCCATCACCTGCTGCTGTTCGTAGGAGCTTCCCCTCTGTACCCAGACCCATAGTCTTGCCCGAAGTTCCTGCTGTATAGGAAACCAGCAATTTCCTCTTTCAATGAATTTATGAAACATAGCAGACTCCAGAATAGATGACGCACTTGCACCCACCTGTGGAAACGACTCATCAATGAGGTGTGAATATGGAGTGCAAGAGAGATGTCCTTGGTCTTAGGAGGCCCAACCCCTGCTGCTGTTCTCAGGGGCTGACCCTCTGGTGCCAGACCCATAGCCTTGCCCGAAGGGCTGGGTGTATAGGAAACCACCAATTTCCTCTTTCCATGAAGTTATGAAACATAGCAGACTCCGGAATAAATGATGCACTTGCACCCACCTGTGGAAGCGACTCATCAATGAGGTGTGAACATGGAGTGCAAGAGAGGTGCCCTTGGTCTTAGGGGGCCCAGCTGCTGCTGCTCTTCTCAGGAGCTGCCCCTCTGGGCCTGGACTCATAGCCTTGCCCGAAGGGCTGGCTGTATAGGACACCACCAATTTCCTCTTTGAAAGAAGCCATGAGCCACAAAACCTCCAGTTTAACTGACCCATTGCCCCCACCGATGAAAGTGCTTCATGAAGGAGGCGTAAACATGGAGTTCAGGAGAGATGCCCTTGGTCTTAGGAGGCCCAGCGCCTGCTGCTGTTCTCAGGAGCTGCCCATCTGGACCCAGACCCATAGCCTTGCCCGAAGGGCTGGCTCTATAGGAAACCACCAAATTCCTCTTTGAATGGAGTTATGAAATAGAGCAGGCTCCAGAATAGCTGTCCCTCTTGCACCCCGCTGTGGATGTGACTCATCAATGAGGTGAGAAAATGGAGTGCAGGACAGATGCCCTTGTTCTTCGAAGCACAGACCATGCTGATGTTTTCAGGAGCTGCCCCTCTGGTCCCAGAACCGTATCCTTTCCCTAAGGGCTGGGTGTATAGGAAACCAGAAATTTCCTGCTAGAATGAAGCCATGAGCCACACAAGACTCCAGTTTATCAGACCCACTTCAACGTACCTATGGAGGCATTTCATGAAAGAGGCATGAACATCGAGTGCAGAAGAGAAGCCCTTGGTCTTATGAGGCCCATCCCCTGCTGCTGTTCGCAGGAGCTGCCCCTCTGTACCCAGAACCATAGTCTTGCCCAAGGGACTGGCTGTATAGGAAACCGCCAATTTCCTCTTTCAATGAAGTTATGAAACATAGAAGACTCCAGAATAGATGACGCACTTGCACCCACATGTGGCAGCGACTCATCAATGAGGTGTGTACATGGAGTGCAGGAGATGCCCTTGGTCTTAGGAGGCCCAGGCCCTGCTGCTGTTCTCAGGGGCTGCCCATCTGGACACAGAACCATAGCCTTGCCTGAAGGGCTGGTTGTATAAGAAACCACCAATTTCCTCTTTGACTGAAGCCATGAGCCACACAAGACTCCAGATTATCTGACCCCCTTGAACCCACCTATGGTGGCATTTCATGAAAGAAGCATGAACATGGAGTGCAGGAGATAAGCCCCTGGTCTTAAGAGACCCATACACTGCTGCTGTTCTCAGGAGCTGCCCCTCTGGACCCAGTCCCATAGCCTTGCCCGAAGGACTGGCTGTATAGAAAACCACCAATTTCCACTTTCAGTGAAGTTATGAATGACAGAAGACTCCAGAAACCTGACCTATTTGCACCCACCTGCGGAAGCGACTCATCAATAAGGCGTGAACATGGAGTGCAGGACAGATGCCCTTGGTCTTAGGAGGCCAATACCATGCTGCAGTTCTCAGTCACTGCCCCACTGGGCCCAGACCCATAGCCTTGCCCAAATGGCTGGGTGTATAGGAATCCACCAATTTCCTCTTCGAATGAAGCCATGAGCCACACAAGGCTCCAGTTTATCTGACCCTGTTGAACTCACCTATGAAGGCTTTTGTTGAAGGAGGCATGAACATGGAGTGCCGGAGAGATGCCCTTGGTCTTAGGAGGCCCATCCCCTGATGCTGTTCTCAGGAGCTGCCCTCTGGACCCAGAACCATAGCCTTGCCCAAAGGGCAGGCTCTATAGGAAACCACCAATTTCCTCTTTCAAGGGAGTTATGAAATAGAGCAGACTCCAGAATAGCTGACCCTATTGTACCAACTTGTGGAAGCGACTCATCAATGATGTGTGAAAATGGAGTGCAGGAGATGCCCTTGGTCTTAGGAGGCCCAGACGCTGCTGCAGTTCTCAGGAGCTACCCATCTGGACCCAGACCCATAGCCTTGCCAGAAGGGCTAGGTTTATAGGAAACCACCAATTTCCACTTTGAAAGAAGCCATGAGCCACAAAAAACTCCAGTTTAACTGACCCATTGTCCCCACATATGAAGGTGCTTCATGAAGGAGGCGTGTACATGGAGTGCAGGAGAGATGCCCTTGGTCTTAGGAGGCCCAGCGCCTGCTGCTGTTCTCAGGAGCTGCGCCTCTGGACCCAGACCCATAGCCTTGCCTGAAGGGCTGGCTCTATAGGAAACCACCAAATTCCTCTTTCAAGGGAGTTATGAAATAGAGCAGACTCCAGAATAGCTGTCCCTCTTGCACCCACCTGTGGATGTGACTCCTCAATGAGGCCTGAACATGGAGTGCAGAACAGATGCCCTTGTTCTTAGGAGGTCCAGAACTTGCTGATGTTCTCAGGAGCTGACCCTCTGGTGCCAGAACCGTATCCTTTCCCTAAGGGCTGGGTGTATAGGAAACCAGTAATTTCCTCCTACAATGAAGCCATGAGCCACACAAGACTCCAGTTTATCTGACCCTCTTGAACGTACCTATGGAGGCATTTCATGAAAGAGGCGTGAACATGGAGTGCCGGGGAGAAGCCCTTGGTCTTATGAGGCCCATCACGTGCTGTTGTTCGTAGGAGCTAGCCCTCTGTACCCAGACCCATAGTCTTGCCCAAAGTTCCTGCTGTATAGGAAACCAGCAATTTCCTCTTTCAATGAAGTTATGAAACATAGCAGATTCCAGAATAGATGACGCACTTGCACCCACATGTGGCAGCGACTCATCAATGAGGTGTGAACATGGAGTGCAGGAGATGCCCTTGGTCTTAGGAGGCCCAGGCCCTTCTGCTGTTCTCAGGGGCTGCCCATCTGGACACAGAACCATAGCCTTGCCTGAAGGGCTGGTTGTATAGGAAACCACCAATTTCCTCTTTGACTGAAGCCATGAGCCACACAAGACTCCAGATTATCTGACCCCCTTGAACCCACCTATGGTGGCATTTCATGAAAGAAGCATGAACATGGAGTGCAGGAGATAAGCCCCTGGTCTTAAGAGACCCATACGCTGCTGCTGTTCTCAGGAGCTGCCCCTCTGGACCCAGTCCCATAGCCTTGCCCGAAGGACTGGCTGTATAGAAAACCACCAATTTCCACTTTCAATGAAGTTATGAATGACAGAAGACTCCAGAAACCTGACCTATTTGCACCCACCTGTGGAAGCGACTCATCAATAAGGCGTGAACATGGAGTGCAGGACAGATGCCCTTGGTCTTAGGAGGCCAATACCATGCTGCAGTTCTCAGTCACTGCCCCACTGGGCCCAGACCCATAGCCTTGCCCAAATGGCTGGGTGTATAGGAATCCACCAATTTCCTCTTCGAATGAAGCCATGAGCCACACAAGGCTCCAGTTTATCTGACCCTGTTGAACTCACCTATGAAGGCTTTTGTTGAAGGAGGCATGAACATGGAGTGCCGGAGAGATGCCCTTGGTCTTAGGAGGCCCATCCCCTGATGCTGTTCTCAGGAGCTGCCCTCTGGACCCAGAACCATAGCCTTGCCCAAAGGGCAGGCTCTATAAGAAACCACCAATTTCCTCTTTCAAGGGAGTTATGAAATAGAGCAGACTCCAGAATAGCTGACCCTATTGCACCAACTTGTGGAAGCGACTCATCAATGATGTGTGAAAATGGAGTGCAGGAGATGCCCTTGGTCTTAGGAGGCCCAGACGCTGCTGCAGTTCTCAGGAGCTACCCATCTGGACCCAGACCCATAGCGTTGCCAGAAGGGCTAGGTTTATAGGAAACCACCAATTTCCACTTTGAAAGAAGCCATGAGCCACAAAAAACTCCAGTTTAACTGACACATTGCCCCCACCTATGAAGGTGCTTCATGAAGGAGGCGTGTACATGGAGTGCACGAGAGATGCCCTTGGTCTTAGGAGGCCCAGCGCCTGCTGCTGTTCTCAGGAGCTGCGCCTCTGGACCCAGACCCATAGCCTTGCCCGAAGGGCTGGCTCTATAGGAACCCACCAAATTCCTCTTTCAATGGAGTTATGAAATAGAGCAGACTCCAGAATAGCTGCCCCTCTTGCACCCACCTGTGGATGTGACTCCTCAATGAGGCCTGAACATGGAGTGCAGGACAGATGCCCTTGTTCTTAGGAGGTCCAGAACTTGCTGATGTTCTCAGGAGCTGACCATCTGGTGCCAGAACCGTATCCTTTCCCTAAGGGCTGGGTGTATAGGAAACCAGTAATTTCCTCCTACAATGAAGCCAGGAGCCACACAAGACTCAGGTTTATCTGACCCTCTTGAACGTACCTATGGAGGCATTTCATGAAAGAGGCGTGAACATGGAGTGCCGGGGAGAAGCCCTTGATCTTATGAGGCCCATCCGCTGCTGCTGTTCGCAGGAGCTGCCCCTCTGTACCCAGAACCATAGTCTTGCCCGAAGGACTGGCTGTATAGGAAACCAGCAATTTCCTCTTTCAATGAAGTTATGAAACATAGCAGACTCCAGAATAGATGACACACTTGCACGCACCTGTGGAAGCGACTCATCAATGAGGCATGAACATGGAATGCAGGACAGATGCCTTTGGTCTTAGGAGGCCAATACTATGCTGCAGTTCTCAGTAACTGCCCCTCTGGGCCAGACCCATAGCCTTGCCCAAATGGCTGGGTGTATAGGAAACCACCAATTTCCTCTTTCAATGAAGCCATGAGCCACTGAAGACTCCAGTTTAGCTGACCCTCTTGCACCCACCTACGAAGGCGCTTCATGAAGGAGGGGAGAAAATGGAGTGCAGGAGAGATGCTCTTGGTCTTATGATGCCCAGACCATGCTGATGTTCTCAGGAGCTGCCCCTCTTGGTCCAGAACCCTAGCATTGCCCGAACGGCTGGGTGTATAGGAATCCACCCATTTCCTCTTCGAATGAAGCCATGAGGCAGACAAGGCTCCAGTTTATCTGACCCTTTTGAACTCACCTATGAAGGCATTTGTTGAAGGAGGCGTGAACATTGAGTGCTGGAGAGATGCGCTTGGTCTTAGGAGGCCCATCCCCTGCTGCTGTTCGCAGGAGCTGCCACTCTGGACCCAGAACCATAGCCTTGCCCAAACGGCAGGCTCTATAGGAAACCACCAATTTCCTCTTTCAATGGAGTTATGAAATAGAGCAGACTCCAGAATAGCTGCCCCTCTTGAACCCACCTGTGGATGTGACTCATCAATGAGGCGTGAACATGGAGTGCAGGACAGATGCCCTTGTTCTTAGGAGGCCCAGAACATGCTGATGTTCTCAGGAGCTGACCCTCTGGTGCCAGAACCATATCCTTTCCCTAAGGGCTGGGTGTATAGGAAACCAGTAAATTCCTCCTTCAATGAAGCCATGAGCCACACAAGACTCCAGTTTATCTGACCCTCTTGAACGTACCTATGGAGGCATTTCATGAAAGAGGCGTGAACATGGAGTGCAGGAGAGAAGCCCTTGGTCTTATGAGGCCCATCACCTGCTGCTGTTCGTAGGAGTTGCCCCTCTGTACCCAGACCCATAGTCTTGCCCAAAGTTATGGCTGTATAGGAAACCAGCAATTTCCTCTTTCAATGAAGTTATGAAACATAGCAGACTCCAGAATAGATGACGCACTTGCACCCACCTGTGGAAACGACTCATCAATGAGGTGTGAACATGGAGTGCAAGAGAGATGCCCTTGGTCTTAGGAGGCCCAACCCCTGCTGCTGTTCTCAGGGGCTGACCCTCTGGTGCCAGACCCATAGCCTTGCCCGAAGGGCTGGGTGTATAGGAAACCACCAATTTCCTCTTTCCATGAAGTTATGAAACATAGCAGACTCCGGAATAAATGATGCACTTGCACCCACCTGTGGAAGCGACTCATCAATGAGGTGTGAACATGGAGTGCAAGAGAGGTGCCCTTGGTCTTAGGGGGCCCAGCCGCTGCTGCTCTTCTCAGGAGCTGCCCCTCTGGGCCTGGACTCATAGGCTTGCCCGAAGGGCTGGCTGTATAAGACACCACCAATTTCCTCTTTGAAAGAAGCCATGAGCCACAAAAATCTCCAGTTTAACTGACCCATTGCCCCCACCGATGAAAGTGCTTCATGAAGGAGGCGTAAACATGGAGTTCAGGAGAGATGCCCTTGGTCTTACGAGGCCCAGCACCTGCTGCTGTCCTCAGGAGCTGCCCATCTGGACCCAGACCCATAGCCTTGCCCGAAGGGCTGGCTCTATAGGAAATCACCAAATTCCTCTTTCAATGGAGTTATGAAATAGAGCAGACTCCAGAATAGCTGTCCCTCTTGCACCCACCTGTGGATGTGACTCATCAATGAGGTGAGAAAATGGAGTGCAGGACAGATGCCCTTGTTCTTCGAGGCACAGACCATGCTGATGTTCTCAGGAGCTGCTCTTCTGGTCCCAGAACCGTATCCTTTCCCTAAGGGCTGGGTGTATAGGAAACCAGAAATTTCCTGCTAGAATGAAGCCATGAGCCACACAAGACTCCAGTTTATCAGACCCACTTCAACGTACCTATGGAGGCATTTCATGAAAGAGGCATGAACATCGAGTGCAGAAGAGAAGCCCTTGGTCTTATGAGGCCCATCCCCTGCTGCTGTTCGCAGGAGCTGCCCCTCTGTACCCAGAACCATAGTCTTTCCCAAAGGACTGGCTGTATAGGAAACCACCAATTTCCTCTTTCAATGAAGTTATGAAACATAGAAGACTCCAGAATTGATGACACAGTTGCACCTACATGTGGCAGCGACTCATCAATGAGGTGTGAACATGGAGTGCAGGAGATGCCCTTGGTCTTAGGAGGCACAGGCCCTGCTGCTGTTCTCGGGGGCTGCCCATCTGGACACAGAACCATAGCCTTGCCTGAAGGGCTGGTTGTATAGGAAACCACCAATTTCCTCTTTGACTGAAGCCATGAGCCAGACAAGACTCCAGATTATCTGACCCCCTTGAACCCACCTATGGTGGCATTTCATGAAAGAAGCATGAACATGGAGTGCAGGAGATAAGCCCCTGGTCTAAAAAGACCCATACACTGCTGCTGTTCTCAGGAGCTGCCCCTCTGAACCCAGTCCCATAGCCTTGCCCGAAGGACTGGCTGTATAGAAAACCACCAATTTCCACTTTCAATGAAGTTATGAATGACAGAAGACTCCAGAAACCTGACCTATTTGCACCCACCTGCGGAAACGACTCATCAATAAGGCGTGAACATGGAGTGCAGGACAGATGCCCTTGGTCTTAGGAGGCCAATACCATGCTGCAGTTCTCAGTCACTGCCCCACTGGGCCCAGACCCATAGCCTTGCCCAAATGGCTGGGTGTATAGGAATCCACCAATTTCCTCTTCGAATGAAGCCATGAGCCACACAAGGCTCCAGTTTATCTGACCCTGTTGAACTCACCTATGAAGGCTTTTGTTGAAGGAGGCATGAACATGGAGTGCCAGAGAGATGCCCTTGGTCTTAGGAGGCCCATCCCCTGATGCTGTTCTCAGGAGCTGCCCTCTGGACCCAGAACCATAGCCTTGCCCAAAGGGCAGGCTCTATAGGAAACCACCAATTTCCTCTTTCAAGGGAGTTATGAAATAGAGCAGACTCCAGAATAGCTGACCCTATTGCACCAACTTGTGGAAGCGACTCATCAATGATGTGTGAAAATGGAGTGCAGGAGATGCCCTTGGTCTTAGGAGGCCCAGACACTGCTGCAGTTCTCAGGAGCTACCCATCTGGACCCAGACCCATAGCCTTGCCAGAAGGGCTAGGTTTATAGGAAACCACCAATTTCCACTTTGAAAGAAGCCATGAGCCACAAAAAACTCCAGTTTAACTGACCCATTGCACCCACCTATGAAGGTGCTTCATGAAGGAGGCGTGTACATGGAGTGCAGGAGAGATGCCCTTGGTCTTAGGAGGCCCAGCGCCTGCTGCTGTTCTCAGGAGCTGCGCCTCTGGACCCAGAACCATAGCCTTGCCCGAAGGGCTGGCTCTATAGGAAACCACCAAATTCCTCTTTCAAGGGAGTTATGAAATAGAGCAGACTCCAGAATAGCTGTCCCTCTTGCACCCACCTGTGGATGTGACTCCTCAATGAGGCCTGAACATGGAGTGCAGGACAGATGCCCTTGTTCTTAGGAGGTCCAGAACTTGCTGATGTTCTCAGGAGCTGACCCTCTGGTGCCAGAACCGTATCCTTTCCCTAAGGGCTGGGTGTATAGGAAACCAGTAATTTCCTCCTACAATGAAGCCATGAGCCACACAAGACTCCAGTTTATCTGACCCTCTTGAACGTACCTATGGAGGCATTTCATGAAAGAGGCGTGAACATGGAGTGCTGGGGAGAAGCCCTTGATCTTATGAGGCCCATCCGCTGCTGCTGTTCGCAGGAGCTGCCCCTCTGTACCCAGAACCATAGTCTTGCCCGAAGGACTGGCTGTATAGGAAACCACCAATTTCCTCTTTCAACGAAGTTATGAAACATAGCAGACTCCAGAATAGATGACGCACTTGCACGCACCTGTGGAAACGACTCATCAATGAGGCATGAACATGGAATGCAGGACAGATGCCTTTGGTCTTAGGAGGCCAATACCATGCTGCTGTTCTCAGTAACTGCCCCTCTGGGCCCAGACCCATAGCCTTGCCCAAATGGCTGGGTGTATAGGAAACCACCAATTTCCTCTTTCAATGAAGCCATGAGCCACTGAAGACTCCAGTTTAGCTGACCCTGGTGCACCCACCTACGAAGGCGCTTCATGAAGGAGGGTAGAAAATGGAGTCCAGGAGAGATGCTCTTGGTCTTATGATGCCCAGACCATGCTGATGTTCTCAGGAGCTGCCCCTCTTGGTCCAGACCCCTAGCATTGCCCGAACGGCTGGGTGTATAGGAATCCACCCATTACCTCTTCGAATGAAGCCATGAGGCAGACAAGGCTCCAGTATATCTGACCCTCTTGAACTCACCTATGAAGGCATTTGTTGAAGGAGGCGTGAACATTGAGTGCTGGAGAGATGCGCTTGGTCTTAGGAGGCCCATCCCCTGCTGCTGTTCGCAGGAGCTGCCACTCTGGACCCAGAACCATAGCCTTGCCCAAACGGCAGGCTCTATATGAAACCACCAATTTCCTCTTTCAATGGAGTTATGAAATAGAGCAGACTCCAGAATAGCTGCCCCTCTTGCACCCACCTGTGGATGTGACTCATCAATGAGGCATGAACATGGAGTGCAGGACAGATGCCCTTGTTCTTAGGAGGCCCAGAACATGCTGATGTTCTCAGGAGCTGACCCTCTGGTGCCAGAACCGTATCCTTTCCCTAAGGGCTGGGTGTATAGGAAACCAGTAAATTCCTCCTTCAATGAAGCCATGAGCCACACAAGACTCCAGTTTATCTGACCCTCTTGAACGTACCTATGGAGGCATTTCATGAAAGAGGCGTGAAAATGGAGTGCAGGAGAGAAGCCCTTGGTCTTATGAGGCCCATCACCTGCTGCTGTTCGTAGGAGCTGCCCCTCTGTACCCAGACCCATAGTCTTGCCCAAAGTTCTGGCTGTGTACGAAACCAGCAATTTCCTCTTTCAATGAAGTTATGAAACATAGCAGACTCCAGAATAGATGATGCACTTGCACCCACCTGTGGAAGCGACTCATCAATGAGGTGTGAACATGGAGTGCAAGAGAGGTGCCCTTGGTCTTAGGGGGCCCAGCCGCTGCTGCTCCTCTCAGGAGCTGCCCCTCTGGGCCTGGACTCATAGGCTTGCCCGAAGGGCTGGCTGTATAGGACACCACCAATTTCCTCTTTGAAAGAAGCCATGAGCCACAAAAATCTCCAGTTTAACTGACCCATTGCCCCCACCGATGAAAGTGCTTCATGAAGGAGGTGTAAACATGGAGTTCAGGAGAGATGCCCTTGGTCTTACGGGGCCCAGCACCTGCTGCTGTCCTCAGGAGCTGCCCATCTGGACCCAGACCCATAGCCTTGCCCGAAGGGCTGGCTCTATAGGAAATCACCAAATTCCTCTTTCAATGGAGTTATGAAATAGAGCAGACTCCAGAATAGCTGTCCCTCTTGCACCCACCTGTGGATGTGACTCATCAATGAGGTGAGAAAATGGAGTGCAGGACAGATGCCCTTGTTCTTCGAGGCACAGACCATGCTGATGTTCTCAGGAGCTGCTCTTCTGGTCCCAGAACCGTATCCTTTCCCTAAGGGCTGGGTGTATAGGAAACCAGAAATTTCCTGCTAGAATGAAGCCATGAGCCACACAAGACTCCAGTTTATCAGACCCACTTCAACGTACCTATGGAGGCATTTCATGAAAGAGGCATGAACATCGAGTGCAGAAGAGAAGCCCTTGGTCTTATGAGGCCCATCCCCTGCTGCTGTTCGCAGGAGCTGCCCCTCTGTACCCAGAACCATAGTCTTTCCCAAAGGACTGGCTGTATAGGAAACCACCAATTTCCTCTTTCAATGAAGTTATGAAACATAGAAGACTCCAGAATTGATGACACAGTTGCACCTACATGTGGCAGCGACTCATCAATGAGGTGTGAACATGGAGTGCAGGAGATGCCCTTGGTCTTAGGAGGCACAGGCCCTGCTGCTGTTCTCGGGGGCTGCCCATCTGGACACAGAACCATAGCCTTGCCTGAAGGGCTGGTTGTATAGGAAACCACCAATTTCCTCTTTGACTGAAGCCATGAGCCACACAAGACTCCAGATTATCTGACCCCCTTGAACCCACCTATGGTGGCATTTCATGAAAGAAGCATGAACATGGAGTGCAGGAGATAAGCCCCTGGTCTAAAAAGACCCATACACTGCTGCTGTTCTCAGGAGCTGCCCCTCTGAACCCAGTCCCATAGCCTTGCCCGAAGGACTGGCTGTATAGAAAACCACCAATTTCCACTTTCAATGAAGTTATGAATGACAGAAGACTCCAGAAACCTGACCTATTTGCACCCACCTGCGGAAACGACTCATCAATAAGGCGTGAACATGGAGTGCAGGACAGATGCCCTTGGTCTTAGGAGGCCAATACCATGCTGCAGTTCTCAGTCACTGCCCCACTGGGCCCAGACCCATAGCCTTGCCCAAATGGCTGGGTGTATAGGAATCCACCAATTTCCTCTTCGAATGAAGCCATGAGCCACACAAGGCTCCAGTTTATCTGACCCTGTTGAACTCACCTATGAAGGCTTTTGTTGAAGGAGGCATGAACATGGAGTGCCAGAGAGATGCCCTTGGTCTTAGGAGGCCCATCCCCTGATGCTGTTCTCAGGAGCTGCCCTCTGGACCCAGAACCATAGCCTTGCCCAAAGGGCAGGCTCTATAGGAAACCACCAATTTCCTCTTTCAAGGGAGTTATGAAATAGAGCAGACTCCAGAATAGCTGACCCTATTGCACCAACTTGTGGAAGCGACTCATCAATGATGTGTGAAAATGGAGTGCAGGAGATGCCCTTGGTCTTAGGAGGCCCAGACACTGCTGCAGTTCTCAGGAGCTACCCATCTGGACCCAGACCCATAGCCTTGCCAGAAGGGCTAGGTTTATAGGAAACCACCAATTTCCACTTTGAAAGAAGCCATGAGCCACAAAAAACTCCAGTTTAACTGACCCATTGCACCCACCTATGAAGGTGCTTCATGAAGGAGGCGTGTACATGGAGTGCAGGAGAGATGCCCTTGGTCTTAGGAGGCCCAGCGCCTGCTGCTGTTCTCAGGAGCTGCGCCTCTGGACCCAGAACCATAGCCTTGCCCGAAGGGCTGGCTCTATAGGAAACCACCAAATTCCTCTTTCAAGGGAGTTATGAAATAGAGCAGACTCCAGAATAGCTGTCCCTCTTGCACCCACCTGTGGATGTGACTCCTCAATGAGGCCTGAACATGGAGTGCAGGACAGATGCCCTTGTTCTTAGGAGGTCCAGAACTTGCTGATGTTCTCAGGAGCTGACCCTCTGGTGCCAGAACCGTATCCTTTCCCTAAGGGCTGGGTGTATAGGAAACCAGTAATTTCCTCCTACAATGAAGCCATGAGCCACACAAGACTCCAGTTTATCTGACCCTCTTGAACGTACCTATGGAGGCATTTCATGAAAGAGGCGTGAACATGGAGTGCTGGGGAGAAGCCCTTGATCTTATGAGGCCCATCCGCTGCTGCTGTTCGCAGGAGCTGCCCCACTGTACCCAGAACCATAGTCTTGCCCGAAGGACTGGCTGTATAGGAAACCACCAATTTCCTCTTTCAACGAAGTTATGAAACATAGCAGACTCCAGAATAGATGACGCACTTGCACGCACCTGTGGAAACGACTCATCAATGAGGCATGAACATGGAATGCAGGACAGATGCCTTTGGTCTTAGGAGGCCAATACCATGCTGCTGTTCTCAGTAACTGCCCCTCTGGGCCCAGACCCATAGCCTTGCCCAAATGGCTGGGTGTATAGGAAACCACCAATTTCCTCTTTCAATGAAGCCATGAGCCACTGAAGACTCCAGTTTAGCTGACCCTGGTGCACCCACCTACGAAGGCGCTTCATGAAGGAGGGTAGAAAATGGAGTCCAGGAGAGATGCTCTTGGTCTTATGATGCCCAGACCATGCTGATGTTCTCAGGAGCTGCCCCTCTTGGTCCAGACCCCTAGCATTGCCCGAACGGCTGGGTGTATAGGGATCCACCCATTACCTCTTCGAATGAAGCCATGAGGCAGACAAGGCTCCAGTATATCTGACCCTCTTGAACTCACCTATGAAGGCATTTGTTGAAGGAGGCGTGAACATTGAGTGCTGGAGAGATGCGCTTGGTCTTAGGAGGCCCATCCCCTGCTGCTGTTCGCAGGAGCTGCCACTCTGGACCCAGAACCATAGCCTTGCCCAAACGGCAGGCTCTATATGAAACCACCAATTTCCTCTTTCAATGGAGTTATGAAATAGAGCAGACTCCAGAATAGCTGCCCCTCTTGCACCCACCTGTGGATGTGACTCATCAATGAGGCATGAACATGGAGTGCAGGACAGATGCCCTTGTTCTTAGGAGGCCCAGAACATGCTGATGTTCTCAGGAGCTGACCCTCTGGTGCCAGAACCGTATCCTTTCCCTAAGGGCTGGGTGTATAGGAAACCAGTAAATTCCTCCTTCAATGAAGCCATGAGCCACACAAGACTCCAGTTTATCTGACCCTCTTGAACGTACCTATGGAGGCATTTCATGAAAGAGGCGTGAAAATGGAGTGCAGGAGAGAAGCCCTTGGTCTTATGAGGCCCATCACCTGCTGCTGTTCGTAGGAGCTGCCCCTCTGTACCCAGACCCATAGTCTTGCCCAAAGTTCTGGCTGTGTACGAAACCAGCAATTTCCTCTTTCAATGAAGTTATGAAACATAGCAGACTCCAGAATAGATGATGCACTTGCACCCACCTGTGGAAGCGACTCATCAATGAGGTGTGAACATGGAGTGCAAGAGAGGTGCCCTTGGTCTTAGGGGGCCCAGCCGCTGCTGCTCCTCTCAGGAGCTGCCCCTCTGGGCCTGGACTCATAGGCTTGCCCGAAGGGCTGGCTGTATAGGACACCACCAATTTCCTCTTTGAAAGAAGCCATGAGCCACAAAAATCTCCAGTTTAACTGACCCATTGCCCCCACCGATGAAAGTGCTTCATGAAGGAGGCGTAAACATGGAGTTCAGGAGAGATGCCCTTGGTCTTACGGGGCCCAGCACCTGCTGCTGTCCTCAGGAGCTGCCCATCTGGACCCAGACCCATAGCCTTGCCCGAAGGGCTGGCTCTATAGGAAATCACCAAATTCCTCTTTCAATGGAGTTATGAAATAGAGCAGACTCCAGAATAGCTGTCCCTCTTGCACCCACCTGTGGATGTGACTCATCAATGAGGTGAGAAAATGGAGTGCAGGACAGATGCCCTTGTTCTTCGAGGCACAGACCATGCTGATGTTCTCAGGAGCTGCTCTTCTGGTCCCAGAACCGTATCCTTTCCCTAAGGGCTGGGTGTATAGGAAACCAGAAATTTCCTGCTAGAATGAAGCCATGAGCCACACAAGACTCCAGTTTATCAGACCCACTTCAACGTACCTATGGAGGCATTTCATGAAAGAGGCATGAACATCGAGTGCAGAAGAGAAGCCCTTGGTCTTATGAGGCCCATCCCCTGCTGCTGTTCGCAGGAGCTGCCCCTCTGTACCCAGAACCATAGTCTTTCCCAAAGGACTGGCTGTATAGGAAACCACCAATTTCCTCTTTCAATGAAGTTATGAAACATAGAAGACTCCAGAATTGATGACACAGTTGCACCTACATGTGGCAGCGACTCATCAATGAGGTGTGAACATGGAGTGCAGGAGATGCCCTTGGTCTTAGGAGGCACAGGCCCTGCTGCTGTTCTCGGGGGCTGCCCATCTGGACACAGAACCATAGCCTTGCCTGAAGGGCTGGTTGTATAGGAAACCACCAATTTCCTCTTTGACTGAAGCCATGAGCCAGACAAGACTCCAGATTATCTGACCCCCTTGAACCCACCTATGGTGGCATTTCATGAAAGAAGCATGAACATGGAGTGCAGGAGATAAGCCCCTGGTCTAAAAAGACCCATACACTGCTGCTGTTCTCAGGAGCTGCCCCTCTGAACCCAGTCCCATAGCCTTGCCCGAAGGACTGGCTGTATAGAAAACCACCAATTTCCACTTTCAATGAAGTTATGAATGACAGAAGACTCCAGAAACCTGACCTATTTGCACCCACCTGCGGAAACGACTCATCAATAAGGCGTGAACATGGAGTGCAGGACAGATGCCCTTGGTCTTAGGAGGCCAATACCATGCTGCAGTTCTCAGTCACTGCCCCACTGGGCCCAGACCCATAGCCTTGCCCAAATGGCTGGGTGTATAGGAATCCACCAATTTCCTCTTCGAATGAAGCCATGAGCCACACAAGGCTCCAGTTTATCTGACCCTGTTGAACTCACCTATGAAGGCTTTTGTTGAAGGAGGCATGAACATGGAGTGCCAGAGAGATGCCCTTGGTCTTAGGAGGCCCATCCCCTGATGCTGTTCTCAGGAGCTGCCCTCTGGACCCAGAACCATAGCCTTGCCCAAAGGGCAGGCTCTATAGGAAACCACCAATTTCCTCTTTCAAGGGAGTTATGAAATAGAGCAGACTCCAGAATAGCTGACCCTATTGCACCAACTTGTGGAAGCGACTCATCAATGATGTGTGAAAATGGAGTGCAGGAGATGCCCTTGGTCTTAGGAGGCCCAGACACTGCTGCAGTTCTCAGGAGCTACCCATCTGGACCCAGACCCATAGCCTTGCCAGAAGGGCTAGGTTTATAGGAAACCACCAATTTCCACTTTGAAAGAAGCCATGAGCCACAAAAAACTCCAGTTTAACTGACCCATTGCACCCACCTATGAAGGTGCTTCATGAAGGAGGCGTGTACATGGAGTGCAGGAGAGATGCCCTTGGTCTTAGGAGGCCCAGCGCCTGCTGCTGTTCTCAGGAGCTGCGCCTCTGGACCCAGAACCATAGCCTTGCCCGAAGGGCTGGCTCTATAGGAAACCACCAAATTCCTCTTTCAAGGGAGTTATGAAATAGAGCAGACTCCAGAATAGCTGTCCCTCTTGCACCCACCTGTGGATGTGACTCCTCAATGAGGCCTGAACATGGAGTGCAGGACAGATGCCCTTGTTCTTAGGAGGTCCAGAACTTGCTGATGTTCTCAGGAGCTGACCCTCTGGTGCCAGAACCGTATCCTTTCCCTAAGGGCTGGGTGTATAGGAAACCAGTAATTTCCTCCTACAATGAAGCCATGAGCCACACAAGACTCCAGTTTATCTGACCCTCTTGAACGTACCTATGGAGGCATTTCATGAAAGAGGCGTGAACATGGAGTGCTGGGGAGAAGCCCTTGATCTTATGAGGCCCATCCGCTGCTGCTGTTCGCAGGAGCTGCCCCTCTGTACCCAGAACCATAGTCTTGCCCGAAGGACTGGCTGTATAGGAAACCACCAATTTCCTCTTTCAACGAAGTTATGAAACATAGCAGACTCCAGAATAGATGACGCACTTGCACGCACCTGTGGAAACGACTCATCAATGAGGCATGAACATGGAATGCAGGACAGATGCCTTTGGTCTTAGGAGGCCAATACCATGCTGCTGTTCTCAGTAACTGCCCCTCTGGGCCCAGACCCATAGCCTTGCCCAAATGGCTGGGTGTATAGGAAACCACCAATTTCCTCTTTCAATGAAGCCATGAGCCACTGAAGACTCCAGTTTAGCTGACCCTGGTGCACCCACCTACGAAGGCGCTTCATGAAGGAGGGTAGAAAATGGAGTCCAGGAGAGATGCTCTTGGTCTTATGATGCCCAGACCATGCTGATGTTCTCAGGAGCTGCCCCTCTTGGTCCAGACCCCTAGCATTGCCCGAACGGCTGGGTGTATAGGAATCCACCCATTACCTCTTCGAATGAAGCCATGAGGCAGACAAGGCTCCAGTATATCTGACCCTCTTGAACTCACCTATGAAGGCATTTGTTGAAGGAGGCGTGAACATTGAGTGCTGGAGAGATGCGCTTGGTCTTAGGAGGCCCATCCCCTGCTGCTGTTCGCAGGAGCTGCCACTCTGGACCCAGAACCATAGCCTTGCCCAAACGGCAGGCTCTATATGAAACCACCAATTTCCTCTTTCAATGGAGTTATGAAATAGAGCAGACTCCAGAATAGCTGCCCCTCTTGCACCCACCTGTGGATGTGACTCATCAATGAGGCATGAACATGGAGTGCAGGACAGATGCCCTTGTTCTTAGGAGGCCCAGAACATGCTGATGTTCTCAGGAGCTGACCCTCTGGTGCCAGAACCGTATCCTTTCCCTAAGGGCTGGGTGTATAGGAAACCAGTAAATTCCTCCTTCAATGAAGCCATGAGCCACACAAGACTCCAGTTTATCTGACCCTCTTGAACGTACCTATGGAGGCATTTCATGAAAGAGGCGTGAAAATGGAGTGCAGGAGAGAAGCCCTTGGTCTTATGAGGCCCATCACCTGCTGCTGTTCGTAGGAGCTGCCCCTCTGTACCCAGACCCATAGTCTTGCCCAAAGTTCTGGCTGTGTACGAAACCAGCAATTTCCTCTTTCAATGAAGTTATGAAACATAGCAGACTCCAGAATAGATGATGCACTTGCACCCACCTGTGGAAGCGACTCATCAATGAGGTGTGAACATGGAGTGCAAGAGAGGTGCCCTTGGTCTTAGGGGGCCCAGCCGCTGCTGCTCCTCTCAGGAGCTGCCCCTCTGGGCCTGGACTCATAGGCTTGCCCGAAGGGCTGGCTGTATAGGACACCACCAATTTCCTCTTTGAAAGAAGCCATGAGCCACAAAAATCTCCAGTTTAACTGACCCATTGCCCCCACCGATGAAAGTGCTTCATGAAGGAGGCGTAAACATGGAGTTCAGGAGAGATGCCCTTGGTCTTACGGGGCCCAGCACCTGCTGCTGTCCTCAGGAGCTGCCCATCTGGACCCAGACCCATAGCCTTGCCCGAAGGGCTGGCTCTATAGGAAATCACCAAATTCCTCTTTCAATGGAGTTATGAAATAGAGCAGACTCCAGAATAGCTGTCCCTCTTGCACCCACCTGTGGATGTGACTCATCAATGAGGTGAGAAAATGGAGTGCAGGACAGATGCCCTTGTTCTTCGAGGCACAGACCATGCTGATGTTCTCAGGAGCTGCTCTTCTGGTCCCAGAACCGTATCCTTTCCCTAAGGGCTGGGTGTATAGGAAACCAGAAATTTCCTGCTAGAATGAAGCCATGAGCCACACAAGACTCCAGTTTATCAGACCCACTTCAACGTACCTATGGAGGCATTTCATGAAAGAGGCATGAACATCGAGTGCAGAAGAGAAGCCCTTGGTCTTATGAGGCCCATCCCCTGCTGCTGTTCGCAGGAGCTGCCCCTCTGTACCCAGAACCATAGTCTTTCCCAAAGGACTGGCTGTATAGGAAACCACCAATTTCCTCTTTCAATGAAGTTATGAAACATAGAAGACTCCAGAATTGATGACACAGTTGCACCTACATGTGGCAGCGACTCATCAATGAGGTGTGAACATGGAGTGCAGGAGATGCCCTTGGTCTTAGGAGGCACAGGCCCTGCTGCTGTTCTCGGGGGCTGCCCATCTGGACACAGAACCATAGCCTTGCCTGAAGGGCTGGTTGTATAGGAAACCACCAATTTCCTCTTTGACTGAAGCCATGAGCCACACAAGACTCCAGATTATCTGACCCCCTTGAACCCACCTATGGTGGCATTTCATGAAAGAAGCATGAACATGGAGTGCAGGAGATAAGCCCCTGGTCTAAAAAGACCCATACACTGCTGCTGTTCTCAGGAGCTGCCCCTCTGAACCCAGTCCCATAGCCTTGCCCGAAGGACTGGCTGTATAGAAAACCACCAATTTCCACTTTCAATGAAGTTATGAATGACAGAAGACTCCAGAAACCTGACCTATTTGCACCCACCTGCGGAAACGACTCATCAATAAGGCGTGAACATGGAGTGCAGGACAGATGCCCTTGGTCTTAGGAGGCCAATACCATGCTGCAGTTCTCAGTCACTGCCCCACTGGGCCCAGACCCATAGCCTTGCCCAAATGGCTGGGTGTATAGGAATCCACCAATTTCCTCTTCGAATGAAGCCATGAGCCACACAAGGCTCCAGTTTATCTGACCCTGTTGAACTCACCTATGAAGGCTTTTGTTGAAGGAGGCATGAACATGGAGTGCCAGAGAGATGCCCTTGGTCTTAGGAGGCCCATCCCCTGATGCTGTTCTCAGGAGCTGCCCTCTGGACCCAGAACCATAGCCTTGCCCAAAGGGCAGGCTCTATAGGAAACCACCAATTTCCTCTTTCAAGGGAGTTATGAAATAGAGCAGACTCCAGAATAGCTGACCCTATTGCACCAACTTGTGGAAGCGACTCATCAATGATGTGTGAAAATGGAGTGCAGGAGATGCCCTTGGTCTTAGGAGGCCCAGACACTGCTGCAGTTCTCAGGAGCTACCCATCTGGACCCAGACCCATAGCCTTGCCAGAAGGGCTAGGTTTATAGGAAACCACCAATTTCCACTTTGAAAGAAGCCATGAGCCACAAAAAACTCCAGTTTAACTGACCCATTGCACCCACCTATGAAGGTGCTTCATGAAGGAGGCGTGTACATGGAGTGCAGGAGAGATGCCCTTGGTCTTAGGAGGCCCAGCGCCTGCTGCTGTTCTCAGGAGCTGCGCCTCTGGACCCAGAACCATAGCCTTGCCCGAAGGGCTGGCTCTATAGGAAACCACCAAATTCCTCTTTCAAGGGAGTTATGAAATAGAGCAGACTCCAGAATAGCTGTCCCTCTTGCACCCACCTGTGGATGTGACTCCTCAATGAGGCCTGAACATGGAGTGCAGGACAGATGCCCTTGTTCTTAGGAGGTCCAGAACTTGCTGATGTTCTCAGGAGCTGACCCTCTGGTGCCAGAACCGTATCCTTTCCCTAAGGGCTGGGTGTATAGGAAACCAGTAATTTCCTCCTACAATGAAGCCATGAGCCACACAAGACTCCAGTTTATCTGACCCTCTTGAACGTACCTATGGAGGCATTTCATGAAAGAGGCGTGAACATGGAGTGCTGGGGAGAAGCCCTTGATCTTATGAGGCCCATCCGCTGCTGCTGTTCGCAGGAGCTGCCCCTCTGTACCCAGAACCATAGTCTTGCCCGAAGGACTGGCTGTATAGGAAACCACCAATTTCCTCTTTCAACGAAGTTATGAAACATAGCAGACTCCAGAATAGATGACGCACTTGCACGCACCTGTGGAAACGACTCATCAATGAGGCATGAACATGGAATGCAGGACAGATGCCTTTGGTCTTAGGAGGCCAATACCATGCTGCTGTTCTCAGTAACTGCCCCTCTGGGCCCAGACCCATAGCCTTGCCCAAATGGCTGGGTGTATAGGAAACCACCAATTTCCTCTTTCAATGAAGCCATGAGCCACTGAAGACTCCAGTTTAGCTGACCCTGGTGCACCCACCTACGAAGGCGCTTCATGAAGGAGGGTAGAAAATGGAGTGCAGGAGAGATGCTCTTGGTCTTATGATGCCCAGACCATGCTGATGTTCTCAGGAGCTGCCCCTCTTGGTCCAGACCCCTAGCATTGCCCGAACGGCTGGGTGTATAGGAATCCACCCATTACCTCTTCGAATGAAGCCATGAGGCAGACAAGGCTCCAGTATATCTGACCCTCTTGAACTCACCTATGAAGGCATTTGTTGAAGGAGGCGTGAACATTGAGTGCTGGAGAGATGCGCTTGGTCTTAGGAGGCCCATCCCCTGCTGCTGTTCGCAGGAGCTGCCACTCTGGACCCAGAACCATAGCCTTGCCCAAACGGCAGGCTCTATATGAAACCACCAATTTCCTCTTTCAATGGAGTTATGAAATAGAGCAGACTCCAGAATAGCTGCCCCTCTTGCACCCACCTGTGGATGTGACTCATCAATGAGGCATGAACATGGAGTGCAGGACAGATGCCCTTGTTCTTAGGAGGCCCAGAACATGCTGATGTTCTCAGGAGCTGACCCTCTGGTGCCAGAACCGTATCCTTTCCCTAAGGGCTGGGTGTATAGGAAACCAGTAAATTCCTCCTTCAATGAAGCCATGAGCCACACAAGACTCCAGTTTATCTGACCCTCTTGAACGTACCTATGGAGGCATTTCATGAAAGAGGCGTGAAAATGGAGTGCAGGAGAGAAGCCCTTGGTCTTATGAGGCCCATCACCTGCTGCTGTTCGTAGGAGCTGCCCCTCTGTACCCAGACCCATAGTCTTGCCCAAAGTTCTGGCTGTGTACGAAACCAGCAATTTCCTCTTTCAATGAAGTTATGAAACATAGCAGACTCCAGAATAGATGACGCACTTGCACCCACCTGTGGAAACGACTCCTCAATGAGGTGTGAACATGGAGTGCAAGAGAGATGCCCTTGGTCTTAGGAGGCCCAAACCCTGCTGCTGTTCTCAGGGGCTGACCCTCTGGTGCCAGACCCATAGCCTTGCCCGAAGGGCTGGGTGTATAGGAAACCACCAATTTCCTCTTTCAATGAAGTTATGAAACATAGCAGACTCCGGAATAAATGATGCACTTGCACCCACCTGTGGAAGCGACTCATCAATGAGGTGTGAACATGGAGTGCAAGAGAGGTGCCCTTGGTCTTAGGGGGCCCAGCCGCTGCTGCTGTTCTCAGGAGCTGCCCCTCTGGGCCTGGACTCATAGCCTTGCCCGAAGGGCTGGCTGTATAGGACACCACCAATTTCCTCTTTGAAAGAAGCCATGAGCCACAAAAAACTCCAGTTTAACTGAACCATTGCCCCCACCTATGAAAGTGCTTCATGAAAGAGGCGTAAACATGGAGTTCAGGAGAGATGCCCTTGGTCTTAGGAGGCCCAGGCCCTGCTGCTGTTCTCAGGGGCTGCCCATCTGGACACAGAACCATAGCCTTGCCTGAAGGGCTGCTTGTATAGGAAACCACCAATTTCCTCTTTGACTGAAGCCATGAGCCACACAAGACTCCAGATTATCTGACCCCCTTGAACCCACCTATGGTGGCATTTCATGAAAGAAGCATGAACATGGAGTGCAGGAGATAAGCCCCTGGTCTTAAGAGACCCATACACTGCTGCTGTTCTCAGGAGCTGCCCCTCTGGACCCAGTCCCATAGCCTTGCCCGAAGGACTGGCTGTATAGAAAACCACCAATTTCCACTTTCAATGAAGTTATGAATGACAGAAGACTCCAGAAACCTGACCTATTTGCACCCACCTGCGGAAGCGACTCATCAATAAGGCGTGAACATGGAGTGCAGGACAGATGCCCTTGGTCTTAGGAGGCCAATACCATGCTGCAGTTCTCAGTCACTGCCCCACTGGGCCCAGACCCATAGCCTTGCCCAAATGGCTGGGTGTATAGGAATCCACCAATTTCCTCTTCGAATGAAGCCATGAGCCACACATGGCTCCAGTTTATCTGATCCTGTTGAACTCACCTATGAAGGCTTTTGTTGAAGGAGGCATGAACATGGAGTGCCGGAGAGATGCCCTTGGTCTTAGGAGGCCCATCCCCTGATGCTGTTCTCAGGAGCTGCCCTCTGGACCCAGAACCATAGCCTTGCCCAAAGGGCAGGCTCTATAGGAAACCACCAATTTCCTCTTTCAAGGGACTTATGAAATAGAGCAGACTCCAGAATAGCTGACCCTATTGCACCAACTTGTGGAAGCGACTCATCAATGATGTGTGAAAATGGAGTGCAGGAGATGCCCTTGGTCTTAGGAGGCCCAGACACTGCTGCAGTTCTCAGGAGCTACCCATCTGGACCCAGACCCATAGCCTTGCCAGAAGGGCTAGGTTTATAGGAAACCACCAATTTCCACTTTGAAAGAAGCCATGAGCCACAGAAAACTCCAGTTTAACTGACCCATTGCCCCCACCTATGAAGGTGCTTCATGAAGGAGGCGTGTACATGGAGTGCAGGAGAGATGCCCTTGGTCTTGGGAGGCCCAGCGCCTGCTGCTGTTCTCAGGAGCTGCGCCTCTGGACCCAGACCCATAGCCTTGCCCGAAGGGCTGGCTCTATAGGAAACCACCAAATTCCTCTTTCAAGGGAGTTATGAAATAGAGCAGACTCCAGAATAGCTGTCCCTCTTGCACCCACCTGTGGATGTGACTCCTCAATGAGGCCTGAACATGGAGTGCAGGACAGATGCCCTTGTTCTTAGGAGGTCCAGAACTTGCTGATGTTCTCAGGAGCTGACCCTCTGGTGCCAGAACCGTATCCTTTCCCTAAGGGCTGGGTGTATAGGAAACCAGTAATTTCCTCCTACAATGAAGCCATGAGCCACACAAGACTCCAGTTTATCTGACCCTCTTGAACGTACCTATGGAGGCATTTCATGAAAGAGGCGTGAACATGGAGTGCCGGGGAGAAGCCCTTGATCTTATGAGGCCCATCCGCTGCTGCTGTTCGCAGGAGCTGCCCCTCTGTACCCAGAACCATAGTCTTGCCCGAAGGACTGGCTGTATAGGAAACCACCAATTTCCTCTTTCAACGAAGTTATGAAACATAGCAGACTCCAGAATAGATGACGCACTTGCACGCACCTGTGGAAGCGACTCATCAATGAGGCATGAACATGGAATGCAGGACAGATGCCTTTGGTCTTAGGAGGCCAATACCATGCTGCTGTTCTCAGTAACTGCCCCTCTGGTCCCAGACCCATAGCCTTGCCCAAATGGCTGGGTGTATAGGAAACCACCAATTTCCTCTTTCAATGAAGCCATGAGCCACTGAAGAGTCCAGTTTAGCTGACCCTGTTGCACCCACCTACGAAGGCGCTTCATGAAGGAGGGGAGAGAATGGAGTGCAGGAGAGATGCTCTTGGTCTTATGATGCCCAGACCATGCTGATGTTCTCAGGAGCTGCCCCTCTTGGTCCAGACCCCTAGCATTGCCCGAACGGCTGGGTGTATAGGAATCCACCCATTTCCTCTTCGAGTGATCCATGAGGCAGACAAGGCTCCAGTTTATCTGACCCTCTTGAACTCACCTATGAAGGCATTTGTTGAAGGAGGCGTGAACATTGAGTGCTGGAGAGATGCGCTTGGTCTTAGGAGGCCCATCCCCTGCTGCTGTTCGCAGGAGCTGCCCCTCTGGACCCAGAACCATAGCCTTGCCCAAACGGCAGGCTCTATAGGAAACCACCAATTTCCTCTTTCAATGGAGTTATGAAATAGAGCAGACTCCAGAATAGCTGCCCCTCTTGCACCCACCTGTGGATGTGACTCATCAATGAGGCCTGAACATGGAGTGCAGGACAGATGCCCTTGTTCTTAGGAGGCCCAGAACATGCTGATGTTCTCAGGAGCTGACCCTCTGGTGCCAGAACCGTATCCTTTCCCTAAGGGCTGGGTGTATAGGAAACCAGAAAATTCCTCCCTCAGTGAAGCCATGAGCCACACAAGACTCCAGTTTATCTGACCCTCTTGAACGTACCTATGGAGGCATTTCATGAAAGAGGCGTGAACATGGAGTGCAGGAGAGAAGCCCTTGGTCTTATGAGGCCCATCACCTGCTGCTGTTCGTAGGAGCTGCCCCTCTGTACCCAGACCCATAGTCTTGCCCAAAGTTCTGGCTGTATAGGAAACCAGCAATTTCCTCTTTCAATGAAGTTATGAAACATAGCAGACTCCAGAATAGATGACGCACTTGCACCCACCTGTGGAAACGACTCATCAATGAGGTGTGAACATGGAGTGCAAGAGAGATGCCCTTGGTCTTAGGAGGCCCAAACCCTGCTGCTGTTCTCAGTGGATGACCCTCTGGTGCCAGACCCATAGCCTTGCCCGAAGGGCTGGGTGTATAGGAAACCACCAATTTCCTCTTTCCATGAAGTTATGAAACATAGAAGACTCCGGAATAAATGATGCACTTGCACCCACCTGTGGAAGCGACTCATCAATGAGGTGTGAACATGGAGTGCAAGAGAGGTGCCCTTGGTCTTAGGGGGCCCAGATGCTGCTGCTCTTCTCAGGAGCTGCCACTCTGGGCCTGGACTCATAGCCTTGCCCGAAGGGCTGGCTGTATAGGACACCACCAATTTCCTCTTTGAAAGAAGCCATGAGCCACAAAAACTCCAGTTTAACTGACCCATTGCCCCCACCTATGAAAGTGCTTCATGAAGGAGGCGTAAACATGGAGTTCAGGAGAGATGCCCTTGGTCTTAGGAGGCCCAGCGCTTGCTGCTGTCCTCAGGAGCTGCCCATCTGGACCCAGACCCATAGCCTTGCCCGAAGGGCTGGCTCTATAGGAAACCACCAAATTCCTCTTTCAATGGAGTTATGAAATAGAGCAGACTCCAGAATAGCTGTCCCTCTTGCACCCACCTGTGGATGTGACCCATCAATGAGGTGAGAAAATGGAGTGCAGGACAAATGCCCTTGTTCTTCGAGGCACAGACCATGCTGATGTTCTCAGGAGCTGCCCCTCTGGTCCCAGAACCGTATCCTTTCCCTAAGGGCTGGGTGTATAGGAAACCAGAAATTTCCTGCTAGAATGAAGCCATGAGCCACACAAGACTCCAGTTTATCAGACCCACTTCAACGTACCTATGGAGGCATTTCATGAAAGAGGCATGAACATCGAGTGCAGAAGAGAAGCCCTTGGTCTTATGAGGCCCATCCCCTGCTGCTGTTCGCAGGAGCTGCCCCTCTGTACCCAGAACCATAGTCTTGCCCAAAGGACTGGCTGTATAGGAAACCACCAATTTCCTCTTTCAATGAAGTTATGAAACATAGAAGACTCCAGAATTGATGACACAGTTGCAGCTACATGTGGCAGCGACTCATCAATGAGGTGTGAACATGGAGTGCAGGAGATGCCCTTGGTCTTAGGAGGCACAGGCCCTGCTGCTGTTCTCGGGGGCTGCCCATCTGGACACAGAACCATAGCCTTGCCTGAAGGGCTGGTTGTATAGGAAACCACCAATTTCCTCTTTGACTGAAGCCATGAGCCAGACAAGACTCCAGATTCTCTGACCCCCTTGAACCCACCTATGGTGGCATTTCATGAAAGAAGCATGAACATGGAGTGCAGGAGATAAGCCCCTGGTCTAAAAAGACCCATACACTGCTGCTGTTCTCAGGAGCTGCCCCTCTGAACCCAGTCCCATAGCCTTGCCCGAAGGACTGGCTGTATAGAAAACCACCAATTTCCACTTTCAATGAAGTTATGAATGACAGAAGACTCCAGAAACCTGACCTATTTGCACCCACCTGCGGAAACGACTCATCAATAAGGCGTGAACATGGAGTGCAGGACAGATGCCCTTGGTCTTAGGAGGCCAATACCATGCTGCAGTTCTCAGTCACTGCCCCACTGGGCCCAGACCCATAGCCTTGCCCAAATGGCTGGGTGTATAGGAATCCACCAATTTCCTCTTCGAATGAAGCCATGAGCCACACAAGGCTCCAGTTTATCTGACCCTGTTGAACTCACCTATGAAGGCTTTTGTTGAAGGAGGCATGAACATGGAGTGCCGGAGAGATGCCCTTGGTCTTAGGAGGCCCATCCCCTGATGCTGTTCTCAGGAGCTGCCCTCTGGACCCAGAACCATAGCCTTGCCCAAAGGGCAGGCTCTATAGGAAACCACCAATTTCCTCTTTCAAGGGAGTTATGAAATAGAGCAGACTCCAGAATAGCTGACCCTATTGCACCAACTTGTGGAAGCGACTCATCAATGATGTGTGAAAATGGAGTGCAGGAGATGCCCTTGGTCTTAGGAGGCCCAGACACTGCTGCAGTTCTCAGGAGCTACCCATCTGGACCCAGACCCATAGCCTTGCCAGAAGGGCTAGGTTTATAGGAAACCACCAATTTCCACTTTGAAAGAAGCCATGAGCCACAAAAAACTCCAGTTTAACTGACCCATTGCACCCACCTATGAAGGTGCTTCATGAAGGAGGCGTGTACATGGAGTGCAGGAGAGATGCCCTTGGTCTTAGGAGGCCCAGCGCCTGCTGCTGTTCTCAGGAGCTGCGCCTCTGGACCCAGAACCATAGCCTTGCCCGAAGGGCTGGCTCTATAGGAAACCACCAAATTCCTCTTTCAAGGGAGTTATGAAATAGAGCAGACTCCAGAATAGCTGTCCCTCTTGCACCCACCTGTGGATGTGACTCCTCAATGAGGCCTGAACATGGAGTGCAGGACAGATGCCCTTGTTCTTAGGAGGTCCAGAACTTGCTGATGTTCTCAGGAGCTGACCCTCTGGTGCCAGAACCGTATCCTTTCCCTAAGGGCTGGGTGTATAGGAAACCAGTAATTTCCTCCTACAATGAAGCCATGAGCCACACAAGACTCCAGTTTATCTGACCCTCTTGAACGTACCTATGGAGGCATTTCATGAAAGAGGCGTGAACATGGAGTGCTGGGGAGAAGCCCTTGATCTTATGAGGCCCATCCGCTGCTGCTGTTCGCAGGAGCTGCCCCTCTGTACCCAGAACCATAGTCTTGCCCGAAGGACTGGCTGTATAGGAAACCACCAATTTCCTCTTTCAACGAAGTTATGAAACATAGCAGACTCCAGAATAGATGACGCACTTGCACGCACCTGTGGAAATGACTCATCAATGAGGCATGAACATGGAATGCAGGACAGATGCCTTTGGTCTTAGGAGGCCAATACCATGCTGCTGTTCTCAGTAACTGCCCCTCTGGGCCCAGACCCATAGCCTTGCCCAAATGGCTGGGTGTATAGGAAACCACCAATTTCCTCTTTCAATGAAGCCATGAGCCACTGAAGACTCCAGTTTAGCTGACCCTGGTGCACCCACCTACGAAGGCGCTTCATGAAGGAGGGTAGAAAATGGAGTCCAGGAGAGATGCTCTTGGTCTTATGATGCCCAGACCATGCTGATGTTCTCAGGAGCTGCCCCTCTTGGTCCAGACCCCTAGCATTGCCCGAACGGCTGGGTGTATAGGAATCCACCCATTACCTCTTCGAATGAAGCCATGAGGCAGACAAGGCTCCAGTATATCTGACCCTCTTGAACTCACCTATGAAGGCATTTGTTGAAGGAGGCGTGAACATTGAGTGCTGGAGAGATGCGCTTGGTCTTAGGAGGCCCATCCCCTGCTGCTGTTCGCAGGAGCTGCCACTCTGGACCCAGAACCATAGCCTTGCCCAAACGGCAGGCTCTATATGAAACCACCAATTTCCTCTTTCAATGGAGTTATGAAATAGAGCAGACTCCAGAATAGCTGCCCCTCTTGCACCCACCTGTGGATGTGACTCATCAATGAGGCATGAACATGGAGTGCAGGACAGATGCCCTTGTTCTTAGGAGGCCCAGAACATGCTGATGTTCTCAGGAGCTGACCCTCTGGTGCCAGAACCGTATCCTTTCCCTAAGGGCTGGGTGTATAGGAAACCAGTAAATTCCTCCTTCAATGAAGCCATGAGCCACACAAGACTCCAGTTTATCTGACCCTCTTGAACGTACCTATGGAGGCATTTCATGAAAGAGGCGTGAAAATGGAGTGACGGAGAGAAGCCCTTGGTCTTATGAGGCCCATCACCTGCTGCTGTTCGTAGGAGCTGCCCCTCTGTACCCAGACCCATAGTCTTGCCCAAAGTTCTGGCTGTGTACGAAACCAGCAATTTCCTCTTTCAATGAAGTTATGAAACATAGCAGACTCCAGAATAGATGACGCACTTGCACCCACCTGTGGAAACGACTCATCAATGAGGTGTGAACATGGAGTGCAAGAGAGATGCCCTTGGTCTTAGGAGGCCCAAACCCTGCTGCTGTTCTCAGGGGCTGACCCTCTGGTGCCAGACCCATAGCCTTGCCCGAAGGGCTGGGTGTATAGGAAACCACCAATTTCCTCTTTCAATGAAGTTATGAAACATAGCAGACTCCGGAATAAATGATGCACTTGCACCCACCTGTGGAAGCGACTCATCAATGAGGTGTGAACATGGAGTGCAAGAGAGGTGCCCTTGGTCTTAGGGGGCCCAGCCGCTGCTGCTGTTCTCAGGAGCTGCCCCTCTGGGCCTGGACTCATAGCCTTGCCCGAAGGGCTGGCTGTATAGGACACCACCAATTTCCTCTTTGAAAGAAGCCATGAGCCACAAAAAACTCCAGTTTAACTGACCCATTGCCCCCACCTATGAAAGTGCTTCATGAAAGAGGCGTAAACATGGAGTTCAGGAGAGATGCCCTTGGTCTTAGGAGGCCCAGGCCCTGCTGCTGTTCTCAGGGGCTGCCCATCTGGACACAGAACCATAGCCTTGCCTGAAGGGCTGGTTGTATAGGAAACCACCAATTTCCTCTTTGACTGAAGCCATGAGCCACACAAGACTCCAGATTATCTGACCCCCTTGAACCCACCTATGGTGGCATTTCATGAAAGAAGCATGAACATGGAGTGCAGGAGATAAGCCCCTGGTCTTAAGAGACCCATACACTGCTGCTGTTCTCAGGAGCTGCCCCTCTGGACCCAGTCCCATAGCCTTGCCCGAAGGACTGGCTGTATAGAAAACCACCAATTTCCACTTTCAATGAAGTTATGAATGACAGAAGACTCCAGAAACCTGACCTATTTGCACCCACCTGCGGAAGCGACTCATCAATAAGGCGTGAACATGGAGTGCAGGACAGATGCCCTTGGTCTTAGGAGGCCAATACCATGCTGCAGTTCTCAGTCACTGCCCCACTGGGCCCAGACCCATAGCCTTGCCCAAATGGCTGGGTGTATAGGAATCCACCAATTTCCTCTTCGAATGAAGCCATGAGCCACACATGGCTCCAGTTTATCTGATCCTGTTGAACTCACCTATGAAGGCTTTTGTTGAAGGAGGCATGAACATGGAGTGCCGGAGAGATGCCCTTGGTCTTAGGAGGCCCATCCCCTGATGCTGTTCTCAGGAGCTGCCCTCTGGACCCAGAACCATAGCCTTGCCCAAAGGGCAGGCTCTATAGGAAACCACCAATTTCCTCTTTCAAGGGACTTATGAAATAGAGCAGACTCCAGAATAGCTGACCCTATTGCACCAACTTGTGGAAGCGACTCATCAATGATGTGTGAAAATGGAGTGCAGGAGATGCCCTTGGTCTTAGGAGGCCCAGACACTGCTGCAGTTCTCAGGAGCTACCCATCTGGACCCAGACCCATAGCCTTGCCAGAAGGGCTAGGTTTATAGGAAACCACCAATTTCCACTTTGAAAGAAGCCATGAGCCACAGAAAACTCCAGTTTAACTGACCCATTGCCCCCACCTATGAAGGTGCTTCATGAAGGAGGCGTGTACATGGAGTGCAGGAGAGATGCCCTTGGTCTTGGGAGGCCCAGCGCCTGCTGCTGTTCTCAG
Source organism: Hyperoodon ampullatus (assembly GCF_949752795.1). NCBI lineage: Eukaryota > Metazoa > Chordata > Mammalia > Artiodactyla > Ziphiidae > Hyperoodon > Hyperoodon ampullatus. Next base: position 69,175,251 of record NC_136916.1, read on the forward strand.
GAGCTGCGCCTCTGGACCCAGACCCATAGCCTTGCCCGAAGGGCTGGCTCTATAGGAAACCACCAAATTCCTCTTTCAAGGGAGTTATGAAATAGAGCAGACTCCAGAATAGCTGTCCCTCTTGCACCCACCTGTGGATGTGACTCCTCAATGAGGCCTGAACATGGAGTGCAGGACAGATGCCCTTGTTCTTAGGAGGTCCAGAACTTGCTGATGTTCTCAGGAGCTGACCCTCTGGTGCCAGAACCGTATCCTTTCCCTAAGGGCTGGGTGTATAGGAAACCAGTAATTTCCTCCTACAATGAAGCCATGAGCCACACAAGACTCCAGTTTATCTGACCCTCTTGAACGTACCTATGGAGGCATTTCATGAAAGAGGCGTGAACATGGAGTGCCGGGGAGAAGCCCTTGATCTTATGAGGCCCATCCGCTGCTGCTGTTCGCAGGAGCTGCCCCTCTGTACCCAGAACCATAGTCTTGCCCGAAGGACTGGCTGTATAGGAAACCACCAATTTCCTCTTTCAACGAAGTTATGAAACATAGCAGACTCCAGAATAGATGACGCACTTGCACGCACCTGTGGAAGCGACTCATCAATGAGGCATGAACATGGAATGCAGGACAGATGCCTTTGGTCTTAGGAGGCCAATACCATGCTGCTGTTCTCAGTAACTGCCCCTCTGGTCCCAGACCCATAGCCTTGCCCAAATGGCTGGGTGTATAGGAAACCACCAATTTCCTCTTTCAATGAAGCCATGAGCCACTGAAGAGTCCAGTTTAGCTGACCCTGTTGCACCCACCTACGAAGGCGCTTCATGAAGGAGGGGAGAGAATGGAGTGCAGGAGAGATGCTCTTGGTCTTATGATGCCCAGACCATGCTGATGTTCTCAGGAGCTGCCCCTCTTGGTCCAGACCCCTAGCATTGCCCGAACGGCTGGGTGTATAGGAATCCACCCATTTCCTCTTCGAGTGATCCATGAGGCAGACAAGGCTCCAGTTTATCTGACCCTCTTGAACTCACCTATGAAGGCATTTGTTGAAGGAGGCGTGAACATTGAGTGCTGGAGAGATGCGCTTGGTCTTAGGAGGCCCATCCCCTGCTGCTGTTCGCAGGAGCTGCCCCTCTGGACCCAGAACCATAGCCTTGCCCAAACGGCAGGCTCTATAGGAAACCACCAATTTCCTCTTTCAATGGAGTTATGAAATAGAGCAGACTCCAGAATAGCTGCCCCTCTTGCACCCACCTGTGGATGTGACTCATCAATGAGGCGTGAACATGGAGTGCAGGACAGATGCCCTTGTTCTTAGGAGGCCCAGAACATGCTGATGTTCTCAGGAGCTGACCCTCTGGTGCCAGAACCGTATCCTTTCCCTAAGGGCTGGGTGTATAGGAAACCAGAAAATTCCTCCCTCAGTGAAGCCATGAGCCACACAAGACTCCAGTTTATCTGACCCTCTTGAACGTACCTATGGAGGCATTTCATGAAAGAGGCGTGAACATGGAGTGCAGGAGAGAAGCCCTTGGTCTTATGAGGCCCATCACCTGCTGCTGTTCGTAGGAGCTGCCCCTCTGTACCCAGACCCATAGTCTTGCCCAAAGTTCTGGCTGTATAGGAAACCAGCAATTTCCTCTTTCAATGAAGTTATGAAACATAGCAGACTCCAGAATAGATGACGCACTTGCACCCACCTGTGGAAACGACTCATCAATGAGGTGTGAACATGGAGTGCAAGAGAGATGCCCTTGGTCTTAGGAGGCCCAAACCCTGCTGCTGTTCTCAGTGGATGACCCTCTGGTGCCAGACCCATAGCCTTGCCCGAAGGGCTGGGTGTATAGGAAACCACCAATTTCCTCTTTCCATGAAGTTATGAAACATAGAAGACTCCGGAATAAATGATGCACTTGCACCCACCTGTGGAAGCGACTCATCAATGAGGTGTGAACATGGAGTGCAAGAGAGGTGCCCTTGGTCTTAGGGGGCCCAGATGCTGCTGCTCTTCTCAGGAGCTGCCACTCTGGGCCTGGACTCATAGCCTTGCCCGAAGGGCTGGCTGTATAGGACACCACCAATTTCCTCTTTGAAAGAAGCCATGAGCCACAAAAACTCCAGTTTAACTGACCCATTGCCCCCACCTATGAAAGTGCTTCATGAAGGAGGCGTAAACATGGAGTTCAGGAGAGATGCCCTTGGTCTTAGGAGGCCCAGCGCTTGCTGCTGTCCTCAGGAGCTGCCCATCTGGACCCAGACCCATAGCCTTGCCCGAAGGGCTGGCTCTATAGGAAACCACCAAATTCCTCTTTCAATGGAGTTATGAAATAGAGCAGACTCCAGAATAGCTGTCCCTCTTGCACCCACCTGTGGATGTGACCCATCAATGAGGTGAGAAAATGGAGTGCAGGACAGATGCCCTTGTTCTTCGAGGCACAGACCATGCTGATGTTCTCAGGAGCTGCCCCTCTGGTCCCAGAACCGTATCCTTTCCCTAAGGGCTGGGTGTATAGGAAACCAGAAATTTCCTGCTAGAATGAAGCCATGAGCCACACAAGACTCCAGTTTATCAGACCCACTTCAACGTACCTATGGAGGCATTTCATGAAAGAGGCATGAACATCGAGTGCAGAAGAGAAGCCCTTGGTCTTATGAGGCCCATCCCCTGCTGCTGTTCGCAGGAGCTGCCCCTCTGTACCCAGAACCATAGTCTTGCCCAAAGGACTGGCTGTATAGGAAACCACCAATTTCCTCTTTCAATGAAGTTATGAAACATAGAAGACTCCAGAATTGATGACACAGTTGCAGCTACATGTGGCAGCGACTCATCAATGAGGTGTGAACATGGAGTGCAGGAGATGCCCTTGGTCTTAGGAGGCACAGGCCCTGCTGCTGTTCTCGGGGGCTGCCCATCTGGACACAGAACCATAGCCTTGCCTGAAGGGCTGGTTGTATAGGAAACCACCAATTTCCTCTTTGACTGAAGCCATGAGCCACACAAGACTCCAGATTATCTGACCCCCTTGAACCCACCTATGGTGGCATTTCATGAAAGAAGCATGAACATGGAGTGCAGGAGATAAGCCCCTGGTCTAAAAAGACCCATACACTGCTGCTGTTCTCAGGAGCTGCCCCTCTGAACCCAGTCCCATAGCCTTGCCCGAAGGACTGGCTGTATAGAAAACCACCAATTTCCACTTTCAATGAAGTTATGAATGACAGAAGACTCCAGAAACCTGACCTATTTGCACCCACCTGCGGAAACGACTCATCAATAAGGCGTGAACATGGAGTGCAGGACAGATGCCCTTGGTCTTAGGAGGCCAATACCATGCTGCAGTTCTCAGTCACTGCCCCACTGGGCCCAGACCCATAGCCTTGCCCAAATGGCTGGGTGTATAGGAATCCACCAATTTCCTCTTCGAATGAAGCCATGAGCCACACAAGGCTCCAGTTTATCTGACCCTGTTGAACTCACCTATGAAGGCTTTTGTTGAAGGAGGCATGAACATGGAGTGCCGGAGAGATGCCCTTGGTCTTAGGAGGCCCATCCCCTGATGCTGTTCTCAGGAGCTGCCCTCTGGACCCAGAACCATAGCCTTGCCCAAAGGGCAGGCTCTATAGGAAACCACCAATTTCCTCTTTCAAGGGAGTTATGAAATAGAGCAGACTCCAGAATAGCTGACCCTATTGCACCAACTTGTGGAAGCGACTCATCAATGATGTGTGAAAATGGAGTGCAGGAGATGCCCTTGGTCTTAGGAGGCCCAGACACTGCTGCAGTTCTCAGGAGCTACCCATCTGGACCCAGACCCATAGCCTTGCCAGAAGGGCTAGGTTTATAGGAAACCACCAATTTCCACTTTGAAAGAAGCCATGAGCCACAAAAAACTCCAGTTTAACTGACCCATTGCACCCACCTATGAAGGTGCTTCATGAAGGAGGCGTGTACATGGAGTGCAGGAGAGATGCCCTTGGTCTTAGGAGGCCCAGCGCCTGCTGCTGTTCTCAGGAGCTGCGCCTCTGGACCCAGAACCATAGCCTTGCCCGAAGGGCTGGCTCTATAGGAAACCACCAAATTCCTCTTTCAAGGGAGTTATGAAATAGAGCAGACTCCAGAATAGCTGTCCCTCTTGCACCCACCTGTGGATGTGACTCCTCAATGAGGCCTGAACATGGAGTGCAGGACAGATGCCCTTGTTCTTAGGAGGTCCAGAACTTGCTGATGTTCTCAGGAGCTGACCCTCTGGTGCCAGAACCGTATCCTTTCCCTAAGGGCTGGGTGTATAGGAAACCAGTAATTTCCTCCTACAATGAAGCCATGAGCCACACAAGACTCCAGTTTATCTGACCCTCTTGAACGTACCTATGGAGGCATTTCATGAAAGAGGCGTGAACATGGAGTGCTGGGGAGAAGCCCTTGATCTTATGAGGCCCATCCGCTGCTGCTGTTCGCAGGAGCTGCCCCTCTGTACCCAGAACCATAGTCTTGCCCGAAGGACTGGCTGTATAGGAAACCACCAATTTCCTCTTTCAACGAAGTTATGAAACATAGCAGACTCCAGAATAGATGACGCACTTGCACGCACCTGTGGAAACGACTCATCAATGAGGCATGAACATGGAATGCAGGACAGATGCCTTTGGTCTTAGGAGGCCAATACCATGCTGCTGTTCTCAGTAACTGCCCCTCTGGTCCCAGACCCATAGCCTTGCCCAAATGGCTGGGTGTATAGGAAACCACCAATTTCCTCTTTCAATGAAGCCATGAGCCACTGAAGACTCCAGTTTAGCTGACCCTGGTGCACCCACCTACGAAGGCGCTTCATGAAGGAGGGTAGAAAATGGAGTGCAGGAGAGATGCTCTTGGTCTTATGATGCCCAGACCATGCTGATGTTCTCAGGAGCTGCCCCTCTTGGTCCAGACCCCTAGCATTGCCCGAACGGCTGGGTGTATAGGAATCCACCCATTACCTCTTCGAATGAAGCCATGAGGCAGACAAGGCTCCAGTATATCTGACCCTCTTGAACTCACCTATGAAGGCATTTGTTGAAGGAGGCGTGAACATTGAGTGCTGGAGAGATGCGCTTGGTCTTAGGAGGCCCATCCCCTGCTGCTGTTCGCAGGAGCTGCCACTCTGGACCCAGAACCATAGCCTTGCCCAAACGGCAGGCTCTATATGAAACCACCAATTTCCTCTTTCAATGGAGTTATGAAATAGAGCAGACTCCAGAATAGCTGCCCCTCTTGCACCCACCTGTGGATGTGACTCATCAATGAGGCATGAACATGGAGTGCAGGACAGATGCCCTTGTTCTTAGGAGGCCCAGAACATGCTGATGTTCTCAGGAGCTGACCCTCTGGTGCCAGAACCGTATCCTTTCCCTAAGGGCTGGGTGTATAGGAAACCAGTAAATTCCTCCTTCAATGAAGCCATGAGCCACACAAGACTCCAGTTTATCTGACCCTCTTGAACGTACCTATGGAGGCATTTCATGAAAGAGGCGTGAAAATGGAGTGACGGAGAGAAGCCCTTGGTCTTATGAGGCCCATCACCTGCTGCTGTTCGTAGGAGCTGCCCCTCTGTACCCAGACCCATAGTCTTGCCCAAAGTTCTGGCTGTGTACGAAACCAGCAATTTCCTCTTTCAATGAAGTTATGAAACATAGCAGACTCCAGAATAGATGACGCACTTGCACCCACCTGTGGAAACGACTCATCAATGAGGTGTGAACATGGAGTGCAAGAGAGATGCCCTTGGTCTTAGGAGGCCCAAACCCTGCTGCTGTTCTCAGGGGCTGACCCTCTGGTGCCAGACCCATAGCCTTGCCCGAAGGGCTGGGTGTATAGGAAACCACCAATTTCCTCTTTCAATGAAGTTATGAAACATAGCAGACTCCGGAATAAATGATGCACTTGCACCCACCTGTGGAAGCGACTCATCAATGAGGTGTGAACATGGAGTGCAAGAGAGGTGCCCTTGGTCTTAGGGGGCCCAGCCGCTGCTGCTGTTCTCAGGAGCTGCCCCTCTGGGCCTGGACTCATAGCCTTGCCCGAAGGGCTGGCTGTATAGGACACCACCAATTTCCTCTTTGAAAGAAGCCATGAGCCACAAAAAACTCCAGTTTAACTGACCCATTGCCCCCACCTATGAAAGTGCTTCATGAAAGAGGCGTAAACATGGAGTTCAGGAGAGATGCCCTTGGTCTTAGGAGGCCCAGGCCCTGCTGCTGTTCTCAGGGGCTGCCCATCTGGACACAGAACCATAGCCTTGCCTGAAGGGCTGGTTGTATAGGAAACCACCAATTTCCTCTTTGACTGAAGCCATGAGCCACACAAGACTCCAGATTATCTGACCCCCTTGAACCCACCTATGGTGGCATTTCATGAAAGAAGCATGAACATGGAGTGCAGGAGATAAGCCCCTGGTCTTAAGAGACCCATACACTGCTGCTGTTCTCAGGAGCTGCCCCTCTGGACCCAGTCCCATAGCCTTGCCCGAAGGACTGGCTGTATAGAAAACCACCAATTTCCACTTTCAATGAAGTTATGAATGACAGAAGACTCCAGAAACCTGACCTATTTGCACCCACCTGCGGAAGCGACTCATCAATAAGGCGTGAACATGGAGTGCAGGACAGATGCCCTTGGTCTTAGGAGGCCAATACCATGCTGCAGTTCTCAGTCACTGCCCCACTGGGCCCAGACCCATAGCCTTGCCCAAATGGCTGGGTGTATAGGAATCCACCAATTTCCTCTTCGAATGAAGCCATGAGCCACACATGGCTCCAGTTTATCTGATCCTGTTGAACTCACCTATGAAGGCTTTTGTTGAAGGAGGCATGAACATGGAGTGCCGGAGAGATGCCCTTGGTCTTAGGAGGCCCATCCCCTGATGCTGTTCTCAGGAGCTGCCCTCTGGACCCAGAACCATAGCCTTGCCCAAAGGGCAGGCTCTATAGGAAACCACCAATTTCCTCTTTCAAGGGACTTATGAAATAGAGCAGACTCCAGAATAGCTGACCCTATTGCACCAACTTGTGGAAGCGACTCATCAATGATGTGTGAAAATGGAGTGCAGGAGATGCCCTTGGTCTTAGGAGGCCCAGACACTGCTGCAGTTCTCAGGAGCTACCCATCTGGACCCAGACCCATAGCCTTGCCAGAAGGGCTAGGTTTATAGGAAACCACCAATTTCCACTTTGAAAGAAGCCATGAGCCACAGAAAACTCCAGTTTAACTGACCCATTGCCCCCACCTATGAAGGTGCTTCATGAAGGAGGCGTGTACATGGAGTGCAGGAGAGATGCCCTTGGTCTTGGGAGGCCCAGCGCCTGCTGCTGTTCTCAGGAGCTGCGCCTCTGGACCCAGACCCATAGCCTTGCCCGAAGGGCTGGCTCTATAGGAAACCACCAAATTCCTCTTTCAAGGGAGTTATGAAATAGAGCAGACTCCAGAATAGCTGTCCCTCTTGCACCCACCTGTGGATGTGACTCCTCAATGAGGCCTGAACATGGAGTGCAGGACAGATGCCCTTGTTCTTAGGAGGTCCAGAACTTGCTGATGTTCTCAGGAGCTGACCCTCTGGTGCCAGAACCGTATCCTTTCCCTAAGGGCTGGGTGTATAGGAAACCAGTAATTTCCTCCTACAATGAAGCCATGAGCCACACAAGACTCCAGTTTATCTGACCCTCTTGAACGTACCTATGGAGGCATTTCATGAAAGAGGCGTGAACATGGAGTGCCGGGGAGAAGCCCTTGATCTTATGAGGCCCATCCGCTGCTGCTGTTCGCAGGAGCTGCCCCTCTGTACCCAGAACCATAGTCTTGCCCGAAGGACTGGCTGTATAGGAAACCACCAATTTCCTCTTTCAACGAAGTTATGAAACATAGCAGACTCCAGAATAGATGACGCACTTGCACGCACCTGTGGAAGCGACTCATCAATGAGGCATGAACATGGAATGCAGGACAGATGCCTTTGGTCTTAGGAGGCCAATACCATGCTGCTGTTCTCAGTAACTGCCCCTCTGGTCCCAGACCCATAGCCTTGCCCAAATGGCTGGGTGTATAGGAAACCACCAATTTCCTCTTTCAATGAAGCCATGAGCCACTGAAGAGTCCAGTTTAGCTGACCCTGTTGCACCCACCTACGAAGGCGCTTCATGAAGGAGGGGAGAGAATGGAGTGCAGGAGAGATGCTCTTGGTCTTATGATGCCCAGACCATGCTGATGTTCTCAGGAGCTGCCCCTCTTGGTCCAGACCCCTAGCATTGCCCGAACGGCTGGGTGTATAGGAATCCACCCATTTCCTCTTCGAATGAAGCCATGAGGCAGACAAGGCTCCAGTTTATCTGACCCTCTTGAACTCACCTATGAAGGCATTTGTTGAAGGAGGCGTGAACATTGAGTGCTGGAGAGATGCGCTTGGTCTTAGGAGGCCCATCCCCTGCTGCTGTTCGCAGGAGCTGCCCCTCTGGACCCAGAACCATAGCCTTGCCCAAACGGCAGGCTCTATAGGAAACCACCAATTTCCTCTTTCAATGGAGTTATGAAATAGAGCAGACTCCAGAATAGCTGCCCCTCTTGCACCCACCTGTGGATGTGACTCATCAATGAGGCGTGAACATGGAGTGCAGGACAGATGCCCTTGTTCTTAGGAGGCCCAGAACATGCTGATGTTCTCAGGAGCTGACCCTCTGGTGCCAGAACCGTATCCTTTCCCTAAGGGCTGGGTGTATAGGAAACCAGAAAATTCCTCCCTCAGTGAAGCCATGAGCCACACAAGACTCCAGTTTATCTGACCCTCTTGAACGTACCTATGGAGGCATTTCATGAAAGAGGCGTGAACATGGAGTGCAGGAGAGAAGCCCTTGGTCTTATGAGGCCCATCACCTGCTGCTGTTCGTAGGAGCTGCCCCTCTGTACCCAGACCCATAGTCTTGCCCAAAGTTCTGGCTGTATAGGAAACCAGCAATTTCCTCTTTCAATGAAGTTATGAAACATAGCAGACTCCAGAATAGATGACGCACTTGCACCCACCTGTGGAAACGACTCATCAATGAGGTGTGAACATGGAGTGCAAGAGAGATGCCCTTGGTCTTAGGAGGCCCAAACCCTGCTGCTGTTCTCAGTGGATGACCCTCTGGTGCCAGACCCATAGCCTTGCCCGAAGGGCTGGGTGTATAGGAAACCACCAATTTCCTCTTTCCATGAAGTTATGAAACATAGCAGACTCCGGAATAAATGATGCACTTGCACCCACCTGTGGAAGCGACTCATCAATGAGGTGTGAACATGGAGTGCAAGAGAGGTGCCGTTGGTCTTAGGGGGCCCAGACGCTGCTGCTCTTCTCAGGAGCTGCCCCTCTGGGCCTGGACTCATAGCCTTGCCCGAAGGGCTGGCTGTATAGGACACCACCAATTTCCTCTTTGAAAGAAGCCATGAGCCACAAAAAACTCCAGTTTAACTGACCCATTGCCCCCACCTATGAAAGTGCTTCATGAAGGAGGCGTAAACATGGAGTTCAGGAGAGATGCCCTTGGTCTTAGGAGGCCCAGCGCCTGCTGCTGTCCTCAGGAGCTGCCCATCTGGACCCAGACCCATAGCCTTGCCCGAAGGGCTGGCTCTATAGGAAACCACCAAATTCCTCTTTCAATGGAGTTATGAAATAGAGCAGACTCCAGAATAGCTGTCCCTCTTGCACCCACCTGTGGATGTGACTCATCAATGAGGTGAGAAAATGGAGTGCAGGACAGATGCCCTTGTTCTTCGAGGCACAGACCATGCTGATGTTCTCAGGAGCTGCCCCTCTGGTCCCAGAACCGTATCCTTTCCCTAAGGGCTGGGTGTATAGGAAACCAGAAATTTCCTGCTAGAATGAAGCCATGAGCCACACAAGACTCCAGTTTATCAGACCCACTTCAACGTACCTATGGAGGCATTTCATGAAAGAGGCATGAACATCGAGTGCAGAAGAGAAGCCCTTGGTCTTATGAGGCCCATCCCCTGCTGCTGTTCGCAGGAGCTGCCCCTCTGTACCCAGAACCATAGTCTTGCCCAAAGGACTGGCTGTATAGGAAACCACCAATTTCCTCTTTCAATGAAGTTATGAAACATAGAAGACTCCAGAATAGATGATGCACTTGCACCCACATGTGGCAGCGACTCATCAATGAGGTGTGAACATGGAGTGCAGGAGATGCCCTTGGTCTTAGGAGGCCCAGGCCCTGCTGCTCTTCTCAGGGGCTGCCCATCTGGACACAGAACCATAGCCTTGCCTGAAGGGCTGGTTGTATAGGAAACCACCAATTTCCTCTTTGACTGAAGCTATGAGCCACACAAGACTCCAGATTATCTGACCCCCTTGAACCCACCTATGGTGGCATTTCATGAAAGAAGCATGAACATGGAGTGCAGGAGATAAGCCCCTGGTCTTAAGAGACCCATACACTGCTGCTGTTCTCAGGAGCTGCCCCTCTGGACCCAGTCCCATAGACTTGCCCGAAGGACTGGCTGTATAGAAAACCACCAATTTCCACTTTCAGTGACGTTATGAATGACAGAAGGCTCCAGAAACCTGACCTATTTGCACCCACCTGCGGAAGAGACTCATCAATAAGGCGTGAACATGGAGTGCAGGACAGATGCCCTTGGTCTTAGGAGGCCAATACCATGCTGCAGTTCTCAGTAACTGCCCCACTGGGCCCAGACCCATAACCTTGCCCAAATGGATGAGTGTATAGGAATCCACCAATTTCCTCTTCGAATGAAGCCATGAGCCACACAAGGCTCCAGTTTATCTGACCCTGTTGAACTCACCTATGAAGGCTTTTGTTGAAGGAGGCATGAACATGGAGTGCCGGAGAGATGCCCTTGGTCTTAGGAGGCCCATCCCCTGATGCTGTTCTCAGGAGCTGCCCTCTGGACCCAGAACCATAGCCTTGCCCAAAGGGCAGGCTCTATAGGAAACCACCAATTTCCTCTTTCAAGGGAGTTATGAAATAGAGCAGACTCCAGAATAGCTGACCCTATTGCACCAACTTGTGGAAGCGACTCATCAATGATGTGTGAAAATGGAGTGCAGGAGATGCCCTTGGTCTTAGGAGGCCCAGACGCTGCTGCAGTTCTCAGGAGCTACCCATCTGGACCCAGACCCATAGCCTTGCCAGAAGGGCTAGGTTTATAGGAAACCACCAATTTCCATTTTGAAAGAAGCCATGAGCCACAAAAAACTCCAGTTTAACTGAACCATTGCCCCCACCTATGAAGGTGCTTCATGAAGGAGGCGTGTACATGGAGTGCAGGAGAGATGCCCTTGGTCTTAGGAGGCCCAGCGCCTGCTGCTGTTCTCAGGAGCTGCGCCTCTGGACCCAGACCCATAGCCTTGCCCGAAGGGCTGGCTCTATAGGAAACCACCAAATTCCTCTTTCAAGGGAGTTATGAAATAGAGCAGACTCCAGAATAGCTGTCCCTCTTGCACCCACCTGTGGACGTGACTCCTCAATGAGGCCTGAACATGGAGTGCAGGACAGATGCCCTTGTTCTTAGGAGGTCCAGAACTTGCTGATGTTCTCAGGAGCTGAACCTCTGGTGCCAGAACCGTATCCTTTCCCTAAGGGCTGGGTGTATAGGAAACCAGTAATTTCCTCCTACAATGAAGCCATGAGCCACACAAGACTCCAGTTTATCTGACCCTCTTGAACGTACCTATGGAGGCATTTCATGAAAGAGGCGTGAACATGGAGTGCCGGGGAGAAGCCCTTGATCTTATGAGGCCCATCCGCTGCTGCTGTTCGCAGGAGCTGCCCCTCTGTACCCAGAACCATAGTCTTGCCCGAAGGACTGGCTGTATAGGAAACCACCAATTTCCTCTTCCAATGAAGCCATGAGCCACTGAAAAGTCCAGTTTAGCTGACCCTCTTGCTCCCACCTAAGAAGGCGCTTCATGAAGGAGGGGAGAAAATGGAGTGCAGGAGAGATGCTCTTTGTCTTATGATGCCCAGACCATGCTGATGTTCTCAGGAGCTGCCCCTCTTGGTCCAGACCCCTAGCATTGCCCGAACGGCTGGGTGTATAGGAATCCACCCATTTCCCCTTCGAATGAAGCCATGAGGCAGACAAGGCTCCAGTTAATCTGACCCTCTTGAACTCACCTATGAAGGCATTTGTTGAAGGAGGCGTGAACATTGAGTGCTGGAGTGATGCGCTTGGTCTTAGGAGGCCCATCCCCTGCTGCTGTTTGCAGGAGCTGCCCCTCTGGACCCAGAACCATAGCCTTGCCCAAACGGCAGGCTCTATAGGAAACCACCAATTTCCTCTTTCAATGGAGTTATGAAATAGAGCAGACTCCAGAATAGCTGTCCCTCTTGCACCCACCTGTGGATGTGACTCATCAATGAGGCGTGAACATGGAGTGCAGGACAGATGCCCTTGTTCTTAGGAGGTCCAGAACTTGCTGATGTTCTCAGGAGCTGACCCTCTGGTGCCAGAACCGTATCCTTTCCCTAAGGGCTGGGTGTATAGGAAACCAGTAATTTCCTCCTACAATGAAGCCATGAGCCCCACAAGACTCCAGCTTATCTGACCCTCTTGAACGTACCTATGGAGGCATTTCATGAAAGAGGCATGAACATGGAGTGCCAGGGAGAAGCCCTTGATCTTATGAGGCCCATCCGCTGCTGCTGTTCGCAGGAGCTGCCCCTCTGTACCCAGAACCATAGTCTTGCCCGAAGGACTGGCTGTATAGGAAACCACCAATTTCCTCTTTCAACGAAGTTATGAAACATAGCAGACTCCAGAATAGATGACGCACTTGCACGCACCTGTGGAAGCGACTCATCAATGAGGCATGAACATGGAATGCAGGACAGATGCCTTTGGTCTTAGGAGGCCAATACCATGCTGCTGTTCTCAGTAACTGCCCCTCTGGGCCCAGACCCATAGCCTTGCCCAAATGGCTGGGTGTATAGGAAACCACCAATTTCCTCTTTCAATGAAGCCATGAGCCACTGAAGAGTCCAGTTTAGCTGACTCTCTTGCACCCACCTACGAAGGCGCTTCATGAAGGAGGGGAGAAAATGGAGTGCAGGAGAGATGCTCTTGGTCTTATGATGCCCAGACCATGCTGATGTGCTCAGGAGCTGCCCCTCTTGGTCCAGACCCCTAGCATTGCCCGAACGGCTGGGTGTATAGGAATCCACCCATTTCCTCTTCGAATGAAGCCATGAGGCAGACAAGGCTCCAGTTTATCTGACCCTCTTGAACTCACCTATGAAGGCATTTGTTGAAGGAGGCGTGAACATTGAGTGCTGGAGAGATGCGCTTGGTCTTAGGAGGCCCATCCCCTGCTGCTGTTCGCAGGAGCTGCCCCTCTGGACCCAGAACCATAGCCTTGCCCAAACGGCAGGCTCTATAGGAAACCACCAATTTCCTCTTTCAATGGAGTTATGAAATAGAGCAGACTCCAGAATAGCTGCCCCTCTTGCACCCACCTGTGGATGTGACTCATCAATGAGGCGTGAACATGGAGTGCAGGACAGATGCCCTTGTTCTTAGGAGGCCCAGAACATGCTGATGTTCTCAGGAGCTGACCCTCTGGTGCCAGAACCGTATCCTTTCCCTAAGGGCTGGGTGTATAGGAAACCAGAAAATTCCTCCCTCAGTGAAGCCATTAGCCACACAAGACTCCAGTTTATCTGACCCTCTTGAACGTACCTATGGAGGCATTTCATGAAAGAGGCGTGAACATGGAGTGCAGGAGAGAAGCCCTTGGTCTTATGAGGCCCATCACCTGCTGCTGTTCGTAGGAGCTGCCCCTCTGTACCCAGACCCATAGTCTTGCCCAAAGTTCTGGCTGTATAGGAAACCAGCAATTTCCTCTTTCAATGAAGTTATGAAACATAGCAGACTCCAGAATAGATGACGCACTTGCACCCACCTGTGGAAACGACTCATCAATGAGGTGTGAACATGGAGTGCAAGAGAGATGCCCTTGGTCTTAGGAGGCCCAAACCCTGCTGCTGTTCTCAGGGGCTGACCCTCTGGTGCCAGACCCATAGCCTTGCCCGAAGGGCTGGGTGTATAGGAAACCACCAATTTCCTCTTTCCATGAAGTTATGAAACATAGCAGACTCCGGAATAAATGATGCACTTGCACCCACCTGTGGAAGCGACTCATCAATGAGGTGTGAACATGGAGTGCAAGAGAGGTGCCGTTGGTCTTAGGGGGCCCAGACGCTGCTGCTCTTCTCAGGAGCTGCCCCTCTGGGCCTGGACTCATAGCCTTGCCCGAAGGGCTGGCTGTATAGGACACCACCAATTTCCTCTTTGAAAGAAGCCATGAGCCACAAAAAACTCCAGTTTAACTGACCCATTGCCCCCACCTATGAAAGTGCTTCATGAAGGAGGCGTAAACATGGAGTTCAGGAGAGATGCCCTTGGTCTTAGGAGGCCCAGCGCCTGCTGCTGTCCTCAGGAGCTGCCCATCTGGACCCAGACCCATAGCCTTGCCCGAAGGGCTGGCTCTATAGGAAACCACCAAATTCCTCTTTCAATGGAGTTATGAAATAGAGCAGACTCCAGAATAGCTGTCCCTCTTGCACCCACCTGTGGATGTGACTCATCAATGAGCTGAGAAAATGGAGTGCAGGACAGATGCCCTTGTTCTTCGAGGCACAGACCATGCTGATGTTCTCAGGAGCTGCCCCTCTGGTCCCAGAACCGTATCCTTTCCCTAAGGGCTGGGTGTATAGGAAACCAGAAATTTCCTGCTAGAATGAAGCCATGAGCCCCACAAGACTCCAGTTTATCAGACCCACTTCAACGTACCTATGGAGGCATTTCATGAAAGAGGCATGAACATCGAGTGCAGAAGAGAAGCCCTTGGTCTTATGAGGTCCATCCCCTGCTGCTGTTCGCAGGAGCTGCCCCTCTGTACCCAGAACCATAGTCTTGCCCAAAGGACTGGCTGTATAGGAAACCACCAATTTCCTCTTTCAATGAAGTTATGAAACATAGAAGACTCCAGAATAGATGACGCACTTGCACCCACATGTGGCAGCGACTCATCAATGAGGTGTGAACATGGAGTGCAGGAGATGCCCTTGGTCTTAGGAGGCCCAGGCCCTGCTGCTCTTCTCAGGGGCTGCCCATCTGGACACAGAACCATAGCCTTGCCTGAAGGGCTGGTTGTATAGGAAACCACCAATTTCCTCTTTGACTGAAGCTATGAGCCACACAAGACTCCAGATTATCTGACCCCCTTGAACCCACCTATGGTGGCATTTCATGAAAGAAGCATGAACATGGAGTGCAGGAGATAAGCCCCTGGTCTTAAGAGACCCATACACTGCTGCTGTTCTCAGGAGCTGCCCCTCTGGACCCAGTCCCATAGACTTGCCCGAAGGACTGGCTGTATAGAAAACCACCAATTTCCACTTTCAGTGACGTTATGAATGACAGAAGACTCCAGAAACCTGACCTATTTGCACCCACCTGCGGAAGAGACTCATCAATAAGGCGTGAACATGGAGTGCAGGACAGATGCCCTTGGTCTTAGGAGGCCAATACCATGCTGCAGTTATCAGTAACTGCCCCACTGGGCCCAGACCCATAACCTTGCCCAAATGGCTGAGTGTATAGGAATCCACCAATTTCCTCTTCGAATGAAGCCATGAGCCACACAAGGCTCCAGTTTATCTGACCCTGTTGAACTCACCTATGAAGGCTTTTGTTGAAGGAGGCATGAACATGGAGTGCCGGAGAGATGCCCTTGGTCTTAGGAGGCCCATCCCCTGATGCTGTTCTCAGGAGCTGCCCTCTGGACCCAGAACCATAGCCTTGCCCAAAGGGCAGGCTCTATAGGAAACCACCAATTTCCTCTTTCAAGGGAGTTATGAAATAGAGCAGACTCCAGAATAGCTGACCCTATTGCACCAACTTGTGGAAGCGACTCATCAATGATGTGTGAAAATGGAGTGCAAGAGATGCCCTTGGTCTTAGGAGGCCCAGACACTGCTGCAGTTCTCAGGAGCTACCCATCTGGACCCAGACCCATAGCCTTGCCAGAAGGGCTAGGTTTATAGGAAACCACCAATTTCCACTTTGAAAGAAGCCATGAGCCACAAAAAACTCCAGTTTAACTGACCCATTGCCCCCACCTATGAAGGTGCTTCATGAAGGAGGCGTGTACATGGAGTGCAGGAGAGATGCCCTTGGTCTTAGGAGGCCCAGCGCCTGCTGCTGTTCTCAGGAGCTGCGCCTCTGGACCCAGACCCATAGCCTTGCCCGAAGGGCTGGCTCTATAGGAAACCACCAAATTCCTCTTTCAATGGAGTTATGAAATACAGCAGACTCCAGAATAGCTGTCCCTCTTGCACCCACCTGTGGATGTGACTCCTCAATGAGGCCTGAACATGGAGTGCAGGACAGATGCCCTTGTTCTTAGGAGGTCCAGAACTTGCTGATGTTCTCAGGAGCTGACCCTCTGGTGCCAGAACCGTATCCTTTCCCTAAGGGCTGGGTGTATAGGAAACCAGTAATTTCCTCCTACAATGAAGCCATGAGCCACACAAGACTCCAGTTTATCTGACCCTCTTGAACGTACCTATGGAGGCATTTCATGAAAGAGGCGTGAACATGGAGTGCCGGGGAGAAGCCCTTGATCTTATGAGGCCCATCCGCTGCTGCTGTTCGCAGGAGCTGCCCCTCTGTACCCAGAACCATAGTCTTGCCCGAAGGACTGGCTGTATAGGAAACCACCAATTTCCTCTTCCAATGAAGCCATGAGCCACTGAAAAGTCCAGTTTAGCTGACCCTCTTGCTCCCACCTAAGAAGGCGCTTCATGAAGGAGGGGAGAAAATGGAGTGCAGGAGAGATGCTCTTTGTCTTATGATGCCCAGACCATGCTGATGTTCTCAGGAGCTGCCCCTCTTGGTCCAGACCCCTAGCATTGCCCGAACGGCTGGGTGTATAGGAATCCACCCATTTCCCCTTCGAATGAAGCCATGAGGCAGACAAGGCTCCAGTTTATCTGACCCTCTTGAACTCACCTATGAAGGCATTTGTTGAAGGAGGCGTGAACATTGAGTGCTGGAGTGATGCGCTTGGTCTTAGGAGGCCCATCCCCTGCTGCTGTTTGCAGGAGCTGCCCCTCTGGACCCAGAACCATAGCCTTGCCCAAACGGCAGGCTCTATAGGAAACCACCAATTTCCTCTTTCAATGGAGTTATGAAATAGAGCAGACTCCAGAATAGCTGTCCCTCTTGCACCCACCTGTGGATGTGACTCATCAATGAGGCGTGAACATGGAGTGCAGGACAGATGCCCTTGTTCTTAGGAGGTCCAGAACTTGCTGATGTTCTCAGGAGCTGACCCTCTGGTGCCAGAACCGTATCCTTTCCCTAAGGGCTGGGTGTATAGGAAACCAGTAATTTCCTCCTACAATGAAGCCATGAGCCACACAAGACTCCAGTTTATCTGACCCTCTTGAACGTACCTATGGAGGCATTTCATGAAAGAGGCGTGAACATGGAGTGCCGGGGAGAAGCCCTTGATCTTATGAGGCCCATCCGCTGCTGCTGTTCGCAGGAGCTTCCCCTCTGGACCCAGAACCATAGCCTTGCCCGAAGGGCTGGCTCTATAGGAAACCACCAAATTCCTCTTTCAATGGAGTTATGAAATAGAGCAGACTCCAGAATAGCTGCCCCTCTTGCACCCACCTGTGGATGTGACTCATCAATGAGGCGTGAACATGGAGTGCAGGACAGATGCCCTTGTTCTTAGGAGGCCCAGAACATGCTGATGTTCTCAGGAGCTGACCCTCTGGTGCCAGAACCGTATCCTTTCCCTAAGGGCTGGGTGTATAGGAAACCAGAAAATTCCTCCCTCAGTGAAGCCATGAGCCACACAAGACTCCAGTTTATCTGACCCTCTTGAACGTACCTATGGAGGCATTTCATGAAAGAGGCGTGAACATGGAGTGCAGGAGAGAAGCCCTTGGTCTTATGAGGCCCACCACCTGCTGCTGTTCGTAGGAGCTGCCCCTCTGTACCCAGACCCATAGTCTTGCCCAAAGTTCTGGCTGTATAGGAAACCAGCAATTTCCTCTTTCAATGAAGTTATGAAACATAGCAGACTCCAGAATAGATGACGCACTTGCACCCACCTGTGGAAACGACTCATCAATGAGGTGTGAACATGGAGTGCAAGAGAGATGCCCTTGGTCTTAGGAGGCCCAAACCCTGCTGCTGTTCTCAGTGGATGACCCTCTGGTGCCAGACCCATAGCCTTGCCCGAAGGGCTGGGTGTATAGGAAACCACCAATTTCCTCTTTCCATGAAGTTATGAAACATAGCAGACTCCGGAATAAATGATGCACTTGCACCCACCTGTGGAAGCGACTCATCAATGAGGTGTGAACATGGAGTGCAAGAGAGGTGCCGTTGGTCTTAGGGGGCCCAGACGCTGCTGCTCTTCTCAGGAGCTGCCCCTCTGGGCCTGGACTCATAGCCTTGCCCGAAGGGCTGGCTGTATAGGACACCACCAATTTCCTCTTTGAAAGAAGCCATGAGCCACAAAAAACTCCAGTTTAACTGACCCATTGCCCCCACCTATGAAAGTGCTTCATGAAGGAGGCGTAAACATGGAGTTAAGGAGAGATGCCCTTGGTCTTAGGAGGCCCAGCGCCTGCTGCTGTCCTCAGGAGCTGCCCATCTGGACCCAGACCCATAGCCTTGCCCGAAGGGCTGACTCTATAGGAAACCACCAAATTCCTCTTTCAATGGAGTTATGAAATAGAGCAGACTCCAGAATAGCTGTCCCTCTTGCACCCCCCTGTGGATGTGACTCATCAATGAGGTGAGAAAATGGAATGCAGGACAGATGCCCTTGTTCTTCGAGGCACAGACCATGCTGATGTTCTCAGGAGCTGCCCCTCTGGTCCCAGAACCGTATCCTTTCCCTAAGGGCTGGGTGTATAGGAAACCAGAAATTTCCTGCTAGAATGAAGCCATGAGCCCCACAAGACTCCAGTTTATCAGACCCACTTCAACGTACCTATGGAGGCATTTCATGAAAGAGGCATGAACATCGAGTGCAGAAGAGAAGCCCTTGGTCTTATGAGGTCCATCCCCTGCTGCTGTTCGCAGGAGCTGCCCCTCTGTACCCAGAACCATAGTCTTGCCCAAAGGACTGGCTGTATAGGAAACCACCAATTTCCTCTTTCAATGAAGTTATGAAACATAGAAGACTCCAGAATAGATGACGCACTTGCACCCACATGTGGCAGCGACTCATCAATGAGGTGTGAACATGGAGTGCAGGAGATGCCCTTGGTCTTAGGAGGCCCAGGCCCTGCTGCTCTTCTCAGGGGCTGCCCATCTGGACACAGAACCATAGCCTTGCCTGAAGGGCTGGTTGTATAGGAAACCACCAATTTCCTCTTTGACTGAAGCTATGAGCCACACAAGACTCCAGATTATCTGACCCCCTTGAACCCACCTATGGTGGCATTTCATGAAAGAAGCATGAACATGGAGTGCAGGAGATAAGCCCCTGGTCTTAAGAGACCCATACACTGCTGCTGTTCTCAGGAGCTGCCCCTCTGGACCCAGTCCCATAGACTTGCCCGAAGGACTGGCTGTATAGAAAACCACCAATTTCCACTTTCAGTGCGGTTATGAATGACAGAAGACTCCAGAAACCTGACCTATTTGCACCCACCTGCGGAAGAGACTCATCAATAAGGCGTGAACATGGAGTGCAGGACAGATGCCCTTGGTCTTAGGAGGCCAATACCATGCTGCAGTTATCAGTAACTGCCCCACTGGGCCCAGACCCATAGCCTTGCCCAAATGGCTGAGTGTATAGGAATCCACCAATTTCCTCTTCGAATGAAGCCATGAGCCACACAAGGCTCCAGTTTATCTGACCCTGTTGAACTCACCTATGAAGGCTTTTGTTGAAGGAGGCATGAACATGGAGTGCCGGAGAGATGCCCTTGGTCTTAGGAGGCCCATCCCCTAATGCTGTTCTCAGGAGCTGCCCTCTGGACCCAGAACCATAGCCTTGCCCAAAGGGCAGGCTCTATAAGAAACCACCAATTTCCTCTTTCAAGGGAGTTATGAAATAGAGCAGACTCCAGAATAGCTGACCCTATTGCACCAACTTGTGGAAGCGACTCATCAATGATGTGTGAAAATGGAGTGCAAGAGATGCCCTTGGTCTTAGGAGGCCCAGACACTGCTGCAGTTCTCAGGAGCCACCCATCTGGACCCAGACCCATAGCCTTGCCAGAAGGGCTAGGTTTATAGGAAACCACCAATTTCCACTTTGAAAGAAGCCATGAGCCACAAAAAACTCCAGTTTAACTGACCCATTGCCCCCACCTATGAAGGTGCTTCATGAAGGAGGCGTGTACATGGAGTGCAGGAGAGATGCCCTTGGTCTTAGGAGGCCCAGCGCCTGCTGCTGTTCTCAGGAGCTGCGCCTCTGGACCCAGACCCATAGCCTTGCCCGAAGGGCTGGCTCTATAGGAAACCACCAAATTCCTCTTTCAAGGGAGTTATGAAATACAGCAGACTCCAGAATAGCTGTCCCTCTTGCACCCACCTGTGGATGTGACTCCTCAATGAGGCCTGAACATGGAGTGCAGGACAGATGCCCTTGTTCTTAGGAGGTCCAGAACTTGCTGATGTTCTCAGGAGCTGACCCTCTGGTGCCAGAACCGTATCCTTTCCCTAAGGGCTGGGTGTATAGGAAACCAGTAATTTCCTCCTACAATGAAGCCATGAGCCACACAAGACTCCAGTTTATCTGACCCTCTTGAACGTACCTATGGAGGCATTTCATGAAAGAGGCGTGAACATGGAGTGCCGGGGAGAAGCCCTTGATCTTATGAGGCCCATCCGCTGCTGCTGTTCGCAGGAGCTGCCCCTCTGTACCCAGAACCATAGTCTTGCCCGAAGGACTGGCTGTATAGGAAACCACCAATTTCCTCTTCCAATGAAGCCATGAGCCACTGAAAAGTCCAGTTTAGCTGACCCTCTTGCTCCCACCTAAGAAGGCGCTTCATGAAGGAGGGGAGAAAATGGAGTGCAGGAGAGATGCTCTTTGTCTTATGATGCCCAGACCATGCTGATGTTCTCAGGAGCTGCCCCTCTTGGTCCAGACCCCTAGCATTGCCCGAACGGCTGGGTGTATAGGAATCCACCCATTTCCCCTTCGAATGAAGCCATGAGGCAGACAAGGCTCCAGTTTATCTGACCCTCTTGAACTCACCTATGAAGGCATTTGTTGAAGGAGGCGTGAACATTGAGTGCTGGAGTGATGCGCTTGGTCTTAGGAGGCCCATCCCCTGCTGCTGTTTGCAGGAGCTGCCCCTCTGGACCCAGAACCATAGCCTTGCCCAAACGGCAGGCTCTATAGGAAACCACCAATTTCCTCTTTCAATGGAGTTATGAAATAGAGCAGACTCCAGAATAGCTGTCCCTCTTGCACCCACCTGTGGATGTGACTCATCAATGAGGCGTGAACATGGAGTGCAGGACAGATGCCCTTGTTCTTAGGAGGTCCAGAACTTGCTGATGTTCTCAGGAGCTGACCCTCTGGTGCCAGAACCGTATCCTTTCCCTAAGGGCTGGGTGTATAGGAAACCAGTAATTTCCTCCTACAATGAAGCCATGAGCCACACAAGACTCCAGTTTATCTGACCCTCTTGAACGTACCTATGGAGGCATTTCATGAAAGAGGCGTGAACATGGAGTGCCGGGGAGAAGCCCTTGATCTTATGAGGCCCATCCGCTGCTGCTGTTTGCAGGAGCTGCCCCTCTGTACCCAGAACCATAGTCTTGCCCGAAGGACTGGCTGTATAGGAAACCACCAATTTCCTCTTTCAACGAAGTTATGAAACATAGCAGACTCCAGAATAGATGACGCACTTGCACGCACCTGTGGAAGCGACTCATCAATGAGGCATGAACATGGAATGCAGGACAGATGCCTTTGGTCTTAGGAGGCCAATACCATGCTGCTGTTCTCAGTAACTGCCCCTCTGGGCCCAGACCCATAGCCCTGCCCAAATGGCTGGGTGTATAGGAAACCACCAATTTCCTCTTTCAATGAAGCCATGAGGCACTGAAGAGTCCAGTTTAGCTGACCCTCTTGCACCCACCTACGAAGGCGCTTCATGAAGGAGGGTAGGAAATGGAGTGCAGGAGAGATGCTCTTGGTCTTATGATGCCCAGACCATGCTGATGTTCTCAGGAGCTACCCCTCTTGGTCTAGAACCCTAGCATTGCCCGAACGGCTGGGTGTATAGGAATCCACTCATTTCCTCTTCGAATGAAGCCATGAGGCAGACAAGGCTCCAGTTTATCTGACCCTCTTGAACTCACCTATGAAGGCATTTGTTGAAGGAGGCGTGAACATTGAGTGCTGGAGAGATGCGCTTGGTCTTAGGAGGCCCATCCCCTGCTGCTGTTCGCAGGAGCTGCCCCTCTGTACCCAGACCCATAGTCTTGCCCAAAGTTCTGGCTGTATAGGAAACTAGCAATTTCCTCTTTCAATGAAGTTATGAAACATAGCAGACTCCAGAATAGATGACGCACTTGCACCCACCTGTGGAAACGACTCATCAATGAGGTGTGAACATGGAGTGCAAGAGAGATGCCCTTGGTCTTAGGAGGCCCAAACCCTGCTGCTGTTCTCAGGGGCTGACCCTCTGGTGCCAGACCCATAGCCTTGCCCGAAGGGCTGGGTGTATAGGAAACCACCAATTTCCTCTTTCCATGAAGTTATGAAACATAGCAGACTCCGGAATAAATGATGCACTTGCACCCACCTGTGGAAGCGACTCATCAATGAGGTGTGAACATGGAGTGCAAGAGAGGTGCCGTTGGTCTTAGGGGGCCCAGACGCTGCTGCTCTTCTCAGGAGCTGCCCCTCTGGGCCTGGACTCATAGCCTTGCCCGAAGGGCTGGCTGTATAGGACACCACCAATTTCCTCTTTGAAAGAAGCCATGAGCCACAAAAAACTCCAGTTTAACTGACCCATTGCCCCCACCTATGAAAGTGCTTCATGAAGGAGGCGTAAACATGGAGTTAAGGAGAGATGCCCTTGGTCTTAGGAGGCCCAGCGCCTGCTGCTGTCCTCAGGAGCTGCCCATCTGCACCCAGACCCATAGCCTTGCCCGAAGGGCTGGCTCTATAGGAAACCACCAAATTCCTCTTTCAATGGAGTTATGAAATAGAGCAGACTCCAGAATAGCTGTCCCTCTTGCACCCCCCTGTGGATGTGACTCATCAATGTGGTGAGAAAATGGAATGCAGGACAGATGCCCTTGTTCTTCGAGGCACAGACCATGCTGATGTTCTCAGGAGCTGCCCCTCTGGTCCCAGAACCGTATCCTTTCCCTAAGGGCTGGGTGTATAGGAAACCAGAAATTTCCTGCTAGAATGAAGCCATGAGCCACACAAGACTCCAGTTTATCAGACCCACTTCAACGTACCTATGGAGGCATTTCATGAAAGAGGCATGAACATCGAGTGCAGAAGAGAAGCCCTTGGTCTTATGAGGCCCATCCCCTGCTGCTGTTCGCAGGAGCTGCCCCTCTGTACCCAGAACCATAGTCTTGCCCAAAGGACTGGCTGTATAGGAAACCACCAATTTCCTCTTTCAATGAAGTTATGAAACATAGAAGACTCCAGAATAGATGACGCACTTGCACCCACATGTGGCAGCGACTCATCAATGAGGTGTGAACATGGAGTGCAGGAGATGCCCTTGGTCTTAGGAGGCCCAGGCCCTGCTGCTCTTCTCAGGGGCTGCCCATCTGGACACAGAACCATAGCCTTGCCTGAAGGGCTGGTTGTATAGGAAACCACCAATTTCCTCTTTGACTGAAGCTATGAGCCACGCAAGACTCCAGATTATCTGACCCCCTTGAACCCACCTATGGTGGCATTTCATGAAAGAAGCATGAACATGGAGTGCAGGAGATAAGCCCCTGGTCTTAAGAGACCCATACACTGCTGCTGTTCTCAGGAGCTGCCCCTCTGGACCCAGTCCCATAGCCTTGCCCGAAGGACTGGCTGTATAGAAAACCACCAATTTCCACTTTCAATGAAGTTATGAATGACAGAAGACTCCAGAAACCTGACCTATTTGCACCCACCTGCGGAAGAGACTCATCAATAAGGCGTGAACATGGAGTGCAGGACAGATGCCCTTGGTCTTAGGAGGCCAATACCATGCTGCAGTTATCAGTAACTGCCCCACTGGGCCCAGACCCATAACCTTGCCCAAATGGCTGAGTGTATAGGAATCCACCAATTTCCTCTTCGAATGAAGCCATGAGCCACACAAGGCTCCAGTTTATCTGACCCTGTTGAACTCACCTATGAAGGCTTTTGTTGAAGGAAGCATGAACATGGAGTGCCGGAGAGATGCCCTTGGTCTTAGGAGGCCCATCCCCTGATGCTGTTCTCAGGAGCTGCCCTCTGGACCCAGAACCATAGCCTTGCCCAAAGGGCAGGCTCTATAAGAAACCACCAATTTCCTCTTTCAAGGGAGTTATGAAATAGAGCAGACTCCAGAATAGCTGACCCTATTGCACCCACTTGTGGAAGCGACTCATCAATAATGTGTGAAAATGGAGTGCAAGAGATGCCCTTGGTCTTAGGAGGCCCAGACACTGCTGCAGTTCTCAGGAGCTACCCATCTGGACCCAGACCCATAGCCTTGCCAGAAGGGCTAGGTTTATAGGAAACCACCAATTTCCACTTTGAAAGAAGCCATGAGCCACAAAAAACTCCAGTTTAACTGACCCATTGCCCCCACCTATGAAGGTGCTTCATGAAGGAGGCGTGTACATGGAGTGCAGGAGAGATGCCCTTGGTCTTAGGAGGCCCAGCGCCTGCTGCTGTTCTCAGGAGCTGCGCCTCTGGACCCAGACCCATAGCCTTGCCCGAAGGGCTGGCTCTATAGGAAACCACCAAATTCCTCTTTCAATGGAGTTATGAAATAGAGCAGACTCCAGAATAGCTGTCCCTCTTGCACCCACCTGTGGATGTGACTCCTCAATGAGGCCTGAACATGGAGTGCAGGACAGATGCCCTTGTTCTTAGGAGGTCCAGAACTTGCTGATGTTCTCAGGAGCTGACCCTCTGGTGCCAGAACCGTATCCTTTCCCTAAGGGCTGGGTGTATAGGAAACCAGTAATTTCCTCCTACAATGAAGCCATGAGCCACACAAGACTCCAGTTTATCTGACCCTCTTGAACGTACCTATGGAGGCATTTCATGAAAGAGGCGTGAACATGGAGTGCCGGGGAGAAGCCCTTGATCTTATGAGGCCCATCCGCTGCTGCTGTTCGCAGGAGCTGCCCCTCTGTACCCAGAACCATAGTCTTGCCCGAAGGACTGGCTGTATAGGAAACCACCACTTTCCTCATTCAAGGAAGTTATGAAACATAGCAGACTCCAGAATAGATGACGCACTTGCACGCACCTGTGGAAGCGACTCATCAATGAGGCATGAACATGGAATGCAGGACAGATGCCTTTGGTCTTAGGAGGCCAATACCATGCTGCTGTTCTCAGTAACTGCCCCTCTGGGCCCAGACCCATAGCCTTGCCCAAATGGCTGGGTGTATAGGAAACCACCAATTTCCTCTTTCAATGAAGGCATGAGCCACTGAAGAGTCCAGTTTAGCTGACCCTCTTGCACCCACCTACGAAGGCGCTTCATGAAGGAGGGGAGAAAATGGAATGCAGGAGAGATGCTCTTGGTCTTATAATGCCCAGACCATGCTGATGTTCTCAGGAGCTGCCCCTCTTGGTCCAGACCCCTAGCATTGCCCGAACGGCTGGGTGTATAGGAGTCCACCCATTTCCTCTTCGAATGAATCCATGAGGTAGACAAGGCTCCAGTTTATCTGACCCTCTTGAACTCACCTATGAAGGCATTTGTTGAAGGAGGCGTGAACATTGAGTGCTGGAGAGATGCGCTTGGTCTTAGGAGGCCCATCCCCTGCTGCTGTTTGCAGGAGCTGCCCCTCTGGACCCAGAACTATAGCCTTGCCCAAACGGCAGGCTCTATAGGAAACCACCAATTTCCACTTTCAATGGAGTTATGAAATAGAGCAGACTCCAGAATAGCTGCCCCTCTTGCACCCACCTGTGGATGTGACTCCTCAATGAGGCGTGAACATGGAGTGCAGGACAGATGCCCTTGTTCTTAGGAGGCCCAGAACATGCTGATGTTCTCAGGAGCTGACCCTCTGGTGCCAGAACCGTATCCTTTCCCTAAGGGCTGGGTGTATAGGAAACCAGTAAATTCCTCCTTCAATGAAGCCATGAGCCACACAAGGCTCCAGTTTATCTGACCCTCTTGAACTCACCTATGAAGTCTTTTGTTGAAGGAGGCGTGAACATGGAGTGCCGGAGAGATGCCCTTGGTCTTAGGAGGCCCATCCTCTGATGCTGTTCTCAGGAGCTGCCCTCTGGACCCAGAACCATAGCCTTGCCCAAAGGGCAGGCTCCATAGGAAACCACCAATTTCCTCTTTCAAGGGAGTTATGAAATAGAGCAGACTCCAGAATAGCTGACCCTATTGCACCAACTTGTGGAAGCGACTCATCAATGATGTGTGAAAATGGAGTGCAGGAGATGCCCTTGGTCTTAGGAGGCCCAGACACTGCTGCAGTTCTCAGGAGCTACCCATCTGGACCCAGACCCATAGCCTTGCCAGAAGGGCTAGGTTTATAGGAAACCACCAATTTCCACTTTGAAAGAAGCCATGAGCCACAAAAAACTCCAGTTTAACTGACCCATTTCCCCCACCTATGAAGGTGCTTCATGAAGGAGGCGTAAACATGGAGTGCAGGACAGATGCCCTTGTTCTTAGGACGTCCAGAACTTGCTGATATTCTCAGGAGCTGACCCTCTGTTGCCAGACCGTATCCTTTCCCTAAGTGCTGGGTGTATAGGAAACCATTAATTTCCTCTTTCAATGAAGCCATGAGCCAGTGAAGTCTCCAGGTTAGCTGACCCTCTTGAACTCACCTATTAAGGCATTTGTTGAAGGAGGCGTAAACATGGAGTGCTGGAGAGATGTGCTTGGACTTAGGAGGCGCATCACCTGCTGCTGTTCTCAGGAGCTGCCCCTCTTGACCCAGAACCATAGCGTTTCCCAAACGGCAAGCTCTATATGAAACCACAAATTTCCTCTTTCAATGGAGTTATGAAATAGAGCAGACTCCAGAATAGCTGCCCCTCTTGCACCCACCTGTTGATGTGACTCATCAATGAGGCGTGAACATGGAGTGCAGGACACATGCCCTTGTTCTTAGGAGGCCTAGATCATGCTGATGTTCTCAAGAGCTGCACCTCTGTACCCAGACCCATAGTCTTGCCGAAGTGCTGGCTGTATAGGAAGCCACAAATTTCCTCTTTCAATGAAGTTATGAAACATAGCAGACTCCAGAATAAATGACGCACTTGCACCCACCTGTGGAAGCGAGTCATCTATGAGCTGTGAACATGGAGTGCAAGAGAGATGCCCTTGGTCTTAGGAGGCCCAGCCCTTCCTGCTGTTCTCCGGAGCTGCCCCTCTGGACCTGGATCCATAGCCTTGCCCGAAGGGCTGGCTGTACTGGACACCACCAATTTCCTCTTTGAAAGAAGCCATGAGCCACAAAAAAACTCCAGTTTAACTCAACCATTGCCCCCAACTATGAATGTGCTTCATGAAGGAGGAGTGAACACAGAATTCAGGAGAGATGTCCTTGGTCTTAGGACACCCAGCCCCTGCTGCTGTTCTCCGGAGCTGCCCCTCTGGACACAGATCCATAGCCTTGCCCAAAGGGTTGTGTGTATAGGAAACCACCAGTTTTCTCTTTGAATGAAGCCATAAGCCACAGAAGACTCCAGTTTACCTGATCCTCTTGAACCCATCTATGGTAGCATTTCATGAAAGAAGCATGAACATGGAGTGTAGGAGATATGCCCTTGGTCTTAAGAGACCCATACCCTGCTGCTGTTCTCAGGATCTCTCCCTCTGGACCCAGATCCATAGCCTTTCACTAAGGACTGGCTGTATAGGAAACCACCAATTTCCACTTTCAATGAAGCTATGAATGACAGAAGACTCCTGAATAGCTGACCCACTTGCACCCTCCTATGGAAGCGACTCATCAGTGAGGCGTGAACATGGAGTACAGGACAGAAACCCTTGGTCTTAGTAGGCCAATACCATGCTGCAGTTCTCAGTAACTGCCCTTCTGGGCGAAGACCCATAGCCTTGCCCGAAGGGCTGGGTGTATAGGAAACCACCAATTTCCTCTTTCAATGAAGCCATAAGCCAGTGAAGACTCAAGTTTAGCTGACCATCTTGCACCCACCTACAAAGGGGCTTCATGAAGAGGCGAGAAAATGGATTGCAGGAGAGATAACCTTGGTCTTAAGTGGGCCCAGACTATGCTGATGTTCTCAGGAGCTGACCCTCTCGGTCCAGATCCCTAGAATTGCCCGAAAGGCTTGGTGTATATGAATCCACCAATTTCCTCTTCGAATGAAGCCATGAGCCACACAAGGCTCCAGTTTATCTGACCCTCTTGAACTCACCTGTGAAGGCTTTTGTTGAAGGAGGCGTGAACATGGAGTGTCGGAGAGATGCCTTTGGTCTTAGGAGGCCCATCCCCTGCTGCTGCTCTCAGGAGCTGCCCTCTGGAACCATAAGCATAGCCTTGCCCAAAGGGCAGGCCTTATAGGAAACCACCAATTTCCTTTTTCAATGAAGTTATGAATCATGGCAAACTCCAGAATAGATGACACACTTGCAAGCACCTGTGGTATTGACGCATCAATGAGGAGTGAAAATGGAGTGCAGGAGATGCCATTAGTCTTAGGAGGCCCTGACACTGCTGTAGTTCTCAGGAGATGCCCCTCTGGACCCAGAACCATAGCCTTGCCAGAAGGGCTAGGTTTATATGAAACCACCAATTTCCTCTTTGAAAGAAATCATGAGCCACAAAAAACTCCAGTTTAACTGACCCATTGCCCCCACCTATGAACGTGTTTCATGAAGGAGGCATGTACATGGAGTGCAGGAGAGATACCCTTGGTCTTAGGAGGTCCAGCGCCTGCTGCTGTTCTCAGGAGCTGCGCCTCTGGACCCAGACCCATAGCCTTGCCCGAAGGGTGGCTCTATAGGAAACCACCAAATTCCTCTTTCAAAGGAGTTATGAAATAGAGCAGACTCCAGAATAGCTGTCCCTCTTGCACCCACCTGTGGATGTGACTCATCAATGAGGCGTGAACATGGAGTGCAGGACAGATGCCCTTGCTCTTAGGAGGCCCAGAACATGCTGATGTTCTCAGGAGCTGACCCTCTGCTCACAGAACTGTATCCTTTCCCTAAGGGCCGGGTGTATAGGAAACCTGTAATTGCCTCCTTCAATGAAGCCATGAGCCACACAAGACTCCAGTTTATCTGACCCTCTTGAACGTACCTATGGAGGCATTTCATGAAAGAGGCGTGAACATGGAGTGCCAGGGAGAAGCCCTTGGTCTTATGAGGCCCATCACCTGCTGCTGTTCGCAGGAGCTGCCCCTCTGTACCCAGACCAATACTCTTGCCCGAAGGACTGGCTTTATAGGAAACCACCAATTTCCTCTTTCAATGAAGTTATGAAACTTAGCAGACTCCGGAATATATGATGCACTTGCACCCACTTGTGGAAGCGACTCATCAATGAGGTGTGAACATGGAGGGCAAGAGAGATGCCCTTGGTCTTATGGGGCCCAACCCCTGCTGCTGTTCTCAGGAGCTGCCCCTCTGGACCTGGACCCATCGCCTTGCCCGAAGGGGTGTCTGTACGGGACACCACCAATTTCCTCTTTGAAAGAAGCCATGAGCCACAAAAAAACTCCAGTTTAACTCAACCATTGCCCCCAACTATGAAGGTGTTTCATAAAGGAGGAGTGAACACAGAGTTCAGGAGAGATGTCCTTGGTCTTAGGATGCCCAGCCCCTGCTGCTGTTCTCTGGAGCTGCCCCTCTGGACACAGATCCATAGCCTTGCCCAAAGGGCTGTGTGTATAGGAAACCACCAGTTTTCTCTTTGAATGAAGCCATGAGCCACACAAGTCTCCAGTTTACCTGACCATATTGAAACCACCTATGGTGGCATTTCATGAAAGAAGCATGAACATGGAGTGTAGGAGATATGCCCTTGCTCTTAAGAGACCCATAACCTGCTGCTGTTCTCTGGAGCTGTCCCTCTGGACCCAGATCCATAGCCTTTCACTAAGGACTGGCTGTATAGGAAACCACCAATATCCACATTCGGTGAAGCTATGAATGACAGAAGACTCCTGAATAGCTGACCCACTTGCACCCACCTGTGGAAGTGACTCATTAATGAGGCATGAACATGGAAAGCAGGACAGATGCCCTTGGTCTTAGCAGGCCAATACCATGCTGCTGTTCTCAGTAACTGCGCCTCTGTCCCAGACAGGTAGCCATGCCCGAAGGGCTGGGTGTATAAGAAACCACCAATTTCCTCTTACAATGAAGCCATGAGCCAGTGAAGAGTCCAGTTTAGCTGACACTCTTGCACCGACCTACGAAAGCGCTTCATGAAGGAGGCGAGTAATTGGAGTGCAGGAGAGATGCCCTTGCTCTTAGGAGGCCCAGACTTTGCTCCTGTTCTCAGGGGCTGCCCCTCTGGCCCCAGACCCATAGCATTGCCCAAAGGGCTGGGTGTATAGGAAACCACCAATTTCCTCTTTGAATGAAGCCATGAGCCACACAAGACTCCAGTTTATCTGAGCCTCTTGAATCCACCTATGGTGGCATTTCATGAAAGAAGCATGAACATGGAGTTCAGGAGAGATGCCCTTGGTCTTAGGACGCCCATCCCCTGCTGCTGTTCTCAGGAGCTGCCCCTCTGGACCCAGACCCATAGCCTTCCCCAAACTGCAGGCTCTATAGGAAACCACCAATTTCCACTTTCAATGTAGCTATGAATGACAGAAGACTCCAGAATAGCTGACCCTTTTGCAGTCACTTGTGGAAGAGACTCATCAATGAAGCATGAACATGGAGTGCAGGACAGATGCCCTTGGTCTTAGGAGACCAATACCATGCTGCTGTTTTCACTAACTTCCCCTCTGGGCCCAGACCCGTAGCCTTGCCCAAAGGGCTGGGTGTATAGGAAACCACCAATTTCCTCTTTCTATGAAGCCATGAGCCAGTGAAACTCCAGTTTAGCTGACCCTCTTGCACCCATCTACGAAGGCGCTTCATGAAGGAGGCGAGAAAATGGAGTGCAGGAGAGAGGCTCTTGGTCTTAGGAGGCCCAGACCATGCTGATGTTCTCAGGAGCTGCAACTCTGGGTCCAGACCCCTAGCATTGCCCGAACGGCTAGATGTATAGGAATCCACCAATTTCCTCTTCGAATGAAGCCATGAGCCAGACAAGACTCCAGTTTATCTGACTCTCTTGAACTCACCTATGAAGGCATTTGTTGAAGGAGGCGTGAACATGGAGTGCAGGAGAGAAGCCCTTGGTCTTAGGAGGCCCATCCCCGGCTGCTGTTCTCAGTAGCTGCCCCTCTGGACCCAGACCCATAGTCTTGCCGAAGTGCTGGCTGTATAGGAAATCACAAATTTCCTCTTTCAATGAAGTTATGAAACATAGCAGACTCCAGAATAAATGACGCACTTGCACCCACCTGTGGAAGCGAGTCATCAATTAGCTGTGAACATGGAGTGCAAGAGAGATGCCCTTGGTCTTAGGAGGCCCAACCCTTGGTGCTGTTCTCAGGAGATGCCCCTCTGGACCTGGACCCATAAGCTTGCCTGAAGGGCTGGCTGTACAGGACACCACCAATTTCTTCTTTGAAAGAAGCCATGAGCCACAAAGAACTCCAATTTAACTGACCCATTGCCCCCACCTATGAAGGTGCTTCATGAAGGAGGCGTGAACATGGAGTTCAGGAGAGATGCCCTGGGTCTTAGGAGGCCCAGCCCTTGCTGCTGTTCTCAGGAGCTGACCCTCTGCTCCCAGACCCATAGCCTTGCCCGAAGGGCTGGCTCTATAGGAAACCACCAAATTCCTTTTTCAATGGAGATGTGAAATACTGCAGTCTCCAGAATAGCTGTCCCTCTTGCAACCACCTGTGGAAACGACTCATCAATGAGGCGTGAAAATGGAGTGCAGGAGATGCCTTTGGACTTGTGGGCCCAGACACGGTTCCTGTTCTCTGGAGCTGCCCTTCTGGACACAGATCCATAGCCTTGCCCAAATGGCTGTGTGTATAGGAAACCACCAATTACCTCTTTGAATGAAGCCATGAGTCACACAAGATTCCAGTGTCCCTGACCCTCTTAAACCCACCTATGGTAGCATTTCATGAAAGAAGCATGAACATGGAGTGTAGGAGATATGCCCTTGTATTTAAGAGGCCCATAACCTGCTGCTGTTCTCAGGAGTTGTCCCTCTGGACCCAGATCCATAGCCTTTCACGAAGGACTGGCTGTATAGGAAACCACCAATTTCCACTTTCAATGAAGCTATGAATGAGAGAAAACTACTGAATGGCTGACCCACTTGCCTCCACTGTGGAAGCGACTCATCAATGAGCCGTGAACATGGAGTGCAGGACAGATGCCCTTGGTCTTAGGAGGCCAATACCATGCTGCTCTTCTCAGTAACTGCCCTTCAGGGCCAATATCCGTAGCCTTGCCCAAAGGGCTAGGTGGATAGGAAACCACCAATTTCCTCTTTCAATGAAGCCATAAGCCAGTGAAGACTGCTGTTTAGCTGACCCTCTTGCACCCACCTACGAAGGCACTTCATGAAGGAGGCGAGAAAATGGATTGCAGGAGAGATGACCTTGGTCTTAAGTGGGCCCAGACTATGCTGAGGTTCTCAGGAGCTGCCCCTCTCGGTCCAGATCCCCAGCATTGCCCGAAAGGCTGGGTGTATAGAAATCCACCAATTTCCTCTTCGAATGAAGCCATGAGCCACACAAGTCTCCAGTTTATCTAACCCTCTTGAACTCACCTATGAAGGCTTTTGTTGAAGGAGGCGTGAACATGGAGTGCCGGAGAGATGCCCTTGGTCTTAGGAGGCTCATCCCCTGCTGCTGTTCTCAGCAGCTTCCCTCTGGACCCAGAACCATAGCCTTGCCCAAAGGGCAGGCTCTATAGGAAACCACTAATTTCCGCTTTCAATGAAGTTATGAAACAGAGCAAACTCCAGAATAGATGACGCACTTGCACGCACCTGTGGAAGCGACTCATCAATGAGGCGTGAAAATGGAGTGCAGGAGATGCCTTTGGTCTTAGGAGGCCAGACATGGCTCCTGTTCTCTGGAGCTTCCCCTCTGGACACAGATCCATAACCTTGCCCAAAGGGTTGTGTGTACAGGAAACCACCATTTTCCTCTTTGAATGAAGCCATGAGCCACACAAGACTCCCGTTTATCTGACCCTCTTGCACCCACTTGTGGAAGCGACTCATCCATGAGGCGTGAAAATGGAGTGCAGGAGTTGCCCTTGGTCTTAGGAGGCCCAGACACTGCTGCAGTTCTCAGGAGCTGCCCCTCTCTACCCAGATCCATAGCCTTGCCAGAAGGGTTAGGTTTATAGGAAACCCCCAATTTCCTCTTTGAAAGAAGCCATGAGCCACAAAAAACTCCAGTTTAACTGACCCATTGCCCCCACCTATGAAGGTGCTTCATGAAGGAGGCGTGTACATGGAGTGCAGGAGAGACGCCCTTGATCTTAGGAGGCCCAGCCCCTGCTGCTGTTCTCAGGAGCTGCCCCTGTGGACCCAGACCCATAGCCTTGTCCGAAGGGCTGGTTCTATAGGAAACCACCTAATTCCTCTTTCAACGGACTTATGAAATAGAGCAGACTCCAGAATAGCTGTCCCTCTTGCACCCACCTGTGGATGTGACTCATCAATGCGGTGTGAATATGGAGTGCAGGACGGATGCCCTTGTTCTTAGGAGGCCCAGACACTGCTGCTGTTCTCAGGAGCTGCCCCTCTGGACCCAGACCCATAGCCTTGCCAGAAGGGCTAGGTTTATAGGAAACCACCAATTTCTTCTTTGAATGAAACCATGAGCCACACATGACTCCAGTTTTTCTGACTCTCTTGAACCCACCAATGGAGGCATTTCATGAAAGAACCGTGATCATGGAGTGCAGGAGAGATTCACTTCGTCTTAAGAGGCACATCCTCTGCTGCTGTTCTCTGGATACGCCCCTCTGGACTCAGAACATTAGCCTTGCCCGAAGGGCTGGGTGTATAGGAAACCACAAATTTCCTCTTTGAATGAAGCGATGAGCCACCCAAGACTCCACTTTAGCTGGCCCTCTTGCATCCACATGTGAAACTGACTCATCAGTGAGGCATCAACATGGAGTGTAGGATAGATGCCCTTGGTCTTAAGAGGCCCAGACATTGCTGCTGTTCTCAGGAGCTGCCGCTCTGGACACAGACTCATAGCCTTGCCCGAAGGGCTGGGTGTATAGGAAACCACCAATTTCCTCTTTGAAAGAAGCCACGAGCCTCACAATCCTTCAGTTTAACTGACCCACTTGCACCCACCTATGACGGTGCTTCATGTAGAAGGCATGAACATGGAGTGCAGGACAGATGCCCTTGGTCGTAGGAGGCCAATATCATGCTGCTTTTCTCAGTAACTGCCCCTTTGGGCCCAGACCCATAGCCTTGCCCGAAGGGCTGTGTGTATGGAAACCACCAATTTCCTCTTTCAATGAAGCCATGAGCCATTGAAGACTCCAGTTTAGCTGACCATCTTGCACCCACCTATAAAGGCAGTTCATGAAGAAGGAGAGAGAATGGAGTCCAGGAGAGATGCCCTTGGTCTTAGGAGGCCCAGACCATGCTGATGTTCTCAGGAGCTGACCCTCTGCGTCCAGACCCCTAGCATTGCTCGAATGGATGAGTGTATAGTAATCCACCTATTTCCTCTTTGAATGCAGCCATGACTCACACAAGGCTCCAGTTTATCTGACCCTCTTGAACCCACCTGTGAAGGCATTTGTTGAAGGGTGTGTGAACATGGAGTGCCGGAGAGATGCCCTTGGTCTTAGGAGGCCCATCCCCTGCTGCTGTTCTCAGGCGCTGCCCCTCTGGACCCAGAACCATAGCCTTGCCCAAAGGGCAGGCTCTATAGGAAACCACCAAATTCCTCTTTCAATGGAGTTATGAAATACAGCAGCCTCCAGAATAGCTGACCCTCTTGCACCCACTTGTGGACGCAACTCATCAATGACGCATGAAAATGGAGTGCAAGAGATGCCCTTGCCCTTATGATGCCCAGCCCCTGCTGCTGTTCTCAGGAGCTGACCCTCTGGACCCAGAACGATAGCCTTGCCCAAAGGCCTGGGTGTATAGGAAACCACCAATTTCCTCCTTCAATGGAGTTATGAATCATAGCAGACTCCAGAATAGCTGACCCACTTGTACCCAACTGTGGAAGTGACTCATCAATGAGGCGTGAACATGGAGTGCAGGACAGGTGCCCTTGTTCTTAGGAGGCCCAGACCATGCTGCTGTTCTCAGGAGATTCCCCTCTGGCCCCAGTCCCTTAGCCTTGCCCAAAGGGCTGTGTGTATGGGAAGCCACTAATTCCCTATTTCAATGAAACCATGAGCCACACAAGACTCCAGTTTATCTGACCCTCTTGAACGCACCTATGGTGGCATTTCATGAAAGAATCTTCAAAATGGTGTGCAGGAGAGATGCCCTTGGTCTTAAGTGCCCCATCCGCTGCTGCTGTTCTCAGGAGCTGTCCCTCTGGACCCAGACCCATAGCCTTTCACGAAGGACTGGTTGTATAGGAAACCACCAACTTCCTCTTTCAATCAAGCTATAAATGACAGAAGACTCCAGAATAGCTGACCCACTTGCACCCAGCTGTGGAAGCGACACTTCAATGAGGCGTGAACATGGAGTGCAGGACAGAGGCCCTTCATCTTAGGAGGCCAATACCATGCTGCTGTTCTCAGTAACTGACCTTCTGGGCCCAGACCCGTAGCCTTGCCTGAAGGGCTGTATGTATCGGAAATGACCAATTTCCTCTTTCAATGAAGCCATGAGCCAGTGAAGTCTCCAGTTTAGCTGACCATCTTGCACCCACCTACGAAGGCGCTCCATGAGGAGGCAAGAAAATGGAGTTCAGGAGAGATGCCCTTGGTCTTAGGAGGCCCAGACCATGCTGATGTTCTCAGGAGCTCCCCTCTGCTTCCAGACGCCTACCATTGCCCCAAGGGCTGAGGGTATAGGAATCCACCAATTTACTCTTCGAATGAAGCCATGAGCCACACAAGGCTCCAGTTTATATGACCCTCTTGAACCCACCTATGAAGGCATTTCATGAATGAGGCATGAACATGGAGTGCAGGAGATATGCCCTTGGTCTTAGGAGGCCCATCCCCTGCTGCTGTTCTTCAGGAGCTTCCCCTGTGGACCCAGATCGATAGCCTTGTGCGAAGGGCTTGCTCTATAGGAAACCACAAATTTCCTTTTTCAATGAAGCTGTGAGCCACCCAAGACTCCAGTTTAGCTGACCCTCTTGCATGCACCTATGAAGTCTCTTTATGAAGGATACGTGAACATTGAGTGCAGGAGAGATGGACTTGGTCTTAGGATGCAATGCCCCTGCTGCTCTTTTCAGGAGCTGCCCCTCTGGGCCCAGACCCATAGCCTTGCCCGAAGGGCTGGCTGTATAGGAAACCAACAATTTCCTCTTTCAATGGAGGTATGAAGCACAGCAGACTCCAGAATAGCTGACCCTCTTGCACCCACCTGTGGAAGCGACTCATCAATGAGACATGAACATGGAGTTCATGACAGATGCCTTGGCCTTAGGGTGCCCAGAACCTGCTGAGGTTCTCAGGAGATGCCCCTCTGGGCCCAGACTTGTAGCCTTCCCTGAAGGGCTGTGTGTATAGGAAACCACAAATTTCCTCTTTGAATTAAGCCATGAGCCACGGAAGACTCCACTTTAGCTGGCCCTCTTGCACCCACCTGTGGAAGAGATGCATCAATGTGGTGTGAACATGGAGTGTAAGAGAGGTGTCCTTGGTCTTAGGAGGCCCAGCCCCTGCTGCTGTTCTCAGGAGATGCCCCTCTGCACCCAGACCCATAGCCTTGCCCCAAGGGCTGGCTGTATAGGAAACCACCAATTTACTCTTTGAATGAAGCCATGAGCCACTCAGGACTTCAGTTTAGCTGACCCTCTTGCACCCATCTACGAAGGCGCTTCATGAAAGAGGTGTGAAGATTGAGTGCCCGGCCGCTACCCTAGGAGTTAGGAGGCCCAGCCCCTGTTGCTGTTCTCAGGAGGTGCCCCACTGGACCCAGACCCATAGCCTTGCCTGAATGACTGGCTGTATAGGAAACCACCAATTTCCTCTTCCAATGAAGCCATGAGCCACACAAGACTCCCGTTTATCTGACCCTCTTGAACCTACCTATGGAGGGATTTCATGAAAGAAACATGAACCTTGAGTGCAGGAGAGATGCCCTTGGTCTTAAGAGGCCCATCCCATGCTGCTGTTCTCAGGATCTGCCCCTCTGGACGTAGACACATAGCCTTGCCCAATGGGCTGGCTGTATAAGAAACCACCAAATTCCTTTTGAATGAAGTCATGAGCCACCCAAGACTCCAGTTTAGCTGACCCTCCTGCACCCACTTATGAAGGCTCTGAATGAAGGAGACGTGAACATTGAGTGCAGGAGAGATGGCCTTGGTCTTAGGAGGCCCAGCC
Organism: Hyperoodon ampullatus; assembly: GCF_949752795.1. NCBI lineage: Eukaryota > Metazoa > Chordata > Mammalia > Artiodactyla > Ziphiidae > Hyperoodon > Hyperoodon ampullatus. The sequence continues at coordinate 69,213,060 of NC_136916.1, forward strand.
ATTCCTGCTGTTCTCAGGAGCTGCCTCTCTGGACTCAGACCCATAGTCTTGTCCGAAGGGCTTGGTGTATATGATACCACAAATTTCCTCTTTGAATGAAGCCATGAGCCACCCAAGACTCCACTTTAGCTGGCCCTCTTCCACCCACCTGTGGAATTGACTCATCAATGAGGCATGAACATGGAGTGCTGGACAGATGCCCTTGGTCTTAGGAGGCCCAGACCCTGCTGTTGTTCTCAGGAACTGCCCCTATGGACCCAGACCCATAGCCTTGCCCGAAGGGCTGGCTCTATAGGCAACCACCAATTTCCTCTTCGAATGAAGCCATGAGCCACCCAAGACTCCAATTTAGCTGACCCTCTTGCACCCACCTTTGGAGGCGCTTCATGATTTATGTGTGAACATGGAGTGTAGGAGAGATGCTCTTGGTCTTAGGAGGCCCAGCCCCTGCTGCTGTTCTCAGGAGCTGCCCCTCTGGACCCAGGCGCATAGCCTTGCCCAAAAGGCTGGCTGTATAGGAAACCACCAATTTCCTCTTTGAATGAAGCCATGAGCCACTCAAGGGTCCAGTTTAGCCTACCCTCTTGCACCCACTTGTGGAAGCGACTCATCAATGAGGTGTGAACATGGAGTGCAGGAGAGATGCCCTTGGTCTTAGGAGGCCCATACCCTGCTGCTGTTCTCAGGAGCTGCCCCTCTGGACCCAGACCCATAGTCTTGCCCGAAGGACTGGCTGTATAGGAAACCACCACCTTGTAGAAAAAGGAGATCAAGAACCTTGCAAATTAAATTGTGATATTAGCTTGGAGAGTTGATATACACTTCTGGTAGTTTGGTGATGTTGTATTTTTGGTCTTATCAGCTGATAGAAAACATGCTTCAGTGGGTTTTATCAATAGGTATAGGGAAAATGGCATTATATAGATAAATAGATGCATAGCAGATACCAGGCAATGTGTGAATTTTCTCAAACAATGAGCTAATACAGCAGCTGCAATTGGAGTCACAACTTGGCTAAGCTTGTGATAAAGACCCATATGTTTTGTACGCAGGAAAGATAGAAGACTTGAATGTGGGTTAATGGAAATCAGCACACTTGCATCTTTCAAATCCTTGAGGATGTGATGAATCTCTGCATCCCCACTAGGAATGTGACATTGTTTTTGATTTACTATATTCCTTTTTCTTTTCTTTCTTTTTTTTTTTTGGCTGTGCCGAGTCTCAGTTGTGGCAAGTGGGATATTCATTGCATAATGGGCGATTTTTTTTTTCAGTTGTAGCATGCGGACTTTTTAGTTTTGGAGTGTGAACTCTTAGTTGCAGCATGCATGTAGGATCCAGTTCCCTGACCAGGGATTGAACCCAGGCACCCTGCATTGGGAGTATGGAGTCCTACTCACTGGGCCACCAGGGAAGTCCCCATATTCCTAATTATAGACAGTTCTAATGAATTCCATTTTCTTTCCCATCATAATAGTCCTCACTCCTCAGGTCAGGAAACCAATGTGATGATTCTATCACTTGCTAAATATATCTATTCCAATTATGCATTCCAGATTTGGAGAAATAACCATAGTATGGTTCTTGATACCTTCTGGACCTACTCTGACATAAAAATGAGCTAAAACTCCATTAAGCAGCTGAATATCAAAAGTCTTTACTCAAACTGGAGGGCCATAGTGAGGTTTTTATCTCCTGGAAACCATGTCAGTTCAGAGTAAGAATCTAGCAGTCCCAGAATTGTCTTATTATTTCCTTTTCCCCAATACTTAGTTATCCTAGTAAAGACTGTAGTACCCTTTTGGGGAAGGCTAAGAGAAAGACAATATAAATTTATTGTAGTATACCAGGGCCCTTTATCCAGGGAATCTGGTCATCCTTTCACTAAAATGGTTCTTGGTCTGTAAACTGGATCATGTCTGGGACTTAACTGAAGAGCTGAGCTTATCTGTTTTCAGGATTCAAGATAGACTTTTGTTTATTTGACCTAGAAGGATTTAGCTTATAAAGGTCAAATAAAAATTTAGTTGTCTTTCTATTTCTTTTACTTCTAGGAACATCATGATTAATTATTCAACCCCATAGGTCCATGTGAGTCAGACTATTCTGATTGCTGCCTTGACTCTGAAGTCTAGCACAGTAACCACTTTAGTGGTTTAGTATATCCACATGGGTCCTGCTACTCTGGGATCAATCATGGAGTTCTTCAAGGATGATGGAGGTCCACTCACAAATTTATCTGTCAAAGTATGGTGAAAGTTTTCTCTTTTGGGCACTCTCAGTGTGGGTGAGTAGGGTTTTAATAACAAATTCATTCTAACATTCCAATCTCCCTTAGCTTTTGAATGCTTCCTTATACATTAAACCAAGGTATATTGGGCATTTCTCTTCACTCACAGTGAGTTATCTTCTGATCCACGGTTTAGTCAAACAAACAGATAAACTGTTATAGCCCTTTTTAACTATCCATCCTGCAGCACTAAATGTATAAACTGCTTACTGTGTCTATATCAATAATTCAGTCTAATCCATCATTATGTTCATTCCACCATTATTCCACACTCTAAATATCCATACCCCCACATATTCTTCATAATTCTGCTTGCATAATTTAGAAAATTCAAGTAGTTTTTTTGGAGTATAGTGCACCTCCTCTTGGGTCACAGTTTATACATCACTTTTAGTGGCCTAATGGGACTTGAGTCTAGTGATAGGTGACAACTGCCTCGGGGAAGACCATTACCTTCTCAGGCAACCAGGGTTAATATTTTCAGATAGATGTGTAAAGACTGATACCACTGTGAATTGGGGTGCTGCTACCACTTGAGGTAGAGATGTCACTGCCACTGGGATTAAGGAGACCACTTCCACTGACAAAGAAGACTCATTAGAATTTACAGGCTTGATGTCTTCAACTTCACCAGATCGTCCCACACATCCTTATTGCACAGTACAGAATTCCTTTCTCAATGTCCTAACTTTAACAGTAGACACCCCATGAGACTTTAAATTTAACTTGCATTGAAATTCAGCTAATCACAGTTGATTTTGTGCAACTTCATCTTCACAGGAGATGAGTCTGTCTCTCAGGGCACACATAGAAGCTCTTAGGTAATACATGCAACTCTTGAGCTGATATTTCCAATCTCTGATCTCATCCTTTTCTTTCACTGCTTCATTCAGCAATGCAGGGTGGGATCAAACAATGTTATTATATTTCTTAGTTTTCTAAAACTGTTTGAGAGTATCATAAACAGAGTTACTTAGCTCTTTGCTTCTTATAAGAGGTTGATTAGGAATATACAACAAAATATATTGTGTATCTCTAAATACAGATTTCACCATGGACGATCAGTGCCCTGTTTAATATGAAAAATAGAGTCATCAAGCATCCTTTAATAAGATTAGAAAGCAAATTCCTGGAAACCCAGAAGAAATTCAAGAAACATATCCACAAAATTCTTAACCATTAAGATATATTTATGTATGTGTGTATATATGTATATATAAATATAGATAGTAAGATAGATAGGGAATTAGATATCTAGATTTAAGAGGAGATTTATTATTGGAATTGGCTCAAGAATTTAGGGAAGCTGAGAAATCCCACAATCTGCCATTTGCAATCTGGAAAACTAGGAAAGCTGGAGGAATCATTCCATCTAAGTCCAAAAGCTCGAGAACCAGGGGGCTACTGATGTAAGACCCAGAGTACAAAGGACCAAGAACCAGGAGAACTAACATTCAATGGCAGGAAAGATGCACATCCTAGTTCTAGGAGAGGAGAGATAATTGACCTTTTTCTCGTTGCTGTTGTTGTTGTTCTATTGGTGACATCTATTTGGGTTGGACGATGCCTGCCCACATTGGTGAGGATAAATCTCTTTAATTGAATGCTGCTCTCTTCCTGAAACACCCTCACATACAAACTCAGATATGTTTATCAGCTATCTAGAATTTCTTTAGCCTAAGTTAACACAAAATTAACCATTACATTGCTCATAGAAATTTTTCAATATCCTTATCATCTAGTTATTATGCTAAAATGTTATATGTTATGGAAAGGATTAATTTTCTTTATTCAATGAACTCTCATCAGAACTCTAATCATGATCATTTTAAGTCACTTGTCATTTGCAGACAGTTACTGTTTTGCTTTGATTATATTCTGAAAGTGTTGACAATCAGCAACAAGCAGGAGAACTCCATGATTGCTTCACTTCAGTACTTTGAGATCTTCCTTCTGGCATGACTAAGAATTTCCATAATGAAGTAGAATGTAATAAATTATAAAATTGTTAAGCCAAAATTAATCAGAACAAGAATTAATTGTAATTGGTGTAATGAACTGATGATAATAATTTTCAAATGATTTTTGGTTTGAAACATTTTCTTAAATGTTTTGTTTTCTAGATTTAAAGAAATATTTTTCTCTTATACCTAGGTGTAACTTATAGCAATTTGGTAAAGGATATATTTGTAAACAGAGGTGCAATAATTCATTTTCCTCCCAAACTCATCCCTCCAGAATTTTTAAAAAGTTAGTGAGCATTCTCATATTTATGAAAACATAGTTATTAATATAAGTTCAAAAATAATCTGTTCTATTTATAACATGACACAATTGAAAGCATTGGATATATAACCAAGGCTTTGATTGGAGTATAATACTTGAGACTGATGTACATGAAATCAAATTTGACCAGACAGTTAAGGAAATAGTGTTGATGTTAAGGAACCAATGGTTATAAAATTCCCCGGGAAAAATTGGCCTGTAGCTGGCTTATTGGGTTCCCCTGATAATGTAAGAAATTTTACTTTGTGGCAGGCCCTAGAATGTCAGGATATTTTGGGAACCTCAAAAAAAGTGGAATTCACCCAAACCTATAGTTATTGCTGGAAAAAAAGCTGGTGGCAAATTCTTGAGTTGAACTTCAACCTCAAGATATTTTGGAAAGTCCAATCTGAGATTTCTGATTAAAAGTTCAGCAAAGCAAACTCAAAAGAACTATGTGGTTGGTGAAAAATTTTGTGGCACTAGTGAAACTAATAAAGCCATGTTTTATGAGACTAGATGTATTTTGTAAACAAATTAGCATTATTTAAATTATCTCTGTTGGAAATGTTGGTACAGTACAGAGGCAAAACTATGAGTCAGAGAAAAACAAAAATACACTTCTGTGGGTTCCATCTTGCAGATTTTGCCAGTCACTGGAAAATCCTCAATTCTTCTAGCTTTTTCCAGTGTCTGGCTATAACTCTCTAAACTAAAATTTTTAATTTTTCTCCTTTCTGATGTGGAATCATTGAGAAATAAATGTCACGAATCCCAAAGTTCTGCAAGATAAACCTGTATGATATGATAAAAATAAAATTAAGGAAATCACCACAACAGACCATGTATCAGTAACTTTCAGCTCTTCTGCCCAACTGGCTACTCAGAAGTTCATTACACCCCCAATGCTGTCACCATAGACATTCAAATTTCAACCCAGGAAATCAATTGAATGCCACTGATACCCTCATTCCACTATCTAAGAATGCTTTGAGCATCTAGACTGTTTTCCTGACTGTGCTCCAAAAATTGTGTTTTCAACATTAATTTATTTGTTTTTTACTTTAATAGAAAATGCCCCCTCATTAAATGCCTGATGTTGTGTACCATCTAGCAACTATTCTCTCTATTATCAAATATTAAGAGATAATTCAGCAGGTCCTTAATGATTAAAAGGTAACTGAAAAAGAAATTTGGAATCTGTTAATACTGATGGAGTTAAGAGAGTGGATCCAGGGAGAGGACCACTGTTGGCTGCATGGATACAACAGAGGAGATGGGAGTGAGGGGTGAGGGGCTCCACACCCAGGAATGCCCCTAAAGGAAGCATGGTCTATCTAGGAAATGAGGTGCCATTGTTGAGAAGCACACAAGGGGTGGGGTCACCACTGCCCTCAAACACCATCCTCTGTCTCCATGGGCAATGGGAGGGACTCTGACTAAAGTGAGCACACCCCACTCTGTTGCTATTGCCTGCCAGTCTCCACTACCACAGGCATTTCTTGCAAACAACAGTTGGGGCTGCTGTAACACTTCCCTGGCCTGAGTGTCCACTTGGAGTCAAGTATCCATCTCTACACCAAGACCTGGCTCCACCCCACTGCCAGCAGGCTCCAGTGCTAAACACCACATGCCAAACAACCAGCAAGAAGACAGGAACACAGCCCCATCCATCAACAGACAGGCTGCCTAAAGTTGTACTAAGCTCACAGACACTGCAAAACATACCATTTGACATGGCCCTGCCCATCAGAGTGAAAAGATTCAGCTCCACCAACCAGAGCACAGGGGCCAGTCCCTCCTACCAGGAAATCTACACAAGCCCCTGGACCAACCTCACCCACCAGGGGGCAGGCACCAGAAGCAAGGGAATTATGGACCTACAGCAAGCAGAAAAGAGACCACAAACACAGTAAGTTAGACAAAATGAGATGACAGAGATATATGTTGCAGACAAAGGAACAAGATAAAAACCCATAAAAGCAAATAAATGAAGAGGAAATAGGCAATCTACCTGAAAAAGAATTCAGAGTAATCATAGTAAAGATGATCTAAGTTCTCAGAAAGAGAATGAAGGCATGGATCAAGAAGATACAAGAAATGTTAAGCAAGGAACTAGAAGAACTAAAGAACAAACAACCAGTGATGGACAACACAATAATTGAAATGAAAAATACACTAGAAGGAATAAATAGCAGGATAACTGAGGAAGAAGGACAGACAAGTAAGATGGAAGATAGAATGGTGGAAATAAATGCCACAGTGAAGAATAAAGATAAAATAATGAAAAGAAATGAGAAAAGTCTCAGAGACCTCTGGGGCAACATTAAAAGCACCAACATTTGACTGAAATGGGTCCCAGAAGAAGAAGAAAAAGAGAAAGGGCCTGAAAAAGTACTTGAAGAGATTATAGTCAAAGATGTCCTTAACATGGGAAAGGAAATAGTCACCCAAGTCCAGGAAGAGCAGAGAGTCCCGTACAGGATAAACCCAAGGAGAAACATGCCACAACACATATTAATCAAACTAAAAAAAATTAAGGTAAAAGAAAAAAATATTAAAAGCAGCAAGGGAAAAGAAACAAATAACATACAAGGGTATCCCCATAAGGTTATCAGTGGATTTTCAGCAGAAACTCTGCAGGTCAGAAGGGAGTAGCAGGATATATTAAAAGTGATGAAAGGGAAAAACCTATAACCAAGAAAACTCTACTCAACAAGGATCTCATTCAGATTCAACAGAGAAATCAAAAGCTTTACAGACAAGAAAAAGCTAAGAGAATTCAGCACCACCAAACCAGCTTTGCAATAAATGCTAAAGGAACTTCTCTAGGTGGAAAACACAAGGGAAGAAAAACAACTGCAAACACAAACCTAAAATGATTAATAAAATTGTAATAGGAACATATAAATCAATAATTACCATAAATTAAATGGATTAAATGCTCCAACCAAATGAAACAGACTTGCTGAATGGATTAAAACAAAACAAAACAAAAAAAGACCCATATATATGCTGTCTACAAGAGACCCACTTCAAAACTAGGGACATATACTGACTGAAAGTGAGGGGATGGAAAAAGATATTCCATGCAAGTTGAAATCAAAAGAAAGCTGGGGGTATTTCCCTGGTGGCACAGTGGTTAAGAATCCACCTGCCAATGCAGGGCACATGGGTTGGATCCCTGGGCCAGGAATATGCCACAGGGTAACTACGCATGTGCACCACAACTACTGAGGCTGCACTCTAGAGTCTTCAAGCCACAACTACTGAAGCCTGTACATTTAGAGCCTGTGCTCTGCAAGAAGAGAAGCCACCAAAATGAGAAGCCTGTTCACTGCAACAAAGAGTAGCCCCCACTCGTCACAACTGGAGAAAGCTCGCATGCATCAACAAAGACCCAACGCAACCAAAATTTTTTTAGTTAATTTAAAAAAAGAAAGCTGCAGTAGCAATAATCATATCAGGCAATATAGACTTTAAAATAAAGACAACTACAAGAGACAAGGAAGGACACTACATAATGATCAAGGGATCAATCCGAGAAGAAGATATAAAATTTTAAATATATATATGTACCCAACATAGGAGCACCTCAATATATAAGGCAAATGCTAACATCCATAAAAGGGGAAATAGAGACTAACACAATAATACCAGGGGACTTTAACACCCACTTACACCAATGGACAGATCATCCAGACCGAAAATTAATAAGGAAACACAAGCCTTAAATGACACATTAGACCAGATACACTTAATTGATATTAATAGGACATTCCATCCAAAAGCAGAAAAATACACTTTCTTCTCAAGTGCACATGGAAATTCTCCAGGATAGATCACATCTTGGGTCAAAAATCAATCCTCAGTAAATTTAAGAAAATTGAAATCATATGAAGCATCTTTTCCAACCACAACAGTATGAGATTAGAGATCAATTACAGGGAAAAAAACTGTAAAAAACACAAACATATGGAGGCTGAAAATATGCTATTAAATAAGCAGGAGGTCACTGAAGAAATCAAAAAAGGAAATTAACAAATACCTAGAGAAAAATGGCAACGAAAACATGATGATCCAAACCCTATGAGATGCAGCAAAAGCAGTTTTAAGAGGGAAGTTTATAGCAATACAATCCTACTTCCAGAAATAAGAAACATCTCAAATAAACAACCTAGTCTTACACCTAAAGCTGCTAAAGAAAGAAGAAGGAGAAGAAGAAGAAGAACAACAACAACAACAAAACAAAGTTAGTAAAAGGAAAAAGTCATAAAGAGCAGAACCGAAATAAATGAAATAGAAATGAAGGAAACAATAGCAAAGATCAATGAAACTAAAAGCTGGTTCTTTGAGAAGATAAACAAAATTGATCAACCTTTAGGCACAGTCATCAAGAAAAAAAGTGAGAGTACTCAAATTAAAATTATAAATAAAGGAGAAGTCACAACAGACACCACAGAAATACAAAGGATCATAAGACTACTAAAAGCAACTCTATGCCAATAAAATGGACAACCTGGAAGAAATGGACAAATTCTTAGAAAAGTACAACCTTCCAAGAATGAACCAGGAAGAAACAGAAACTATGAACAGACCAATCACAAGTACTGAAATTGAAACTGATTAAAAATCTTTGAACAAAAAAAAAAGTCCAGGACCAGATGCCTTCACAGGTGAATTCTATCAAATATTTAGAGAAGAGCTAACAACTATCCACCTGATACTCTTGCAAAAACCTGCAGAGGATGGAAAACTCCCAAACTCATACAATGAGGCCACCATCACCCTGATACCAAAACCAGACTAAGAAACCACACAGAAAAGAAAATTACAAGACAGTATCACTGGTGAATATGGATGCAAAATTCCTCAACAAAATATGAGCAAACCAAATCCAACAATACACTAAAAGGATCATGCAACATGATTAAGTGGGATTTATCCCAGGGATGCAAGGAATCATCATTATACACAAATCAATCAGTGTGATACACCACATCAACAAATGGAAGAATAAAAAACATATGATCATCTCAATAGATGCAGAAACTTCTTCTGATAAAATTCAACACCAATTTATGATAAAAAAAAAACTCTCCAGAAAGTGGGCATAGAGGGAAACTACATCAACATAATAAAGGCCATATATGACAAACCACAGCAAACATAATTCTCAGTGGTGACAAACTGAAAGCATTTTCTTTAAGATCAGGAAGAAGACATGGGTGTCCACTCTTGCCACTATTATTCAACATAGTTTTGGAAGTCCTAGCCATGGCAATCAGAGAAGAAAAAGAAGTAAAAGGAATCCAAATTGGAATAGAAGAAGTAAAACTGCCACTATCTGCACATAACATGATACTATAGATAGAAAACCCTAACTACCAGAAAACTACTAGAGCTCATCTATGAACTCAGCAAAGTTGCAGGATACAAAATTAATACAAGGAAATCTCTCACATTTGTATACACTGACAACAAAATATCAGAAAGAGAAATAGGAAAAAATTCCATTTACCATTGCAACAAAAAGAATAAAATACCCAGGAATAAAGCTACCTAAGGAAGCAAAAGAACTGTACACAGAAAACTATAAGATATTGATGAAAGAAATCAAAGATGACACAAACAGATGGAGAAATATACCATATTCTTGGATTGGAAGAATCAATATTGTGGAAATGACTATACTTCCCAAAGTAATCTACAGATTCAACACAATCTCTATCAAATTACCAATGGCATTATTCACAGAAATAGAAAAAATATTTTTACAATTTATATGGAAACACAAAAGCCCTCAAATAGCCAAAGCAATCATGGGGGGTGAAAGAGGTGGAGGAATCAGGCTCCCTAACTTCAGACTATACTACAGAGCTACAGTAATCAATAGAGTATGGTACCAGCACAAAAATAAAAATATAGATCAATGGAACAGGATAGAAAGCCCAGAGATAAACCCACGCACCTATGGTCACCTAATCTATGACAAAGGAGGCAAGAATACACAATGGAGAAAAGACAGTCTCTTCAATAATTGGTGCTGGGAAAACTAGACAGCTACATGTAAAAGAATGAAATTAGAAAACTCCATAACATCATACACAATATTTAAGTCAAAATGGATTAAAGATCTAAATGTAAGGCCAGACACTATAAAATTCTTAGAGGAAAACGGGCAAAACACCCTTTGACATAAATGACAGCAAGATATTTTGTGATCCACCTCCTAGAATAATGAAAATAAAAACAAAAATAAACAAATGAGACCTAATTAAACTTAAAAGCTTTTGCACAGTAAAGGAACAATAAACAAGATGAAAAGACAACCCTCAGAATGGGAGAAAATATTTGCCAATGAAGAAACTGACAAGAGATTAATCTCCAAAATATACAAACAGCTCATGCAGCTCAATATTAAAAAAAAACAAAAACCTGGACTTCCCTAGTGGCGCAGTGGTTGAGAGTCCGCCTGCCGATGCAGGGGACGTGGGTTTGTGCCCCAGTCCAGGAAGATCCCACATGCCATGGAGCAGCTGGGCCTGTGAGCCATGGCCACTGAGCCTGTGTGTCCGGAGCCAGTGCTCCGCAACGGGAGAGGCCACAACAGTGAGAGGCCCATGTACTGAAAAAAGAAAAAAAACCTAATCCAAAAATGGGCAGAAAGTCTAAATAGACATTTCTCCAAGGAAGACATACAGATGGCCAACAAACACATGAAAAGATGCTCAACATCACTAATCATTAGAGAAATGCAAAACAAAACTACAATGAGGTATCACTTCACACCAGTTAGAATGGCCATCATCAAAAAATCTACAAACAATAAACGCTGGAGAGGGTGTGGAGAAAATGGAACCCTCTTACACTGTTAGTAGGAATGTAAATTGATACAACCACTATGGAGAAAAGTATGGAGTTTCCTTAAAAAACTAAAAATTGAATTACCACATGACCCAGCAGTCCCACTCCCAGGCATATATCCAGAGAAAACCATAATTCAGAAAGACACATGCACCCCAATATTCATTGCAGCACTATTTACAGTAGCCAGTACCTGGAAGCAACCTACGTGTCCATCAACAGAGGAATGGAAAAAGAAAATGTGGTACATATATTCAGTGGAATATTGCTCAGCCATAAGAAGGAAAAAAAAAATCATGTCATTTTCAGAGACATGGATGTACCTAGAGACTGTCATACAGAGTGAAATGAAGTAAGTCAGAAAGAGGAAAATATCGTATATTAATGCATGTGTGTTGAATCTAGATAAAAGATATAGATGACCTTACTTGCAAAGCAAAAATAGAGACATAGACATAGAGAACAAACGTATGGATATCAAGGGGGAAAGGGGGCATGTGTGGGTTGAATTGGGAGATTGGGATTGACATATATACACTACTATGTATAAAATAGATTACTATTGAGAACCTACTGTATAGCACAGGGAACTACTTGGTGCTCTGTGGTGATCTAAATGTGAAGGAAATCCAAAAATGAAGGGATATATGTATATATATGGCTGATTCACTTTGCTGTACAGCAGAAACTGACACAGCAGTGAAAAACAGCTATACTCCGATAAAAAAAAATACAGATTGAACTCTGTATTCAATGCAGTAAAACTTCCTTAGAATGTCCTTGGATTCTTTAAATGTATATTCTGAGTAAGACATGCCACGTTTTGGTAATCATATAATAACAGGAAATATTTGTTCTTATTTATTCTTTCATAACCATTCTTTGTTGTATAGAATGTGATGGTTAGACTATACGGGGAGTCCACTTATTTCTTATGGATCATTTCAGTGGTCATTAGGATGTCTTAAATTAGTACACCTATATCTATTTACTGGTATTTCAGTATAAAACTCACATGATGCAAATCCTTATTATAAACATTGTCTGGCCTCATATATGAAAGAGAAAATGTGCCAGGTAACCTGTATCCCAACTTCCTAACTTTCTAATCCACTTAATGTGTTGTTGTAACAATCTCTTTGGAGACTGCATGCTCCCTCAGGTATGGATCTTTGTATTGTTTACCTCTGAATGCACAAAGCTTCATATGATAGATGTGTAATAAGTCATTAATAAATATTTGTGTAAAGGATCTTCCTAAATAAATATATTTTGTTGCTATAAGAAACAAACTTATGTTAATTTTTAAAGTAACTGAAACAAATTTGAATTAAATTTTCAAAGGAAAGAAGAATGTCTCTCTTTTTTTTTTTTTTTTTTTTGAATTAAATGGGACCTGACCAAGAGTCTCTGCTTGACCAAGTCTTAGTCAGGCTCCTGATAATTATTTCAGGCCCATTTGTGAATTTTCTTGTAAAATCCTTATCAAGAACTCTGTTAAGTCATGTTAGCAAGAGTCCCTCATCCTCTAATCTGATCACCCCCTCTATATAATAGAGTTTCTCATGATCCACAATTCATGAGGTAATATCTGATCAACCTGGCCTGTCTTTAGCACTAGTGTGAAATTTATATAGCTGTAATTCCTGTTACCCTTCCTGTTTCTACTTAGTATTTTAACATTACTGACCCCCACCAGGCTTCTTGATTATAAATTCCCACTTACCAGTGATGTGTTTGTACTTGAGCAAGGTTCTATACTGAGGTCTCTTTTCCCTATAACAGTAGTCTTAAGTAAATTTGGTTTTCAACTTTATTTTAGCTATGGTTTCTCTTTGACAGTACATATAACGTATCACCCCAGACAATAAAATAACTCTTTACTTTGCCTTTTGATTCAAAGGTATGAGGATACCACTGTGGCAAAGTGGCAGTCTTAACCATCAGTTCATGCAAATAATTGTTTTGTCTCCTGGTGGAAGCATTTCTTCCTCTGAATCAAAGACCTCTAGGTCATCAGAGCATAAAGTCACAGAAAAAGGGAGCAAAACTATTGCTAGCAGGTACTAGGGAAAATTTTGAGTGGTGCCCCTTGTAGCTCCACTCCTTGATGTCAGAAGCTGTGAATCCTGGCAATTAAAAAACAAAACAACCGGATATATTGGATGTTGATTCAGAAAATATACAGCCTCCTGGAGAAAATTCCCAAAGCTCTGCAACATATTGTCACCTAGCTGGCACCGTAACTCAGTTTTCAATATGTCCTTCCACCATCCTATCAAGCCAGATGTATCAAGATGGTAGGAAACATGATGAGACCAGTAAATTACTTGAGCATGGGACAACTGTACTTCTTTTGCTGTGAAGTGAGGTCCTTAGCCCCAAGGAATGCTGTGTGGAATACCATGAGAGTGGATAAAGCATTCTAAAACACCATGGATGTTAGTTTTGGTAGAAGCATTGCTTGCACGTAAGACAAATCAGTATGCAGAGTAAATGTGTATCCCAGAAAGGACAAAATGCTATTCCTTTTATTATGGAAGTAGCCCAGTGTAATCAACGTGTCACCAGGTAGCTGGCTAAACACCCTGGGAAAAGGTGCCATATCGGAAACTGTTACTCTTCACTGCTGGCAGATTGAACACTTCACCTTGTTGAGTGAAAGTCCATGTTTCTGAGCCCATGCAAAATCTCCATTACTGCCACCATGGCCATCTTTTTCATAAGGTCTTTGGGCAGTGACAGTCAGAAAGAGGCTGACATATCCACAGAACATATGATTCTATGCACTTGATTATTGAAATCCCCCTCTCTGTCATCACCCTTTTTTGAGCATTCACATAGGCACAAATATATTCATGATTTTTTTTAACCCAATGGGAGGGGTAGGTATATCGACTTGCCTCTTCCCCAAAGTGAATTGTCACCAATTCTCCAACCATGTTCCCCTCAAGTCCCTTGTCATCAATCTAAAGCATTGACCACATTCCATGAATAAATATATAATTCCATGCTGGCCATTTATTCTTCCAAGCAATTTTAAAAAATCAGGTGCACTTTATAAATTTCAGCTCACTGAGATGATTTCCCTTCATCACAGTCCCTTAAGGGGTATAGTGCTTCAGCTCTCTACCCTCAGTGTTGACTGCATATCATCCAGAACCATCTGTACACCAGGTTAACATTTTTCTTCCTCTTTCAACTGATCTTAAAGAGCTCCCCTTAAGACTATAGATATGGGCTTGGAGTGAGAAGGCAATGTAGCAGGAATAAATTGTAGGTATTTTGGACATTTTTTATGTAACCTATTTGTGCCTTTACGGCCTGACCATAAGCAATCATGTATATATCACTTCTGATTTATAATGGGGTATTAATGTGCACTCCCATCTTTAAGGCTTGGTGGGTCAGAAAATATGCAACTCATGATTAGCAGCTCATGTAACATGATAACTTGGTGACCCATGGTCGAGCATTCAATATCTGCTAAGGCCCAGTGGTTGACTAAGATTCATTTTCAAAGAGAGAGTAGTTATCTGAAAATAATAGCAGGCTTTGCTCCAAAATCCTAAATTTGTGATTCAACTATAGGGTCTGCCAAGGTTCCAAACAGCACTTCTATCAGTCAATAAAATTTCAGAAATCACAGGGGCTTTGGAATACTCAGCCCAAGTGACAGAGCAGCTTGAACCACAGCCTGGACTTGTTGCAGCGCCTTCTCTCTTTCTGGGACTCACTCAAACCTAGCAGATTTTCAGGTTACTCCATAAAAGAGCCAGGATAATGCACACAGATGAGGAATATGCTGCTTCCAGAATCCAAAGGAGTACAACAGGTGTTGTGTCTCTCTCTGTCTGCACAAGGGGACAGATGCAACAATTAATTGTTCACTTTGAAAGGGATATATGGAAATACCCCACACCTAGGACCCTAGAAATTTCTCTTAGGTAGAAGAGCATTGAACTTCAGTTTAATTTGTTTCTCACCCTCACATGCAAATGTCTTACTTAAAAGTCCAGGATAGTTGCTATTCTCACTCACTAGGTTCATTCAGTGTGATGTCAACCATATAATGGACCAGTATAATATCTCATGGAAGGAAAAGGTGATCAAGCTCCCTGAAAACTAAATTTTGACATAGGGCTGGAGAGTTGATACACCCTGAATGTAGGGCAGTAAAGGTGTATTGCTAGTCTTGCCACCTGAAAGAAAACTGCTTCTGGTGGGTCTACCTGCAGGTATGGAGAAAAAGGCATGTCTCAGATCAATAGCTTCTTACTGAATAGTAGAGGATGTGTGAATTTTCTCAAACACTGAAATCACATCTAGTATAACAACTAAAGTATGTCTACTGCTTAAGATTTTCTTAATCCACTGCTATTCTGCAATATACATATACCTCTGCACAGGCCAAATAGAAGTGTTTGGGGGGATAAAGGGGGAATGATCTTTCAAGTCATTGATGGTGGTCCAAATTTTTGTGATTTCTCCAGGAATGCAGTATTGGTTTTGATTACTGTTAGTAGATAAAGTCAGTTAAAATACTTTCTATATGACACTTTGTATCATAACAGCCATCATTCCACAGATTAGGGACCAAATTAAGGGATTCTGCCAGCTTCTACATATCATTTTTGCACTAATGAATTCCATATCTGGGAAATAACCACAGGATGGGTTAGGAGAACCTCTGGGTTCACTGTATATGGACGTTGCTTAAACTTCATTGATTGTCTGAGCCCCCAAAATCCCCTCCTCTGACAGGAAGGTCATGGTGTTTGTTTTGAGTCTCCTGGAAACAATGTCATATCAGAGCCAGTGCCTAAGTAATCCCTGAGATATGTGATTATATCCTTTATCCTAATGCACTATTACCCTGGTAAAAGCCCATAGGTCTCATTGGATAAAGCTAACAAAAAGATTAACATTATAATTTTTGTCAGTGACATGGGGGCCTTCTTTCAAGGGGACATGGTCAACCCTTCATTCAAGGGGTTCTGGGTCTGTAAGCTTGCTCAAATCAAGGAATTGATTAAGGGCCTGTGACTCTGTAGTTTTATAATTCAAGCTAGACTTTTTTTCACTTGACCTAGAAAGTTTCTTCCTATACATATATAGTAAGATGTTAGATTTTCTATCTCTTTCTAGGAAAAAAATGACATGGGTCTCTGCCTGTCAGAATATTCTGAGTGTTGCTTCATCTCTGTTATCCATTACACTAACTACAACTACATTGCCTTTAGTGTTTGAGCTACACCACTTGGCCACTGCTACCTGGGATCCAATTACTTCAACCGCATTTGATTTCCAATTAAGTGTCCATGATTCCCACTGTAAGTTCTGGTCTACAGAGAAGAGAAATCATAAAGCTTATCAAAGAAAAAGGCTGCTCCTTCAAATGTATTTATGGATGTATTGGTGAAAGGTTGTTTTCTGGATCTTCCCAGTGTGAATAAGTAAGTCTTAAATGACAAATACACTCCAACATCCCAGTGTCCTTAAGCTTCTGAGTATCTTCCTCCACATTAAACCAAGAGATTGGATGTGTTCATTTCAAAATTGTTAGCCAAATTTTGATGTATATTTTAATTAACCACCTCAACAAACTGTTAGAGCCCTTTTCAAGGACCTGAGTTGCAACATTAAATGCTGAATCTTTGCCTCATGGGTCCGAATCAATAAACTTAGCTGATCCAATTTTATGTTTCTTCCACAATTATCCCATACACTTAATATACATTACCACATGTATTCCACAAGTTTCTGCTTGTATAAATTAAAGAGCTCAAGAAGTTATTTTGGAGTGAAGCACACCTCCTCTAGGACACATTATGTACCTCATTTTTAATGGACTGATGAGACTTGTGTCTAATCATAGGTGGCAACCGCCTCAGAAAAGGCATTATTTTCTCAGGTAATGCATGGCTAATCCCCTCAGATGGAATTAGGAAGGCTGATACCACTGTGGATTGGAAGGTTGCTACCACTTGGTGTGAGGATGTCATTGCCAATGGTATTAGAGAGATCATTGTCCCTGTTGATTGTGAGAACACTTTCACTGACAAGAAGACTCATTACAGTTTATTGAATTGATGTCCCAGGTTCATCAGGATTTTCTCACATGTCAAATCCCATAAACAGGATATGACTCCTCCTGGATTTTATAGTAAACACTCCAGAAGTTGAGAATTCAACTTGTTAAAATACAACCACAGATTATTTGCAGCAGTTTCAGACCTGGCTGGAGATAAGGCTCTTCCTCAGGGCACACTTTGAAGTTCTTAGCTTAGCAATGTTTGAATTTATTATTTTGTTTCACAACTTTGTCCAAAGACATTAAGAGGAACCAAAAAATATAATTATATTCCTTAGTTTTCTAAAAACGTTCAAAAGTATTATGTACAAAATTACTTAGCTCCTTCCTTCTCATAAGTGTTTGATTACGAATATCCAATGTTGGGAATTCCCTGGTGGCCCAGTGGTTAGGACTTTGTGCTTTCACTGCTGGTGCCTGGGTTCAATCCCTGGTTGGGGAGCTAAGACATGACATTGAGCATAGGAGAAGCCCCAACTCACACCCTGTTTCAGCTCTAGCCAATTTGACTCCATCTGTACCTCTTCCCAAGGTGGCAGCTGCCAGTGCACATAGGGAGAAGATATGACTGGTGCTTACTTCAGATCCATCAAAGCCAACATGCACATGCAGACATCACAGGGACTCTCTCACACAAAGACATAGCCTCAAGACCGGGATAGGCAACTATTTTGTCTAACTTCTTAGAGAAAAACAGAGAAAGTTAAACAAAATAAGAAGAGAGATGAATGTCCCAAATGAAAAAAAAAAAGATAAAATGCTAATGAAACAAACGTAAATAATTTACCTGATAAAATGTTCAAAGCAATAAAAAGAAAATGCTCAATAAACTAAGAAAAAAATAAAGAAACATAGTGTGAACACCAACAATAACTAGAAAATATAAAATAGAACCAATTGGAGCTGTAGAATAAAATAACTGAAATGAAAATTAAATGAGAAGGAATTAACAGTGGAATAGGTAATACAGAATAACACGTAAGTGGTCTGCAAGAAAGAATAGTGAAAATGATCTAATCAGAACAGCAAAAATAAAGAACATTTTAAAAAATTGAAATACTTTAAGGGACCTCTGAGACAACATTAAGTTAATTCACATTAATTTAAAGTACTAAAGGAAAAAACTCCACTGCTAAGGATACTCTACTCCGCAAGATTGTCATTCAAAATTGAAGCAGAGATAGAGTTTCTCAGACAAGCAAAAACTACAATAGTTTATTATTAATTCAGCCTTATATGGAATGTTAAAGCATCTTCTTTAAGATTAAAAAAGTCTATAACAAGAAACAAGAAAATATATGAAGGAAAAATATCTCATTGATAAAGGCAAATATCAGTAGACAGTAAAGGCAGGGGATGAACCACATAAGGTAGTAGAAAGGTTAAAAGACAAAAATTGTAAAATTAACCATAACTACAATAAACAGCTAAGGAATAGACATAAAGATGTAGAATATGACATCTAAAACATAAAACTTGTGAGACAATAAAAATGTAGGACTTTAAAAAATATGTTTGAACTTAAATGAATATCAGTTTAAAACAAGTAGATATATATAGTTATAGGTCAAGATGTATGTATGTGTGTGTGTGTGTGTGTGTGTGTGTGTGTGTAGTGGTAACCACAAATCATAAACCTACAATAGATACACAAAAATCAAAGATAAAGGAACCCAAACATAACATTAAAGAAAATCATCAAACGACAAGGAAAGAGACTAAAGGAAGAACAGAGGAGAACTACAAAAACAACCAGAAAACAAGTAACAAAATGGCAATAAGTACATACCTTAAATAATCCCCACAGGGAGATCATCTCGGTGCTTTGTGACCACCTAGAGGGGTGGGATAGGGAGGGTGGGAGGGAGAGAAACACAAGAGGGAAGAGATATGGGAACATATGTATATATATAACTGATTCACATTGTTATAAAGCAGAAACTAACACACCATTGTAAAGCAATTATACTCCAATAAACATGTTATATATATATATATATATATATATATATATATATATATATATATATGGACTAAATTCTCCAATTAAAAGATGTAAGGTACCTGATCAGATAAAAGCAAACAAAACAAACAAGGCCCATCTATATTCTGCCTACAAGAGACTCATTTGAAAGCTAAAACACACAGAGAATGAAAGTGAGAGCATGGAAAAGAGGTATTCCATGCAAATGCAAATGAAAAGAAAGTGCTGGATCATAGCCACTAGACTACCAGGGAGCTGTAATGCAAATGAAAAGAAAGCTGGGGTAGCAATACTCATGTCAGAAAAAATATACTTTAAAACAAACTCTATAATGAAAGACAAACAAGGGCATTATTTACTGTTAAAGGGGTCAATCCAAGAAGAGAATATAACATTCATAAACATATATGCATTTAATACAGCAGGACTTAAATATATAAAGCAAATATTAATAGACATAAAAGGAGAAATTAAAAGAAATATAATAATAGTAGTAGATTTTAATAACCCCACTTACATCAATGAATAGATCATCCTGATAGAAAATCAATAAGGAAACAATGACTTTAAATGACACAGTAGACCAGGTGGACTTAATAGATATCACAGAATATGTCATCCAAAAGCAGCAAAATACACATTATTTTCAAGTGCACATGGAACATTCTCCAGCATAGATCACATGCTACACCAAAAAGCAAGTCTCAATAAATTCAATAAGATTGAAACTGTATCGAGCATCTCTTCTGAGCAATATGGTATAAAACTAGAAATCAATTACAGGAAGCAAAATGGAGGAAACAAAAACACATGGAGACTAAGCAACATGCTATCAAAAGCAAAAATCAATTAAGAAATCAGAAAATACCTTGAGATAAATGATAATGGAAACACAAGTTTCCAAAATCTGTGGGATGAATAAAAGCAGTTTTAAGAGGGAAGTTTGTAGCAATATAGTCTTACCTCAAGAAAGAAGAAAAAGATTTCAAATATAAAATGTAATTTTCTATCTAAAGGAATTAGAAAAAGAAATAAACAAAGCCCACAGTAAGCAGAAGGAAGGAAATAATAAAGATCAGAGCAGAAATAAAACAAACAAAAACAATAGAAAAGATCAATGAGAATAAAAGCTATTTTTTAAAAGGTAAAAATCATTGATAAACTTTTAGTGAGACTCATTCAGAAAAAAAAGAGGGCCCAAATGAACAAAATTAGAAATGAAAGAGAAGTTAAAAATGATATCACAGAAATATGAACTCATAAGAGAATACTAATAGTTATATGCCAACAAGTTGGACAACCTAGAAGAAATAGATAAATTCTTAGAAACATACAATTTTCCAAGACTGAATTGGGAAGAAATATAAAATGTAAATAGACATATTACTGGTATCAAAACTGAATTAGTAATCAAAAAACTCCCAAAAAACAAAATTCCAGGGCTGTACAGCTTCACAGGGGAATCCTACCAAACATTTAAAGAAGAGTTAAAACTTGTTACTTTCAAACTATTCAAAAAAAAATGAAGAGAAGGGAAACTCCCTAAGTTATTCTACAAGGCCAGCATTACCCTGATAACAAAACCAGTCAAAGACACTAGAAAGACAATGAAAATTATAGGTCCATATCAATGATGAACATAGAGGCAAAAATCCTCAACAAAATGTTAGCAAACTGGATTCAGCAGTGCATAAAAAGAATAATACACCATGATCAAGTGGGACTTATTCTAGGGTTGCAAGGATGGTTGAGCATCTGGAAATCAACATGACATACCACATTAACAAAAGAAGGATAAAATTCACATGATAATCTCAATAGATGCATAAAAAGCATTTGACAAAATTTATCATTCATTCATGATTAAAAAAAAAAACCTCTCAACCAAGTTGGTATACAGGGAACACACCTCAACGTTATAAAGGCCATTTATGACAAACCCACAGCTAACATGATACTCAATGATCGAAAGCTAAAAGCTTTGCAGATGGCATGATACAGTATATCAAAAACACTAAAGACTCCACCAGAAAAACTGTTAGAACTAATAAGTGAATCCAGTAAAGTTGTAACACACAAGGTTAATATAAAAAAATCACTTGCATTCCTATACACTAATAATGATCCTTCAGAAGGACAAATCAAGAAACAATCCTATTTACAATCATTGAAAATAATAAAGTATCTAGGAATAAATTTATCTGAGGTGAAAGACTTGTACTCTGAAAAATAGAAGACATTGAAGAAGAAAATTAAAGACGATACAAATGGAAAGACATCCTGTGTTCATGGATTGGAAGAATTAATATTGTTAAAATATCCAGGCTACCCAAAGCAATCTACTGATTTAATGCAATCTCTATCAAAATACTCATGACATTTTTCACAAAACTAGAACAAATAATTCTAAAATTCATATGGAAACATAAAAAAATTGCCAAACAATCTTGAGAAAAAAGAAAAAAGCTGGAAGAATAACCCTCCCAGACTTCATACTATGCTACAAATCTACAGTAATAAAAACAACATGGTACTGGCACAAAAAATAGACATATAGATTATTGGAACAGAATAGAGAACTGAGAAATAAACCCATGCACCTATGGTCAATTAATCTACAACAAAGAAGGCAAGAATATACAAAACTCAGCCTCTTCAACAATTGGTACTGGGAAAACTGGACAGCCACATGTCAAACAATGAGATTAGAACATTGTTTCACACCATATACAAGAAAAGAACAACACAAAACATAAAAATTACAACAACTCAAAATGGTTTAAACACCTAAATGCAAGATCTGAAACCACAAAACAGTTAGAAGAAAATAAAAGGCATGTTCTTTGGCATTGGTCTTAGCAATATCGTTTTGTATCAGTCTTCTCATGGAAGGGAAACAAAAGGAAAAATAACCAAATGGGACTTAATCATACTTAAAAGCTTTTGAACAGTGAAAGAAACCATCAACAACATGAAAAGGCAACCCCTGAATGGGAAAAAGATATTTGCAAATAATGTGAATTATAAGGGGGTTAATATCCAAAATATACAAAGAATTCTTACAATTCAATATAAAACAAACAAACAACCTGATTACAAAATGGGCAGAGTACCTGAATAGGCATTTTTCAAAGGTGACATACAGATATCAAACAGTCACATGAAAAGATGCTCAACATCACTAATTATCATGGAAATGCAGATCAAAACCACATCACACATGTCAGAATGGCTAGCATCAAAAAAGACAAGAAATAACAAGTGTTGATGGGGATTTGAGAAAAGGCGACACTAGTACACTGTTGATGGAAACATAAATTGGTGCAGCCACTATGGAAAACGTATGAAAGTTCCTGAAAAATTAAAAAAATAAAACTATCATACAATCCAGCAATTACACTCTTGGGTATTTATGAAAAAAAAAAGAAAACACTAATTCAAAAGGATTATATACCCTTATATTCATAGCAGTGTTATTTATAATATACAAGATATGGAAGCAGCCTGCGTGGATAAAGAAGATCATATATATATATATATATATATATATATATATATGAATGACATCTATACACACACACATACATTAAAATATTACTTGGTCATTAAACAGAATGAAATTTTGCCATTGTGAACAATGTGGATGGACCTGGAAGGTATTATGCTTAGTGAAATAAGTCAGGCAGAAAAAGACAAATAAGACTACCTCTTGCAAGAACACCAGAATCACAAATAACTGCTGAAAAATCATCAACAGGAAGACACTGGAACTCACCAAAAAAGATACCCCACACCCAAAGGCAAAGGAGAAGACAAAATGAGATGGTAGGAGGGATGCAAACACAATAAAATAAAATCCCATAACTGCCGGGTGGGTGACTCACAAACTAGAGAACACTTATACCACAGAAGTCCACCCACTGCAGTGAAGGTTCTGAGCCCCATGTCAGGCTTCCCAATCTGGGGGTCCAACAAGGGGAGGAGGAATTCCTAGAGAATCAGATTTGAAGGCTAGTGGGATTTCATTACAGGACTTCGACAGGACTGGGGAAAACAGAGACTCCACTCTTGGAGAGCACACACAAAGTAGTGTGCACATTGGGACCCAGGGGAAGGAGCCGTGACCCAATAGAACACTGAACCAGACCTACCTGCTAGTGTTGGAGGGTCTCCTGCAGAGGCAAGGGGTGGCTGTGTTTCACCATGCAGACAAGGACACTGGCAGCAGAAGTTCTGGGAAGTAATTCTTGACATGAGCCTTCCCAGAGTTTGCCATTAGCCCCAACAAGGAGCCCGGGTAGGCTCCAGTGTTGAGTCACCTCAGGTCAAACACCAAACAGGGAAGGAACCCACCCCCACTCATCAGCAGAAAAGTGGATTAAAGTTTCACTGAGCTCTGCCCACCAAAGCAACAGCCAGATCTACCCACCACCAGTCCCTGCTATCAGAAAACTTGCACAACCCACTTAGATCGCCTCATCCAACAGCCTCATTCTGTTTTGCAGACAGCAAAAACAAGAAGAACTACAATCCTGAAACCTGTGGAACAAAAACCACATGCACAGAAAGATAGACAAGATAAAAAGGCAGAGGGCTATGTACCAGATGAAGGAAAAAGATAAAACCCCAGAAAAACAACTAAATGAAGTGAAGATAGGAAACCTTCCAGAAAAAGAATTCAGAATAATGATAGTGAAAATGATCCAGGACCCGGGAAAAAGAACAGAGGCAAAGATCGAGAAGATGCAAGAAATGTTTAACAAAGATCTAGAAGAATTAAAGAACAACCAAACAGAGATGAACAACAAAATAACTGAAAGGAAAAATACACTAGAAGGAATCAATAGCAGAATAACTGAGGCAGAAGAATGGATAAGTGATGTGGAAGACAGAATAGTGGAATTCACTGCTATGGAACAGAATAAAGAAAAAAGAATGAAAAGAAATGAAGACAGCCTAAGAAACCTCTGAGACAACATTAAAGGCAACAACATTTGCATTATAGGGGTACCAGAAGGAGAAGACAGAGAGAAGGGACCCGAGAAAATATTTGAAGAGATTATAGTAAAAAATTCTCTAACATGGGAAAGGAAATTGCCACCCAAATCCAGGAAGTGCAGAGAGTCCCATACAGGATAAACCCAAGGAGAAACACGCCGAGACACACAGTAATCAAATTGGCAAAAAATAAAGACAAAGAAAAATTATTGAAAGCAGCAAGGGAAAAATGACAAATAATATACAAGGGAGCTCCCATAAGGTTAACAGCTGATTTCTCAGCAGAAACTCTACAAGCCAGAAGGGAGTGGCCTGATATACTTAAAGTGATGAAAGGGAAGAACCTACAACCGAGATTAATCTACCCGGCAAGGATATCATGCGGATTCGATGGAGAAATCAAAAGCTTTACAAACAAGCAAAAGCTAAGAGAATTCAGTACCACCAAACCAGCTCTTCAACAAATGCTAAAGGAACTTCTCTAAGTGGGAAACACAAGAGAAGAAAAGGACCTACAAAAACAAACCCCAAACAATTAAGAAAATGATAATAGCAACACAGATATCAATAAATACCTTAAACGTGAATGGATTAAATGCTCCAACCAAAAGACACACGCTTGCTGAATGGATACAAAAACAAGACCCATATATATGCTGTCTACAAGAGACCCACTTCAGACCTAGGGACACATTCAGACTGAAAGTGAGGAGATGGAAAAAATATATTCTGTGCAAATGGAAATCAAAAGAAAGCTGGGGTAGCAATACTCATATCAGATAAAATAGACCTTAAAGTAAAGGATGATAGAAGAGACAAAGAAGTGTACATAATGATCAAGGGATCAATCCTAGAAGAAGATATAACAATTATAAATATATATGCACCCAACATAGGAGCACCTCAATACATAAGGCAACTGCTAACAGCTCTAAAAGAGGAAATCGACAGTAACACAATAATAGTGGGGGGGCTTTAAAACCTCACTTACACCAATTGACAGATCATCCAAAAGGAAATAAATAAGGAAACAGAAGCTTTAAATGACACAATAGAACAGTTAGTTTAATTGATATTTATAGGACATTCATCCAAAAACAACAGGTTACACTTCCTTCTCAAGTGCACATGGAACATTCTCCAACATAGATTACATCTTAGGTCACAAATCAAGCCTCAGTAAATTTAAGAAAATTGAAATCATATCAAGCCTCATTTCTGACCACAATGCTATGAGATTAGAACTCAATTACAGGTGGAAAAAAGAAAAAAACAGAAACACATGAAGGGTAAACAATAAGTTACTAAATAACCAAGAGATCACTGAAGAAATCAAAGAGGAAATAAAAAAAATACCTAGAGACAAATGATCATGAAAACACAATGATCCAAAACCTATGGGATGCAGCAAAAGCAGTTCTAAGAGGGAAGTTTAGAGCTATACAAGCCTACATCAAGAAACAAGAAAAATCTCAAATAAACAATCTAACCTTACACCTAAAGGAACTAGAGAAAGAAGAAAAAGCAAAAGTCAAAGTGAGAAGAAGGAAAGAAATCATAAGGATCAGA
The DNA here is from genome assembly GCF_949752795.1 of Hyperoodon ampullatus. Lineage (NCBI taxonomy): Eukaryota > Metazoa > Chordata > Mammalia > Artiodactyla > Ziphiidae > Hyperoodon > Hyperoodon ampullatus. The sequence continues at coordinate 69,239,127 of NC_136916.1, forward strand.
GCAGAAATAAATGAAATAGAAACAAAGAAAACAACAGCAAAGATCAATAAAACTAAAAGCTGGTTCTTTGAGAAGATAAACAAAATTGATAAAACATTAGCCAGATTCATCAAGAAAAAAGGGAGAGGACTCAAATCACTAAATTTAGAAATGAAAAAGGAGAAGTTACAACAGACACTACAGAAATACAAAGCATCCTAAGTGATTACTACAAGTAACACTATGCCAATAAAATGGACAACCTGGAAGAAATGGACGAATTCTCACAAAGTTATAACTTTCCAAGACTGAACCAGGAAGAAATAAAAAATATGAACAGACAAATCACAACTAATGAAATTCAAGCTGTGATTAAAAATCTTCCAACAAACAAAAGTCCAGGACCAGATGGCTTCACAGGTGAATTCTATCAAACATTTAGAGAAGAGCTAACACCAATCCTCAAACTCTTACAAAAAATTGCAGAGGAAGGCACACTCCCAAATTCATTCTATGAGGCCACCATCACTCTGATACCATAACCAGACAAAGATACTACAAAAAAAGAAAATTACAGACCAATATCACTGATGAATATAGATGCAAAAATCCTCAATAAAATATTAGCAGACAGAATCCAACAGCACATTAAAAGGATCATACACCATGATCAAGTGGGATTTATCCCAGGTATGCAAGGATTCTTCCATATACGCAAATCAACCAAGATGATACACCATATTAACAAATTGAAGAATAAAACCATATGATCATCTCAATAGATGCAGAAAAAGCTTTTGATGAAATTCAACATGCATTTATGATAAAAATTCTCCAGAGTGTGGACATAGAGGGAACCTATCTCAACATAATAAAGGCCATGTATGACAAACCCACATCAAACATCATTCTCAATGGTGAAAAGCTGAAAGCATTTCCTTTAATATCAGGAACAAGACAAGGATGTCCACTCTCACCACTATTACTCAACATAATTTTGGAAGTCCTAGCCATGGCAATCAGAGAAGAAAAAGAAATAAAATGAGTACAAATTTGAAAAGAAGCAGTAAAAGTGTCACTGTTTGCAGATGACATGATACTATACATAGAGAATCCTAAAGATGTCACCAGAAATCTACTAGAGGTAATCAATGAATTTGGTAAATTTGCAGGATACAAAATTGATGCACAGAAATCTCTTGCATTCCTATACAATAATGATGAATAATCTGAAAGTGAAATTAAGGAAATACTCCCATTTACCATTGCAACAAAAAGAATACAATACCTAGGAATAAACCTACCTAGGGAGACAAAAGACCTTTATGCAGAAAATTATAAGATGCTATAAAAGAAACTAAAGATGATACCAACAGATGGAGAGATATACCATGTCCTTGGAATGGAAGGATCAATATTGTGAACATTACTATGCTACCTAAAACAATCTACAGATTCAGTGAACTCCCTATCAAATTACCAATGGCATTTTTTACAGAACTAGGACAATAAATCTTAAAATATTTATGGATGCACAAAAGACCCCGAATTGCCAAAGCAGTCCTGAGGGAAAAAAACGGAGTTGGAGAAATCAGACTCCCTGACCTCAGAGTATACTTCAAAGCTACAGTAAACAAGACCATATGGGGTGGAGCCGGAGGAAGATGGCGGAAGAGTAAGACGCGGAGATCACCTTCCTCCCCACAGATACATCAGAAATTCATCTATACGTGGAACAACTCCAACAGAACACCTACTGAACGCTGACAGAAGACCTCAGACACCCCAAAAGGCAAGAAACTCCCCACATACCTGGGTAGGTCAAAAGAAAAAAAGAATAAACAGAGACAATAGGATATGGACGGGACCTGCACCAGTGGGAGGGAGCCGTGAAGGAGGGAAGGTTTCTACACACTACAAGCCCCTTCGAGGGCGGAGACTGCAGGTGGCGGAGGGGGAAAGCTTCGGAGTAGCGGAGGAGAGCACAGCAACAGGGGTGTGGAGGGCAAAGCAGAGAGATTTTGGCACAGAGGATCGGTGCCCTCAGGCACACACCAGCCCGAGAGACTTGTCAGCTCGGCCGCCAGGGCGGGCGGGGCTGGGAGCTGAGGCTCAGGTATCGGCTTTCAGTCGGAGCGCAGGGAGAGGTCTGGGGCTGGCGGCAGGAAGAGACCCTGAAGGGGTTAGTGCTAGCCCGGAGGGAGTCCGGGGAAAGGGTCTGGAGCTACCGGAGAGGCAAGAGACTTTTTTCCCTTTTGTTGCCTGGTGCGCGAGGAGAGGGCATTCCCCTCCCTCCCCTCTGCCTGAGTGAGCCAGAGCCCCCGAATCAGCGGCTCCTTTAAACCCGTCCTGTCTGAGCGAAGAACGGACGCCCTCCGGCGACCTACGCGCAGAGGCGGGGCCAGGTCCAAGGCTGAGACCCGGGAGCTGTGAGAGCAGAGACAGGGAAATCTCTCTGTGCAGCCTCCGAGGCAGCGGATTAAAGCTCCATGGTCCATTTGATGTGCCCTGCGTCTGTGGAGTGCATGAATGGACAGCGAATCATCCCAAATTGAGGAAGTGGACCTTGAGGACAAGATTTAAGACTTTCACCCCCTTTTTTTTCCTCTTTTTACAACGAATTATCTCAAATTAAGGAGGTGGACTTAGCAAGATTTCAGACTTTTCGCCCTTTTCCTCTTTTTACAACGAATTATCCCAAATCGAGGAGGTGGACTTGGAGAGCAAGATTTTTGATTTTTCCCCCTGCACTCTTTTTGTGAATGTGTATGTGTAATCTTCTGTGTAAGATTCTCTCTGTATAGCTTTGCTTCCACCATATGTCCCAGGGTTCTTTCGGTCCGTGTTTTTTTTCAATAATTACTTTTTAATTTTAATAACGCTACTATATTTCATACTTTATTCTATTTTACTTTACCTGCTCTTTCTTTTTTTCCTCCCTTCCCTTCCTCCCTCCCTCCCTCCGCTCCTCCTTTCCTTCTTTCTTTTTCTTTCCTCCATCCCTCCCTCCCTCCCACCCTTCTTCTTTCCACTTTCTTTTTCTTTCCTTCCTCCCTCCCTCCCTCCCTCCTGTCTTTCTTTCTTTCTTTCCTTCCTCCCTCCCTCCCTCCCTCTCTTCTTCCATTCACTCTTCCTTTTGCTTTCATTCCTCCCTCCCTCCCTCCTTTCTTTCCTTTCTTTCCATCCTTCCTCCATCCCTCCTTTCTTTCTTTCTTTCTTCCTTCCTTCCTTCCTTACTTCCCTTCTTCCTTTCTTTCAATCTCTCTTTCTTTCTTCTACTAATTATTTCTTTCTACTTTTTCTCACTGTTATTCTGAGCCGGGTGGATGAAAGGCTCTTGGTGCTGCAGCCAGGAGTTAGTGCTGTGCCTCTGAAGTGGGAGAGCCAACTTCAGGACACGGGTCCACAAGAGACCTCCCAGCTCCACATAATATCAAGCAGCGAAAATCTCCCAGGGATCTCCATCTCAACACCAGCACCCAGCTTCAGTCAACGACCAGCAAGCTACAGTGCTGGTCACCCTATGCCAAGCAACTAGCAAGGCAGGAACACAACCCCACCCATTAGCAGAGAGGATACCTAAAAACATAATAAGGCCACAGGCACCCCAAAACACACCACCAGACGTGGACCTGTCCACCAGAAAGACAAGATCGAGCTTCAACCACCAGAACACAGGCATTAGTCCCCCCCACCAGGAAGCCTACACAACCTACTGAAACAACCTTAGCCACGGGGGACAGACACCAAAAACAACGGGAACTACGAATCTGCAGCCTGCAAAAAGGAGACCCCAAACACAGTAACATAAGCAAAATGAGAAAGCAGAAAAACACACAGCAGGTGAAGGAGCAAGATAAAAACCTACCAGACCTAACAAATGAAGAGGTAATAGGCAGTCTACCTGAAAAAGAATTCAGAATAATGATAGTAAAGCTGATCCAAGATTCTATTTCCCAGATCCAAAATCTTGGAAATAGAATAGACAATATGAAAGAAACAGTTAACAAGGACCTAGAAGAACTAAAGATGAATCAAGCATCGATTAAAAACACAATAAATGAAATGAAAAATACTCTAGATGGGATCAATAGCAGAATAACTGAGGCAGAAGAACGGATAAGTGAGGTGGAAGATAAAATAGTGGAAATAACTGATGCAGAGAAAAATAAAGAAAAAAGATTGAAAAGAACAGAGGACAGTCTCAGAGACCTCTGGGACAACATTAAATGCACCAACATTCGAATTATAGGGGTTCCAGAAGAAGAAGAGAAAAAGAAAGGGACTGAGAAAATATTTGAAGAGATTATAGTTGAAAACTTCCCTAATATGGGAAAGGAAATAGTTAATCAAGTCCAGGAGGCACAGAGAGTCCCATACAGAATAAATCCAAGAAGAAATACGCCAAGACACATATTAATCAAACTGTCAAAAATTAAACACAAAGAAATCATATTAAAAGCAGCAAGGGAAAAACAACAAATAACACACAAGGGAATCCCCATCAGGTTAACAGCTGATCTCTCAGCAGAAACTCTACAAGCCAGAAGGGAGTGGCAGGACATAATTAAAGTGATGAAGGAGAGAAACCTGCAACCAAGATTACTCTACCCAGCAAGGATCTCATTCAGATTTGATGGAGAAATTAAAACCTTTACAGAGAAGCAAAAGCTGAGAGAGTTCAGCACCACCAAACCAGCTTTACAACAAATGCTAAAGGAACTTCTCTAGGCAAGAAACACAACAGAAGGACTATACCTACAATAACGAACCCAAAGCCATTAAGGAAATGGGAATAGGAACATACATATCAATAATTACCTTAAATGTAAATGGACTAAATGCTCCCACCAAAAGACACAGAGTGGCTGAATGGATACAAAAACAAGACCCATATATATGCTGTCTACAAGAGACCCACTTCAGACCTAGAGACACATACAGATTGAAAGTAAGGGGATGGAAAAAGATATTCCATGCAAATGGAAATCAAAAGAAAGCTGGAGTAGCAATTCTTATATCAGACAAAATAGACTTTAAAATAAAGACTATTAGAAGAGACAAAGAAGGACACTACATAACGATAAAGGGATCGATCCAAGAAGAAGATATAACAATTGTAAATATTTATGCACCCAACATAGGAGCACCTCAATACATAAGGCAAATACTAACAGCCATAAAAGGGGAAATCGACAGTAACACAATCATAGTAGGGGACTTTAACACCCCACTTTCACCAATGGACAGATCATCCAAAATGAAAATAAATAAGGAAACACAAGCTTTAAATGATACATTAAACAAGATGGACTTAATTGATATTTATAGGACATTCCATCCAAAAACAACAGAATACACATTTTTCTCAAGTGCTCATGGAACATTCTCCAGGATAGATCATATCTTGGGTCACAAATCAAGCCTTGGTAAATTTAAGAAAATTGAAATTGTATCAAGTATCTTTTCCGACCACAATGCTATGAGACTAGACATCAATTACAGGAAAAGATCTGTAAAAAATACAAACACATGGAGGCTAAACAATACACTACTCAATAATGAAGTGATCACTGAAGAAATCAAAGAGGAAATTAAGAAATACTTAGAAACAAATGACAATGGAGACACGACGACCCAAAACCTATGGGACGCAGCAAAAACAGTTCTAAGGGGGAAGTTTATAGCAATACAATCCCACCTTAAGAAACAGGAAACATTTCGAGTAAACAACCTGACCCTGCACCTAAAGCAATTAGAGAAAGAAGAACAAAAAACCCCCAAAGTTAGCAGAAGGAAAGAAATCATAAAGATCAGATCAGAAATAAATGAAAAAGAAATGAAGGAAACGATAGCAAAGATCAACCAAACTAAAAGCTGGTTCTTTGAGAAGATAAACAAAATTGACAAACCATTAGCCAGACTCATCAAGAAAAGAAGGGAGAAGACTCAAATCAGTAGAATTAGAAATGAAAAAGGAGAAGTAACAACTGACACTGCAGAAATACAAAAGATCATGAGATATTACTATAAGCAACTCTATGCCAATAAAATGGACAACCTGGAAGAAATGGACAAATTCTTAGAAATGCACAACCTACCAAGACTGACTCAGGAAGAAATAGAAAATATGAATAGACCAATCACAAGCACTGAAATTGAAACTGTGATTAAAAATCTTCCATCAAACAAAAGCCCAGGACCAGATGGCTTCACAGGCGAATTCTATCAAACATTTAGAGAAGAGCTAACACCCATCCTTCTCAAACTCTTCCAAACAATATCAGAGGAAGGAACACTCCCAAACTCATTCTACGAGGCCACCATCACCTTGATACCAAAACCAGGCAAGGATGTCACAAAGAAAGAAAACTACAGGCCAATATCACTGATGAACATAGATGCAAAAATCCTCAACAAAATACTAGCAAACAGAATCCAACAGCACATTAAAAGGATCATACACCATGATCAAGTGGGGTTTATTCCAGGAATGCAAGGATTCTTCAATATACGCAAATCAATCAACGTGATACACCATATTAACAAGTTGAAGGAGAAAAACCATATGATCATCTCAATAGATGCAGAGAAAGCTTTCGACAAAATTCAACACCCATTTATGATAAAAACCCTGCAGAAAGTAGGCATAGAGGGAACTTTCCTCAACATAATAAAGGCCATATGTGACAAACCCACAGCCAACATTGTCCTCAATGGTGAAAAACTGAAACCATTTCCACTAAGATCAGGAACAAGACAAGGCTGCCCACTCTCACCACTCTTATTCAACCTAGTTTTGGAAGTTTTAGCCACAGCAATCAGAGAAGAAAAGGAAATAAAAGGAATCCAAATTGGAAAAGAAGAAGTAAAGCTGTCACTGTTTGCAGATGACATGATACTATACATAGAGAATCCTAAAGATGCTACCGAAAAACTACTAGAGCTAATCAATGAATTTCGTAAAGTAGCAGGATACAAAATTAATGCACAGAAATCTCTGGCATTCCTGTACACTAATGATGAAAAATCTGAAAATGAAATCAAGAAAACACTCCCATTTACCATTGCAACAAAAAGAATAAAATATCTAGGAATAAACCTACCTAAGGAGACAAAAGACCTGTATGCAGAAAATTATAAGACACTGATGAAAGAAATTAAAGATGATTTAAATAGATGGAGAGATATACCATGCTCCTGGATTGGAAGAATCAATATTGTGAAAATGACTCTACTACCCAAAGCAATCTACAGATTCAATGCAATCCCTATCAAACTACCACTGGCATTTTTCACAGAAGTAGAACAAAAAATTTCAAAATTTGCTTGGAAAAACAAAAGACCCCGAATAGCCAAAGCAATCTTGAGAACGAAAAACGGAGCTGGAGGAATCAGGCTGCCTGACTTCAGACTATACTACAAAGCTACAGTAATTAAGACAGTGTGGTACTGGCATAAAAACAGAAAGATAGATCAGTGGATCAGGATAGAAAGCCCAGAGATAAACCCACGCACATATGGCCAACTTATCTTTGATAAAGGAGGCAGGAATGTACAGTGGAGAAAGGACAGCCTCTTCAATAAGTGGTGCTGGGAAAACTGGACAGGGACATGTAAAAGTATGAGATTAGATCATTCCCTAACACCATACACAAAAATAAGCTCAAAATGGATTAAAGACCTAAATATAAGGCCAGAAACTATCAAACTCTTAGAGGAAAACATAGGTAGAACACTCTATGACATAAATCACAGCAAGATCCTTTTGGACCCACCTCCTAGAGAAATGGAAATAAAAACAAAGATAAACAAATGGGACCTAATGAAACTTCAAAGCTTTTGCACAGCAAAGGAAACCATAAACAAGACCAAAAGACAACCCTCAGAATGGGAGAAAATCTTTGCAAATGAAGCAACTGACAAAGGATTAATCTCCAAAATTTATAAACAGCTCATGCAGCTCAATAGCAAAAAAACAAACAACCCAATCCAAAAATGGGCAGAAGACTTAAATAGGCATTTCTCCAAAGAAGATATACAGACTGCCAACAAACACATGAAAGAATGCTCAACATCATTAATCATTAGAGAAATGCAAATCAAAACTACAATGAGATATCATCTCACACCAGTCAGAATGGCCATCATCAAGAAATCTAGAAACAATAAATGCTGGAGAGGGTGTGGAGAAAAGGGAACACTCTTGCACTGCTGGTGGGAATGTGAATTGGTACAGCCACTATGGAGAACAGTATGGAGGTTCCTTAAAAAACTAAAAATAGAACTACCATATGACCCAGCAATCCCACTACTAGGCATATACCCTGAGAAAACCATAATTCAAAAAGAGACATGTACCAAAATGTTCATTGCAGCTCTATTCACAATAGCCCGGAGCTGGAAACAACCTAAGTGTCCATCATCGGATGAATGGATAAAGTAGATGTGGCACATATATACAATGGAATATTACTCAGCCATAAAAAGAAACGAAACTGAGCTATTTGTAATGAGGTGGATAGACCTAGAGTCTGTCATACAGAGTGAAGTAAGTCAGAAAGAGAAAGACAAATACCGTATGCTAACACATATATATGGAATTAAAAAAAAAAATGTCATGAAGAACCTAGGGGTAAAACGGGAATAAAGACACAGACCTACTTGAGAATGGACTTGAGGATATGGGGAAGGGGAAGGGGAAGCTGTGACAAAGGGAAAGAGAGGCATGGACATATATACACTACCAAACGTAAGGTAGATAGATAGTGGGAAGCAGCCGCAGAGCACAGGGAGATCAGCTCGGTGCTTTGTGACCGCCTGGAGGGGTGGGATGGGGAGGGTGGGAGGGAGGGAGATGCATGAGGGAGGGGATGTGGGAACAGATGTATATGTATGACTGATTCACTTTGTTATAAAGCAGAAACTAATAAAAAAAAATAAAAAAAAAAGACCATATGGTACTGGAACATAGATCAATGAAACAGGATAGAAAGTCCAGAGATAAACCCATACACCTATGGTCAACTAATCTAAGACAAAGGAGGCAAGGGTATACAATGGAGAAAAGACTGTCTCTTCAATAAGTAGTGCTGGGAAACCTGGACAGCTACATGTAAAAGAATGAAATTAGAACACTCCCTAACACCATACATAAAAATAAACTCAAAATGGATTAGAGAGACAAATTTAAGACTGGACATCATAAAACTCCTAGAGGAAAACATAGGAAGAACACTCTTTGACATAAATCACAGCAAGATCTTTTTTGATCCACCTCCTAGAGTAATGGAAATAAAAACAAAAATAAACAAATGGGACCTAATGAAACTTAAAAGCTTTTGCAAAGCAATGGAAACTACAAACAGGATGAAAAGACAACCCTCAGAATGGGAAAAAAATATTTTCAAATGAATCTATGGACAAAGGATTAATCTCCAAAATATATAAACAACTCATGCAGCTCAATATTATAAAAGCAAACAACCCAATCCAAAAATGGGCAGAAGACCTAAATAGACATTTCTCCAAAGAAGACATACAGATGGCCAAGAAGCACATGAAAAGCTGGTCAACCTCACTAATTATTAGAGAAATGCAAATCAAAACTACAAAGAGGTATCACCTCACACCAATTAGAATGGGCATCATCAGAAAATCTAAAAACAACAAATGCTGGAGAGGGTGTGGAGAAAAGGGAACACTCTTGCACTGTGGGTAAGAATGTAAATTAATACAGGCACTATGGAGAACAGTATGGAGGTTCCTTAAAAACCTAAAAATAGAATTACCATATGATCCAGCAATCCCACTACTGGGTATATACACAGAGAAAACCAGAATTCAAAAAAGCACATGCACCCAAATGTTCATTGCAGCACTATTTACAATAGCCATGTCATGGAAGCAACCTAAATGCCCATCAACAGACGAATAGATAAAGAAGTTATGGTACATATATACAATGGAATATTACTCAGCCATAAAAAGGAACAAAATTGGGTCATTTGTAGAGACGTGGATGGATCTAGAGACTGTCATACGGAGTGAAGTAAGTCAGAAAGAGAAAAACAAATATCACATTTTAACACATATATGTGGAACCTAGAAAAATGGTACAGATGAACCAGTTTGCAGGGCAGAAATTGAGACACAGATGTAAAGAACAAACGTATGGACAGCAAGGGGGGAAAGCAGCAGGGTGTGGTGGTGGTGGTGTGATGAATTGGGAGATTGGCATTGACATGTATACACTGATGTGTATAAAATGGATGAGTAATAAGAACCTGCTGTATAAAAAAATAAATAAAAGAAAATTCAAAAAAGAAAAAGAAAAAGACAAATATTATATTTGTGACTTACATGAGGAATCTAAAAAAATCAAAAACAAAAAACAAATGAAGAAACATAACAAGACAACAGACTCAGAGAATGGACTGGTGGTTTTCAGGGGTGAGAGGGTTGTGTGGAGGGCCAAAATGGATAAAGGGTTAAAGGGGATTAAGACTAACAAACTACTAGGTTTTATAGAAAAATTAAAGGGATATAATATAAAACAAAGGCAATATAGCCAATATTTTATAATAAATTTATATGACGTATAATCTATAAAAATATCAAATTATTCAGGTGTACACCTGAATAATATAATATTTAAGTCAATTATACTTTAATAAAAAAAGAAAAAGCTATAATGTTTGACCAGCTATCTGAACTTCACATAACCCACTCAAGTTGACACATAAAACTAACCATCAAAACCCACCTCTTGTCACATTGACCCTATATGTATCACGTCCAAGTGTACTTAATCTTCAAATAATGAGGTCTTAATTGTGACTAACCTTGATTGAAGAATCCTGCATACCACCAAAAACACACTAACCTCTTTCCCAGAAGAGAATGTAAAATCCTTGAATGATGTTTATTAGTCTCATTGATACCTCATAAGAAATAGTATGATGAACAATTAACAATACTTAAATACCATGATATAAAGTCAGTATGTCTTACATTATATTATAAGGGAAAAAAGAGAGGATAAAAAACAGAGGTATTCAAATGTAAAATAGATAGCTAGTGAGAAGCAGCCGCATAGCACAGGGAGATCAACTCTGTGCTTTGTGACCACCTAGAGGGGTGGGATATGGAGGATGGGAGGGAGATGCAAGAGGGAGGGGATATACGTATACATATAGATGATTCACTTTGTTATACAGCAGCAACTAACACAACAATGTAAACAATTATTCTCCAATAAAGATGTTAAAAAATGTATTTGTTAATATATGTGTATATGCATTCAAATGTATTCAAAATAAGGAGGAAGCACTTACTCAATTCCAGCCCTCTTTTATAATGGGTTACATGGTATTAGGTGATATTTATAACTACATTCTGTTACTACCCTAAGGTATTATCTTTGCTTGAGCAAGCATCTCAGCATGTCTTCGTTCTTTACCTTGCAATGTAATGCCAAAATTCATTCCTGAAGAGTCTGCACCATTACTAGTGTTGCATGGATTGGTTTGTGTGATTTTCTGTTGACCTTAATCACAGGGATTAAAAACCCTAAGGGATATCCTGTAATTCAGATATACTCTTCCTTAGTTTTATTGTTGATTATTTGTGCAATTTCACTTTGGCAGTGACACAGATTCTTTGTTTCTCCAAACATTTATCAGGTTCCTGAACAGTCTCCAATGCCTATCTGTGCATTTCCTTGTAAAATCCTTAACAAGAACCATGATTAGTCAGTTTATCAATGGCTTCTCATCCTCCTCGTCTGATCACCCTTGATATCTAATTAGGTTTTTCACCCTCCACCTTTAACCAAGGGATGTCTGATCCACTGGTAACTCTGTCACGTCAGTTTAGCCAGAATCCCCCTCAGCTCTAATGTTTGTTTTAGTACCCCTCAAACTAGTGAGTACCATCAGGATCCTTGGGTATAAATTACCATATGCCCATGCTGTATTTGGATTTAAACCTGTTTCTATATTGAAATCTCTTTTCTGTCATTGCAATATTTGTGAAGCAAATCCATTTCCCCCCGCCTTTAAATTTTTGTTTTCTTTTTTATTTGACAATTATAATGCCACAAATGGGATAGATCAGATTCTTCTTTTAGCCTAAGTGTCCTCACTGTGAACTCAGAACTTCAAAGTGTGTACCTTTGAAGCTGTTGTTTTCACTCCTGATGGATCAGGAATCTTTTGATGTGTCCAACTCCTAATATTTTTCCAGTCAAATGGTCCCTGAAGCTGGTATGGTCAGATTTTAATTTATAAGATTTTTGAGTATACTCTAGAAGATAGGTTGGAGTCTCAGACAAGAAGAGACAGGTTGTAGTCCAGTGTTCCTCTCTAAGAAGCTGGATTACAGTCTTAGACAAGAATAAGATGTGTTAGAATTCCATGTTTCTCTGTTCACAAGTGTATAATACCACAAATTAAGAGCACAGAATCTGTTTTTTTTCCCAAGATGTCGGAGGAGTAGGAGGATGTGGAGTTCATTTCTCCCCACAAACACATCAAGAATACATCTACAAATGGAAAAATTCTCACAGATCACCTGCTGAACACTAGCAGAGGACCTTGGACACCTAAACGGGCAAGAAAGATCCCCACATAACTGGGTAGGATGAAAGAAAAAAAGGGGAAAGGAAGAGGAGAGGAAGTAGAATGGGACCTGCACCCCTGGTAGGGAGCTGAAGGTGAGGAGACGTTCCTACATCTGGGGAAGCCTCCTCACTGGTGGGGAAATCAGATGGGACAGAAGGGGAACCTCAGGGGCTTGGAGGAGAGCCCAGAAACTGATCTGTGGCAGGAAAGACAGAATGAGACATACACAGATGGTCTGTGCCACAGCCCCGTGTTCCCCAGCCTAAGACAGGTGTCCTCCGGTGTGGACTGGGGCTGAGTGCTCAAAAGAGGGGTTTTGAGAGCAGACCCAGGAAGGGGACTGTTACTGGCTGTGAGGAGACAGCTTGAGAGGATGGTAGTGAGGACCTCTGCAACTGGGAATGCCTGTGGAGGAAGCCCAGACCACTACAGAGGCGAAGTGCCATTGTTGAGTGATGCTCAAAGGGTGGGTCTGCCATTGCAGCCTCTCTCCTCATGCACTGGTCCCTGTCTCCATGGGCACTAGGTAAGTCTCCCACCAGAGTCAGATCACACACCCCTGCCAGCATCTCTTCCACACTCTCCCTTCCCCGCCTGGGCAACCTGCTCACCCCAATCCTCCAGTCACCACCTGACAGGCTCATGCATTCCAATTGTTACCACAGCACACTCCCAGCTGGGTGGTTGCTTGTCCTGCTCGCCAACCCGGCTCCTTCCTTCCTAATGGGTTCCTGTGTTCTGGCAAACTCTTGAGAAGATTCCAGTGGGAGCAACACATGCAGAGTTGTGGCTGAAACCACAGCTGAGCCCCAGGGGCCATGTGACTAAGGAAGAAGAGCTTAAGTCTCTCCCAGCGGCTGCACAAGATGCAGACTTACATCTCCATTGACAGCTTCCTAAATTCAGCAACTGCAAAACATCTGAAAGGACAATAAGTGCTCCTGCAACTTGGATGGGTCTGGCTTTAGCAGCTGTGGGCTGTGTGGGCTATACACATGGTGGTGGGGCCAGGCCAGAGTCTGAGCTGCCCCTATAGCTCCCACAGTGGGTCCAGGTGCACAACACTGCAGTGGGACCTGACCTCAGTGGATCTGCACTAGTGACCTAGTGAAGAAAACACCTGAGAACCACCAGGGCCAATTGCCAGCATACCTACAGTTAAGGTGGGACTGAGCAGTGCCAACAGCATTGTATTTTGTAAGCCCACACAACAGGCAAAAGAGGACAAAATGGAGCACATTCACAGGTGAACAGATCCAGAGGAGGAATAGTCAGTGGTTTCTTTCCCAGTGGGAGTGCTCCAATCCCACCTACCTCACACAGCAGGTCAGAAACACTGCTAAGAAACAGATATGGGCCAGTACCATACTGTCTTGATTACTGTAGCTTTGCAGTATAGTCTGAAGTCTGGGAGCCTGATTCCTCCAGCTCCGTTTTTCATTCTCAATATTGCTTTGGCTATTTGGGGTCAGGAATAAAGAGGCAGACCTACTAGAGAATGGGCTTAAGGACACGGGGAGGGGGAAGTGTAAGCTGGGAAAAAGTGAGAGAGTGGTAGTGTATATATGGACATATATACATTAGCAAATATAAAATAGATAGCTAGTGGGAAGCAGTTGCATAGCACAGGGAGATCAGCTTGGTGCTTTGTAAATAGCTAGAAGGCTGGGATAGGGAGGGTGGGGGGAGGGAGGGAGATGCAAGAAGGAAGAGATATGGAGATATATGTATATGTATAACTGATTCACTTTGTTATAAAGCAGAAACTAACACACTGTTTTAAAGCAATTATACTCCAATTAAAATGTTAAAAAAAAAGAAGAAACAGATCTGGGGACATCTACTCCAACAACTATGGAGCACATCATGCTCCTGATAGTGCAGTGAAAACCACAGAGCAAAGGGGCGGCCCAGCACAATATCCAGGGCAGGCTCTGGTTACTACAACACCAACTAAACCCCCAATCAGGGGGAAAATGGTACAAGCCTCTGGACCAACCTCAACTACCAGGGACCAGACACCAGAAGCAAGAGGAAATATGATCCTGCAGCCTGTGGAAAGGAGACCACAAGCACAGTACGTTTGACCAAATGAAAAGACAAAGAAATATCTTGCAGATGAAGAAGCAAAATAAAAGCTTACAAGAAAAACTAAATGAAGAGGAGATAAGCTGTCTACCTGAAAAAGAATTCAGAGTAATGATAGTAAAGATGATCCAAGATCTCGAAAAAGAATGGAGGGATGGATTGAGAGATACAAGAAAAGTTTAGCAAAGACATAGAAGAAAAAAACAAACAGAGATAAACAATACAACAACTGAAATAAAAAATATACTAGAAGGGATCAAAAGCAGAATACTGAGGCAGAAGAATAGATAAGTGACCTGGAGACAGAATGGTGGAAATCTCTGCCATGGAACAGAATAAATAAAAAAAGAATGAAAAGAAATGAGGACAGTCTCAGAGAACTCTGGGACAACATTAAATGCACCCAAATTCAAACTATAGGGGTCCCAGAAGAAGAAAAGAAATAGAAAGGGATTGAGAAAATATTTGAAGAGATTATAGCTGAAAACTTCCCTAACATGGGAAAAGAAATAGTCACCCGAGTCAAGGAAGTGCAAAGAGCCTCATACAGCATAAACCAAAGGAGGGACATGCCAAAACACATATTAATCAAACCAACAAAAATTAAGTACAAAGAAAAAATATTAAAAGCAACAAATAACAAGGGAAGCTCCATAAGGTTATCAGCTGATTTTTCAGCAGAAATGCTGCAGGCCAGAAGGGAGTGGAACTATATATCAAAAGGGATGAAAGGGGAAAACCTACAACCAAGAATACTCTACCCAGCAAGGCTCTCATTCAGATTTGATGGAGGAATTAAAAGCCTAACAGATAAGCAAAAGCTAAAGAATTCAGCACCACCAAACCAGCCTTACAGCAAATGCTAAAGGAACTTCCCTAGGCAGGAAACACAACAGAAGAAAACAAATGAGGAAGGGAAGAAAAAATATCTACAAAACAAAAACAAAACAATTAAGAAAATGTCAATAGGAATATACATATTGATAATTACCTTAAATGTAAATGAATTAACTGCTCCAACCAAAAGACATAGATGGGCTGAATGGATACAAAACAAGTCCAATGTATACACTGTCTACAAGAGACCCAGACCTAGGAACACATACAGACAGAAAGTGAGGCGATGGAAAAAGATACTCCATGCAAATGGAAATCAAAGTAAAGCTGGAGTAGCAATTCTGATATCAGACAAAATAGAAGTCAAAATAAAGACAGGTACAAGAGACAAGGAAGGACACTACATAATAATCAAGGGATCATTCCAAGAAGAAGATATAAATTTGTAAATATATATGCATCCAATATAGGATCACCTCAATATATAAGGTAAATTAAAAGGGAAATCAACAGTAACACAATAATAGTGGGGGACTTTAACACTCCACTTACACCAATGGACAGGTCATCCAGACAGAAAATTTATAAAGAAACACAAGCATTAAATGACACATTAGACCAGATGCACTTAATTGATATTAATAGGATAATCCATAAGAAAGCAGAAAAATATAATTTCTTTTCAAGTGCAAACAGAACATTCTCCAGGATAGATCACATCTTATGTCACAAATCAACCCTCAGTAAAGTTAAGAAAAGTGAAATTGTACCAAGCATCTTTTTTGACTACAACACTATGAGATTAAAAATCAATTACAGGAGAGAAAAACTGTAAAAACCCAAACACATGGAGGATAAACAATATACTACTAAGTAACCAGAGGTCACTGAAGAACTCAAAGAGGAAATTAAAAAATACCTAGAGAGAAATAACAATGAAAACACGATAATCCAAACCCTATGGAATGCAACAAAAATAGTTCTAAGAGGTAAGTTTATAGCAATACAGTCCTGCCTCAAGAAACAAGAAAAGTCTCAAATAAACAAGCTAGCCTTACACCTAAAGCTACTAGAGAAAGAAGAACAAAAAACCCAAAGTTAGTAGAGGAAAGAAATCATAAAGATCAGGGGAGAAATAAATGAAATAGAGACAAAGAAAACAAGAGCAAAGCTCAATGAAACTAAACGCTGGTTCTTTGGGAAGATAAACAAAACTGATAAACCTTTAGCCAGACTCATTAAGAAAAAAAGGGAGAGGACTAATATCAATAAAATTAGAATGAAAAAGGAGAAGTTACAATGGGCACCACAAAATACAAAGGATCATAAGAGACTACTACAAGCAACTATACATCAATAAAATGGAAAACCTAGAAGAAATGAACAAATTTTAGAAAGGTACAGCCTTCCAAGAGTGAACTAAGAAGATATAGAAACTATTAACAGACCAATCACAAGTACTGAAATTGAAACTGTGATTAAAAATCTTCCAACAAAACAAAGTCTAGGACCAGATGGCTTTGCAGGTGAATTCTCTCAAAAAATTTAAGAAGAGTTTACACCTACCCCTCTTAAATTCTTCTAAAAAAATTGAAGAGGAAGGAACAATCCCAAGGTCATTCTACAAGGCCACCATCACCCTGATAACAAAACCAGACAACCAGACAAAGATATTACAACAAAGAAAATTACAGGCCAATATCACTGTTGTACATAGACACAAACATCCTCAACAAAATACTTGCAATCCAAATCCAACAACACATTAAAAGGAACATACACCGTGATCAAGTGGGATTTATCCAAGGGATGCAAGGATTTTTCAAAATACGTAAATCAATGTGATACACCACATCAACAAACTGAAGAATGAAAACCATATGATCATGTCAATAGTTGAAGAAAAATAATTTGACAAAATTCAACACCGATTTATGATAAAACTCTCCAGAAAGTAGTCATAGAGGAAACCTATCTCAACATAATAAAATGCCAAACCCAGAGCAAACATCATTCTCAATGGTGAAAAACTGAAAGCATTTCCTCTAAGATCAGGAAGAAGACAAGGATGTCCACTTTCACCACTATTATTCAACATAGTTTTGGAAGCTCTAGCCATGGCCATCAGAGGAGAAAAAAAAAAAAGAAATCCAAATTGGAAAAGAAGCAGTAAAACTGTCACTGTTTGTAGACAACATGACACTATCCATAGAAAATCCTAAACATGCCACCAGAAAACTACTGGAGCTCATTCATGAATTTGGTATTGCTGCAGGATACAAGATCAATACACAGAAATCTCTTCCCTTCCTGTACATTAGCAACGAAAGATCAGAAAGAGAAATCAAGGAAACAATTCCATTTACCATCTCATCAAAAATAGTAAAATACCTAGGAAGAAACCTACATAAGGAGGCAAAAGGCCTGTACTCAGAAAACTACAAGATACTGATGAAAGAAATAAAAGATGACACAAACAGATTGGGAGCTATATCATGTTTTGGGATTGGAAGAATCAATATAATGAAAATGCCTATATTACCCAAAACAATCGATGGATTCAATGCAATCCCTATCAAATTACCAATGGTATTTTTCACAGAATTAGAACAAAAAATTTTACAGTTTGTATAGAAACAAAAAAAATGCAAATAGCGAAAGAAATCTTGAGAAAGAAAAACGGAGCTGCAGGCATCTGGCTTCCTGACTATGGACTACACTACAAAGCTAGAGTAATCAGAATAGTATGGTACTGGCACAGAAACAGAAATATAGATCAATAGAATATGATTCAAAGTCCAGAGATAAACCCATGCACATATGGTCACCTAATCTATGACAAAGGAGACAAGAATACACAATGGAGGAAAGACAATCTCTTCAATAAGTGGTGCTGGGAAATCTGGAGAGCTATATGAATGAAATTAGAATATTCTCTAACACCATACACAAAAATAAACTCAAAATGGTTTAAAGACCTAAATGTAAGACCGGTTTCCATCAAACTCTTAAAGGACAGCATAGGCAGAACACTCCTTGACATAAATAAATTGCAGCAAGATCTTTTTTGATCCACCTCCCTGAGTAAGGAAAAATAAATAAACAAATGGGGACTCATTAAACTTAAAAGCTTTTGCACAACAAAGGAAACCATAAACAGAACAAAAAGACAACCCTCAGAATAGGAGAAAATATTTGCAAATGAAGCAACTGACAAGGGGTTAATCTCCAAAATATACAAAGAGCTCATTCAGCTCTATATCAAAAAAACAAACAACCCAATCAAAAAAAATGGGCAGAAGATCTAAATAGACATTTCTCCAAAGAAGACATACAGATGGTTAAAAAGCACATAGAAAGATGCTCTATTAGAGAAAAGCAAATCAAAACTACAATAAGGTATCACCTCACTCTGGTCAGAATGGCCATTATCAAAGAAATCTATAAACAATAAATGCTAAAGAAGGTGTGGAGAAAAGGGAATCCTCCTACACTGTTGGTGAGAATGTAAACTGGTACAGCCACTTGGAGAGCAGTATGGAGGTTCCTTGAAAAAACTGAAAAGAGAGTTACCATATGATCTAGCAATCCCACTCCTGTACATATATACAGAGAAAATTATAATTTGGAAAGATACATGCACCCCAATGTTCCTTGCAACATTATTTACAGTAGCTAAGATGTGGAAGCAACCTGAAATGTCCATCTATGGATGAATGGATAAGAAGATGTGGTATATGCATACAATGGAGTATTACTTAGCCATAAAAAATAATGTAATAATGCCATTTGCAGCAATATGGATGGACCTAGAGACTGTCATAGTGAGTGACGTAAGTCAGAGAGAGAAAATCAAATATAATATGATATCACTTATATCTGGAATCCTAAAAAAGGTTACAAAGGAACTTAGCTACAAAACAGAAATAGAGTTACAGAAGTAGTAAACAAACATGGTTACCAGGGTCTAAGTGGGGGAAATATAAATTGGAAGATTGGGATTGATATATACACACTACTATATAAAATAGATAACTAATAAGGATCTACTATATAGCAAGGGAACTCTACTCAATACTCCGTAATGGCCTATCTGGGGAAAGAATCTAAAAAATAGTGGATTTATGTATATATACAACTGATTCATTTTGCTGCACACCTGAGACTAAGACAACACTGTAAATCAACTATACTCCAATAAAACTTAAAGAAAAAAATCCTTCAGAATTCAAAAAAAAGAGAGAGAGAGAGAGAGAGAATTTAGGAGCTTATCAGTGGACTTAAAACACTTTTCTTGAACCCTTGCTGACTCTATGCTCTATAAACTCTGTGTGCTATTTTTCATATTGGCATGATTTTTTAAAAGACAATTTAGAACATCAATGGTCTCTTTGGAAAACATGACATTCCCAAATTTATTACTATAATTTTTTTCTTATCACAATTGTTCTTCTCTTTCCTCTTTTTACTGCTTTGGATCCTCCCTCCAGTTTCCATGAATCATTTTACATGACTCCCTTCAGACCCCTACCCCCTCCATTCCTCTGTCCACCCTGCCACACATTTCCCATCTCATTTCAGCCCCTCAGCTCTCTATGTCACTAAAATTTTAGGCTCCATACTTTCCATTGAGGTCTCTCAAGGGACAAATGTACCCCTAAAATTAACCACCTCAGTCTGACAATAGAAAAGGTGCTAGTTGGAAACAAAACTGGAATATTTTCAACTCACATGAGTTTAGAGACATCTAAACAGCTGCTAGATATCTCCTAAATCACTGACCTATTATTTAGTCCACAGCATTAATCAGATTACATAAAAAAGCAAAAGAAATCTTAACTGTCTCTTCCACAAATATTTGTACTTAGGTAAACTTAACTTGTTCTGTTTGCCAGGATCATAATTCAAATACACACTACTATGTATAAAATAGATAACTAATAAGAACCTGCCATATATCACAGGGAACTCTACTCAATACTCTGTAATGGTCTATAAGGGAAAAGAATCTAAAAAAAATAAAAGAGTGGTTATATGTACAACTGATTCACTTTGTTATACACCTGAAACTAACACAACATTGTAAATCAACTATACGCTAATAAAAACTTTAAAAATATGTATATAAACTGATGATAAACAAGTGAGTTTGCACTCCTACTTCTTATTGAGTCAGTGCTAACATTTTAGAATGAAAGCTATAAGACTCTGCATCTATCTGTAAGTTTATGCATGTTTCTATATGTGTGCATGCATTTTATGTATATATGATATATTCTACTTCTGGATGATACTACTAAGTTAATTTATAAAACCACTTAAAGGAGTTCTATTCAAATTGGCTTAGACAAAATGATAATATCTGTAAACTATTTTTAAAACTCTCAGAAATATAGAAACAAATCAAATTTTTATGACATCACTTATATGTGGAATCTAAGATATAACACAAATGACCTTATCTATGAAACTGAAACAGACTCACAGATATAGAGAACAGACTTGTGGTTCCCAATGGGGAGAAGGGGTTAAGGGAAGGATGGATTGGGAATTTGGGATTATCAGATGCAAGCTGTGATATATAGGATGGATGAAAAACAATGTCCTACATTGTTATAGTTACAGTTATAGTTCCCTATATAGCACAGGGAACTATATTCAGTATCCTGTGATAAACCATAAAGGAAAAGAATATGAAAAATAATATGTATATATATATGTGTTTAACTGAGTCACTTTGCTGTACAGCAGAAATTAATCCAACGTTGTAAATCAACTATACTTCAATAAAAATTTTAAAAATGAAAAGAAATTACATTTACCTGGGATAATCATTGAAAAATAAAGCTGTTCCCTGCCTTACAAAGCATTAAGGAAGGTACTTTTTGGAAGGCCCATGAACCTCAGCGGGGGAAACTTGGGTAGAGAGCTTTTTACAAAAATCTATAGGTATTGCAGGCAAAATCTGGTGACAAGATCTTGGTTTAGATTTCTAGCCTCAAGAGAAGATGTTGATATTGAGAAGTCCAATATGAAATTCCTGAAAAGTTCCAGCAAACCAAACTCAAGATACCTAGTGGTCTATCAATAAACTTGCTGCACTTACGTAAGTAAACTGACCAAATTTCATGAGACTGCTTATTTTGCAAACAAATTAGTCTGACATTGATTCTCTCTCATAGAAAAGGTGATGACAATAGAAAGAAAAAGTATTATCTTTCAATGGAAAACTACAAGGTACCCTTGTGACATCAGTCATGTACATTGTAAGTCTGGAAAAAATACTGAATTCTTCTAGTTTCCTGCAGTATCTGGCTACACCTCTCCAAATTAATGTTTCCAATATTTTTCCCCTCTGACTTGGAACCTTTGAGAACTTAACTGTCCTTTTCCTGAATTCCTGCAAGCTGAAGCTAGACAACATGATATAACTTTAAGGAAATCACCACAGCAGATCATGTATGGGTAAACTTTATGGCTGCTCTTGTGTGGGCCACTCAGAAAGTTCACTGGAACACCTGATGCCATCTCACACTCATTCAAACTGCAAACCAGTAATACCATGTATTGCCACTGCTGTCCTAACTCTATCATCTAATAATGCTTTGAGCCCAACATGAAGAAATCTTTTGGACTGGCTGCTCTTTGGAATCATAAACTGTTTTGTACTGTTTTTTGGGGGGCTTTTTTTAGAGCGAAGGAGAGATGCAGATGGGAAGGCAGAGAGAGAAGGCAAAGACTAAGTGAGAAATGAGACTCCAAGAGAAGGAGATTGAGAGACAACAAAAAATATGTCATCAGAGACAGAGAGTACGAAAAAAAAAGAGACAGACAGACAGACAGACAGAGACAAAGGAATACACCACTCTCATGCCCCTGCAACTCCAGTCCTATCTTTGAGGTCTTCACTTTGTTTCTGGGTATTGGATATCATTTCTTCTCTGAATTTATTTATTTTTTTAACACCTTTATTGGAGTATAATTGATTTACAATACCATGTTAGTTACTGCTTTGTAACAAAGTGAATCAGCTATACATATACATATATCCCCATATCTCCTCCTTCTTACATCTCCCTCCCACCCTCCCAAGCCCACCTGTCTAGGTGATCAGAAATCACGGAGCTGATCTCCCTGTGCTATGTGGCTGATTCCCACTAGCTATCCATTTCACATTGGGGAGTATATATAAGTCAATGCCACTCACACCACAACGCAGCCTACACTTCCCCGTCCCCACGTCCTAAAGTCCATTCTCTACGTCTGCATCTTTATTACTGTCCTTCCCCTAGGTTCTTCAGAAACTTTTCTTTTATTATTTTATTTCTTTTATTATTATTAGATTCCATATATATGTGTTAGCATATGGTATTTGTTTTTCTCTTTCTGATTTACTTCACTCTGAGTAATATTACATTGTATATATGTGCCACAACTTCATCTGTCAATGGACATTTAGGTTGTTTCCATGTCCTGGCTATTGGAAATAGTGCTACAATGAACGTTGTGGTACATGACTTTTTTTGAATTATAGTTTTCTCAGGGTATATGCCCAGTAGTGGGATTGCTGGGTCATATGGTAGTACTTTTCTTAGATTTTTAAAGGAATCTCCATACTGTTCTCCATACTGGCTGTATCAATTTACATTCCCACCAACAGTGCAAGAGTGTTCCCTTTTCTCCACACCCTCTCCAGCATTTATTGTTTGTAGATTTTTTGATTATGGCCATTCTGATAGGTGTGTGGTGATACCTCATTGTAGTTTTGATTTGCATTTCTCTAATGATTAGTGATGCTGAGAATTATTTCATGTGTTTGTTGGTAATCTGTATATCTTCTTTGGAGAAGTGTCTATTTAGGTCTTCTGCCCATTTTTGGATTGAGTGGTTTGGTTTTTCTGATACTGAGCTGCATGAGCTGTGTGTAAATTTTGGAGATTAATCCTTTATCAGTTGCTTCGTCTGCAAATATTTTCTCACATTCTGAGGGTTGTCTTTTCGTCTTGTTTATGTTTTCCTTTGCTGTGCAAAAGCTTTTCAGTATCATTAGGTCCCATTTATTTAGTTTTGTTTTTATTTCCACTTCTCGGGGGGGGGGGTCGAAAAGGATCTTGCTGTTATTTATGTCATAGTATGTTCTGCCTATGTTTTCCTCTAACAGTTTTATAGTGTCTGGCCTTACATTTAGGACTTTACTCCATTTTTTTTTATTTTTGTGTATGGTGTTAGGGAGTGTTCTAATTTCATTCTTTTACTTATAGCTGTCCAGTTTTCCCAGCACCACTTACTGAAGAGACTGTCTTCTCTCCATTGTATATTCGTGCCTCCTTTATCAAGAATAAGCTGACTGGGCTTCCGTGGTGGCGTAGTGGTTAAGAGTCCACCTGCCAATGCAGGGGAAATGGGTTTGAGCCCTGGTCCGGGAGGATCCCACATACCATGGAGCAACTAAACCCACGCACCACAACTATTGAGCCTGCACTCTAAAACCCACGAGCCACAACTACTGAGCTCCCATGCCACAACTACTGAAGCCTGTGTGCCTAGAGCCTGTGCTCCACAGCAAGAGAAGCCACTGCAATGAGAAGCCCATACACTGCAATGGAGAGTGGCCCCTGTTCACTGCAACTACAGAAAGTCCCCACGTGCAGCAACAAAGACCAAACGCAGCCAAAAATAAATAAATTTATATATATATATATATATATATATATATATATATATATATATATATATATATATATATATAAAGAATAAGCTGACCATATGTGTGTGAGTTTATCTCTGGCCTTTCTATCCTGTTCCATTGATCTATATTTCTGGTTTTTGTGTCAGTACCATACCATCTCGATTACTGTAGCTTTTTAGTATAGTCTGAAGTCAAGGAATCTGATTCCTCCAGCTCCATCTTTCATTCTCATGATTGATTTGGCTATTCGGAGTCTTTTGTGTTTCTATACAAATTGTGAAATTTTTTGTTCTAGTTCTGTGAAAAATATCATTGGTAGTTTGATAGGGATTGCATTGAATCTGTAGATTGCTTTGTGTAGTATACTCATCTTAACAATGTTGATTCTTCTAATCCAGGAACATGGTATATCTCTCCATCAGTTGGTATCAACTTTAATTTCTTTCATCAGTGTCTTATAGTTTTCTGCATACAGGTCTTTTGTCTCCATAGGTAGGTTTATTTCTAGGTATGTTATTCTTTTTTTTGCAATGGTAAATGGGAGTGTTTCCTTAATTTCTCTTTCATATTTTTCATCATTAGTGTATAGGAATTAAAGAGATTTCTGAGCATTACTTTTGTATCCTGCAATTTACCAAAATTACTGATTAGCTGTGAGAGTCTTCTGGTACCCTCTTTAGGATTCTCTATCTATAGTATCCTGCCATCTGCAAACGTTGATGGCTTTACTTCCTTTCTGATTTGGAATCCCTTTATTTCTTTTTCGTCCTGATTTCTGTGGCTAAAACCTCCAAAACTATGTTGAATAATAGTGGTGAGAGTGGGGAACCTTGGCTTGTTCCTGATCTCAGTGGAAATGGTTTCAGTTTTTCAGCATTGAGAACGATGTTGCCTGTGGGTTTGCCAGATATGGCCTTTATTATGTTGAGGTAAGTTCCCTGTATGCCTACTTTCTGTAGATTTTTTATCATAAGTGGGTGTTGAATTTTGTCAACAGCTTTTTCTGCATCTATTGAGATGATCATATGGTTTTTCTCCTTCAATTTGTTAATATGGTTTATCACATTAATTGATTTCTGTATATTGAAGAATCCTTGCATTCCTGGGTTAAACTCCTCTTGATCACGATGTATGATCCTTTTAATGTGTTGTTGGATCCTGTTTGCTAGTATTGTATTGATGATTTTTGCCTCTGTGTTCATCAGTGATATTGGCCTGTAGTTTTGTTTCCGTGTGACATCTTTGTCTTGTTTTGGTATCAGGCTGATGGTGGCCTCCTAGAATATGTGTGGGATTGTTCCTCCTTCTGCTATATATTGGAAGCTTTTGGGAAGAATAGGTGTTAGCTCTTCCCTAAATGTTTGATAGAATTCACTTGTGAAGCCATCTGGTCCTGGGCTTCTGTTTGTTGAAAGATTTTCCATCACAGTCTCACTTTCAGTGCTTGTGATTGGTCTGTTTCAATTTTCTATTTCTTCCTGGCTCAGCCTCAGAAGTTTGTGCTTTTCTAAGAACTTGTCCATTTCTTTGTGGTTGTCCATTTTATTGGCATATAGTTGCTGGAGTAATCTCTTATTGTCCTTTTTATTTCTGCAGTGTAAGTTGTTACTTCTTTTTCATTTCTAATTCTGTTGATTTGAGACTTCCCCCTTTTTTTCTTGATGAGTCTGGTTAATATTTTACTAATTGTGTTTATCTTCTCAAAGAAACAGGTTTAGTTTTATTGATCTTTGCTATTGTTTCTTTCACTTCTTTTTCATTTATTTCTGATCTGACATTTATGATTTCTTTCCTTATGCTAACTTTGGGGGTTTTTTGTTCTTTTTTCTCTAATTGTTTTAGCAGGAAGTTTAAGTTGTTTATTTGATATGTTTCCTGTTTCTTGAGGTAGGATTGTATTGCTATAAACTTCCCTCTAACAACTGCTTTTGCTGCATCCCAAAGGTTTTGGGTCATCATGTTTTCATTGTCATTTGTTTCTAGGTATTTTTTGACTTCCTCTTTGATTTCTTCAGTGATTGCTTGGTTTTTAAGTAGTGTATTGTTTAGACTCCATGTGTTTGTAGTTTTTACAGTTTTTTCCCTGTAATTGATATCTAGTCTCATAGCATTGTGCTCCAAAAAGATCCTTGATATGGTTTCAAAATTCTTAACTATACCAAGTCTTGATTTGTCACCCAAGATATGAGCTATCCTGGAGAATGTTCCATGAGCACATGTGAAGAAAGTGTATTCTGTTGTTTTTGGATGGAATGTTCAATAAATAACAATTAAGTCAATCAGGTTTAATGTATCATTTAAAGCTTGTGTTTCCTTATTAATTTTCATTTTGGTTGATCTGTCCATTAGTGAAAGTGGGGTGTTAAATTCCCCTCCTATGATTGTGTTACTGTTGATTTCCCCTTTTATGGCTGTTAGCATTTGCCTTATTTATTGAGATGCTCCTTTGTTGGGTGCATAAATATTTACAATTTTTATATCTTCTTGATTGATCATTTGATCCTTATGTAGTGTCCTTATTTGTCTCTTGGAATATTCTATATTTTAAAGTCTATATTATCTAATATGGCAATTGTTACTCAAGCTTTCTTTTCATTTCCATTTGCATGGAATATCTTTTTCCATCCCCTCACTCTCAGTCTGCATGTGTTTCTAGGTCTGAAGTGGGTGTCTTGTAGACAGCATATATATGGGTCTTGTTTTTGTGTCCATTCATTCACTTTATGTCTTTTGGTTGGAGCATTTCATCCATTTACATTTAAGGTAATTATCAATATGTATGTTCCTATTACCATTTTCTTAACTGTTTTGGATTTGTTATTGTAGGTCTTTTCCTTCTCTTGTGTTTCCTGCCTGGAGAAGTTCCTTTAGCATCTGTTGTAAGGATGGTTTGGTTGTACTAAATTCTCTTACCTTTTGCTTGTCTGTAAAGGTTTTAATTTCTCCATCGAATCTGAATGAGATCCTTGCTACATAGAGTAATCTTGGTTGTAGGTTTTTCCATTTCATCACTCTGCATATGCTGTGCCAATACCTTCTGGTTTGCAGAGTTTCTGCTGAAAGATCAGATGTTAACTTTATGGGGATTCTCTTGTAGTTTATTTGTGGTTTTTCCCTTGCTGCTTTTAATATTTTTTCTTTCTATTTAATTTTTGATAGTTTGATTAATACGTGTCTTTGCGTGCTCTTCTTGAATTTTTCCTGTATGGGACTCCCTGTGCTTCCTGGTCTTGATTAACTATTTCCTTTCCTATATTAGGGAAGTTTTCAACTATAATCTCTTCAGATATTTTCTGAGTCCCTCTTTTTTTCTCTTCTTCTTCTGCGATGCCTATAATTTGAATGTTGGTGCTTTTAATGTTGTCCCAGAGGTCTCTAAGTCTATCTTCAATTCTTTTCATACTTTTTTCTTTATTCTGCTCTGTGGTAGTTATTTCCACTATTTTATACCCAGATCACTTATCTGTTCTTCTGCCTCAGTTATTCCGTTATTGATTCCTTCTAGAGAATTTTTAATTTCATTTATTGTGTTGTTCATCACTGTTTATTTGCTCTATATTTCTTCTAGCTCCTTGTTAAACATTTCTTGTATTTTATCCATTCTATTTCCAAGATTTTGGATCACCTTTACTATCATTACTCTGAATTCATTTTCAGGTAGACTGCCTATTTCCTCTTCATTTGTTTGGTCTTGTGCATTTTTACCTTGCTCCTTCCTCTGTTATGTGTTTCTCTGTATTCTTATTTTGCTTAATTTACTGTGTTTGTGGTCTCCCTTTCAAAGACTGCAAGTTCGTATTTCCCCTTGTTTTTGGTGTCTGCCCCCTTTTGCTAAGGTTGGTGCAGTGGGTTGTGTAGGCTTCCTGGTGGAAAGGACTCATTACTGTGTCTAGTGGATGAGGCTGGATCTTGTCTTTCTGGTGGGCAGGACCACGTCTGATGGTGTGTTTTGTTGTGTCTGTGACCTTATTATGATTTTAGGCAGCATCTCTGCTAAGGGTTGAGGTTGTGTTACTGTCTTCCTAGTTGTTTGGCATAGGGTGTCCAGCACTGTAGCTTGCTGGTCATTGAGTGGAGCTGGGTCGTAGCATTGAGATGGAGATCTTTCACTGTTTGATATTACATGGAGCCAGCTGGTCTCTTGTGGACCAATGTCCTGAACTCAGCTCTCCCACCTCAGACGCACAGGCCTGACACCCAGCCAGAGCACAAAGATTTTGTCAGCCACACAGCTGAGAAGAAAAGAGAGATAGAAAGAAATAAATAAAGAAAAAAGAAAATAAAGTTTTTAAAATAAAAAATAATTATTAAAATTTAATTTTTTAATTAATTAAAAAAGAAAGAAAGAAGAGATTAACCAAACCAAATAACAAATCCAACAATGATAAGAAGCACTAAGAATTATACTAAAAAAAAAAAAAAAAAAAACCCAGGCCAGAGGGGAAGATGGAGGAAGAGTAAGGCGCAGAGATTCCTCCCCTAAGATACACCAGAAATACATCTACACATGGAACAACTCCTACAGAACACCTATTGAACGCTGGCAGAAGACCTCAGACCTCCCAAAATGCAAGAAAGTCTCACGTAGCTGGGTAGGGCAAAAGAAAAAAAGAAAAAACAGAGACAAAGAATAGGGATGGGACCTGCACCAGTGGGAGTGAGCTGTGAAGGAGGAAAGGTTTCCACAAACTAAGAGGCCTCTTTGTGGGCAGAGACTCCGGGTGGCCGAGGGGGAAAGCTCTGGAGCCACGGAGGAGAGTGCAGCAACAGGGCTGTGGAGGGCAAAGCAGAGAGTTTCCCGCACAGATGATCAGTGCAGACCAGCACTCACCAGTTTGAGAAGCTTGTCTGCTCACACGCCGGGGCAGGTGCAGGTGGGGCTGGGAACTGAGGATCTGGCTTCGGTCATAGTGCAGGGAGAGGACAGGGGTTGGCGGTGTGAACACAGCCTGCAGGG
Source organism: Hyperoodon ampullatus (assembly GCF_949752795.1). Taxonomy (NCBI): domain Eukaryota; kingdom Metazoa; phylum Chordata; class Mammalia; order Artiodactyla; family Ziphiidae; genus Hyperoodon; species Hyperoodon ampullatus. The sequence continues at coordinate 69,268,300 of NC_136916.1, forward strand.
GTTTAGTGCATCACAGCTAGCCGGGAGGGAGCCCAGGGAAAAGCCTTGACCTGCCGAAGAGGCAAGAGACTATTTCTTCCCTCTTTGTTTCCTGGTGCACAAGGAGAGGGGACTAAGAGAGCTGCTTAAAGGAGCTCCAGAGATGGACGTGAGCTGCGGTTAAAATCATGGACCCCAGCGAAGGGCATGAGACGTTAAGGCTGTTGCTGCCACCACCAAGAAGCCTGTGTGCGAGCACGGGTCACTATCCACACCTCCCTTCTGGGGAGACTGTGCAGCCCGCCACTGCCAGGGACAACTTCCCTGGGAGAATGCACGGCGCACCTCAGGCTGGTGTGACATCATGCCAGCCTCTGCCGCCACAGGCTCCACCCTCACTCCGTACCCCTCCCTCCCCCCGGCCTGAGTGAGTCAGAGTCCCCAAAGCAGCTGCTCCTTTAACCCCGTCCTCTCTGAAGGAAGAACGGACGCCCTCCAGCGACGTACACACAGAGGCGGGGCCAAATCCAAAGCTGAGCCCCGGGAGCTGTGAGAACAAAGAAGAGGAAGGGAAATCTCTCCCAGCAGCCTCAGAAGCAGCAGATTACAGCTCCACAATCAACTTGATGTACCCTGCATCTGTGGAATACATGAATAGACAACAAATCATCTCAAATTGAGGAGGTGGACTTAGAGAGCAAGATTTATTATTATTTTGCCTATTCCTTTTTATGAGTGTCTATGTGTATGCTCCTGTGTGAGATTTTGTCTGTATAGCTTTGCTGTCACCATTTGTACTAGGGTTCTATCCGTCCATTTTATTGTTTTGTTTTTCTTTAAAAAAATTTTTTTCCTTAATAATTATTTTTTATTATAATAACTTTATTTTATTTTATCTTACATTATTTTATTTTATCTTTTTTTCTTTTCTTTCTTTCCTTCCTTCCCTCCTTCCTTCCTTCCTTCCCTCTTCCTTCCTCCCTCCCTCCCTCCTTTCTTTCTTTCTTTCATTCCTTCTTTCCACATTTTCTCCCTTTTATTCTGAGCCATGTGGAAGAAAGGCCCTTGGTGCTGCAGCCAGGAGTCAGTGCTGTGCATCTGAGGTGGGAGAGCCAACTTCAGTACACTGGTCCACAAGAGACCTCCCAGCTCCACATAATATCAAATGGCGAAAATCTCCCAGAGATGTTCATCTCAACACAAACACCCAGTTTCACTCAACGACCAGCAAGCTATAGTTTTGGACACACCATGCCAAACAACTTGCAAGACAGGAACACAAACCCACCCATTAGCAGAGAGGCTACCTAAAATCATAATAAGGCCACAGACACACCAAAACACACCACAAGACGTGGATCTGTCCAGCAGAAAGACAAGATCCAGCCTCATCCACCAGAACACAGGCACCAATCCCCTCCACCAGGAAGCCTACACAACCCACTGAACCAAATTTAGCCACCGGGGACAGACACCAAAAACAATGGGAACTACAAACCTGCAGCCTGCAAAGAGGAGACCCCAAACACAGTAAGATAAGCAAAATGAGAAGACAGAAAAATATACAGCAGATGAAGGAGCAAGAAAAAACCCACCAGACCTAACAAATGAAGAGAAACTGGGCAGTTTATTCTGAAAAAGAATTCAGAATAATGAAAGTAAAGTTGATACAAAATTTTGGAAATAGAATAGACAAAATGCAAGAAACATTTAACAAGGACATAGAAAAACTAAAGATGAAACAAGCAATGATGAACAGCACAATCAATGAAATTAAAAATACTCTAGAAGGGATCAATAGGAGAATAACTGAGGCAGAAGAATGGATAAGTGACCTGGAAGACAAAATACGGGTAATAACTGCTGCACAGCAGAATAACAAAAAAAGAATGAAAAGAAGAGAGGACAGTCTCAGGGACCTCTGGGAGAACATTAAATGCACCAACATTGGGATCATAAAGGTTCCAGAAGAAGAAGAGAAAAAGAAAGGGACTGAGAAAATATTTGAAGAGATTACAGTTGAAAACTTCCCTAATATGGGAAAGGAAATAGTTAATCAAGTCCAGGAAGCACAGAGAGTCCCATACAGGATAAATCCAAGGAGAAATATGCCAAGACACATATTAATCAAACTGTCAAAAATTAAATACAAAGAAATCATATTAAAAGCAGCAAGGCAAAAACAACAAATAACACACAAGGGAATCCCCAAAAGGCTAACAGCTGATCTTTCAGCAGAAACTCTGCAAGCAAGAAGGGAGTGGCAGGACATATTTAAAGTGATGAAGGAGAAAAACCTGCAACCAAGATTATTCTACATAGCAAGGAACTCATTCAGATTTGATGGAGAAATTAAGACGTTTACAGAAAGCAAAAGCTGAGAGAGTTCAGCAGCACCAAACCAGCTTTACAAAATTTGCTAAAGGAACTTCTCTAGGCAAGAATACAACAGAAGGAAAAGACATACAATAACAAACCCAAAACAGTTAAGAAAATGGGAATAGGAACATACATATCGATAATTATCTTAAATGTAAATGGACTAAATGCTGCCACCAAAAGACTCAGATTAGCTGAATGGATACAAAAACAAGACCCATATATACGCTGTCTACAAGACACCCACTTCAGACCTAGAGACACATACAGACTGAAAGTAAGGGGGTGGATAAAGATATTCCATGCAAATGGAAACCAAAGAAAAGCTGAAGTAGCAATACTCATATCAGAAAAAACAGACTTTAAAAAAAGACTATTAGAACAGACAAAGAAGAACAGTACATAAGGATCAAGGGATCGATCCAAAAAGAAGATATAACAATTGTAAATATTTATGCACCCAAAATAGGAGCACCTCAATATATAATGCAACTACTAACAGCCATAAAAGGGGACATCAACAGTAACACATTCATAGTAGGGGACTTTAACACCCCACTTTCACGAATGGACAGATCATCCAAAATGAAAATAAATGAGGAAACACAAGCTTTAAATGATACATTAAACAAGATGGACTTACCTGAAATTTATAGGACATTCCATCCAAAAACAAAAGAATACACGTTTTTCTCAAGTGCTCATGGAACATTCTCCAGGATAGATCATATCTTGGGTCACAGATCAAGCCTTGGTAAATTTAAGAAATTTGAAATTGTATCAGGTATCTTTTCCGACCACAGTGCTATGAGACTAGATATCAATTACAGGAAAAGACTTGTAAAAAATGCAAACACATGGAAACTAAACAATACACTACTTAATAATGAAGTGATCACTGAAGAAATCAAGCAGGAAATGAAAATAAATACCTGGAAACAAATGACAATAGGGACACGATGACCCAAAACCTATGGGATGCAACAAACGCAGTTCTAAGAGGGAAGTTTATAGCAATACAATCCTACCTTAAGAAACAGGAAACATCTCGAATAAACAAGCTAACCTTGCACTGAAAGCAATTAGAGAAAGAAGAAAAAAAAACCACCAAAGTTAGCAGAAGGAAAGAAATCATAAAGATCAGATAAGAAACAAATGAAAAAGAAATGAAGGAAACGATAGCAAAGATCAATAAAACTAAAAGCTGTTTCTTTGAGAAAATAAACAAAATTGATAAACCATTAGCCAGACTCATCAAGAAAAAAAAGGAAGGAGACTCAAATCAATAGAATTAGAAATGTAAAAGGAGAAGTAAAAACTCACACTGCAGAAATACAAAAGATCATGAGAGATTACTACAAGCAACTCTATGCCGATAAAATGGACTACCTGGAAGAAATGGAGAAAATCGTAGAAATGCACAAACTGCCAAGACTCAATCAGGAAGAAATAGAAAATATGAATAGACCAATCACAAGCACTGAAATTGAAACTGTGATAAAAATCTTCCAACAAACAAAAGCCCAGGACCAGATGGCTTCACAAGCAAATTCTATCAAACATTTAGAGAAGAGCTAACACCTATCCTTCTCAAACTCTTCCAAAATATAGCAGAGGGAGGAACACTCCCAAGGTCATTCTACGAAGCCATCATCACCCTGATACCAAAACCAGACAAGGATGTCACAAAGAAAGAAAGATACAGGCAAATATCTCTGCTGAACATAGATGCAAAAATCCGCAACAAAATACTAGCAAACAGAATCCAACAGCACATTAAAAGGATCGTACCTCATGATCAAGTGGGGTTTATTCCAGGAATGCAAGGATTCTTCAATATACGCAAATCAATCAATGTGATACACCATATTAACAAATTGAAGGAGAAAAACCAAATGATCATCTCAATAGATGCAGGGAAAGCTTTCAACAAAATTCAACACCCATTTAAGATAAAAATCCTTCAGAAAGTAGGCATAGAGGGAACTTTCCTCACCATAATAAAGGCCATATATGACAAACACACAGCCAACATCATCCTCAATGGTGAAAAACTGAAAGCATTTCCACTAAGATCAGGAAGAAGACAAGGTTGCCCACTCTCACCACTCTTATTCAACATAGTTTTGGAAGTTTTAGCCACAGCAATCAGAGAAGAAAAGGAAATAAATGGAATCCAAATAGTAAAAGAAGAAGTAAAGCTGTTATTGTTTGCAGATGACATGATACTATACATAGAGAATCCTAAAGATGGTACCAGAAAACTACTAGAATTAATCAATGAATTGGGTAAAGTAGCAGGATACAAAATTAATGCACAGAAATCTGTGGCATTCTGATAACCTAATGATGAAAAATCTGAAAGTGAAATCCAGAAAACACCCCATTGACCATTGCAACAAAAAGAATAAAATATCTAGGAATAAACCTACCTAAGGAGACAAAAGACCTGTATGCAGAAAATTATAAGACACTGATGAAAGTAATTAAAGACTATACAAAGAGATGGAGAGATATACCATGTTCTTGGATTGGAAGAATCAACATTGTGAAAATGCTTCTACTACCCAAAGAAGTCTACAGATTCAATGCAATCCCTATCAAACTACCACCAGCATTTTTCACAGAACTAGAACAAAAAATTTCACAATTTTTATGGAAACACAAAAGACAACAAATAGCCAAAGCAATCTTGAGAACGAAAAATGGAGCTGGAGGAATCAGGCCCCCTGACTTCATACTATACTACAAAGCTACAGTAATCAAGACACTATGGTACTGGCACGGAAACAGATATATAGATCAATGGAACAGGATAGAAAGCCCAGAGATAAACCCACGGACATATGGTGACCTTATCTTTGATAAAGGGGGCGGCAATGTACAGTGGACAAAGGACAGCCTCTTCAATAAGTGGTGCTGGGAAAACTGGACACGTACATGTAAAAGTATGAGATTAGAACACTCCTTAACACTATACACAAAAATAAGCTCAAAATGGATTAAAGACCTAAATGTAAGGCCAGACACTATCAAACTCTTAGAGGAAAACTTACGCCGAACACTCTATGACATAAATCACAGCAAGATCCTTTTTCCCCCACCTCCTAGAGAAATGGAAATAAAAACAAAAATAAACAAATGGGACCTAATGAAACTGCAAAGCTTTTACACAGCAAAGGAAACCATAAATAAGACCAAAAGACAATCCTCAGAATTGGAGAAAGTATTTGCAAATGAAGCAACTGACAAAGGATTTATCTCCAAAATGTATAAGCAGCTCATGCAGCTCAATAACAAAAAAAACAAACAACCCAATCCAAAAATGGGCAGACGCCCTAAATTGACATTTCTCCAAAGAAGATATACAGACTGCCAACAAACACATGAAAGAATGCTCAACATCATTAATCATTAGAGAAATGCAAATCAAAACTACAATGAGATATCATCTCACACAGTCAGAATGGCCATCATCAAAAATTCTTGAAACAATAAATGCTGGAGAGGGTGTGGAGAAAAGGGAACACTCTTGCACTGCTGGTTGGAATGTAAATTGATACAGCCACTATGGAGAACAGTATGGAGGTTCCCTAAAAAACTACAAATAGAACTACCATATGACCCAGCAATCGCACTACTGGGCATATACCCTGAGAAAACCATAATTCAAAAATTGTCATGTACCAAAATGTTCATTGCATCTCTATTTACAATAGTCTGGAGATGGAAACAACCTAAGTGTCCATCATCGGATGAATTGATAAAGAACATGTGGCACATATATACAATGGAATATTACTCAGCCATAAAAAGAAATGAAATTGAGCTGTTTGTAATGAGGTGGATGGAGCTATAGTCTGTCATACAGAGTGAAGTAAGTCAGAAAGAGAAAGACAAATACCGTATGCTAACATATATATATATATATATATATATATATATATATATATATATATATATATATATATATATGGAATTTAAGGGGAAAAAATGTCATGAAGAACCTCGGCGTAAGACAGGAATAAAGACACAGACCTACTAGAGAATGGACTTGAGGATATGGGGAGGGGCAAGGGTAAACTGTGACAAAGCGAGAGAGTGGCATGGACATATATACACTACCAAACGTAAAATAGATAGCTAGTGGGAAGCAGCCACATAGCACAGGGAGATTAGCTCGGTGCTTTGTGACCACCTAGAGGGGTGGGATAGGGAGGGTGGGAGGGAGGGAGACGCAAGAGGGAAGAGATGTGGGAACATATGTATGTGTAACTGATTCACTTTGTTATAAAGCAGAAACTAACACACGATTGTAAAGACAGTATACTCCAGTAAAGATGTAAAATAAGTAAATAAATAAATAAACCCAAGTAAACCCCCCAAAACAAACAATAAATACGGACAGATAGAACCCTTGGACAAATGGTAAAAGCAAAGCTATACTTACAAAATCACACAATGAAGCATACACATACACACTCACAAAAAGAGAAAAAAGAAAAAAAATACATATATCTATATATTAAAAACAAAGGAAGAAGACAGCTACCAAATCAGTAAACAAATCTACCAATGATAATACACTTTAAATAATAAACTAAGATAAACATAAAACCAAAAACAAATTAGATTCAGAAAGCAAACCCCAAGCCTACAGTTGCTCTCAAAGTCCACCGCCTCAATTTTTTGGTGATTCATTGTCTTTTCAGGTATTCTACAGATGCAGGGTACATCAAGTGGATTGTGAAGATTTAATCCGCTGATTCTGAGGCTGCTGGGAATAATTTCCCTTTCTCTTCTTTGTTCGCACAGCTCCCGGGGGTTCAGCTTTGGATTTGGCCCCGCCTCTGCGTGTAGGTTGCCTGAGGGCGTCTGTTCTCCGCCCTGACAGGATGGAATTAAAGTAACCACTGATTAGGGAGCTCTGGCTCACTCAGGCCTGGGGTAGGGAGGGTTACGGAGTGTGGGGTGAGCCTACAGTCGCAGAGGCCAGCATGACGTTACAAGAGCCTGAGGCGTGCCGTGTGTGCCCCTAGGGAAGTTGTCCCTGGATCCTGGGAATCTGGCAGTGGTGGGCTGCACAGGCTCCCGGGACGGGAAGTGTGGATAGTGACATGTGCTTGCATACAGGTTTCTTGGTGACTGCAGCAGCAGCCTTAGCCTTTCATGCCCGGGTCTCGTGTCCTCGCTGATAGCCGCAGCTCACGCCCGTCTCTGAAACTCGTTTAAACAATGCTCTGAATCCCCTTCCCTTGTGCACCTCGAAACAACTGTCTCTTGCCTCTTAGGGAGGTCCAGACTGTTTCCTGGACTCCCTCCAGGCTAGCTGTGGTGCACAGACCTCCTTCAGGCTGTCTTCATGTAGCCAACCCCAGTTCTTTCCCTGAGATCTGACCTCCGAAGCCCGAACCTCAGCTCCCAGCCCCACCCAACCCTGGCGGGTGAGCAGAGAAACCTCTCAGGCTGGTGAGTGCTGGTTGGCACTGAAACTCTCTACAGCAATCTCTCTGCTTTGCCCTCCACACACCGGTTGCTGTGCTCTCCTCCTTGGCTCCGAAGCTTCCCCTCTCCGCCACCCGCAGTCTCCTCCCGCGAAGGGGCTTCCTAGTATGTGGAAACCTTTCCTCCTTCACAGCTCCCTCCCACTGGTGCAGGTCCCGTCCCTATTCTTTTTTTTTTTTTTTTTTTTTAATTTATTTATTTATTTATTTATTTATTTATTTATTTATTTTTTATTTTTTTATTTTTTTATTTTTATTTTTTGCTTTATCACAAATTTAATCAGTTATATGTATACATATGTTCCCATATCCCCTCCCTTTTGCGTCTCCCTCCCACCCTCCCTATCCCACCCCTCCAGGCGGTCACAAAGCACCGAGCTGATCTCCCTGTGCTATGCGGCTGCTTCCCACTAGCTATCTACCTTACGTTTGGTAGTGTATATATGTCCATGCCGCTCTTTCACTTTGTCACAGCTTACCCTTCCCCCTCCCCATATCCTCAAGTCCATTCTCTAGTAGGTCTGTGTCTTTATTCCTGTCTTACCCCTATGTTCTTCATGACCTTTTTTTTTTCTTAAATTCCATATATATGTGTCAGCATACAGTATTTGTCTTTCTCTTTCTGACTTACTTCACTCTGTATGACAGACTCTAGGTCCATCCACCTCATTACAAATAGTTCAATTTCATTTCTTTTTATGGCTGAGTAATATTCCATTGTATGTATGTGCCACATCTTCTTTACCCATTCATCCGATGATGGACACTTAGGTTGTTTCCATCTCCGGGCTATTGTAAATAGGGCTGCTATGAACATTTTGGTACATGTCTCTTTTTGAATTATGGTTTTCTCAGGGTATATGCCCAGTAGTGGGATTGCAGGGTCATATGGTAGTTCTATTTGTAGTTTTTTAAGGAACCTCCATACCGTTCTCCATAGTGGCTGTACCAATTCACATTCCCACCAGCAGTGCAAGAGTGTTCCCTTTTTTCCACACCCTCTCCAGCATTTATTGTTTCTAGATTTTTTGATGATGGCCATTCTGACTGGCGTGAGATGATATCTCATTGTAGTTTTGATTTGCATTTCTCTAATTAGTAGAGATGTTGAGCATCCTTTCATGTGTTTGTTGGCAGTCTGTATATCTTCTGTGGAGAAATGTCTATTTAGGTCTTCTGCCCATTTTTGGATTGGGTTGTTTGTTTTTTTGTTATTGAGCTGCATGAGCTGCTTATAAATTTTGGAGATTAATCCTTTGTCAGTTGCTTCATTTGCAAATATTTTCTCCCATTCTGAGGGTTGTCTTTTGGTCTTGTTTATGGTTTCCTTTGCTGTGCAAAAGCTTTTAAGTTTCATTAGGTCCCATGTGTTTATTTTTGTCTTTATTTCCATTTCTCTAGGAGGTGGGTCAAAAAGGATCTTGCTGTGATTTATGTCATAGAGTGTTCTGCCTATGTTTTCCTCTAAGAGTTTGATAGTGTCTGGCCTTACATTTAGGTCTTTAATCCATTTTGAGCTTATTTTTGTGTATGGTGTTAGGGAGTGATCGAATCTCATACTTTTACATGTCCCTGTCCAGTTTTCCCAACACCACTTATTGAAGAGACTGTCCTTTCTCCACTGTACATTCCTGCCTCCTTTATCAAAGATAAGGTGACCATATGTCCGTGGGTTTATCTCTGGGCTTTCTATCCTGTTCCATTGATCTATCTTTCTGTTTCTGTGCCAGTACCATACTGTCTTGATTACTGCAGCTTTGTAGTATAGTCTGAAGTCAGGGAGCCTGATTCCTCCAGCTCCATTTTTCGTTCTCAAGATTGCTTTGGCTATTTGGGGTCTTTTGTGTTTCCATACAAATTGTGAAATTTTTTGTTCTAGTTCTGTGAAAAATGCCAGTGGTATTTTGATAGGGATTGCATTGAATCTGTAGATTGCTTTGGGTAGTAGAGTCATTTTCACAATGTTGATTCTTCCAATCCAAGAACATGGTACATCTCTCCATCTATTTGTATCATCTTTAATTTCTTTCATCAGTGTCTTATAATTTTCTGCATACAGGTCTTTTGTCTCCTTAGGTAGGTTTATTCCTAGATATTTTATTCTTTTTGTTGCAATGGTAAATGGGAGTGTTTCCTTGATTTCACTTTCAGATTTTTCATCATTAGTATATAGGAATGCCAGAGATTTCTGTGCATTAATTTTGTATCCTGCAACTTTACCAAATTCATTGATTAGCTCTAGTAGTTTTCTGGTAGCATCTTTAGGATTCTCTATGTATAGTATCATGTCATCTGCAAACAGTGACAGCTTTACTTCTTCTTTTCCAATTTGGATTCCTTTTATTTGCTTTTCTTCTCTGATTGCTGTGGCTAAAACTTCCAAAACTATGTTGAATAAGAGTGGTGAGAGTGGGCAACCTTGTCTTGTTCCTGATCTTAGTGGAAATGGTTTCAGTTTTTCACCATTGAGGACGATGCTGGCTGTGGGTTTGTCATATATGGCCTTTATTATGTTGAGGAAAGTTCCCTCTATGCCTACTTTCTGCAGGGTTTTTATCATGAATGGGTGTTGAATTTTGTCGAAAGCTTTCTCTGCATCTATTGAGATGATCATATGGTTTTTCTCCTTCAATTTGTTAATATGGTGTATCACGTTGATTGATTTGCGTATATTGAAGAATCCTTGCATTCCTGGGATAAACCCCACTTGATCATGGTGTATGATCCTTTTAATGTGCTGTTGGATTCTGTTTGCTAGTATTTTGTTGAGGATTTTTGCATCTATGTTCATCAGTGATATTGGCCTGTAGTTTTCTTTCTTTGTGACATCCTTGTCTGGTTTTGGTATCAAGGTGATGGTGGCCTCGTAGAATGAGTTTGGGAGTGTTCCTCCCTCTGCTATATTTTGGAAGAGTTTGAGAAGGATAGGCGTTAGCTCTTCTCTAAATGCTTGATAGAATTCGCCTGTGAAGCCATCTGGTCCTGGGCTTTTGTTTGTTGGAAGATTTTTTATCACAGTTTCAATTTCAGTGCTTGTGATTGGTCTGTTCATATGTTCTATTTCTTCCTGATTCAGTCTTGGCAGGTTGTGCCTTTCTAAGAATTTGTCCATTTCTTCCAGGTTGTCCATTTTATTGGCATAGAGTTGCTTATAGTAATCTCTCACGATCTTTTGTATTTCTGCAGTGTCAGTTGTTACTTCTCCTTTTTCATTTCTAATTCTATTGATTTGAGTCTTCTCCCTTTTTTTCTTGATGAGTCTGGCTAATGGTTTATCAATTTTGTTTATCTTCTCAAAGAACCAGCTTTTAGTTTTATTGATCTTTGCTATTGTTTCCTTCATTTCTTTTTCATTTATTTCTGATCTGATTTTTATGATTTCTTTCCTTCTGCTAACTTTGGGATGTTTTTGTTCTTCTTTCTCTAATTGCTTTAGGTGCAAGGTTAGGTTGTTTAGTCGAGATATTTCCTGTTTCTTAAGGTGGGATTGTATTGCTATAAACTTCCCTCTTAGAACTGCTTTTGCTGCATCCCATAGGTTTTGGGTCGTCGTGTCTCCATTGTCATTTGTTTCTAGGTATTTTTTTATTTCCTCTTTGATTTCTTCAGTGATCACTTCGTTATTAAGTAATGTATTGTTTAGCCTCCATGTGTTTGTATTTTTTATAGCTCTTTTCCTGTAATTGATATCTAGTCTCATAGCATTGTGGTCAGAAAAGATACTTGATACAATTTCAATTTTCTTAAATTTACCAAGGCTTGATTTGTGACCCAAGATATGATCTATCCTGGAGAATGTTCCATGAGCACTTGAGAAAAATGTGTATTCTGTTGTTTTTGGATGGAATGTCCTATAAATATCAATTAAGTCCATCTTGTTTAATGTATCATTTAAAGCTTGTGTTTCCTTATTTATTTTCATTTTGGATGATCTGTCCATTGGTGAAAGTGGGGTGTTAAAGTCCCCTACTATGATTGTGTTACTGTCGATTTCTCCTTTTATGGCTGTTAGCGTTTGCCTTATGTATTGAGGTGCTCCTATGTTGGGTGCATAAATATTTACAATTGTTATATCTTCTTCTTGGATCGATCCCTTGATCATTATGTAGTGTCCTTCTTTGTCTCTTCTAGTAGTCTTTATTTTAAAGTCTATTTTGTCTGATATGAGAATTGCTACTCCAGCTTTCTTTTGGTTTCCATTTGCATGGAATATCTTTTTCCATCCCCTTACTTTCAGTCTGTATGTGTCTCTAGGTCTGAAGTGGGTCTCTTGTAGACAGCATATATATGGGTCTTGTTTTTGTATCCATTCAGCCAATCTGTGTCTTTTGGTGGGAGCGTTTAGTCCATTTACATTTAAGGTAATTATCGATATGTATGTTCCTATTCCCATTTTCTTAATTGTTTTGGGTTCGTTATTGTAGGTCTTTTCCTTCTGTTGTGTTTCTTGCCTAGAGAAGTTCCTTTAGCATTTGTTGTAAAGCTGGTTTGGTGGTGCTGAACTCTCTCAGCTTTTGCTTGTCTGTAAACGTTTTAATTTCTCCATCAAATCTGAATGAGATCCTTGCTGGGTAGAGTAATCTTGGTTGCAGGTTTCTCTCCTTCATCACTTTAATTATGTCCTGCCACTCCCTTCTGGCTTGTAGAGTTTCTGCTGAGAGATCAGCTGTTATCCTGATGGGGATTCCCTTGTGTGTTATTTGTTGTTTTTGCCTTGCTGCTTTTAATATGATTTCTTTGTGTTTAATTTTTGACAGTTTGATTAATATGTGTCTTGGCGTATTTCTCCTTGGATTTATTCTGTATGGGACTCTCTGTGCTTCTTGGACTTGATTAACTATTTCCTTTCCCATATTAGGGAAGTTTTCAACTATAATCTCTTCAAATATTTTCTCAGTCCCTTTCTTTTTCTCTTCTTCTTCTGGAACCCCTATAATTCGAATGTTGGTGCGTTTAATGTTGTCCCAGAGGTCTCTGAGACTGTCCTCTGTTCTTTTCATTCTTTTCTCTTTATTTTGCTCTGCATTAGTTATTTCCACTATTTTATCTTCCACCTCACTTATCCGTTCTTCTGCCTCAGTTATTCTGCTATTGATCCCATCTAGAGTATTTTTCATTTCATTTATTGTGTTTTTAATCGATGCTTGATTCATCTTTAGTTCTACTAGGTCCTTGTTAACTGTTTCTTGCATTTTGTCTATTCTATTTCCAAGATTTTGGATCATCTTTACTATCATTATTCTGAATTCTTTTTCAGATAGACTGCCTATTACCTCTTCATTTGTTAGGTCTGGTGGGTTTTTATCTTGCTCCTTCTCCTGCTGTGTGTTTTTCTGTCTTCTCATTTTGCTTATGTTACTGTGTTTGGGGTCTCCTTTTTGCCGGCTGCAGGTTCGTAGTTCCTGTTGTTTTTGGTGTCTGTCCCCAGTGGCTAAGGTTGGTTTAGTGGGTTGTGTAGGTTTCCTGGTCGAGGGGACTAGTGCCTGTGTTCTGGTGGATGAGGCTGGATCTTGTCTTTCTGGTGGGCAGGTCCACGTCTGGTGGTGTGTTTTGGGGTGTCTGCAGACTTTTTATGATTTTAGGCCACCTCTCTGCTAATGGGTGGCGTTGTGTTCCTGTCTTGCTAGTTGTTTGGCATAGGGTGTCCAGCACTGTAGCTTGCTGGTCGTTGAGTGAAGCTGGGTGCTGGTGTTGAGATGGAGATCTCTGGAAGATTTTCGCCGTTTGATATTATGTGGAGCTGGGAGGTCTCTTGTGGACCAGTGTCCTGAAGTTGGCTCTCCCACCTCAGAGGCACAGTACTGACTCCTGGCTCCTCAATTTGGGATGATTTGTTGTCTATTCATGTATTCCACAGATGCAGGGTACATCAAGTTGATTGTGGAGCTTTAATCCGCTGCTTCTGAGGCTGCTGGGAGAGGTTTCCCTTTCTCTTCTTTGTTCTCACAGCTCCCGGGTCTCAGCTTTGGATTTGGCCCCGCCTCTGCGTGTAGGTCGCCGGAGGGCGTCTGTTCTTCGCTCAGACAGGAAAGGGTTAAAGGAGCAGCCTCTTCGGGAACTCTGGCTCACTCAGGCCGGGCGGGAGGGAGGGGCACGGAGTGCGGGGCGAGCCTGCAGCGGCAGAGGTCGGCGTGACGTTGCACCAGCCCGAGGCGCGCCGTGCGTTCTCCCAGGGAAGCCGCCCCTGGATCCCGGGACCCCGGCAGTGGCGGGCTGCTCAGGCTCCCGGAAGGGCGGTGTGGACAGTGACCTGCGCTCGCACACGGGCTTCTTGGCGGCGGCAGCAGCAGCCCCAGCGTCCCACGCCCGTCACTGGGCTCCGCGCTTTCAGTCGCGACTCGCGCCCGTCTGTGGAGCCCCTTTAAGCAGCGCTCTTAATCCCCTCTCCTCGCGCAGCAGGAAACCAAGAGGGAAGAACAAGTCTCTTGCCTCTTCGGCAGCTCCAGAGTTTTCCCGGACTCCCTCCCGGCTAGCTGTGGCACATTAGCCCCCTTCAGGCTGAGTTCTCGCCGCCAGCCCCAGTCCTCTCCCTGCGCTCTGACCGAAGCCCGAGCCTCAGCTTCCAGCGCCGCCCGCCCCGGCGGGCGAGCAGAAAAGCCTCTAGGGCTGGTGAGTGCCGCTCGGCACCGATCCTCTGTGCGGGAATCTCTCCGCTTTGCCCTACCCAGGTATGTGGGGAGTTTCTTGCCTTTTGGGAGGTCTGGGGTCTTCTGCCAGCGTTCAGTAGGTGTTCTGTAGGAGTTGTTCCACGTGTAGCTGTATTTCTGGTGTATCCGTGAGGAGGAAGGTGATCTCCGCGTCTTACTCTTCCGCCATCTTACCCGGAAGTCCCGTCCCTATTCTTTCGTCTCTGTTTATTCTTTTTTCTTTTGCCCTACCCAGGTACGTGGGGAGTTTCTTGCCTTTTGGGAAGTCTGAGGTCTTCTGCCAGTGTTCAGTAGGTGGTCTGTAGGAGTTTTTTCCTCATGTAGATATATTTCTGATGTATCTGTGGGGAGGAAGGTGATCTCCGCATCTTAGTCCTTTGCCATCTTGAAGGTCTCCCCACCCTCTCTGAATTTAGAATCACAAACCTTCATCTTTTGAATTGTTCTTGGATACCACCTAACTCATCCTCTCCTTTTTTGTGGATTTTTTCTGCATTTAGTTTACATATAAATGGATGTATATATGTAATAAACTTCATCCTTTTGCTTCAGTGTGGAGCTGCCCTGCTGGAATGTGGGCTTAGCTTTGCCAGATTTTCTAAGTTTTTCAGAAAAACTGGCAATTCAGATTTATAGTGAGATGTTTCCTAATTTTAAAATATTGGAAAAAAACACAAAAACATAAAAAAAATAGACCCAACACAGATCTCTCTCTCTCTTCCTCTCTCCCTCTCTTCTTTCTCTCTCTCTCTCTGTCTCTGCCTTTATCTTTTGTTCAAGTAAAATTAACATTAAAAAATTAGTATTTGAACCAGTTTAAAGTCTACAAGTCAGTGAATTCCACTACACTTACAATGTTCAGTCATCACCACAATCTAATTCCAGAACATTTCATCACCCCAAGAAGAAACGCTGTATCCATTGTTTATGGATCTGTTCAACTGATGAACAGATTTTTAAAATGTCATCTATCCATACTATGAAATATTATTTATCCATAAAAATAAATGGAGTACTGATAATGCTATACGAGATGAATCCTGAAAACCTCATGCTCAATGAAATAAGTCATTCACAAAAGGCCACATATTGTATGATTCCATTTATATGAATTGTCCATAATAGTCACATACATAGAGACAAGAAGCAGATTAGTTGTTACCTGGGGCTAACGGGGTAATAGGTAATGGGAATAGGGAATGACTACTACTATGGCTCTTTTGACATACAGACTTTCAGTTTGTGGCTTCTGGATAAAGGCAATTCATTCTCTACATAGCTGGAGGCTCAAAGAGGAAAGAGACTGGCTTGCAGTCACATACCTCCTGTTTTTCAGAGAAAGCTCTGAACACTTTTTGCCACCTCTCACAGGGGTTCCCCAGACCTCTCAAGTCCCCATGCCTCATGCTTTACTCTTGGGCATCAACATAAGTTCAATATTAAGCCCATTCCCTAGAGATTAACTCAGCAATCCCAACATATGGGGTGAAGGCCTAAAGCATGGAGACCATTATAGAGGTGGGAACCAAGGCACAACTAGATAAAGTCACTTGCCCAAAGTCACGCAGCTGATAAGTGGCCAGAACCAGAGTGTGAACCCAAGCAGGCTGGCTCCTTAATCATTATTCTTAATTATTATTCAAATATATGAAAGAACAAATGAACGACTAATTGAATTATTATATGTGAAGAGATGAATGTAGGGATGTTCCTACAGGTTTAAAAGAAGGATAGCTTTTGGAATCATACAGACTTGTGTTGAAACCTCAGCTCATCCTATGACTTACTGGGAGCTGTTGGGCCACTCTCTTGTCCTGACCTCAGTTTGCTCATCTGAAAAATGTGGCTGAGAAGAAGCTAAGTGTTTACTTACAGCTTCCTCTTGTGATCATCAAGCAAGGCAACAAAAGATGGATGCGAATGTCAGGTACGTTAAGTGTACACACTATCAAAATTGCCTTTATCAGTTTATTTCTTTATACAGAAGGAATTTTCAAAGCTGACTTAGATGACAAAACTTTTATTTTTAGATGTGAAGTAATAACAGATACAACTTGTTGCTATTATTTGTTTTCTGTCTCTATCTCTAAACTTTCTCTCTCTCTCTCAATTTCTCTGTATCACTTATTCATTTATTTGTTCATTCACTCAAAAAACACTTTGAGATGGCCTGACCCTTTACTGGGTGGTTCTGGGACCACAAAGTTTAATCAGAACCATTCCCACAATACCTCTAAATTACAGCCCTGTTTCTCTAATAACCTTCTCAGCAAAACTTCTTCATGGAGATCTACTCACTGCTTCGACCACAGAGTCATAAACTTTTTGGGTCTCCAGAGACTTTCATGTTGAGTCATACAGTACTTATCCCTCTGTCTTAATTATATCAATACTTAATCTTTCATTAGCATTCAACACAGTTGGCCACTCCCTCCTTCTTTTTTTTTTCTTTCTTTTTCTTTTTTTGCTTTATAACAAATTTAATCAGTTATACATATACATATGTTCCCATATCCCCTCCCTTTTGCGTCTCCCTCCCATCCTCCCTATCCCACCCCTCCAGGCGGTCACAAAGCACCGAGCTCATCTCCCTGTGCTATGCGGCTGCTTCCCACTAGCTATCTACCTTACGTTTGGTAGTGTATATATGTCCATGCCGCTCTTTCACTTTGTCACAGCTTACCCTTCCCCCTCCCCATATCCTCAAGTCCATTCTCTAGTAGGTCTGTGTCTTTATTCCTGTCTTACCCCTATGTTCTTCATGACTTTTTTTCTTAAATTCCATATATATGTGTCAGCATACAGTATTTGTCTTTCTCTTTCTGACTTACTTCACTCTGTATGACAGACTCTAGGTCCATCCACCTCATTACAAATAGCTCAATTTCGTTTCTTTTTATGGCTGAGTAATATTCCATTGTATATATGTGCCACATCTACTTTATCCATTCATCCGATGATGGACACTTAGGTTGTTTCCATCTCTGGGCTATCGTAAATAGGGCTGCTATGAACATTTTGGTACATGTCTCTTTTTGAATTATGGTTTTCTCAGGGTATATGCCCAGTAGTGGGATTGCTGGGTCATATGGTAGTTCTATTTGTAGTTTTTTAAGGAATCTCCATACCGTTCTCCATAGTGGCTGTACCAATTCACATTCCCACCAGCAGTGCAAGAGGGTTCCCTTTTTTCCACACCCTCTCCAGCATTTATTGTTTCTAGATTTTTTGATGATGGCCATTCTGACTGGTGTGAGATGATATCTCATTGTAGTTTTGATTTGCATTTCTCTAATGAGTAAAGATGTTGAGCATCCTTTCATGTGTTTGTTGGCAGTCTGTATATCTTCTGTGGAGAAATGTCTATTTAGGTCTTCTGCCCATTTTTGGATTGGGTTGTTTGTTTTTTTGTTATTGAGCTACATGAGCTGCTTATAAATTTTGGAGATTAATCCTTTGTCAGTTGCTTCATTTGCAAATATTTTCTCCCATTCTGAGGGTTGTCTTTTGGTCTTGTTTATGGTTTCCTTTGCTGTGCAAAAGCTTTTAAGTTTCATTAGGTTCCATGTGTTTATTTTTGTCTTTATTTCCATTTCTCTAGGAGGTGAGTCAAAAAGGATCTTGCTGTGATTTATGTCATAGAGTGTTCGGCGTAAGTTTTCCTCTAAGAGTTTGATAGTGTCTGGCCTTACATTTAGGTCTTTAATCCATTTTGAGCTTATTTTTGTGTATGGTGTTAGGGAGTGATCTAATCTCATACTTTTACATGTCCCTGTCCAGTTTTCCCAGCACCACTTATTGAAGAGACTGTCCTTTCTCCACTGTACATTCCTGCCTCCTTTATCAAAGATAAGGTGACCATATGTCCGGGGGTTTATCTCTGGGCTTTCTATCCTGTTCCATTGATCTATATTTCTGTTTCTGTGCCAGTACCATACTGTCTTGATTACTGTAGCTTTGTAGTATAGTCTGAAGTCAGGGAGCCTGATTCCTCCAGCTCCATTTTTCGTTCTCAAGATTGCTTTGGCTATTCGGGGTCTTTTGTGTTTCCATACAAATTGTGAAATTTTTTGTTCTAGTTCTGTGAAAAATGCCAGTGGTAGTTTGATAGGGATTGCATTGAATCTGTAGATTGCTTTGGGTAGTAGAGTCATTTTCACAATATTCATTCTTCCAATCCAAGAACATGGTACATCTCTCCATCTATTTGTATCATCTTTAATTTCTTTCATCAGTGTCTTATAATTTTCTGCATACAGGTCTTTTGTCTCCTTAGGTAGGTTTATTCCTAGATATTTTATTCTTTTTGTTGCAGTGGTAAATGGGAGTGTTTCCTTGATTTCACTTTCAGATTTTTCATCATTAGTATATAGGAATGCCACAGATTTCTGTGCATTAATTTTGTATCCTGCAACTTTACCAAATTCATTGATTAGCTCTAGTATTTTTCTGGTAGCATCTTTAGGGTTCTCTATGTATAGTATCGTGTCATCTGGAAACAGTGACAGCTTTACTTCTTTTCCGATTCAGATTCCTTTTATTTGCTTTTCTTCTCTGATTGCTGTGGCTAAAACTTCCAAAACTATGTTGAATAAGAGTGGTGAGAGTGGGCAACCTTGTCTTGTTCCTGATCTTACTGGAAATGGTTTCAGTTTTTCACCGTTGAGGACAATGCTGGCTGTGTGCTTGTCATATATGGCCTTTATTATGGTGAGGAAAGTTCCCTCTATGCCTAATTTCTACAGGGTTTTTATCATAAATGGGTGTTGAATTTTTTCGAAAGCTTTCTCTGCATCTATTGAGATGATCATATGGTTTTTCTCCTTCAATTTGTTAATATGGTGTATCACGTTGATTGATTTGCGTATATTGAAGAATCCTTGCATTCCTGGAATAAACCCCACTTGATCACGGTGTATGATCCTTTTAATGTGCTGTTGGATTCTGTTTGCTAGTATTTTGTTGAGGATTTTTGCATCTATGTTCATCAGTGATATTGGCCTGTAGTTTTCTTTCTTTGTGACATCCTTGTCTGGTTTTGGTATCAAGGTGATGGTGGCCTCATAGAATGAGTTTGGGAGTGTTCCTCCCTCTGTTATATTTTGGAAGAGTTTGAGAAGGATAGGTGTTAGCTCTTCTCTAAATGATTGATAGAATTCGCCTGTGAAGCCATCTGGTCCTGGGCTTTTGTTTGTTGGAAGATTTTTAATCACAGTTTCAATTTCAATGCTTGTGATTGGTCTGTTCGTATTTTCTATTTCTTCCTAATTCAGTCTTGGCAGGTTGTGCATTTCTAACGATTTGTCCATTCCTTCCAGGTTGTCCATTTTATTGGCATAGATTTGCTTGTAGTAATCTCTCATGATCTTTTGTATTTCTGCAGTCTCAATTTTTACTTCTCCTTTTTTATTTCTAATTCTATTGATTTGAGTCTTCTCCCTTTTTTTCTTGATGAGTCTGGCTAATGGTTTATCAATTTTGTTTATCTTCTCAAAGAACCAGCTTTTAGTTTCATTGATCTTTGCTATCGTTTCCATCATTTCTTTTTCATTTATTTGGGATCTGATTTTTATGATTTCTTTCCTTCTGCTAACTTTTGGGGGTTTTTTGGTTCTTCTTTATCTAATTGCTTTAGGTGCAAGGGTAGGTTGTTTCTTCGAGATGTTTCCTGTTTCTTAAGGTAGGATTGTATTGCTATAAACTTCCCTCTTAGAACTGCTTTTGCTGCATCCCATAGGTTTTGGGTCGTCATGTCTCCATTGTCATTTGTTTCTAGCTATTTTTTGATTTCCTCTTTGATTTCTTCAGTGATCACTTTGTTATTGAGTAGTGTATTGTTTAGCCTCCATGTGTTTGTAGTTTTTACAGATCTTTTCCTGTAATTGATATATAGTCTAATAGCGTTGTGGTCAGAAAAGATACTTGATACAATTTCAATTTTCTTAAATTTACCAAGGCTTGATTTGTGACCCAAGATATGATCTATCCTGGAGAATGTTCCATGAGCACTTGAGAAAAATGTGTATTCTGTTGTTTTTGGATGGAAAGTGCTATAAATATCAATTAAGTCCATCTTGTTTAATGTATCATTTAAAGCTTGTGTTTCCTTATTTATTTTCATTTTGGATGATCTGCCCATTGGTGAAAGTGGGGTGTTAAAATCCCCTACTATGTATGTGTTACTGTTGATTTCGCCTTTTATGGCTGTTCGTATTTGCCTTATGTATTGAGGTGCTCCTATGTTGGGTGCATAAATATTTACAATTGTTATATCTTCTTCTGGGATCGATCCCTTGATCATTTTGTAGTGTCCTTCTTTGTCTCTTCTAGTAGTCTTTATTTTAAAGTCTATTTTGTCTGATATGAGAATTGCTACTCCAGCTTTCTTTTGATTTCCATTTGCATGGAATATCTTTTTCCATCCCCTTACTTTCAATCTGTATGTGTCTCTAGGTCTGAAGTGGGTCTCTTGTAGACAGCATATATATGGGTCTTGTTTTTGTATCCATTCAGCCAATCTGTGTCTTTTGGTGGGAGCATTTAGTCCATTTACATATAAGGTAATTATCGATATGTATGTTCCTATTCCCATTTTCTTAATTGTTTTGGGTTCGTTATTGTAGGTCTTTTCCTTCTGTTGTGTTTCTTGCCTAGAGAAGTTCCTTTAGCATTTGTTGTAAAGCTGGTTTGGTGGTGCTGAACTCTCTCAGCTTTTGCTTGTCTGTAAACGTTTCAATTTCTCCATCAAATCTGAATGAGATCCTTGCTGGGTAGAGTAATCTTGGTTGCAGGTTTTTCTCCTTCATCACTTAAATTATGTCCTGCCACTCCCTTCTGGCTTGTAGAGTTTCTGCTGAGAGATCAGCTGTTATCCTGATGGGGATTCCCTTGTGTGTTATTTGTTGTTTTTGCCTTGCTGCTTTTAATATGATTTCTTTGTGTTTAATTTTTGACAGTTTGATTAATATGTGTCTTGGCGTATTTCTCCTTGGATTTATTCTGTATGGGACTCTCTGTGCCTCCTGGACTTGATTAACTATTTCCTTTCCCATATTAGGGAAGTTTTCAACTATAATCTCTTCAAATATTTTCTCAGTCCCTTTCTTTCACTCTTCTTCTTCTGGAACCCCTATAATTCGAATGTTGGTGCGTTTAATGTTGTCCCAGAGGTCTCTGAGACTGTCCTCTGTTCTTTTCATTCTTTTTTCTTTATTTTGCTCTGCAGCAGTTATTTCCACTATTTTATCTTCCACCTCACTTATCCGTTCTTCTGCCTCAGTTATTCTGCTATTGATCCCATCTAGAGTATTTTTTATTTTATTTATTGTGTTTTTAATTGATGCTTGATTCATCTTTAGTTCTTCTAGGTCCTTGTTAACTGTTTCTTGCATTTTGTCTATTCTATTTCCAAGATTTTGGATCTTGGAAATAGAATCTTGGATCATCTTTACTATCATTATTCTGAATTCTTTTTCAGCTAGACTGCCTATTATCTCTTCATTTGTTAGGTCTGGTGGGTTTTTATCTTGCTCCTTCTCCTGCTGTGTGTTTTTCTGTCTTCTCATTTTGCTTATGTTACTGTGTTTGGGGTCTCCTTTTTGCAGGCTGCAGGTTCATAGTTCCCGTTGTTTTTAGATTCTGTCCCCAGTGGCTAAGGTTGGTTTATTGGGTTGTGTATGCTTCCTGGTGGAGGGGACTAGTGCCTGTGTTCTGGTGGATGAGGCTGGATCTTGTCTTTCTGGTGGGCAGGTCCATGTCTGGTGGTGTGTTTTGGCGTGTCTGTGGACTTTTTATGAGTTTAGGCAGCCTCGCTGCTAATGGGTGGCGTTGTGTTCCTGTCTTGCTAGTTGTTTGGCATAGGGTGTCCAGCACTCTAGCTTGCTGGTCATTGAGTGAAGCTGGGTGCTGGTGTTGAGATGGAGATCTCTGGAAGATTTTCGCCGTTTGATATTATGTGGAGCTGGGAGGTCTCTTGTGGACCAGTGTCCTGAAGTTGGCTCTCCCACCTCAGAGGCACAACACTGACTCCTGGCTCCTCAATTTGGGATGATTTGTTGTCTATTCATGTATTCCACAGATGCAGGGTGCATCAAGTTGATTGTGGAGCTTTAATCCGCTGCTTCTGAGGCTGCTGGGAGAGATTTCCCTTTCTCTTCTTTGTTCTCACAGCTCCTGGGTCTCAGCTTTGGATTTGGCCCCGCCTCTGCGTGTAGGTCACCGGAGGGCGTCTGTTCTTCGCTCAGACAGGACAGGGTTAAAGGAGCAGCCTCTTCGGGGACTCTGGCTCACTCAGGCCTGGGGGGAGGGAGGGGCACGGAGTGCGGGGCGAGCCTGCAGCGGCAGAGGCCAGCGTGACGTTGCACCAGCCCAAGGTGCGCCGTGCGTTCTCCCAGGGAAGCCACCCCTGTATCCCGGGACCCCGGCAGTGTCGGGCTTCACAGGCTTCCGGAAGGGCAGTGTGGACAGTGGCCTGCGCTCGCACACAGGCTTCTTGGCGGCTGCAGCAGCAGCCCCAGCGTTCCACGCCCGTCTCTGGGCTCCGCACTTTCAGCCGCGACTCGCACCCGTCTGTGGAGCTCCTTTAAGCAGCGCTCTTAATCCCCTCTCCTCGCGCACCAGGAAACCAAGAGGGAAGAAAAAGTCTCTTGCCTCTTCGGCAGCTCCAGAGTTTTCCCGGACCCCTTCCCGGCTAGCTGTGGCACATTAGCCCCCTTCAGGTTGAGTTCTCGCCACCAGCCCCAGTCCTCTCCCTGCGCTCTGACCAAAGCCCGAGCCTCAGCTTCCAGCGCCGCCCGCCCTGGCGGGCGAGCAGACAAGCCTCTCGGGCTGTTGAGTGCCGCTCGGCACCGATCTTCTGTGTGGGAATCTCTCTGCTTTGCCCTACCCAGGTACGTGGGGGAGTTTCTTGCCTTTTGGGAGATCTGGGGTCTTCTGCCAGCGTTCAGTAGGTGTTCTGTAGGAGTTGTTCCACGTGTAGCTGTATTTCTGGTGTATCTGTGGGGAGGAAGGTGATCTCCGCGTCTTAGTCTTCCGCCATCTTCCCCGGAAGTGCTCCCTCCTTCTTGAAACTCACCCCTCTCCTAGTTTACGGGACACCATGCATTTCTGGTTTCCTTTTAAATTTTCTGGCTGACCTTCCCATCCTCCATCATGAATTGTTCTTTTGTTCCCTCCACTGTTGCCTTTCAAAATAAGGGCATTCCTAGGGCCCCTTCTAAACCATGTCCTCTGCACTGACTGCATATATCGACTGTTTTACCTTTCACTTGGGACAGGATGGTTGTTAGGGTCTCTCTCCTGCCCAAATGTCTTTCGCAAGCTTCAGGCCTGGGCACCCAACAGCCTCCTGGATAAGCCAAATGAAGCTCACCATCTTTCCTCACAAACCTATTTTCAGACCCCACATTCTCTATCTGTGTGGTGATCCCACAATCTACCCAGTCACCTGGTGCACACCTTAGGGAGACCAATTTCACTCAAGGACCCAGTTTCCACTCTTTCTTTAGAGACATTCTGTCCGCTCCCAAGACTGCTTCAACCACTAAACATTCCCTCTCTCTGAATCTATCTCTTGAGTTCTGGTCTTCTGCAGCCACTGGCCTCCTGTATGCTCCCTCAGCCCATCCTGCCCTCTGTGTGCCCAATGGATTCAGCATCTTTCTCCTGATCCTCCATTTCAGGAGTGGCCCTAACATCTGACAATTCACTAGGCTGAACCCAGCACTACCCTCCTCCTTACCCATCCTCAGCCCTGTTCTTCCTGTTCCCAACTCTCTCTGCCCCAGACTTTCCTCTCTACCCCCAGCTTGGTCTCATCTCAGGCCTCCTCCTCTCCTCTCTGGTGCCTCACCCTTGTCTCCTATCTATATTCTTGGCCTCCACTTCACTTTCCAGACATCCCAGATGGGTATTTCTACATCCAGAGCTGACCCTGCTCCTCTCCAGCTCATATCCCTCCTGTGACTCCCTAGTAACCCAGGGTAAAACCCATCCCTTCATCTTGGCCTTCAAGGTATTACACAACCTGGCTTTAGCTCTCACTTGGGGTCTCTGCTCCTGACCTGGACTTTCAGGCTTCAGAAATCCCAAATTACTTATAGATCTCAGATCCCACTACGCCCTTTCCCCCCTGCTATGCCTTTTCTCATACTTACCTTGTCTGGATTGCTTCTTTGTGTAAAGAATCTTTATCTTATCTTTTTAAAAGAAGTTCTGAAGTGTTATGTCCTGTGGGGAGGCTTTCCTACCTTATCAAGTTTGGTCAAATACCTGTGCTTTCCCCCTGGGAACCCACATATGGAACCCACTGGGAGTACAGTAGGTCAGGAATTCTATCTGTCACATTCCTCTGTCCTCAGCATATGCCTCAGGTAAGTATTATTCAATGAGGAAATAAATCCAGGTGTAAAATGAGCTTCTACACCCAAAGTGGCTATTGGGTCAACAGGACATAATAGTGAGTTGTACTCGAATTTATACTCCTTTATTCCTAGATCCATGTATACAGGTTATTAGAAAACTCATTAGGAATTCATACTCATTTGTTGTGGTTACCACAACAAATGCAGTGGATCTCCCACCACAAATTTCTTTCCAGTATATAGACCAATAATGTCTCATACCCACCAAAATGGTATGGAAAATTTATGTACTACTGTGATATAATAAGAAATATATGTTTGCTTTTCTTCCCAGGTTCTTGGCACAGAGGTTCTAAAACCCTTGGAATTTTCTTAGTGGTAGGGATGACAGGAGGATCTTTAATTGTTCATAATAAGTCCCTTTCAACCCTACCTCAGAAACTGGGTTTTTAATTATATTACTTGTTTTTCTTTTATTTTCATGGAATATTCCCCCAATAAATGTTTGACAACTAGTACCAAATAGAATACTCTTTACTAACAAGTCTCAGCACATAATTTGGCTGGCCCTTAATAAACACAAGATAACCAAAGAAAAATTCTAAGGAAAGAAGAATGTCTCATTTTTCCTTTGAACAAGAGGGAGTACTGACAAAGATTCTATGCTTGACAAAACTTTAATAAGACTCCTAAAGTTTCTCCTTGGCTCACCTGTGCACTTCTTTGTAAAATCCTTTGCAAGACCTCAGCTAAGTAAATTTAGCAAGTGTCCTTCATCATCCATATCTGATTATTCTCAATATCTAACCAAGTTTATCATACTCCATCATCCTGGCCTTTCTTAAGCAAGAATACTTCTAAATTTGTTTAGCCAAAATCCCTTTACACATGATATACTCTCTAAGTACTCTTCCATCCAGTGACCTCCACCAGGCTCCTTGGCTATAAATTTCACTAGTCCATGCTGTATTCAGCATTGCCACTTGTTCTGCACTGAGATATCTCTCCCCATTGCAACAGTACTGGAAAAAATTGGGGTTTTTTTTGTTTGTTTGTTTTTGTTTTTGTTTTGCTTAAACTTATGTCTTGCTATGATTTTTCTTTGGCAGTTATCAAAAAAAAAAACAACCAGTTCTGTACAGTCTTCCTTATCTTTTGATTCAGAGTCATGAGAAGCCAAAAGTGTCCATTTTGCAATCTCAACTTCTCATTCACGGGATCATTGCTTTGTCTCCTGGTGAAAGCATTCTTTCCTTTGAAACTAAGACCTGTAGGTCATCCCAGCATAAACTTGGAGGAATAGGAGACAAAAAAGTGGCTATTGTTTCAACAGAGGCTAATACTGAGTGGTATCACTCCAAATTCTACTCTTTGATTTTTGGACCCATGTATACAGGCTATTAGCAAAAATGCACCATATATTAGTTATTGATTCAAGGCATTAAGAGTATCTTGGTGAACCTTGCCCCAGTCCTGCAACATATTACCACCTAGCTGGTAGTGTAACTGAGTCTTCAAAAGGCCCTCCCACTATTCTATCAAGGCAGCAGGTTTGGGATGGACAGGAACATGGTGAAACTGGTGGATTTCATGAGCATGGGTCCATTGCCACATTTGTTTTGCTGTAAAGTGAGTTCCTTAAGGCCAAGCAATTCTGTGTGGGATACTATGACAGTGAATAAGGCATTAAGTCCAGAAATGTCAGTTTTGCAGAAGCACTGCTTTCAAAGAAGGTAAATCTTTATCCAGAGTAAATGTCTATTCCACTATGGACAAAATGCTCTCTCATGATGGAAGTGGTCCAAAGTAATCAAGCTGCTACTAACTAGCTGCCTGAAAACTTCAGGAATGGTGTCATAACAGCAGAGTCATTGTTGCTGTCTGCTGCTGGCCAATTTGCCATGGGAATTGGTGACCAGAAACCCATGATGCTGAACCCATGCATAACTACCTTCCTGCCCTCATGGCCACTTCATTATGAGCTCATTAGGTAATGAAAAATTTGGCTGGGGAAAAAGGATGACTGGTATCAACAGATATGTCATCTTAGCCACTTGAGTATTAAAATCCTCCTCTGCTTAGATAAAATTTTGGTAAGCATTCACATGAAAAAATCTTTATTTTATTTATTTATTTTTACCCATTAGGAAAGAACTCTTTATATAATCTTCCCCAATTGTCATTGTTATCAATTTTCCAATCCTGTTTCTCTCAAGTCTCATCAATCCATACTATTGGCCATGGTACATGAATCAGTATACAATCAAAATCTGGTCATTTAAGTGAACATGGAGGTCCACTGTCAATAATCCTGCCCACTGAATAGATTTCCATTTTCCTCTGTCCAGGGATGTTGCAGAGCAGAGCTGTAGTGCTGCAGCTGTCCACTATTGTGTGGTGCTTGCATATCATGAGGAACCATCTATAAACCAAGTCTGCGTCTTTTCTTCCTCTGTCAACTGATAGTAGGGAACTCCCCATTATAGATCAGTTTAGGCTGGGAGAGACAAGGCAGTGTGGCAGTAGGGACCACAGGAATATGGGTCACTAATTCATGTAACTTACTTTGCCTGTATGGCCTGCTTTGGCCTAATCACATATATATCACATACATTTGATGGAGATTTGTTATGCAGGCCCAACTTGATGACTTAGTGTATCAGATAACACTCATCTCATGATGGAAGTTCAGATCACATTGTAACAGTGTGGTCCAGTGTCAAGCATTCACTCTCTAAACACACCAGAAGGCCTAGAGATGTTTCTCAAAAGGAGAGTAGTTATCTTTGGAAGACAGAAGGGTGTTTTTCAAAATCCTAAAAACCTGAACTACCATTCAAATATAGGACCTGCGAAAGGCTCCAAATAGCATCACTTTTTGCCATAAAACTTTAAGAACCATCGGGTATACTGGGATATGTGCCTCAAGTAGTAGAGCAGTTTGCACAGCATCATGGAAATGTTTCAGAGTCCTCTCTTCTTTTAGGCCCAATTAAAAACTAGCAACTTTTTGGGTTACTCAATAAAAAGACCAGAGTTATATATTCAAATGAGGATTATTTTGCCTCCAAAATCCAAAGGCCCACCAGACCACCAGACATTCTGCCTCTTTCTTGGTTGTAGGAGGGCCCAAATACAACGATTTATTCTTCACCTTAAATGGAATATCTGAACAAGTTCTATAACTCTGGCTCCTAGAAATTTTACTGGGGCACAGACACCTAAATTTTAGCTGGATTGATCCCCCACTCTCTGCTGTGCAATGTGTTGTAAATGAGTCTAGAGTAGTTGCTACTCCTGCTTACCAGGTCCAATCAGCATAGTGTCATAAATGTAATGAGCCAGTGTGATATCTTGTAGAAGAGAAGGAAATCAAGATCACTGAAAACTAAATTGTGACATAGGACTTAGTAGTTGATATACCCCTGAGATAGGAAAATAAAAGTGTATTTTTGGCCTTGTCACCTGAGAAAAAACACTTATGTTGGGCACTATGGACAGGTATTGAGAAAAGTCATTTGCTAAATCAATAGTTACCTACTGGGTACAAGGAGATATGTAAATTTTCATAAGCAATGCAGTCAGAGTCACCACTAGGTTAAGCTTGTGATAATCCCCTGTCATTCCCCAAGATATGACTCTCTTATGCACAGACAAAATAGAAGAGCTGATTGCGATGGGGTGGTAATCACCATATATTGTATGGTGTCCCTGTATCGTGGCACCCTGGCAGTGGCAGGCTGCACAGGCTCTTGGAAGGGGAGACTTGTACCTTTCAAGTTCTCGATGGTGGTGCAAATGTATGTAGTCCACCAGGAATGAGGCATTGCTATTGAATTACTATTTTCATAGGTAGAGGTAGTTTTAATGGCTTTCATTTGGCCTTTCCTACCACAATAGCCCCAGTCTGCAGGTCAAGGGACCAAGAGCAGCTGAGGGAATTCTGTCAGCTGCTAAGTATCTCTCTTCTAATTATTCATTCTAGAACTAGAGAAATACCACAGGATGGGTCCAGGAACTACTGGGAACAACTGTGAGACTGACCTGGGCTAAAAACCACAGATCACATGACCCCTATTCTGATTGGAGGTATGCAATTAGGGCTATCCTCGAAAAAGTGTGAGTTCAGTATTCCCTGAAAGTTCTGATTGTTTCCTTTCTTTCAATTCACAGTGTTAAAATGTGTTAAATGTTCCTTTTGTGAAAGGCAGGGAGAAAGATTAACAATATAAACTTTTATTCATGTGGGGGATTATTCCACAAGAGAACATGGTCTCCCTTCATTTAAAGAGTTATAGGTCTGTAAATCTCCAGGAGTTGATTAAAGGACTGTGGCTTTCTATTTGTATAACTGAAGTTAGACTTTTGCTCAATAGTCCTTGTAATTTACTTCTTACACTTATCAAGTATGAATTTAGTAGATTTCCTATCTCTTTCACTTCTAGGGACACCGTGATTAGCTAGCCTAATCCATAGGTCTGTGTTGGTCAGACTAATAAGAATGTTTCTTTGGAGGACACCGTCAAGATAGGGGAGTAGTAAGATGTGGAGATCACCTTCCTCCCCACAAACACATCAGAAATACATCTACATGTGGAACAACTCCTACAGAACACCTACTGAATGCTGGCAGAGGACCTCAGACTTCCCAAAAAGAAAGAATATCCCCACGTCCCTGGGTAGGGAAAAAAAAAAAAAGATAAAACAGAGGCAAAAGAATAGGGACAGGACCCGCACCTCCAGGAGGGAGCTGTGAAGGAGGAAAAGTTTCCACACACTAGGAAGCACCTTCACTGGCAGAGATGCGAGTTGGCATGGGGGAAGTTTCTGAGCCACAGAGGAGAGTGCAGCAATAGTGGTGCAGAGGGAAAAGCAGAGATTCCCTCACAGAGGATCAGTGCCAAACAGCACCCACCAGCCTGAGAGGCTTGTGTGCTCGCCCGCCCCCAGGGCAGGTGAAGGCTGGGAGCTGAAACTGGTGCTTCGGAGATCAGATCCCAGGGAGAGGACTGGGGCTGGCTGCATCAACACAGCCTGAAGGGGGCTAGTGCACCACAGCTAGCCCGGAGGGAGTCTGAGAAAAGGTCTGGAACTGCCTAAGAGGCAAGAGACCATTGTTTTTGGGTGAATGAGGAAATGGGATTCAGAGCACTGATTAAAAGAGCTCCTGAGATGGGTGCGAGCTGTGGTTACCAGTGTGGACACCAGAGACAAACATGAAATGCTAAAGCTGCTGCTGAAGCCACCAAGAAGCCTGGTGTACAAGCAAAGGTCACCATCCACACCTCCCCTCCCTCCCAAGAGTCTGTGCAGCCCGCCACTGCCAGGGTGCCGTGATCCAGGGACAACATCCCCAGGAGAACACACAGAGTACCGCAGGCTGTTGCAACATCATGCTGGGCTCCGCCGCCACAGGCTCACCATGCATTCTGTACCCCTCCCTCCACACGGCCTAAGTGAGCAAGAGCCCCCTAATCAATGGCTACTTTAACCCCATCCTGTCAGAAAACAACAGTCATCTTCAGATGACCTACTGGCAGAGGTGGGCCAAATCCAAAGCTGAACCCCAAGAGCTGTGCAAACAAAGAAGAAAAAGGGAAATTTCTCTCCCAGCAGCCTCAGGAGAAGAGAATTAAATCTCCACAATTAACTTGATGTACTCTGCATCAGTGGAATACCTGAATAGACAATGAATCATCCCCAAAATGAGGTGGTGGACTTTGGGAGAAACTGTAGACTTCAGGTTTGCTTTCTGCATCTAATTTGTTTCTAGTTTATGTTTATCATAGTTTAGTATTTAGAGTTTATTATCATTGGTAGATTTGTTTATTGATTTGTTTGCTCTTTTCATTTTTTAATACATATAGGTATATTTTTTCCTTTTTTTGTGAGTCTGTATGTGCATGCTTCGTGTGATTTTTTTCTGTATAGTTTTCCTTTTACCATTAGTCCTAGGGTTCTGTCTGTCCATTTTTTTTGTTTTTGTTTATATTTATTTTTGTTGTCTTTTTTTTTAGTATACTTTTCAGCACCTGTTCTCATTAGCGGATATGTTTTTTGGTTTGGTTGCCCTCTGCTTTCTTTTTTTGCTTTCTTTTTTTTATTACTTTAAATTTTTTCTTTATTTTTAATAATTAATTTTTTATTTTAATAACTTTCTTTTCTTTCTTACTTTCCTTCTTTCTTTGTTTCTTTCTTTCTTTTGTTCATTTGTTCTTTCTTTCCTTTCATTCTTTGTCTCCCTTTTCTTCTGAGCCATGTGACTGACAGTGTCTTGGTGATCCAGCCAGGTGTCAGGCCTGTGCCTCTGAAGTGGGAGAGCCTAGTTCAGGACATTGTTCCACCAGAGACCTCCCAGTTCCCTATAATATCAAAGGGCAAATGCTCACCCACAGATCTCCATCTCAACGCTGAGACCCATCTCCACTCAACAACTAACAAGCTATAGTGCTGGACACCCTAAGCCAAACAACTAGCAACACAGGAACACAACCACACCCATTAGAAGAGAGGCTGCCTAAAATCATAATAAAGTCACAGACACCCAAAAACACACCACTGCATGTGGTCCTGTCCACCATAAAAAAAAAGATGCAGCTTCATCCACCAAAATACAGGCACCAGTTCTCTCCACCAGAAAGACTACACACCCCACTGAAACAACTGTAGCCCCTGGGGGCAGACACCAAATACTATGGGAACTATGAAGCTGCAGCCTGCAAAAAGGAGACCACAAAAACAGTAAGTTAAGCAAAATAAGAATCCAGAGAAGCACACAGCAGTTGAAGGAGCAAGGTAAAACCCCACCAGACCTAACAAACGAAGAGGAAATAGGAAGTCTACCTGAAAAAGAATTCAGAGTAATGATCGTAAAGATGATCCAAAATCTTGGAAATAAAATGGAGAAAATAAAAGAAACGTTTAACAAGGACCTAGAAGAACTAAAAAGCAAACAAACAATGATGAACTACAAAATAAATGAAATTAAAAATTCTCTAGAACAAATCAATAGCAGAATAACTGAGGCAGAAGAACAGATAAGTTACCTGCAAGATAAAATATTGGAAATAACTACTGTAGAGCAGCAAATAGAAAAAAGAAGGAAAAGAATTGAGGACAGTCTCAGAGACCTCTGGGACAACTTAAAAGAACCAGTGTTTGAATTGTAAGGATCCAGGAAGAAGAAGAGAAAGAGAAAGGGACTGAGAGAATATTTGAAGAGATTATAGTTGAAAACGTCCCTAACATGGGAAAGGAAATAATCAACAGGTCAAGGAGGCACAAAGAGTCCCAAACAGGATAAATCCAAGGAGAAAGAGGCCAAGACACATATTAATCAAACAATCAAAAATTAAATACAAAGAAAAAAAATTAAAAACACCAAGGGAAAAACAATTAAAAAATATACAAGGGAATCCCCATAAGGTTAACAGCTGATCTTTCAGCAGAAACACTGCAAGCCAGAAGGGAGTGGCAGGACATATTTAAAGAGATGAAAGAGAATACCCTACAACCAAGATTACTCTACCCAGCAAGGATCTCATTCAGATTCAACAGAGAATTTAAAACTTAACAGACAAGCAAAAGCTAAGAGAATTCAGACTAACAAACCAGCTTTACAACAAATGCTAAAGGAACTTCTATAGGCAGAAAACACAAGCAAAGGAAAAGACCTACGATAACAAACTCAAAACAATTAAGAAAATGGTAATAGGAACACACATATTGATAACTACCTTAAATGTAAATGGATTAAATGCTCCAACCAAAAGACATAGACTGGCTGAATGGATACAAAAACAAGACCCATATATATGCTGTCTACAAGAGACCCACTTCAGACCTAGGGACACATACAGACTGAAAGTGAGGAGATGGAAAGAGATATTCCATGAAAATGGAAATCAAAAGAAAGCTGGAGTAGCAATTCTCATATCAGACAAAATAGACTTTAAAATAAAGACTATCACAAGATACAAAAACGGAACCTAGATAATGATCAAGAGATGAAACTAAGAAGAAGATATAACAATTGTAAATATTTATACACCAAACACAGGAGTACCTCAATACACAAGGCAAATGCTAACAGCCATAAAAGGGAAAATTGACAATAACACAATCATAGTAGTGGACTTTTACACCCTGCTTTCACCAAAGGACAGATAATCCAAAATGAAAATAAAGATAGAAACACAAGCTTTAAATGATATATTAAACAGGATGGAATTAATTGATATTTATAGGACATTCCATCCAAAAACAGCACAATACACTTTCTTCTCAAGTGGTCATGGAATATTCTTCAGGATACATCATATCTTGGGTCACAAATTAAGGCTTGGTAAAGTTAAGAAAATTGAAACTGTATCAAGTATTTTTTCTGACCACAATGCTACAAGACTAGATATCGATTACAGGGAAAAATATGTAAAAAATACAAATACATGGAGGCTAAACAATTTGCTAAATAATAAGCAAGAGGTCACTGAAGAAATGAAAGAGGAAATTAAAAAACAAAAAAAAACGTAGAAGCAAATGCCAAAGAAAACACAGTGACCCAAAACCTATGAGGTGCATCAAAAGCAGTACTAAGAAGGAAATTTATAGCAATACAATCCTACCTCAACAAATAAAAACATCTCAGATAAACAACTTAACCTTCCAGCTAAAGCAATTAGAGAAAGAAGAAGAAGAAGAACAACAACAACAACAAAAAACCCTTAAGTTAGCCAAAGGAAAGAAATCATAAAGATCAGATAAGAAATAAATGAAAAAGAAATGAAGGAAACAATAGCAAAGATCAATAAAACTAAAAGCTGGTTCTTTGAGAAGATAAACAAAATTGACAAACCATTAGCCAGACTCATCAAGAAAAAAAGGGAGAAGACTCAAATCAATAGAATTAGAAATGAGAAAGGAGAAGTAACAACAGACACTGCAGAAATACAAAGGATCATGAGAGATTACTACAAACAACTATATGCCAATAAAATTGACAACCACGAAGAAATGGACAAATTCTTAGAAAAGCACAACCTTCTGCGACTGAACCAGGAAGAAATAGAAAATTCAAACAGACCAATCACAAGCACTGAAATTGAAACTGTGATTGAAAATCTTTCAACAAAAAAAAAGCCCAGGACCACATGGCTTCACAGGTGAATTCTGTCAAACATTTAAAGAAGAGCTAACACCTATCCTTCTCAAACTCTTCCAAAATATAGCAGAGGAAGTAACACTCTGAAACTCATTCTACAAGGCCACCATCACCCTGATACCAAAACCAGACAAAGATGTCACAAAGAAAGAAAACTACAGGCCAATGTTACTGATGAACATAGATGCAAAAATCCTCAACAAAATACTAGCAAACAAATCCAACAGCACATTAAAAGGATCATACACCATGATCAAGTGGAGTTTATCCCAGGAATGCAACGATTCTTCAGTATACGCAAATCCTTCAATGTGATACACCATATTAACAAACTGAAGGAGAAAAAAACATATGATCATCTCAATAGATGCAGAAAAAGCTGTCGACAAAATTCAAAACTCATTTATGATAAAAACCCTACAGAAAGTAGGCATAGAGGGAACTTACCTCAACATAATAAAGGCCATATCTGACCAACGCACAGCCTAGATTATTCTCAATGTTGAATAAGTGAAAACCTGTCCTCTAAGATCAGGAACAAGACTAGGTTGCCTACTCTCACCACTATTATTCAACGTAGTTTTGGAAGTTTTACCCACAGCAATCAGAGAAGAAAAAATAAATAAAATGAATCCAAATTGGAAAAGAACAAGTAAAACTGTGACTGCTTGCTGATGGCATGATTCTATACATAGATAATCCTAAAGATGCTACCAGAAAACTACTAGAGCTAAACAATGAATTTGGTAAAGTAGCAAGATACAAAACTAGTTCACAGAAACCTCTTGCATTCCTATACACTAATGATGAAAAGTCTGAAAGAGAAATTAAAGAAACACTACCATTTACCATTGTAACAAAAAGAATAAAATACCTAGGAATAAATCTACCTAAGGGGACAAAAGATCTGTATGCAGAAAACTATAAGACAGTGATGACAGAAATTAAAGATGACACAAACAGATTGAGAGATATACCATGTTCTTGGGTTAGAAGAATCAATATTGTGAAAATGAATATACTACCCAAAGCAATTTACAGTTTCAATGCAATCCGTATCAAATTACTAATGTTATTTTTCACAGAAATGAGTAAAATAACTCACAATTTGGATGGAAAAACAAAAGACTCCAAAGAGCCAAAGCAAACCTGAGAAACAAAAACGGAGCTGGAGGAGTCATGCTCCCGGACTTCAGATTATACTACAAAAGTATAGTAATCAAGACAGTATGGAACTGCACAAAAACATAAGTATAGATCCATGTAACAGGATAGAGAGCCCAGAGATATAGCCACGTACATATGGTCACCTTATCTTTGATAAAGGAGGCAAGAATATAAATTGGAGAAAAGACAGCCTCTTCAATAAGTGGTGCTGGGAAAACTGGACAGCTACATGTAAAAGAATGAAATTAGAATACTCCCTAACACCATACACAAAAATAAACTAAAAATTGATTAAAGACTTAAATTTAAGGCCAGACACTATAAAACTCTTAGAGGAAAACCCAGGCATAACACTCTATGACATAAGTTACAGCAAATCCTTTTTGACCCACCTCCTAGAGAAATGGACATAAAAACAAAAATAAACAAATGGGACCTAATGAAAGTTCAAAGCTTTAGCACAGCAAAGGAAACCATAAGCAAGATGAAAATACAAGCCTTAAAAAGGGAGAAAATAATTGCAAATGAAGCAACTGACACAGGATTAATCTCCAAAATATATAAGCAGCTAATGCAGCTCATAATCAAAAAAAGCAAACAACCTATTTCAAAAATGGGCAGAAGACCTAAATAGACATTTCTCCAAAGAAGATATACAGATTGCCAAAAAACACATGAAAAGATGCTCATCATCCCTAATCATTAGAGAAATGCAAATCAAAACTACAGTGAGGTATCACCTCACACTGGTCAGAATGACCATCATCAAAAAATCTACAAACAATAAATGCTGGAGAGGGTGTGGAGAAAAGGGAACACTCTTGCACTGTTGGAGGGAATGTAAATTGATACAGCCACTATGGAGAACAGTATGGAGGTTCCTTTAAAAACTAAAAATAGAACTACCATATGACCCAGCAATCCCACTACTGTGCATATACCCTGAGAAAACTGTAATTCAAAAAGAGACATGGACCACAATGTTCATTGCACCTCTATGTACAATAGCTAGGAAATAGAAGCCACCTAAATGTCCATTGACAGATGAATGGATAAAGAAGATGTGGCACATGTATACAATGAAATATTACTCAGCCATAAAAACAAATGAAATTGAGATATTTGTAGTGAGGTGGATGGACCTAGAGTCTGTCATATAGAGTGAAGTAAGTCAGAAAGAGAAAAACAAATACTGTATGCTAACACATATATATGGAATCTAAAAATTAAAAAATAAAAATTCTGATGAACTTAGGGGCAGGACAGGAATAAAGATCCAGACATAGAGAATGGCCTTGAGGACAAGGGGAGTGTGGATGGTAAGCTGGGATGAAATGAAAGAGTGGTATGGACATATATACTCTACTGAATGTAAAATAGATAGCTAGTTGGAAGCAGCTGCATAGCACATAGAGATCACCTCGGTGCTTTTTGACCACCTAGAATGATGGGATAGGGAGTGTGGGAGGGAGATTCAAGAGGGAGGAGATATGGGGATATTTGTATATGTATAGCTGATTCACTTTTTTATACAGCAGATAATAACACACCATTGTAAAGCAATTATACTCCAATAAAGATGTTAAAAAAAGAAAAGAATGGTTCTTTGACTCTCCTGTGTATTACAGTAACTACACCTACTTTGACATTCTCAGATGAGATAAACCACTTGGCACCTGCAGTCCTGAGTCCACTTACTCACTCTGTATTGTTTTTCCGATTGAGTAGATGTAGTTCCCAATGTATAGTCTGCCATGCAAAGGAGAGCATTCCCAGAGCTCTTCAAGTATTCTAGGGCTGCACGCACAAATTTCTTTGTCAAAACATAGGTGAAAGTTGTGCCTTTTGGACCCTACTAGTTTGAGGGGGTAGGTCTTAAATGACAAATTCACTCTTAGATTCCAGTCTCCCCAAGCTTTGAATCCCCTTTTCTACATTAAATGAAGAGGGATCAGGTGTGTCTATTTCACTTATTGTGGGCCATCTTTTGATCTATATTTCAGCCAACCAACCCAACAAACTCTTAGAGTTTTACTATCTCCTTGTGCTTCTATAATAACTGGATAATTTCTGCTTTGCTGTCCCCGAATAAATAAATTTGGCCTCAGAGTATTTAAGCCACCTCCTGCCTGTATTCCCAGAAAGCCCAAAGACTGAGTTGCTGGTGTGGGTGCACAGCACTTGTGAGTCCCCAAGGCCGAGGGGATGAAGAATTATACTTCACAATGCTTCATTTTCTCTGTTCTGCCTCTTAGATTTCTCTTCCCCACTAGCTTGTAAATGAGGCTGGCCTGCTTATTTTTACCTGCAGTACATGGCACATGAATAAATATCTTACTCAAATAATAGATATCCTTAAGAAGTGGTTGATGTAGAGGAAAGAGACAAGATGGCAGAGTAAAAGGACCTTGAGCTCACCTCCTCTAATGAGCACACCCAAATCACAACTAACTGCTGAAAACCCATCAGTAAAAAGACTGGAACCTACAAAAAAGATATGGTACATCCAAAGACATAAAGAAAAAAAACACAAGGAGATGGTAGAGGGACACACTCATGATATAATCAAATTCCATTCCCCCTAGGTGGGTGGCTAAAAAACTGGAGACTATATTGCAGATGTTCTCGCACAGAAATGAGAGTTCTGAACCACACGTCAGGCTTCCCAGCCTGGGGATCTGGCATCAGGAGGAAAAGCCAAAGAGCATTTGACTCTGAAGGCCAGTGGGGCTTGATTGCAGGAGCTCCACAGGAATGGGGGAAAGGGAGACACCATTCTTTGAGGGCACACACAAGGTCTTGTGCACACCAGGACCCAGAGCAAAAGCAGTGACTTCACAGGAGCTGGGGTCAGACCTACCTGAAACTCTTGGAGGCCCTCCTAAGGGAGGCAGGGGGTGGATGTTGTTCACCCTGGGGACAGGGACACTCGTGGCAGAGGTATCTGGGAGTATTCATTAGGATAAGCTCTCCTGGCTGTTGTCATTTTGATACCAACCTGGCCCCACACAACAACATGTAGGCTCCAATGCTGGTGTGCTTCAGGCCAAACAACCAACATGGTGGGAACAGAGCCCCACCTATCCAAAACCAGGGTGCTTAAACACTTCCTGGACCCACAGCAGCTTCTGGATATACCCCTTGAAAGGGTTCTGCCCAGCAGAGAGCCAAGACCCAGCTCCACCCAGCAGTGTGAGTGCACTGACCCTCCCACCAGGAAGCCTGCACAAGCCTCTAGACAGCCTCACACACCAGGGCACAGACACCAGAAGCAGTAAAACTATAATACTGCAGCCTGCAAAACTGAATCCACAAACATAGAAACTACCCTAGGAACACTTGGTCCCTGGCCCTTGGGTGATGAGATGTGAGTGTACTGCTGGGACACCTGCAACATCCCCTACAGAAGACCACTTCTCCAAGGTCTAGACACATAACTAACCTTACACATACATAAAAATACAAATAGAAATTTAGACAAAATGAGGCCAGAAAGGACTATGTACCAGACAGTGGAACAAGATAAAACCTGAGCAGGACAACTTAGAGAAGTGGTGATAGGCAATCTACCGAGAAAGAGATGAGAGTAATAATCATAAAGATGACCCAAGAATTTGGGAAAAGAATGAATGCACAGAGTGAGAAGTTACAAGAAGTCTTTAACAAAGAGTTAGAAAATATAAAGAACAAACATAGTAGAAGAATACAATAACTTAAATGAAAACCACACTCGAAGGAATCAATACCAGAATAAATGAGGCAGTAGAATGGATAAGTGAGTGGGAAGACAGAATGGTGGAAATCACTGCCAAAGAACAGAAAAAAGAAAAAAGAATGAAAAGAAATGAGGACAGTTTATGAGACTTCTGGGACAACATCAAATGAACAAATATTCTAATTATAGGGGTTGCAAAAGGAGAAGAGAGAGAGAAAGGGCCTGAGAAAATATTTGAAGAGATAATAGCTAAACATTTTCCTACCATGGGAAAGGAAACAATCACCCAAGTCAAGGAAGCACAGAGAGTCCTATACAGGATTAAGCCAAGGAGGAACATGCTGAGAAACATAGTAATTAAATTGGCAAAAATTAAACATAAATAGAAAACATTAAAAGCAACAATGGAAAAGACATAAATAACATACAAAGGAATCCCCATAAGGCTATCAGCTGATTTTTCAGCAGAAACTCTGCAGGTCAGAAGGAAATGACATGATGTATTTTAAAAGATGGAAGGGAAAAACCTACAATCAAGAATACTCTACCTAGCAAGACTCTCATTCAGATTTAATGGAGAAATGAAAACATTTACAGAAAAGCAAAAGCTAAAAGAATTCAGCACGGAAGATCCCACATGCCACAGAGCAACTAAGCCCGTGAGCCACAGCTACTGAGCCTACACTCTAGAGCCCGGGAGCCACGACTACTGAGTCCACGTGCTGCAACTACTGAAGCCTGCATGCCTAGAGCCCATGCTCCACAGCAAGAGAAGCCACCACAATGAGAAGCCCGCGCACCGCAACAAAGAGTAGCCCCGGCTCGCCACAGCTAGAGAAAACCTGCGTGCATCAATGAAGATCCAATGTAGCCAAAAATAAATAAATAAAATTTAAAAATTAAAAAAAAAAGAATTCAGCACCACCAAACCAGCTCTACAACAAATGCTAAAGGAACTTCTCTAGGCAGAAAGAAAAGGTCACAACTAGAAAGAAGAAAATTACAAACTGGGAAAGCTCGCTGATAAAGGCAAACATACAGTAAAGGTAGAAAATCATCTACACACAAATATGATATCTAAAATAGTAATTGTGAGAGGAGAGTACAAATGCAGAATATTTAAAGTTCATTTGTAGTTAAGAGATCAGCTATTTATGGGATGAAGTGAGAGAGTGGCATGGACATATATACACTACCAAATGTAAAATAGATAGCTAGTGGGAAGCAGCTGTGTTTCACAGGGAGACCAACTCGGTGCTTTGTGACCACCTAGAGGGGTGGGAACGTGGGAGGGAAATGCAAGAGGGAGGGGATATGGGGATATATGTATACATATAGCTGATTCACTTTGTTATACAGCAGAAACTAACACAACATTGTAAAGCAGTTATGCTCAAATAAAGATGTTAAAAAAAAAGAAATGGAAAAGAAAAAAATGCAATGATCTAGAGGAAAAAGAAAGAATCAGTGGGACCAAACTGTAAATTGTACAAACAAAATTTTTTAAATTAGACACCTTATTAAGTCTTAAAATTATGTGTTTCTGTTATAGTTTTTTTTTAAACATCTTTATTTCCACATAATCTCTAATGTTATCCTCTGCACTCAGGAGGCAATTAAATTTCTTGTCATTCTGCACATTTATTTAATAATCTAGAACACAAAATAGCAAAAAGTATTGGTGAAATAAATTTCCTCTTAAGAAAGTGTCAATTCTTAGGCACTTTAAATACAAATTACATACAGAGGCTTCACTGGCTAGGGATACATTTCTAATTTAACAGAAAAATTGAGAGGAAAAGAACTCTTCACACAAGTAACTATGAATATCTCATCCACCTATGAAACTAAAAAAAAAATTTCATTTTTATAACAATGTTTTATATCCAAACAGAAAATAAAAAGCATCATAAAAATACAATCCATTAGATGTGCTTAAAATAAAACCATATTCCAACAAGGCTGCCCATCAGCTTCTACCTTATATTGGGTTCTCAAGCTACTGTGAAGCTAGCATACTAGAGAGAGTATCTTTATCTCTGTGAACCAAGTTTGAGAAATACTGTTTCAAAAGCTGTACATTTAGATGTGGTAAACACTTTATCCTTTATGTAAATGGGTATTTTATGTAGACTACAAAAAGAAATGTAAATTATTTTGTTCTTTATATATGTAGGTCTAGGATATCTATCACCATGGTAGCTTAATGTCAAAGACCTGGCTGGCCGTTATATTCTACTTAGAAAAGTATACAATGAACATTTTCAGCAATTGTTCTCTTTGATATTTCAAGCAAATTATACTCAGAAAATACAGTTGAAATTTAAAAATAAAAATAGAAAAACAATAAACAAAATGGCAATAAGGAGATATATATCAATAATTACCTTAAATGTAAACTGATTAAATGCTCCAACCAAAAGAAACAGAATGGCAGAATGGATACAGAAACAAGACCCATATATATGCTGTCTACAAGAGGCACACTTCAGATCTAGAGACACACACAGACTGAAAGTGAGGGGATGGAAAAATGTATTCCATGCAACTGGAAGTCAGAATAAAGCTGGAGTTGCAATATGCATGGAAGAAAATATAGACTTTAAAATAAAGACTATGAGGGCTTCCCTGGTAGCACAGTGGTTGAGAGTCCACCTGCGGATGCAGGGGACATGGGTTCATGCCCCGGTCTGGGAAGATCCCACATGTCGCGGAGCGGCTAGGCCTATGAGCCATGGCTGCTGAGCCTCCATGTCTGGAGCTTGTGCTCCAAAATGGGAGAGGCCAAAACAGTGAGAGGCCCATGTACCGCAAATTAATAATAATAATAATAATAATAATAATAATAATAATAATAATAATAAATAAAGACTATGAGACAGAGAAGGACATTACATAATGATCGTGAGGTCAATATAAGAAGAAGATATAACCATTGTAAATATTTACGTACCCAACATAAGAACAACTCTTTATATAAGGCAAATGCTAAAAGACATAAAATGATAAATTGACAGTAACACAGCAATAGTGGGGGACTTTAACATCACACTTATGTAAATGGACAGATCATCCAGATAGAAAATCAATAAAGAAAAAAATGACTTCAATGACACATTAGACCAGATGTACTTAACTAATACTCACAGAGCATTCCATCCAAAAGCAGCAGAATACACATTTTTTCATGTGCACATGGAACATTCTCCATGATAGGTCACATGCTGGCTCACAAAGCAAGCCTTGGTAAGATTAAGAAAATTGAAATCATATCAAGCGTCTTTTCCAAAGACAACACTATGAGATTAGAACTACAAGAAAAAAAAAACTGTAGAAAACACAAACATGAGAAGGCTACATAATATGCTACTAAATACTCAATGGATCACTGAAGGAGTCAAACAGGGAATCAAAAACTACCTTGAGGCTGTCTTTTCTCCATTGTATATTCTTGCCTCCTTTATCAAATATAAGGTGACCTTACATGCATGGGTTTATCTCTGGGCTTTCTATCCTGCCCCATTGATCTATATTTCTGTTTTTATGCCAGTACAATACTGTCTTGAGTACTGTAATAAATGGTGCTGAGAAAACTGGAAAGCTACAGGTAAAAGAATGAAATTAGAACACTTCCTAACACCATACACAAAAAGAAACTCAAAATGGATTAAAGACCTAAATGTAAGGCCAGAAAGTATAAAACTCTTAGAGGAAAACACAGGAAGAACACTCTTTGACATAAATCACAGCAAGATCCTTTTTGATGCACCTCCTGAAGAACTGGAAATAAAAACAAAAATAAACAAATGGGACCTAATGAAACTTAAAAGCTTTTACACAGCAAAAGAAATAATAAACAAGATGAAAAGATAAGCCTCAGAATGGGAGAAAATATTTGCAAATGAAGCAACTGACACAGGATTAGTCTCCAAAATATACAAGCAGCTCATTCAGATCAATATAAAAAAAAAAGCCCAATCCAAAAAGGGGCAGAAGACCTAAATAGACAGTTCTCCAAAGAAGATATACAGATTTCCAATAAACACATAAAAGGATGCTTAACATCA
The DNA here is from genome assembly GCF_949752795.1 of Hyperoodon ampullatus. NCBI lineage: Eukaryota > Metazoa > Chordata > Mammalia > Artiodactyla > Ziphiidae > Hyperoodon > Hyperoodon ampullatus. Next base: position 69,311,279 of record NC_136916.1, read on the forward strand.
CTAATCATTAGAGAAATGCAAATCAAAACTACAATGAGGTATCACCTCACACCAGGCAGAATGGCCATCATCAAAAATCTACAAACAATAAATGCTGGAGTGGGTGTGGAGAAAAGGGAACCCTCTTGCACTGTTGGAGGGAATGTAAATTGATACAGCCACTATGGAGAACAGTATGGAGGTTCCTTAAAAAACTAAAAACAGAGCTACCATACAACTCAGCAATCCCACTACTGGGCATATACCCTGAGAAAACTATAATTCAAAAAGAGTCATGTACTACAATGTTCATTGCAGCACTGTTTACAATAGCCAGGACATGGAAGCAACCTAAGTGTCCATCAACAGATGAATGGATAAAGAAGATGTGGCACATATATACAATGGAATATTACTCAGCCATAAAAAGAAACGAAATTGAGTTATTTGTAGTGAGGTGGATGGACCTAGAGTCTGTCATACAGGGTAAAGTAAGTCAGAAAGAAAAATAAATACCATATGCTAACACATATATATGGAATTAAAAATAATAATAATTATAGTTCTGATGAAGCTAAGGGAAGGACAGGAATAAAGACACAGATGTAGAGAATGGACTTGAAGACATGGGCAAGGGGAAGTGTAAGCTGGGATGAAGTGCGAGAGAAGCATGACATATATACACTACTAAATGTAAAATAGATAACTAGTGGGAGCAGCTGCATCACATGGGGAGATCAGCTCAGTGCTTTGTGACCACCTAAAGTGGTGGGATAGGGAAGGTGGGAGGGAGATGCAAGAGGGAAGGGATACAGGGATATATGTATACATTTAGCTGATTCACTTTGTTATACAGCAGAAACTAACACAACAATGTACAGCAATCATACTCCAATAAAGACGTTAAAAAACATACCTAGAGACAAATGAAAATCAAAACATGACACAGAACTACTAGAGAATGGACTTGAGGATATGGAGAGGGGGAAGGGTAAGCTGGGACAAAGTGAGAGAGTGGCATGGACATATATAAACTACCAAATGTAAAATAGATAGCTAGTGAGAAGCAGCCACATAGCACAGGGAGATCAGCTCGGTGCTTTGTTAACACCTAGAGGGGTGGGATAGGGAGTGTGGGAGGGAGGGAGACGCAAGAGAGAAGAGATATGGGAACATATGTATATGTATAACTGATTCACTTTGTTATAAGGCAGAAACTATCACACCATTGTAAAGCAATTATACTCCAATAAAGGTGAAAAAAGAAAAAGACAATCCAAAACCTATGGGATACAGCAAAAGCAGTTCTAAGAGGGAAGTTTATAGCAATAAAATCTTACCTCAGGAAACAACAAAAATCTCAAATAAACAACCTAACCTTACACGTAAAGCAACTAGAGAAAGAACAAACAAAACTCAGTTAGTAGAAGGAAAGAAATCATAAGATCAGAGCAGAAATAAATTGAGTAGACTAAGAAAACAACAGAAAATATCAACAAACCTGAAAGCTGGTTCTTTGAAGAGATAAACAAATTGACAAACCTTTAGCCAGACTCATTAAAAAAAAAATGGGTAGGAGAGAGTGTCCAAATTGATAAAATTAGAAATGAAAAAAGAGAAGTTACTGACACCAGACAAATAGAAAGGACCAGAAAACTCAACTACAAGCAACTATATGTCACTAAAATGGACAAGCTAGAGGAACTGGTCAAATTTTTACAAAAGTAAAATCTTCTGAGACTGAACCAGGAAGAAATAGAAAAGTGAACAGACCAATCACAAGCACTGAAATTTAATCTGTGATTTAAAAACTCCCAACTAACAAAAGTCTGGGGACCAAATGGCTTCACAGGTGAATTCTACCAAACATTTAGAGAAGAGTTAACACCTATCCTTTGGAAACTATTTCAAAAAATTTCAGAGGGAGGAACACTTCCAAACTGACTCTATGAAGCCACAATTACTCTGATACCAAAACCAGACAAAGTTGTTATGAAGAAGAAAATTACAGGCCAATATCACTGATGAACATAGACGCAAAAATCCTCAACAAAATACTAGCAAACTGAATCCATCAATACATTAAAAGGACTGTGCACCATGATCAAGTGGAATTTATCATAGGGATGCAAGGATTTTTCAATATCTGCTAATCAATGTGATGTAGCACGTTAACAAAGTGAAGAATAAAAACCATATGATCATCTCAATAGATGAAGAAAATGCTTTTGATAAAATTCAATATCCATTTATGATTAAAAAAAAAAAGAACCTCCAGAAAGTGGGCATAGAGGGAACATATCTCAACAAAATAAAGGCCATATATGACAAACCCACAGCTCACATCATACTGAAAGGTGAAAAATGTAAGAATTTCCTCTAAGATCAGGAACAAGACAAGGATGTCTACCCTTGCCACTTTTATTCAACATAGTTTTGGAAGTCCTAGCCACGAGAATCCAAATTGGAAAAGAAGAAGTGAAACTGTCACTGAAGATGACATGATACTATACGTAGTGACAGTGGGAGAGTGACACAAGAGGGAGGAGATATGGTGATATATGTATACGTATAGCTAATTCATTTTGCTATACAGTAGCAACTAACACAACAATGTAAAGCAATTATACACCAATAAAGATGTAAAAAAAAATCTTAAATATGCTACCAGAAAACTCCTAGAGCTCATCAATGAATTTGGTAAAGTTGCAGGATACCAAATTAATACACAGAAATCTGTTGCATTTCTATACACTAGCAATGAAAGATCAGAAATAGAAATTTTTAAAAAATCCCATTTATCATCACATCAAAAAGAATACAATATATAGAAATAAACCTACCTAAGGAGGCAAAAGACCTACACTCCAAGACTAAAAAATGTTGATGAAATAAATAGATGACATAGACAGAAAGATATACCATGTTTTTGTTTAGAAAAATCAATATTTTTAAAACGAACATACCAAGGCAGTCTACAGGTTCAATGCAATCTCTATCAAATGACCAATGGCATTTTTCTAAGAACTGGAACAAAATAATTTTTAACTTGTAAGGAAAACAAAAAGAGCCAGAATAGCTAAAGTCATCTTGAGAAAGAAAAATGGAGCTAGAGGAATTGGGATCCCTGACTTCAGACTCTACTACAAATTTACCATAATTAAAAGAGTATGGCACTAAATGGAACTAAAACAGAAATATAGATCAATGGAGCAAGATAGACAGCCCAGAAGTAAACCCATGCACCTATGATCAATTAATCTACAATAAAGTGGAAAAAAATGGAGAAAAGACAGTCTCTTCAATAAGTGGTGCTGGGAAAACTGGAGAGCTACATGTGTAAGAATGAATTTAGAACATTCTCTAACACCGTACACAAAAATAAACGCCAAATGAATTAAAGATCTAAATGTAAGACCAGATACTATAAAACTCTTAGAGGAAAACATATGCAGAACACTCTGACATAAATCACTGCAATACATTTTGGAATCATCTCCTATAGTAATGGAAATAAAAACAAAAACAAAGGATTCAAACTTAATTAAACTTAAAATATTTTACACAACAAAGGAAACCATAAACAAAACAAAAAGACAACCTACAGACTGGGAGAAAATATTTGCGAACAATGCACCCGAGAAAGGTTTAATCTCCAAAATATACAAATAGCTCATACAGCTAAATATAAAAAACAAACAAACAACTCAATTAAAAAAATGGGCAGAAATTCTAAATAGACACTTCTCCAAAGTAGACATGGAGATGGACAAAAGACATATGAAAAGATGCTCAACATTGCTAATTATTAGAGAAATGCAAATCAAAACTTCAATGAGGTATCACCTCACACCAGTCAGAATGGCCATTATCAAAATGCTTACAAATAATGGATGCTGGAGGGGTTGTGGAGATAAAGGAAGCCTCCTACACCACTGGTGGAAATATAAATTGGTACAGCTACTATGGAGGACAGTATGGAATTTCCTTTAAAAACTAAAAATAGAGCTACCACATGATCCTGTAATCTCTAATTCAAAAATATACATGTAACCCAGTGTTCCTTGCAACACTATTTACAGTAGCTAAGATGTGGAAGCAACCTAAAATGTCCATCTATGGATGAATGGATAAAGAAGATGTGAGATATATAGACATAGATATAGATACACACTAGAATATTACTTAGCCATAAAAAATGATGGAATAATGCCACTTGCAGCAACATGGATGGACCTAGAGATTATCATACTAAGTGAAGTAAGTCAGACAGAGAAAGACAAATGTATGATATCACTTATATCTGGAATCTAAAAAAAATGATACAAATAAACTTATATACAAAACAGAAATAGACCCACAGACATAGAAAATAAAGTTATGATTACCAAAATAGAAAGGGGGTGGGGAAAGTGTAAATTAGGAGTTTGGGATTAAAATATACATACACACTACTATGTTAAGTAGTTAGCAAACAAGGACCTACTGTATAGCGCAGGGAACTATACTCAATATTTTATAGTAACCTATAAGAAAAATAATCTGAAGTATATATATACACACATATATACATATACATATATATACATACCTGAATCATCACTTTGCTGTACACCTGAAACTAACATAACATTGTAAATCGACTATACTTTTATTTTTTAAAATTTGACCTGATACAAATTTATATTCCTTCCACAATTATTCTATACACTTAATATCCATTCTCAAACATATTTCCCAGAATTCTGCTTGTAGAACTTAGAAAACTCAAGTGGTTCCTTTGAGAGGTAGCACATAACCCCATCAGTCACATTTTGTACTTCACCTTTAGGGGTCTGCTGGGACTTGTGTCTAGTCATAGGTGGCAACTCTCTCAGGGGAAGTCATTATTGTTTTCTAAGCAAATGCAAAGATAATATCACAGATGGAGGTGGGAAGGATGTTACCATTGTGGATTTAGAGGCTACTACCACTTGGCGTTGGAGTACCAGTGCTACTGAAGTTGAGGAGGCCACTTTTGCTAAGGGTGGATAGACCACTACCACTACCACTGACAAAGAAGACTCATCAATATTTAGGAGCTTTATATCCCCAGATTTTTCAAGGTCATCCTACATGTTTCTATCCCACAACACAGGATCCTATTTTTACCAATAATTTTCTCACTTTAACAGTAGACATCCTAGGAATCTGGAAGTTCAAGTTTACTCAAAATTTAAGCAATTACTGCTTGATTTTCAGCCATGTCAGCCCAGACAGGAGAATAGGCTCTCCCACATGCATACCTCCAAACTCTTAGGTCATTGATGCAAGCCTGAGCTGATAATTTGAATCCCTAAGCTCATTCTTTACTTTTTACCAGTTTTTCAGGGACATTAGGAGAAGCCAAACAACATCATTATATGCCTTAGTTTTCCAAAAGTATTTCAAACTATTATATACAATCACTTAATTTCTTTCCTATTATAAGTGGTTATTTAGTAGTATCTAATACACATATTTTGCTTATCTCTATAAACATTTCATACACTGGACTATAGTGCTTTGTTTACTACTAGAATTAGAGTCATTAGTGTCTTTATTTTTTTAATAAAATCAGATTAGAGAGAAAATTCCAAAAACATAGAACCCATTCAGAAAACTCATCCTTAAAATTCTGTTCCTTTTGAACCACTCTGGGTACCCAAAATTATGTTAGTCATTGTTCTCCTGAAGAGACTAACTAATATCATAGATAGATAAATAGATATATAGATACATAGATAGAAAGATACATACATACATGCATATATACATACACACACATACATTCATACATACATATGAAAAAAAGATTTGTTGTAAGTACTGGCTTATGCAGTCATTGAGGCCCCCAAATCCCACTATTTGCTCTCAGAAAACTGGAGAACCAGGTAAGCTGGGGGTATAAAAACAGTTAAAGTCTGAAGGCCAGAGAATAAGGAAATTGGTGGTGTACTTCTAGTCCCAGGATAAGGCCTGAGAACAAGGGGTGAATGGTTTAAATTCCAGGGTCCAAATCTCTAAGAACCAGAATAACTGATGTATTAATGAACATATAGATATCCAGCTCAGTAAAAGAGACAGAAATTTGCACTTTCTTTGCTTCTGCATTTTATTCAGGCTCTCTGTTCAGACTGGATGATGCCTGCCCACATTAGTGACAGATGATCACTTTACTCAAGTCTACTGAATCAGATGCTAATCCCTTCCAGATATCTTCACAAATACAGCCAGAAAAAATATTTTACCAGCTAGCTGGACTTCTCTTAGCCCAGTTAAATTGACACATAAAATTAACCATCACAAGTCCACCCCCTTGTGACATATATATATATATATATATATATATATATATATAGTATCAAATAATGTTAATCTCCAAATAAAGACAATACTGAGGTTTTAATTCTGCCTAACATGATACATCTATGTTAAATACAACTGAAAAAAAATCCCTACCCCAGAAGAGGAAATACAGTCCTTATTTAGGTTTACTTTTCTTCTTTATATGTCTAACAACTGTATGATGTAAATTAAATGATACTTAAACATATGATATTAAGTTAATACATCTCATATTATAAGTTAAGGGAATGATAGAGAATAGAAAACAAAGATATATGTTTAGGGCTTCCCTGGTGGCACAGTGGTTGTGAGTCCACCTGCCGATACAGGGGACACGGGTTCGTGCCCTGGTGCGGGAAGATCACACAGGTCGCGGAGCGGCTAGGCCCATGAGCCATGGCCTCTGAGCCTGCGCGTCTAGAGCCTGTGCTCCACAACACGAGAGGCCACAAGAGTGAGAGGCCCGTGTACCACACACACAAAAAAATATATATATATATATATATATATATATATATATATGTGTGTGTGTGTTTAATATATGTGTGCATACATACAAACATTCATAACAAAATAAGGAGAAAATATTCATGCCAATTACATTCCTTATTTCTGTAACTAGTCACGAGGTTGAACCTGGTATTATACTACCCTATTCTAATCCCATTTTGTATTTCTTTTGCCTCAGCAACAACATCATCTGGTTGGAGAATTTATCTGATTGGTAAACCTTTATTCTTTTTTTTTTTTTTGCTTTATAACAAATTTAATCAGTTATACATATACATATGTTCCCATATCCCCTCCCTTTTGCGTCTCCCTCCCGCCCTCCCTATCCCACCCCTCCAGGCGGTCACAAAGCACCGAGCTGATCTCCCTGTGCTATGCGGCTGCTTCCCACTAGCTATCTACCTTACGTTTGGTAGTGTATATATGTCCATGCCGCTCTTTCACTTTGTCACAGCTTACCCTTCCCCCTCCCCATATCTTCAAGTCCATTCTCTAGTAGGTCTGTGTCTTTATTCCTGTCTTACCCCTATGTTCTTCATGACTTTTTTTCTTAAATTCCATATATATGTGTCAGCATACAGTATTTGTCTTTCTCTTTCTGACTTACTTCACTCTGTATGACAGACTCTAGGTCCATCCACCTCATTACAAATAGCTCAATTTCGTTTCTTTTTATGGCTGAGTAATATTCCATTGTATATATGTGCCACATCTTCTTTACCCATTCATCCGATGATGGACACTTAGGTTGTTTCCATCTCCGGGCTATCGTAAATAGGGCTGCTATGAACATTTTGGTACATGTCTCTTTTTGAATTATGGTTTTCTCAGGGTATATGCCCAGTAGTGGGATTGCTGGGTCATATGGTAGTTCTATTTGTAGTTTTTTAAGGAACCTCCATACCGTTCTCCATAGTGGCTGTACCAATTCACATTCCCACCAGCAGTGCAAGAGGGTTCCCTTTTTTCCACACCCTCTCCAGCATTTATTGTTTCTAGATTTTTTGATGATGGCCATTCTGACTGGTGTGAGATGATATCTCATTGTAGTTTTGATTTGCATTTCTCTAATGAGTAAAGATGTTGAGCATCCTTTCATGTGTTTGTTGGCAGCCTGTATATCTTCTGTGGAGAAATGTCTATTTAGGTCTTCTGCCCATTTTTGGATTGGGTTGTTTGTTTTCTTGTTATTGAGCTGCATGAGCTGCTTATAAATTTTGGAGATTAATCCTTTGTCAGTTGCTTCATTTGCAAATATTTTCTCCCATTCTGAGGGTTGTCTTTTGGTCTTGTTTATGGTTTCTTTTGCTATGCAAAAGCTTTTAAGTTTCATTAGGTCCCATGTGTTTTTGTTTTTATTTCCATTTCTCTAGGAGGTGGGTCAAAAAGGATCTTGCTGTGATTTATGTCATAGAGTGTTCTGCCTATATTTTCCTCTAAGAGTTTGATAATGTCTGGCCTTACATTTAGGTCTTTAATCCATTTTGAGCTTATTTTTGTGTATAGTGTTAAGGAGTGATCTAGTCTCATACTTTTACATGTCCCTATCCAGTTTTCCCAGCACCACTTATTGAAGAGACTGTCCTTTCTCCACTGTACATTCCTGCCTCCTTTATCAAAGATAAGGTGACCATATGTCCGTGGGTTTATCTCTGGGCTTTCTATCCTGTTCCATTGATCTATCTTTCTTAAACCTTTATTCTTAAAGGGTCTGGTGTTATTACCAGTGTTGCTTGCATTGGGTTATTGTAGTTTCCAAATGACCTCAGTGAAAGTGTATGCTAATACTAAAAAAAATCCTTATTTTGTATTCCAGACAAACTCTTCGTTATCTTCATTGTGTTAGTTGTCCAATTTCCCTTTGGTAGTGACAAAAATCCTTGTTTTTTTCCAACATTAGCCAGGCTCCTGAGTCTTTTCTAAGGAATCTGTGCACTTCCTTACAAAATCCTTGGAAAAAAACCCTACTAAAACAGTATAGCAAGTCCCTCATCCACCATGTCTGATAATCATCAATACCCAATCAGATTTCTCATCCTCCACCATCCACCAGCTGAGTCTGATTAGCCAGACTTGTCTTCAGGAATGTTCAACTAAGTCAGTTTAGCTAGAATCCACATTACCCATGATGTTTCGTTTTAGTGACTTTCCATCCACTGAACCCCACTGGAATCCTTGGCTGTAAATACCTAATAGTCCATGCTGTATTCAAATTTGAGCCCAGATTTATACTGAGGTCTATTTTCCTGTATTACAACATTTCTGAATAAAACCTATTTTTTTCTGCTTTAATTACACCCACTTCTGGTTTATCTTTGATAGTTATGATGTGAATCGGATAGAATCAGACTGATTATTGAGACTCTGGACCCCACATCCAGAACCCTAAGTGTACAATTTTTTGTGTGTGTGATATGCGGGCCTCTCACTCTTGTGGCCTCTCCTGTTCTGGAGCACAGGCTCCGGATGTGCAGGCTCAGCGGCCATGGCTCACGGGCCCAGCTGCTCCACGGCACGTGGGATCTTCCTGGACCTGGGCACGAACCCACGTCCCCTGCATCAGCAGGCGGACTCTCAACCCCTGCGCCACCAGGGAAGCCCCTAAGTGTACAATTTTGAAAACTTTGTCTTCACTTCTGACTGATTAATCATGTATCCATTGGTTAGTCCATGTGCTACACCATTGACCCAGACAAATATCTATTTTAGCTTGCAGGGAAATAGTTTGAATGTTAAGATTTGGGGTATAATGTAGAAGGTATATTAGAGTCCCAGAAAATGAGAGACTGGCTTAGAGTGCTTGTTGTATGAAGTGATCGGATCCTTTCTTCAGTCTTTCCTTGCCTTCCATGTACAGATCAATTTTAAATTTCACTTGGGAATCTCCTAAGTTTGCAAACCAACAATAAGTGTAAAGATTATTTATAAACATGAGACCTCTCATCTGGCTAAAATAAAAAACCTTCTTGAACTCCTGCTGAAATGTGCTCTAACTGTGTCTGCTTACTTTCCTGTTTGCATAATATTACTAATAATAATTCAGAACTTCAATGGCCTTTTGGGGAAACATAATTCCCAAACTGGCTCCTCTAAAATCTCTTCTTTCTCACCACAGCTGTTTATTCTTCCTTCAGTTACTGCTTTGGATTATCCCTCCAGTTCCTTTGATTTCTTTTACATGTCTCCCTTCAAACATCAGCACTCTGCATTTTTCTGTCCAGAAACTTTTTCTTTCCCACTTCAGCTATTCAACTCCCAGTGAGTTGAACTGTAGGTCTCCTAAACTGAATTGAGGACTCCCAAGGGATTAATGGATCCCCAAAGTAAACACTTATGGTTAAAAGAGAAAAAATGACTATTTGGAAACAGAACTTGTTTTTAATCCCTCATATGTGTTCGAAGATATGCAGACAGCTGCTAGGTGTTTCATCAGCGACTGTCCTAAAATTTACTTAACAGCTTCCATCAAATTACATACTGGGACAAAAAGAATCTTAACAGTCATATTTATAAACATTTGTAAACAGGTAATTTTAACTTGTCCCCTGCCAGAAACACAAGACAGATAAAAATATAAAGTGGTTATAATAAGTGAAATTGTATTACTATGTCTTACTGAGTCAGGGCCAAAGTTTTAGAATGAAAACTCTAAGATATTTATTTGCACCTATATATAAGTTTATGTATGTTTCTCTAAGTGTGTATGTATGCATGTATGTTATATATATATGTGACATTTTCTACCTCCAGATATTACTAAATTAATTCATAAAATCTCAATACAGTTATCTTCAAATGAAAGATAAATAACTGATCCTATAAATTAGGTATTCCAAAAACCCTCAGAAATATAAAAATTAACAATTTTAAGTCTGCTTAACTGGGGTAGCCTTTATAAAATAAAGCCAGTTTTAAAAATTGTTGTTATTTAACATACACAAAAATAAACTCAAAGTGGTTTAAAGACCTAAAGGTAAGGTTGGTTACTATAAAACACTTAGAGGAAAATATAGGTAGAACACTCTTTGACATAAATCATAGCAAGATCTTTTTTCTGACCTATCTCCTAGAGTAAAGAAAATAAAAACAAAAATAAACAAATGGGACATAATAAACTTAAAAGCTTTTGCACAGCAAAGGAAACCATAAACAAAACGAATAGACAACCCTCAGAATGGGAGAAAATATTTGCAAATGAAGCAACTGATAAGGGATTAATCTCCAAAATATACAAACAGCTCATGCAGCTCAATATCAAAAGAACAAACTACCCAGTCAAAAAATCGCGGGAAGACCTAAATAGACATTTCTCCAAAGAAGACATACAGGTGGCCAACAAACGTATGAAAAGATGCTCAGTATCACTAATTAGTAGAGAAATGCAAATCAAACCTACAATGAGGTATCACCTCACGCTAGTCAGAATGGCCATCATCAAAAAACATACAAACATTAAATGCTAGAGAGGGTGTGGAGAAAAGGGAACCCTCCTACACTGTTGGTGAGAATGTAAATTGGTACAGCCACTGTGGAGAACAGTATGGCAGTTCCTTTAAAAATTAAAAATAGAGCTACCATATGATGCAGTAATTCCACTCATAGGCATATATCTGGAGAAAACCAGAGTTCAACAGGATGCATGCACCCCCATGTTCATTGCATCACTATTTACAATAGTCAGGGTATGGAAGCAACCTAAATGTCCATTGACAGAGGAATGGATAAAGAAGATGTGGTACATTACTGGGCATATACCCTAAGAAAACCATAATTCAAAGAGTCATGTACCAAAATATTCATTGCAGCTCTATTTACAATAGTCAGGACATGGAAGCAACCTAAGTGTCCATCATCAGATAAATGGATAAAGAAGATGTGGCACATATATACAATGGAATATTACTCAGCCATAAAAACAAATGAAATTGAGATAGTTGTAGTGAGGTGGGTGGACCTAGAGTTTGTCATACAGAGTGAAGTAAGTCAGAAAGAGAAAAACAAATACCGTATGCTATCACATATATATGGAATAAAAGAAAAAAAAAAGGTCATGAAGAACCTATGGGTAAGATGGGAATAAAGACACAGACCTACTAGAGAATGGACTTGAGGATATGGGGAGGGGGAAGCATAAGCTGGGACAAAGTAAGAGAGTGGCATGGACACATATACACTACCAAACGTAAAATAGATAGCTAGTGGGAAGCAGCCACATAGAACAGGGAGATCAGCTCGATAGTTTGTGACCACCTAGAGGGGTGGGATAGGGAGGGTGGGAGGGAGGGAGACACAAGAGGGAAGAGATATGGGAACATATGTATATGTATAACTGATTCACTTTGTTATAAAGCAGAAACTAACAAACCATTGTAAAGCAATTAATACTGCAATAAAGATGTTAAAAAAAAAAGATGTGGTACATATATATCAATACAATGGAATATTACTCAGCCATAAAAAGGAACAAAACAGTGCCATTTGCAGAGAAATGGATGGGCCTAGAGATTGTCATACAGAGTGAAGTAAGTCAGAAAAATAAAAACAAATCTCATTTAATATTGCTTATATGTACAATCTAGAAAAAATGTCACAGGTGAACTTATTTGCAAAGCAGAAATAGAGTCACAGATGTAGAAAACAAACTTATGGTTACCAAAGAGGTAGGGGTTTCGGATGAATTGGGAGATTGGGATTGAAAAATATACACTATTATGTATAAAATAGATAACTAATGAAAACCTACTTTATAGCACAGGAAACTCTACTCAGTGCTCTGTGGTGACCTAAATTGGAAGGAAATCTAAAAAAGAGAGGATATATGTATATGTATAACAGATTTACTTTGCTGCACAGCAGAAACTAACACTACATTGTAAAGCAACTATACTCCAATAAAATTAATTTTTTAAAATGCAAAAAAAAGAATAAAATAAAAATGGTTTATATAGAAACAGACATGCCTTCAGAATTAAATATAATACAAGCATAATTTTTTAGACCTAAGTTTAGTAGTGAAGCAAGCTTATGTTATCTCTACTAGATGTTTAAGATAATAAACTATCTATGAAACGTCAAGTAAATCTATAAAACTATGAAATTATGTAAATTTGCAGCAGAATGAGAGTGTGTGGTAGTCAATGAAAACATGCTGAATTCCTAGTTTTTTTTCTGTAAAAAGAAAGATGGATAATGGTTAAAATTCTAATCAATATTTGTAAATGACTATGGTAAGAATGGTAAAGGAAAATGGATGGTACCACTGGTAAAGAAAAAATAAAACCTCTGTATGCAAAGAAAGATACATTTTTGATAAGGAAAGATAGAAAGGATGTGTTTTTGTTAAAGGTAGAATAGAGTAAGTTTGCCCTTAACCCGAATGATTGGTTGTTCCAGAATGAGAAAAAGGAAAAACAGTAATAATAAAAAAAAAAACTAAACGGATATTTAAAAATAAAAATATGTTTTAGAATGTTTTTGGGGAAGAACTCTTTAAACAGAAATGTTATCTTGTTTGGTCAGATTTGGCAAAGACTGGATAAATTTATTTATAAGGTTTAAAAAAAACAAACAAAAAAAAAACAGCCTTAGGGTAAATAGTGTACGAATGCAAACCTAGAACTTGGTTCTCTCTCTACTAAAAAACAAACGTTTCTTAGATTAATACTCTACTATTAATAAGAAAGAGTAAAAAAAAGCTTTCCTTTATATTTAAATATTCTGCCTCGGAAACTGAGACTTTGTTTCTGTAAATATTGTCCTATGCTTCATGTTTTCTTTATCAAGGCTTTGATTGCTTAAGAAAACAGAGTCTTGTCAACATTAAAAGAGCTAGACTTTTATAACTATGTAACTTTCTGTATTTGCCTTTGAATTTTTTTTAAATGTAACTTTGCTTAAATAGATAACTAATAATTTTTTACAGTGATCCTATTTATTTAAGTGTTTGATTTTTGACAACTCCCTCCCCCCCAAAAAAAATGAAAATGCAAATTTTTTGAGCTCAAAGTAATATTGAGATTTCCCAGAGAGTCCCTGAAAAATCTCAAAGCATTTGTCTCTCCATTATAAAAGGGAGATGCTAAACTAATTAAGTTTATTTGCATATAAAATATGCAGAACTGTCAAATAAGAAGTGATGATAAAACCTTGTCGACTCTGTGTGTGTGTGGATATATTTTACTAATATATGTATTGCAGAAATTACATTAAGTTCATAGAAATTTGTCAGTATGCGCATTGCTTCCACTGCTGAGGGCCCCCTTTGATGAACATTCACTCAGGAAACATATATCTTCTTTTTTTTTAATTTTTTTTGACCATTGAGAAAAGTCCATTCAAATACCTCTCCACAATTTTATTGTCATCAATTTTCCAATCATGTTTCTCTCAAGTTCCTGATCATCAACCCAAAGTATTGGCCACAGCCCATGAATTAGTATATAAGCCATTTCTGTCCATTTTTCCTTCAAAACAAAGTATACAGCCATGTGCACTGCTCAAATTTCTGCCCACTGAGATGACTGCCCTTTACCCCTGTCTTACAAAATGTCCATAGAATCACTGTGGTACTCCAGCTCTCTACTTCTGAGTGGTGAAACTATGTCATAAAGACCCATAATTAAACCAGGCCTGCGTTTCTTCTTCTTTTGTCAACAGATCAAAGGGTTTTCTCCATAAGTTCTCTCCCCCAACTACAGGTTATACCTTTAAAATGTGCCCAAGTCCTGCCACGTATATACCACTTTTATTTCCAGATGCAGTACTTCAGTGCCCTCTCAACTATATTATTTATTGGGTCAGTTACCACCCAGTTCATACTGGTCAGTTCTTATCACATAGTAACTTTGTGGCCCATGGTCAAGTAATCAGTCTCTGGTAGGCTCACATACAACTGAGAATTTTTTCTCAAAAGCATAGTAGATATATGAAGATAATAGCAGGACCTTGCTCCAAATTTCTAACCACCTGACCTGTGATTCACCTATCAGTGCTGAAAAAAGCTGCCAAAAATTCTACCTGCCAATGAAATTTCTAGAACCATTATGTTTGTTGGAATATATGGCACAAGTCAAAAGCAGCTTACACAAAAGTCTGGACCTCTTGCAGACCCTTCTCTTTCTCTGGCTCCCACTTAAATCCAGCAGCTTTTCAAGTCACTACATAAGTAGATGTAAATCACACATCCAAATGCAGAATATGTCTCCTTGAAAATCCAAAGAGGCCCACAGAACATTGCTCCTTTTACTTGGTTGCCAGGTGCAAAAACTTATCCTTCACCTTAAAAGGGATACCTGGACAATCCCCACACCAGTGGACCTGTCGAAATTTTACCAAGGTAAAAGTCCTTAATTTTAATTACATATGGAATAAAACCTCTCTAATCACTACTAACTGATCAATGATTTATTGGTGAGTCCAACTACTAAACCGTTGCTCTAGAAATGATCTTTGAAGCTAGTAGGAGCATACTGTGATTCTTAAGGCTTTGGAAATGCTCTTGAACCTGAATTAAGGTCCTAGACAAGCAGAGGTTGGGTTAGAGTCCTAGGTTTCACAGATACAAAAATGTTACATGCCACAGAAATAATTTTATTTATCAAATCAACTGTCATTAGAATTATAGCAATGGACATTTTAAGTTATTTGTCATTCACACAGTGATTATTTGACTTTGATATTTTTCTGAAAGTAATTACAATCAGCTATAGTCAAGAATGTTTCATGCTGCCATCATGGTAATAACTTTGAGACCTCGCTTCTAGACTGAGAAAATTTTACAAAATAAATGAATAAGCTGATGAATTCATAAAACTGCTAACCCAAGATCTAACAAAACAAGAAATAATTACCTGGGTCTGAAAGAACTGATGAGAACCGCTGTAATTTTTGATGAATTTGTTGGAAACATTGCTGGGTTTTAATACTTGTTTTCAAGATTAAAGGAAATCATTTATTAAGCTATGTGTAACTTACAACAATTTGATTAAGTGTACCTTTGTGAACAAAAATGCCACAGTTACTTTTTCTTCCTACTTGATCTTCCAGAATTTGAAAACACTTAGTGTGTATTCCTTACTTTTATGTAAAGAAAATCATTTACATAAGTTAAATAAGAATGTGCTCTCTTTGTAACAGAATATGATTGGAAACATTGATTATATTGCCAAGGCTTTAATGTCACTATGATATTAATGTGCATTGAATCAGATATGACTAGACAGCCCTACAAAAACTTAAGTCAACTTTAAGAAGCTAATATGCATAAATACCCCTATAGAAAAAAAACTATCTTTTAGGGTTTGCCACCTTACAGGCAGAAAGGAAGTTCACTTTTTTCTGTCATGCCCAGGAATCTCAGAATATTTTGGGGATCCCTAGAAGAGAGGAAAACAAATCTATAGGTTTTACAAACAAAATCTAGCATCAAGTTTTTTTGTTTGGTTTTCTATCAGGGAGATGATTTGAAAAGTCCAATCCCAGATTCCTTATGAATAGTTCCAGCAAAGCAAATTCAAGAGATCTATGTGGTCGGTCTTTCTTGCTGTGCTTATGTAAATAATCACACCAAGTTTAATGGGTCTAGATTTATTTTGTATATAAATTAGTTTTACTTTGATTACCTCTGATTAAATGGTGGTGAGTGTAGAGAGAGAAATTATGTTTCAATGGGAAATTGTAATGTACCCTTTTGGATTTCACATTGCAAAATTTTCCCATCTCTACCAAAGCCTGCTTTTTTCTACTTTCTTCCAAAACCTGACTATAACTCTTCAAAGTAGTATTTCTATTTTTTCTGTCTTTTGCATAGAGAACTAAAATTGCTCTTTTAATAAAAGCTGCAAGCAGAAGCTGATATAATATAAACACAAAGGAATTTAGCACAACAAATTATATATGAGCAAACTTTGTATCTGCTGTTGTATGTGTACCTCAGATAGTTCACTGGAAAACCCAATTTCAACACCACAGACATTTGAACTAGGGAAACCAATGGATTATCACTGCTGTCCACAACGAATATATAAAAATGCTTTAAACCCTAATTAAGGTATCCTAATTTCTCAAATCATAAACTAAGTTTTTAACATTAATCTTTGTTTTCTTTTATTTTCATAGAAACCCCCCTCATTAAATGTCAAATGGCTAGCACCATAAAGCATACCTTCTACTACCAAGTCTTAGCATATCATTAAAAAAAAAAGCTGCTGATAACAGGAAATCAAGAGGGCAGAGTAGAGGGACATGGAGCTCACTTTCTCCCACAAATACTTCAAAAATACATCTATATGTGGAACAATTCTCACAGAATATCTACTGAAAGCTTGCAGAAGATCTCACACAACCAATGCTGCAAGAAAGATCCCCACATAACCTGGTAGGACAAAGGGGAAAAGGAGAAGAAGAGGAATCAGGATGGAACCTGTTTCCTTGGGAGGGAGCTGTGAAAGAGGAAAGTTTCCTTCACCATGGGAACCTCCTTCACTGGCTAGGAGGTCTGCTGGGACAGATAGGGAGCTTCAGAGGCTGGGGAGGAGAGCATGGTATCTAGCCTGTAGCCCCACAGTGTAGAAAGAAACCAGCTAGTCCTGACCACATTACCACACTTCCCAGCTGACCACATCACCACACTTCGCAGCCTGAGATGTGTGCCTGCTGCGGTGTGCAGTGACTAGGTGCTGAAACTCAGGCTTCATTGAGCAGACTTGGGGTTAGGAATTTGTTTCACCATGAGGAGACAAACCAAAGGGCCTGGAGTATGGCCCCTGCTGCAACTGGGGGCCTGCACAAGAGGGAGAAGATGCCCACCATAGGAGTGGGCAAGAGAGGAAAGGAGAGGTGTGGGTCCACCATAGCAGACTTGTCAGTGTGCTCACAGTGGGGTATGGCTCCAGCCACCAAGTGTTCTGTGAACTTCATGGGTTCACACACACACAGGTGGGGCTGAAATCTGAGCCAATCACTAGCAACCCCACTGTGGTGCTGGGCTTCAGCTCAGGTAGATCCTCCCTCTGGTGAATTTTGGGACAAGGGAAAAGCATGAGTGCCTCAGGGCCAACTGAGCAGTTTATCTGCAGGTTCAGGAGACACAACTCCCATGAATTTACACATTGGAAGATTTGCAAGCATGCATGTCCATCTAAGGGACCTCTGAGCCAATAATCAGAGCCCACAGGCAGAGGCAGCCACCAAGGGCAGTGCTAGCAACAGTGACATTTGTGGGTATGCACAACAGATGGCAGATGGCATCATAAAATTGCACATCCCCGTGGACAACTCCTGGGGAAGAACATGCACAGCTCCATACCCAATGGGAGTGGTACAGTCCTGCTTACCTCACACTGCAGCTCAGAAACAGATTTGAGGGCTTCTACTTCAACAACTGGGGAGTAGACCCTGTCCCACACAAGGCTGTGACAATCACAGAACAAAGAAGCAGTCCCACCCAACATCCAGTGTAGACATTGGTCACCACAACACCAAATACACCCACTATCAAGGGGACAAGGGAAGTACACCACAAGGAAAGACATGGCAAACATCCATACGAAAAAGAGCCATCCCACCAAAAGTATCAGACTCAAGCAGACTACACAGGGACACTCTCACATAAAAACAGTCCTTCAAGACCACAGTAGATAATTGTTTTTCCTAAACTCATAGAGTCAGAGAAATAAAAGAAAAATGAAAAAGCAGAGGATCTACTCCCAATTAAAAGAACAAGAGAAATCATCTGAAAGGAAAAACAGATGGACCTCTTCAATCTACCCGAACCCAAGTTCAAAAAGGAGGTAATAAAAATGTTGAAGGAATTAAGAAAAGCTATAAATAGAAATGTGGGTCACTGTAGCAAGGAACTAGGAACTATAAAGAAGAGCCAATCAAAATTAGACAACTCAGTTTCCAAGAAGAAAACTGAGCTAAAGGCAATAAGTAGCAAACTAAATAACACAGAGGAATGAATAGTGATCTGGAAGATAGAATAAGAGAAATCACCCAATCAGAACATCACACAAAAAGACAAATTTTTAAAATGAAAGCCATATACGAGACCTATAGGATAATATAAAGTGTGCCAATCTACACACAATAGGAATCCCAGAAGGAGAAGAAAGAGAAAAGAGTATCAAAAAAGCATTTGAAGAAATTATGACTGAAAACTTCCCAAACCTAAAGAAGGAAACAGATATCCAGGCACAGAAAATACAGAGGGTTCCAAACAAGATAAATCCAAACAGACCTACTCCAAGATATACACAATTAAAATGGCAAAATTAAAGAGAGGATTCTAAAGGCATCAAGAAAAAAACAAAAACGTCAGTTACAAAGGAACCCTGATAAGGCTATAGCTGATTTCTCTCTATAAACTCTACTGGCCACAAGAGAGTGCCAAGATATATTCAAAGCCCTGAAAGGGAAAAACCTGCAACTTAGGATACTCTACCTAGCAAGATTACCATTTAGAATAGAAGGAGAGATGAAGAATTTCTCAGAGAAGCAAAAACTAAAAGAATATGTTAATACTAAGCCTATCTTAGAAGAAATATTGAATGGTCTTCTCTAAATAGAAAAGAAGCAAAAATCTACAGGAAAAGGGAATGTTATTATATATAATCAATTAAATAAGCCAGTACATTGATTTAAAAAAATAATAATAATCAAAAATTATGTGAAAGCAATTATAACTACAATCAACAGCAAAAAGGCAAACATGAAGATGTAAACAGGATATCAAAATTACAAAATGTGGAGGAGAGGAATAAGAAAATGTGGATCTTTTTGAATGTGTTTGAGCTTATATGACTACCAGACTAAAGCAAGTAGATATAGTTACAGGTTAACATATTTGAAAACCAGGGAAACTACAAATCAAAAACATACAATAGATTCACAAAAACCAAAAAGAAAAGAAACCTAGCATGATGAAAAAGAAAATCATCACACCAAAAAAGGAAACACAAAGAGAAGAAAGGAACAAAGAAAAAATAATCAACTGGAAGACAAGGTTTAAAATGGCAATAAATGCCTACTTATCAATAATTACTTTAAATGCCAGTGTACTAAATACTCAGATCAAAAGACATAGTGTGGCAGATTGGATAATAAAAAGAGAATCTACAATATACTGCCTACAGGAGACCCACATTAGGGTAAAATACACTTACAGATTGAAAGTAAGTGTTTGAAAAAGATATTTCACACAAATGGAAATTACAAAAAAGTGGGGATAGCAATACTCATTCAGACAAAATATACTTTAAAACAAAGGCCAAAGAAGGATGTTATATCACAATAAAAGGGTCAGTAAAAGAAGAGGATGTCACCCTTGTTAACATATATACACCCAATATAGGAACACCTAAATATATATAACAAATACTAACAGTCATAAAGGGAGAAATTGATGTGAATACAATAATAGTAACAAATTCTACCAAGTCACTGACATCAGTGGATACATCATTGACAGAAAGTTAATTATACAACAGAGATACTAAATGACACAATAAAACAGTTGAACTTAATTGATATCTACAGTGCACTACATCCAAAAAATAAGAACAAACAAACAGAATACATATTCTTTTCAAGCACACATGGAACATTCTCTGTGATAGACCACATACTAGTGCAAAAAACAAGCCTCAACAAATATAAGAGGATAGAAATTATTTCAAGCATTTTTTCTGACCACAATGGCATTAAACTAGAAATCAACCACAGAAAGAGAAAAGAGGAAAAAAACAATTACATGGAAACCAAAAATCATGCTACTAAAAGACAATGTGTCAATGATGAAATCAAAGAGACAAGTTTAAAAATACCTAAAGGCGAATGAAAAGGAAAACACAACCATAGAAAATCTATGGGATGCAGCAAAAGCAATTCTAAGAGTGAAGTTCATAGCAATATAGGCCTTCCTCAAGAAACAAGAAAAATCTCAAATAAACAATTTAACCTACCATCTAAAAGAATTAGAAAAAGAACAACAATCAAAACCCAAAATCAGAAGAAGGAAGAAAATAATAAAGATTGGAAATAAATGAAATAGACATTAAAAACAATAGAAAAAATCAATAAATTTAAGAGCTGGTATTTGTTTTTCTCTTTCTGACATACTTCACCCTGCATGACAGTCTAAAAGCAATTATACTCCAATAAAGATGTTTAAAAAACAACTAGGAGCTGTTTTTTTTGAAAGAATAGTCAAAATTGACAAACTTCTGGCCAGGCTCACCAGAAGAAAAGAGAGAGGACCAAAATAAGAAAAAAAAAGAGGAGAAATAAAAAATCGATACTGCAGAACTACAAAACACCATTGGAAAATCTTATGAACTGTTAAATGTAAACAAAACAGACAACCTACAAGAAATGAACAAGATTCTAGAAACAGCCTGCTGAATCTATATCAAGAAGAAACATGATTTGAACAAACTGATAACTAGATGTGAAATGGAATCTGTAGAAAAATGAACAAACAAACAAAACTACTGCAAACAAAATCCACATATTTTGGCTGGATGACTTCACTAGGGAGTTCTACAAAAAGAAGAAATTCATACAAAGAAGTTCTTCCAATACTTTTCAAAATCTTCCAAAAACAGAAGAGGAGGGAACACTCCCAAAGACTTTCTATGAAGCCACAATCACCCTGATACCAAAACCAGACAAAGACACTACCAAAAAAAGAAAATTACAGTCCTATAACTTGCATGCATATAGACTCAAAAATCCTCAACAAAATATTACTCAACTGAATCCAACAACACATAAAGAGAATCATACACTGTGATCAACTGGGATTCATTCCAGTGTCACAAGGATGGCTCAACATATGCAAATCAAACAATGCAAGACACCACTTCAAAAAGAGAAAAGAAAAAAATGTGATCACCTCAATAGATGCAGAAGTAGCATTTGATAAAATTAAATCTGTTCATGATAAAAAAATAACTTGCCAAAGTGAGTATAGAGGAAACATAACTCAAGATAATAAAAGTTATGTATGGCAATCCCACAGCCAGCATAATGTTAAATGGTGAAAAGATGAAAGACTTCTCACAAAATTTTGGAATAAGACAAGAATGTCCACTCTCACCACTTCTCTTCAACACAGTATTGGAAGAGCTAGCCACAACAATCACACAAAAAAGAAATAAAAGTATCCAAGTTGGAAGGGAAGAGGTAAAATTGTCACTAATACAGATGACATGATACTCTATATAGAAAACCCTAAGGACTCTATACAAAATCTATTAGAACTTATAAATTTGGCAAGGTAACAGGATACAAGATAAATATATAGAAATCCGTTGTATTTCTTTACACAGCAATGAAATATCGGAAAGAGAAAGTTAAAAAAACAACCTCATTTAAAAATCATATAAAAAATACCTAGGAATAAGCCTAATCAACTAGATGAAAGACTCATATGCTAAGAAATATAAAACATTGATAAAGAGAATCAAAGATGATTCAAGGAAATGGAAAAATATCCCATGCTTTTGTATTAAAAGAATGAATATTGCTAAAATGGCCATACTACCCAAAGCAATTCACAGACTTGATGCAATCCCTATCAAATTACCCATGACATTTTTCACAGAACTAGAACAAATAATACTAAAATTTGTATGCAGCCACAAAAGACCCAGAATTGTCAAATCAATCCTGAGGAAAAAGAACAAAATTAGTGGTATAACCTTTCCCGACTTCAGACTACTCTACAAAGCTACAGTAACCTAAACAGCATTGTACTGGCACAAAAACAGACATATGGATCAATGGAATAAAATAGAAAAAACAGAGATAAACCCACACATTTATGGTCAATTAGTCTTTGAGAAAGGAAGCAAGAATGTACAATGGAGAAAAAATAATCTCTTTAGCAAGTGGCGCTGGGAAAGCGGGACAGCTGCATGCAAATCAATGAAGTTAGAAAACTCTCTCACATCATGCATAAAAGTAAACCCAAAATAGCTTAAAGACTTAAATATAAATATGAGGCCATAAATATGTAGAAGTGAACACAGGCAAAACATTCTCTGACATAAATCATAGCAATGTTTTCTTAGGTAAGTCTCCAAAGGCTAAATTTAAAAAAGCAAAAATAAACAAAAAGGACCTAATCAAACTTATATGCTTTTGCATAGCAAAGGAAACCATAAACAAATGAAAAGACAATCTACAGAATGGAAAGAAATGTTTGCAAATAATGCGACTGATAAGGGCTTAATTTCCAAAATATAAAAACAGCTCACAAAACATATCAAGAAACAAAAAAATCCAATCAAAAAATTGAGCAGATGACCTAAATAGACATTTCTCCAAAGAAGACATACAGATGGCAAAAAGTCCCATGAAAAGATGCTTAACATCGCTAATTATTAGAGGAATGCAAATCAAAATTACAATGAGGTGCCACCTCACACTTGTCAGAGCGGTCATCAACAAAAAGTCTATAAATAATAAATGTTGGAGAGGGTGTGGAGAAAAGAGTACCCTCCTACACTCTTGTTGGGAATGTAAATTGATTAAGCAACTATGGAAAACACAATAGAGGTTCCCCTAAAAACTAAAACTAGAGCTACCATGTGATCCAGTAATCCTACCCCTGGGTATATATCCAGAAGAGACAAAAGCTAAAGTTCATAAAGAAACATGAACCTCAATGTTCATAGCAATACTATTTGCAATAGCCAAAACATGGAAGAAACCTAAGTATCCATCAACACTTGGTTGATGAATGGATAAAGATGTGAGATATATATATATATATATATATATATATATATATATATACAAACACACACACACACATATACATATATATATATACACACATATATACCCATGCACACATTAGAATGTTACACAGCAATAAAATAAATAAAATAATGCAATTTGCAGCAACATGGATGGACTTAGAGATTGTCATACTAGGTGAAGTAAGTCAGACAGAGAAAATAAAATATTATATGATATCACTTATATGTGGAATTGAAAGACAGAATACAAATGGAGAGTGATAAAACGGTGGAGTAGAACATGAGGCCAACCTCCTCCCACACATAAATCAAAAATACGTCTATATGTGGAATGACTCTCACAGAACATTTACTGAATGCTGGCAGAAGACCTCAGATTCACTTAAAAAATCCAGTATATGGGTCAAAAAAATCTATTTGTGAATGTAATGATAAACACAATGAACAGCAAAAGGATGAACATGAAGATGTAAAAGAGGACATTAAAATCATAAAATGTGGGAAAGTAAGAAAATGTATATTCTTTTTTTTTAAATGTTTGAGCCTATATGACTATCAGTCTAAAGCAAGCAGGTATAGGAAGGGTATAGCATGCTTGAAAAACAGGGTAACCACAAATCAAAAACATACAGTAGTCACAAAAACCACAAAGAGAACACAAGCATAAAATAAAAGGAAATCATCAAACCCTGGAAAGGAAAACAAAAAGAAAGGAACAAAGAAGAAACATAGAATCAACTGGAAAACAAGGTTTAGAATTGCAATAAACACATTGCATATAAAAAATTACCTTAAATGTCAATGGACTAAATTCTCTGATCAAAAGATGTAGAGTGGTGGACTGGATAAAGAACAAGAGTCTACAATATACTGCCTACAAGAGACATACTTTAGGGCAAATGACCCACATAGACAGAAAATGAGGGGATGGAAAAAGGTATTTAGTGCAGATGGAAATGACAAGAAAGTGGGGGTCTAAATACTTATATCAGAAAAAATAGACTTTAAAACAAAGGGCAAAGTAAGACAAAGAAGGACACCATATAGTGACAAAAAGATCAATACAAGAAGATTTTACTCTTGTCAAAATATATGCACATGATATAGGAGCACACAAATACATAAAACAAATACTAACAGACATAAAGGGAGAAACTGATGGGAATACAATAATAGTAAGAGACTTTAACACCCCACTCACATCAATGGACAGATCTTCTAGACAGAAAATAAATAAGGCAACAGAGATCCTAAATGATACAATACAACAGTTAGACTTAATTGATACTTTCAGGACAAAAAAAAATAGAATACATATTCTTTTCAAGTGCACCTGGAGCATTCTAGAGAGTTGATCACATACTAGGGCACAAAGCAAACCTCAACAAATTTAAGAGTACTGAAATTATTTCAAGCATCTTCTCTGACTACAACACCATGAAACTAGAAATAAACCACAGAAAAAGAAATGAGAGAGAAAAAAAGGATTACATAGAAACTAAACAACATGCTACTAAAAAAACAATTGGTCAAAAATGAAATCAAAGTAGAAATTTTAAAATATCATGAAACAAATGACAAGGAAAACACAACCATAGAAAAATCTATGGGATGCACAGGAGGAAGAACCACCCACCACCCTGAGAACATTTAGTCTTGAAGGCCAGCAGGGCTTGAGTGCAGGAGCTTCACAAGGCTGCAGGACTCCACTGTTGGAGGGCTCACATAAGGTCTTACATGCACTGGGACCCAGCAGAGAGCAGTACCTCCATAGGAACCTGGGCTAGACCTACCTAGAGGTCTTGGAGTGTATCTTGAGGACAGAGTTAGCTATTGCTCACTGTGGGGGTAAGAGCACTGGTAGCAGAGGGCCCAAGGAATATTAATTATGTGAGCTCCCTTGGAAGTCCCCATTTTGGCACCAAGACCCAGCCCCACCCAACAACCTGAACGCTCCAGTGTTGGAATGCCTCCGGCCAAACAACCAGCAAGAAAGGAACACAGCCCCACCCATCAGTAGACAGGCGGCCTAAAGTCATACTAAGCTCACAGGCAACTAAAAACACACACTATGACACTACTCTGTCCACCAGAAGGACAAGATCCAGCTCCACACACCATAGGGCAGGCACCAGTCTACCACAAGCACGCCTGGGCAAGCCCCTGGAACAACCTCATCCACCAAGAGGCAGACACCATAAGCAAGAGGAGCTATAATCTTGCAGCCTACAGAAAGGAGACCACAAAAAAGTAAGTTAGAAAAAATGAACAGCAAAGAAATGTGTGACAGATGAAGGAGGAAGATAAAAAACCCACAGGAACATGGAAGTAAAGAGCAGATAGACAATTTACCTGAAAAACTTGATCCAAAATCTCGGAAAAAGAATGAAGGCACAGACCAAGAAGATAAAGAAACATTTAACAAAGAGTTAGAAGATTTAAAGGACAAACAGATGACAAACACAATAACTGCAATGAAAAAATACCCTAGAAGGATTTAATAGCAAAATAAATGAGGCAGAAAACGAAAAAGTGAGCTGGAAGACAGAGTGACGGAAATCATTGCCACAGAACACAATAAAGAAAATAGAATGAAAAGAAATGAGGACAGTGTCAGAGATTCTGGGACAACATTAAAGAGTCCAACATTCACATTATAGGGGTCCCAGAAGAAGAGAAAGAGAAAGGGCCTGAGAAAATATTTGAAGAGATTATAGTTGAAAACTTCCCTAACATGGGAAAGGAAATAGTCACCCAAGTCCAGGAAGCACAGAGAGTCCATACAGGATAAACCCAAGGAGAAACATGCTGAGACACATATTAATCAAACTAACAAAAATTAAATACAAAGGAAAAATATTAAAAGCAACAAGGGAAAATCAACAAATAAAATAAAATGGAATACCCATAAGGTTATCAGCTGATTGTTCAGCAGAAACTCTGAAAGGCAGAAGGGAGTGGCATGATATATTTAAAGTGATGAAAGGATACTCTACCTAACAAGGCTCTCATTCATATTTGAAGGAGAAATCAAAAGATTTAGAGACAAGCAAAAGCAAAGAGAATTCAGAACCACTAAACTAGCTTTACAACAAATGCTAAAGGAACTTCTCTAGGAGGGATTTAAAAAAAAGGTCACAACTAGAAATAAGAAAATCACAAATTGGAGAATGTGTCCTGACTTCCGGGTAAGATGGCGGAAGAGTAAGACGCGGAGATCACCTTCCTCCCAATGGATACACCAGAAATACAGCTACACGTGGAACAACTCCTACAGAACACATACTGAACGCTGGCAGAAGACCCCAGACCTCCCAAAAGGCAAGAAACTCCCCACATACCTGGGTAGGGCAAAGCGGAGAGATTCCCGCAAAGAGGAGCAGTGCCGAGCGGCACTCACCAGCCCGAGAGGCTTGTCTGCTCGCCCGCCGGGGCAGGCGGCGCTGGAAGCTGAGGCTCGGGCTTCGGTCAGAGCGCAGGGAGAGGACTGGGGCTGGCGGCGAGAACTCAGCCTGAAGGGGGCTAATGTGCCACAGCTAGTCGGGAGGGAGTCCGGGAAAACTCTGGAGCTGCCGAAGAGGCAAGAGACTTTTTCTTCCCTCTTGGTTTCCTGGTGCGCGAGGAGAGGGGATTAAGAGCGCTGCTTAAAGGGGATCCACAGACGGGCGCGAATCGCGGCTGAAAGCGCGGAGCCCAGAGACGGGCGTGGGACGCTGGGGCTGCTGCTGCCGCCGCCAAGAAGCCTGTGTGCGAGCGCAAGTCACTGTCCACACCGCCCTTCCGGGAGCCTGTTCAGCCCGCCACCGCCGGGGTCCCGGGATCCAGGGGCAGCTTCCCTGGGAGAACGCACAGCGCGCCTCGCGCTGGTGCAACGTCACGCCGACCTCTGCCACTGCAGGCTCGCCCCGCACTCCGTGCCCCTCCCTCCCACCCGGCCTGAGTGAGCCAGAGTCCCCGAAGAGGCTGCTCCTTAACCCTGACCTGTCTGAGCGAAGAACAGACGCCCTCTGGCGACCTACACGCAGAGGCGGGGCCAAATCCAAAGCTGAGACCCAGGTGAAGAAGAGAAAGGGAAACCTCTCCCAGCAGCCTCAGAAGCAGTGGATTAAAGCTCCACAATCAACTTGATGTACTCTGCATCTGTGGAATACATGAATAGACAACAAATTATCCCAAATTGAGGAGCCAGGAGTAAGTGCTGTGCCTCTGAGGTGGGAGAGCCAACTTAAGGACACTGGTCCACAAGAGACCTCCCAGCTCCACATAATATCAAACGGCGAAAATCTTCCAGAGATCTCCATCTCAACACCAGCACCCAGCTTCACTCAACGACCAGCAAGCTACAGTGCTGGACACCCTATGCCAAACAACTAGCAAGACAGGAACACAAGACCACCCATTAGCAGAGAGGTGGCCTAAAATCATAAAAAGCCCGCAGACACCCCAAAACACACCACCAGACGCGGACCTGCCCACCAGAAAGACAAGATCCAGCCTCATCAACCAGAACACAGGCACTAGTCCCCACCACCAGGAAGCCTACACAACCCACTAAACGAACCTTAGCCACTGGGGACAGGCACCAAAAACAACGGGAATTACGAACCTGCAGCCTGCAAAAAGGAGACCCCAAACACAGTAACATAAGCAAAATGAGAAGACAGAAAAACACACAGCAGGAGAAGGAGCAAGATAAAAACCCAACAGACCTAACAAATGAAGAGGTAATAGGCAGTCTACCTGAAAAAGAATTCAGAATAATGATGGTAAAGATGATGCAAGATTCTATTTCCCAGATCCAAAATCTTGGAAATAGAATAGACAAAATGCAAGAAACAGTTAACAAGGACCTAGAAGAACTAAAGATGAATCAAGCATCGATTAAAAACACAATAAATGAAATAAAAAATACTCTAGATGGGATCAATAGCAGAATAACTGAAGCAGAAGAACGGATAAGTGAGGTGGAAGATAAAATAGTGGAAATAACTGCTGCAGAGCAAAATAAAGAAAAAAGAATGAAAAGAACAGAGGACAGTCTCAGAGACCTCTGGGACAACATTAAACGCACCAACATTCGAATTATAGGGGTTCCAGAAGAAGAAGAGTGAAAGAAAGGGACTGAGAAAATATTTGAAGAGATTATAGTTGAAAACTTCCCTAATATGGGAAAGGAAATAGTTAATCAAGTCCAAGAGGCACAGAGAGTCCCATACAGAATAAATCCAAGGAGAAATACGCCAAGACACATATTAATCAAACTGTCAAAAATTAAACACAAAGAAATCATATTAAAAGCAGCAAGGCAAAAACAACAAATAACACACAAGGGAATCCCCAGCAGGATAACAGCTGATCTCTCAGCAGAAACTCTACAAGCCAGGAGGGAGTGGCAGGACATACTTAAAGTGATGAAGGACAGAAACCTGCAACCAAGATTACTCTACCCAGCAAGGATCTCATTCAGATTTGATGGAGAAATTAAAACGTTTACAGACAAGCAAAAGCTGAGAGAGTTCAGCACCACCAAACCAGCTTTACAACAAATGCTAAAGGAACTTCTCTAGGCAAGAAACACAACAGAAGGAAAAGACCTACAATAACGAACCCAAAACAATTAAGAAAATGGGAATAGGAACATACATATCGATAATTACCTTAAATGTAAATGGACTAAATGCTCCCACCAAAAGACACAGATTGGCTGAATGGATACAAAAACAAGACCCATATATATGCTGTCTACAAGAGACCCACTTCAGACCTAGAGACACATACAGATTGAAAGTAAGGGGATGGAAAAAGATATTCCATGCAAATGGAAACCAAAAGAAAGCTGGAGTAGCAATTCTCATATCAGACAAAATAGACTTTAAAATAAAGACTACTAGAAGAGACAAAGAAGGACACTACATAATGATCAAGGGATCGATCCAAGAAGAAGATATAACAATTGTAAATATTTATGCACCCAACATAGGAGCACCTCAATACATAAGGCAAATACTAACAGCCATAAAAGGAGAAATTGATAGTAACACAATCATAGTAGGGGACTTTAACACCCCACTTTCACCAATGGACAGATCATCCAAAATGAAAATAAATAAGGAAACACAAGCTTTAAATGATACATTAAACAAGATGGACTTAATTGATATTTATAGGACATTCCATCCAAAAACAACAGAATACACATTTTTCTAAAGTGCTCATGGAACATTCTCCAGGATAGATCATATCTTGGTCACAAATCAAGCCTTGGTAAATTTAAGAAAATTGAAATTGTATCAAGTATCTTTTCCGACCACAATGCTATGAGACTAGATATCAATTACAGGAAAAGAGCTATAAAAAATACAAACACATGGAGACTAAACAATACACTACTTAATAACGAAGTGATCACTGAAGAAATCAAAGAGGAAATTTAAAAATACCTAGAAACAAATGACAATGGAGACTCGATGACCCAAAACATATGGGATGCAGCAAAAGCAGTTCTAAGAGGGAATTTTATAGCAATACAACCCCACCTTAAGAAACAGGAAACATCTCGAATAAACAACCTAACCCTGCACCTAAAGCAATTAGAGAAAGAAGAACAAAAACATCCCAAAGTTAGCAGAAGGAAAGAAATCATAAAAATCAGATCAGAAATAAATGAAAAAGAATTGAAGGAAATGATAACAAAGATCAATAAAACTAAAAGCTGGTTCATCGAGAAGATAAACAAAATTGATAAACCATTAGCCAGACTCATCAAGAAAAAAAGGGAGAAGACTCAAATCAATAGAATTAGAAATGAAAAAGGAGAAGTAACAACTGACACTGCAGAAATACAAAAGATCATGAGAGATTATTACAAGCAATTCTATGCCAATAAAATGGACAACCTGGAAGAAATGGACAAATTCTTAGAAATGCACAACTTGCCAAGACTGAATCAGGAAGACATAAAAATATGAACAGACCAATCACAAGCACTGAAATTGAAACTGTGATAAAAAATCTTCCAACAAACAAAAGCCCAGGACCAGATGGCTTCACAGGCGAATTCTATCAATCATTTAGAGAAGAGCTAACACCTATCCTTCTCAAACTCTTCCAATATATAGAAGAGGGAGGAAGACTC
This sequence comes from Hyperoodon ampullatus, assembly GCF_949752795.1. Lineage (NCBI taxonomy): Eukaryota > Metazoa > Chordata > Mammalia > Artiodactyla > Ziphiidae > Hyperoodon > Hyperoodon ampullatus. The sequence goes on from NC_136916.1 coordinate 69,342,035, forward strand.
CCAAACTCATTCTACGAGGCCACCATCACCTTGATACCAAAACCAGACAAGGATGTCACAAAGAAAGAAAACTACAGGCCAATATCACTGATGAACATAGATGCAAAAATCCTCAACAAAATACTAGCAAACAGAATCCAACAGCACATTAAAAGGATCATACACCATGATCAAGTGGGGTTTATTCCAGGAATGCAAGGATTCTTCAATATATGCAAATCAATCAACGTGATACACCATATTAACAAATTGAAGGAGAAAAACCATATGATCATCTCAATAGATGCAGAGAAAGCTTTCGACAAAATTCAACACCCATTTATGATAAAAACCCTGCAGAAAGTAGGCATAGAGGGAACTTTCCTCAACATAATAAAGGCAATATATGACAAACCCACAGCCAGCATCGTCCTCAATGGTGAAAAACTTAAACCATTTCCACTGAGATCAGGAACAAGACAAGGTTGCCCACTCTCACCACTCTTATTCACATTGTTTTGGAAGTTTTAGCCACAGCAATCAGAGAAGAAAAGGAAATAAAAGGAATCCAAATTGGAAAAGAAGAAGTAAAGCTGTCACTGTTTGCAGATGACATGATACTATACATAGAGAATCCTAAAGATGCTACCAGAAAACTACTAGAGCTAATCAATGAATTTGGTAAAGTTGCAGGATACAAAATTAATGCACAGAAATCTGTGGCATTCCTATATACTAATGATGAAAAATCTGAAAGTGAAATCAAGGAAACACTCCCATTTACCACTGCAACAAAAAGAATAAAATATCTAGGAATAAACCTACCTAAGGAGACAAAAGACCTGTATGCAGAAAATTATAAGACACTGATGAAAGAAATTAAAGATGATACAAATAGATGGAGAGATGTACCATGTTCTTGGATTGGAAGAATCAACATTGTGAAAATGACTCTACTACCCAAAGCAATCTACAGATTCAATGCAATCCCTATCAAACTACCACTGGCATTTTTCACAGAACTAGAACAAAAAATTTCACAATTTGTATGGAAACACAAAAGACCCCGAATAGCCAAAGCAATCTTGAGAACGAAAAATGGAGCTGGAGGAATCAGGCTCCCTGACTTCAGACTATACTACAAAGCTACAGTAATCAAGACAGTATGGTACTGGCACAAAAACAGAAAGATAGATCAATGGAACAGGATAGAAAGCCCAGAGATAAACCCACGGACATATGGTCACCTTATCTTTGATAAAGGAGGCAGGAATGTACAGCGGAGAAAGGACAGTCTCTTCAATAAGTGGTGGTGGGAAAACTGGACAGGGACATGTAAAAGTATGAGATTAGATCACTCCCTAACACCATACACAAAAATAAGCTCAAAATGGATTAAAGACCTAAATGTAAGGCCAGACACTATCAAACTCTTAGAGGAAAACATAGGCAGAACACTCTATGACATAAATCACAGCAAGATCCTTTTTGACCCACCTCCTAGAGAAATGGAAATAAAGACAAAAATAAACTCATGGGACCTAATGAAACTTAAAAGCTTTTGCACAGCAAAGGAAACCATAAACAAGACCAAAAGACAACCCTCAGAATGGGAGAAAATATTTGCAAATGAAGCAACTGACAAAGGATTAATCTCCAAAATTTATAAGCAGCTCATGCAGCTCAATAACAAAAAAACAAACAACCCAATCCAAAAATGGGCAGAAGACCTAAATAGACATTTCTCCACAGAAGATATACAGACTGCCAACAAACACATGAAAGGATGCTCAACATCTTTACTCATTAGAGAAATGCAAATCAAAACTACAATGAAATATCATCTCACACCAGTCAGAATGGCCATCATCAAAAAATCTAGAAACAATAAATGCTGGAGAGGGTGTGGAAAAAAGGGAACCCTCTTGCACTGCTGGTGGGAATGTGAATTGGTACAGCCACTATGGAGAACGGTATGGAGGTTCCTTAAAAAACTACAAATAGAACTACCATATGACCCAGCAATCCCACTACTGGGCATATACCCTGAGAAAACCATAATTCAAAAAGAGACATGTACCAAAATGTTCATAGCAGCCCTATTTACGATAGCCCGGAGATGGAAACAACCTAAGTGTCCATCATCGGATGAATGGGTAAAGAAGATGTGGCACATATATACAATGTAATATTACTCAGCCATAAAAAGAAATGAAATTGAGCTATTTGTAATGAGGTGGATGGACCTAGAGTCTGTCATACAGAGTGAAGTAAGTCAGAAAGAGAAAGACAAATACTGTATGCTGACACATATATATGGAATTTAAGAAAAAAAATGTCATGAAGAACATAGGGGTAAGACAGAAATAAAGACACAGACCTACTTGAGAATGGACTTGAGGATATGGGGAGGGGGAAGGGTAAGCTGTGAGAAAGCGAAAGAGAGGCATGGACATATATACACCACCAAACGTAAGGTAGATAGATAGTGGGAAGCAGCCGCAGAGCACAGGGAGATCAGCTCGGTGCTTTGTGACTGCCTGGAGGGGTGGGATGGGGAGGGTGGGAGGGAGGGAGATGCATGAGGGAAGGGATATGGGAACAGATGTATATGTATGACTGATTCACTTTGTTATAAAGCAGAAACTAATAAAAAAATTAATTAATTAATTAATTTTTAAAAAAAAGAAAAGAAAATCACAAATTGGAAATCACAAAGGCAAACATACAGTAAAACTAGGAAATCATCCACACAAGTATGAAAAATAAGCAATCATGAGGATAGTACAAATGCAGGAAATGGGAATTGCATTTGAAAGTAAGATACAAGCAACTTAAAAGAACATTGTTTATATATAGACCCCTATATCAAAACCTCATGTGAAATTCAAACCAAAACATTACAATAGATACGACACAAAACAGAAAAAGCAACCCAAACACAACACTAAAAATAGATATCAAACCACAAGAGAAGAAAAGAAAAAGGAAGGGAAGAAAAACGACCTATAAAAACAAACAGAAACCAATTAAGAAAATGACAATAGGAACATATATATCCATAATTACCTTAAGTGTAAATGGATTAAATGCTCCAAGCAAAAGACATAGACAGGCTGAATGGGTACACAAACAAGACTCGTGTGTATGTTGAGAACAAGAGACCCACTTCAGACCTAGAGACATGTACAGACTGAAAATGAGGAAATGGAAAATTAAATTCCATGCAAATGGAAATGAAAAGAAAACTGGAGTAGCAAAACTCATATCAGACAATATAGAAATTGAAATAAAGACAATTACAAGAGCCAAGGAAGGCCACTACATAATGATCAAGGGATCAATTCAAGAAGAAGATATAACAATTGTCAATATATGTGACCCAACATAGGAGCACCTCAATATATAAGGTAAATATTAACAGGGATGAAAGAATAAATAGTAACACAATATTAGTGGGGGACATTAAAACCCCACTTATACCAATGGACAGATCATCCAGACAGAAAATCAATAAGGAAACACAAGCCTTAAATGACATATTAGAACAGAGAGACTTAACTGATATTAATAGGACATTCCATCCAAAAGCAGCAGAATACATTTCATTCTCAAGTGCACACAGAACATTCTCCAGGATAGATCATGTCTTTGGTCACAAATCAAGCCTTGGTAAGTTTAAGAAAATTGAAATCATATCAAACATCCTTTGCAAAGACAACACTATAATATTAGAAATAAATTACAGGAAAAAAAATGTAAGAAACACAAACACATGGAGGTTAAATAATATGTTACTAAACAAACAATGGGGGGCTTCCCTGGTGGCGCAGTGGTTGAGAGTCTGCCTGCCAATGCAGGGGACGCGGGTTTGTGCCCCAGTCCGGGAAGATTCCACATGCCGCGGAGCGGCTGGGCCTGTGAGCCATGGCCGCTGAGCCTGTGCGTCCGGAGCCTGTGCTTTGCAACGGGAGAGGCCACAACAGTGAGAGGCCCGCATACCACAAAAAAAAAAAAAAACAATGGGTCACTGAAGAAATCAAAGCAGAAATCAAAAAATACCTAGAGAAAAGTGATTACATAAACATGATGATCCAAAACCTATGGGACACAGCCAAAGCAGTTCTAAGAGGGAAGATTATAGTAATACAATCTTACCTCAGAAACCAAAACAAAACTTAAATAAACAACCTTACCTTACACCTAAAGCAACTAGAAAAAGAACAAAAAACCCCAAAGTTAGTAGAAGGAAAAAATCATAAAGATCAGGGCAGAAATAAATAAAATAGAGACAAAGAAAATAATAACAAAGATCAATAAAACTAGCATCTGTTTCTTTAGAAGGTAAACAAAATTGATAAAACTTAAGCCAGGCTCACCAAGGAAAAATGAGGGAGGACTCAAATCAACAAATTTAGAAAGGAAAAAGAAGTTATAATGGATACCATAGAAATACAAAAGATCATAAGAGATTACTACAAGGAAATATACACCAATAAAATGGACAACCTAGAAGAAATGGACAAATTCTTAGAAAGGTAAAACGTTCCAAGTTTGAATCAAGAAGAAATAGAAAATATAAACAGACAAATCACAAGTTCTGAAATTGGAACAATGACTTTAAAACTTCCAACAAACAAAAGTCCAGAAGCAGATAGCTTCACAGGCAGATTCAATCAAACATTTAGAGAAGAGTTTTCACCTACACTTCTAAAACTTTTCCAAAAAATATCAGAGGAAGGAACACTCCTAAGCTCATTCTACAAGACCACCATCACCCTGATACCAATATCAGACAAAGATATCACAAAAAAAGAAAATTACAGTCCAATACAACTCATGAACGTAGATGCAAACATTCTCAACAAAATACTAGCAAACCGAATCCAACAGCACATTAAAAGGATCATACACCATGATCAAGTGGGATTTATCCCAGGGATGCAAGAATTCTTCAATGTGTGCAAATCAATCCATGTGATACACCACATTAACAAAGTGAAGAATAAAAACCACATGATCATTTCAATAGATGCAGAAAACTCTTTTGACAAAATTCAACACCATTTATGATAAAAACTCTTCAGAAAGTGGGCGTAGAGGGAACATACCTCAACAAAATAAAGGTCATACATGATAAACCCACAGCAAACATCATTCTCAATAGTGAAAAACTGAAAGCACTTCCTCTAAGATCAGGAACCCACTCTTGCCACTTTTATTCAACATAGTTTTGGCAGTCCTACCCATGACAATCAGAGAAGAAACAGAAATAAAAGGAATCCAAATTGGAAAAGAAGAAGTAAAAATGTCACTCTTGGCTTCCCTGGTGGCGCAGTGGTTGAGAGTCCGCCTGCCGATGCAGGGGACACGGGTTCGTGCCCTTGTCTGGGAGGATCCCACATGCTGCAGAGCGGCTAGGCCTGTGAGCCATGGCCGCTGAGACTGTGCGTCTGGAGCCTGCGCTCCGCAAGGGGAGAGGCCACAACTGTGAGAGGCCTGCGTAGCGCAAAAAAAAATAAAAAATAAAAAAAAATGTCACTCTTTGCCATTGTCCTGAAAATCCTAAAGGTGTTACCAGAAAACTACTAAAGCTCATCAATTAATTGGGTAAGGTTGCAGGATACTAAATTAATACACAGAAATCTCTTGTATTCCATAAGTAAAAATGAATGGTCAGAAAGAAATTAAGGAAACAATCCCATTTAACTTTGCATCAAAAAGAATAAAATACCTAGGAATAAACCTACCTATGGAGGCAAAAGGTCTCTACTGAGAAAATGATAAGATACTGATGAAAGAAATAAAAGATGACACAAACAGATGGAGAGATACACCATGTTCTTGGATTGGAAGAATCAATACTGTGAAAATGACTATACTACCCAAAGTGATCTACAGATACAATGCAATCCCCATCAAATAACCAATGGCATTTTTCACAGAATCAGGACAAAATAGATTATAATTTGTATGGAAACACAAAAGACCCCGAATAGCTGAAGCAATCTTGAGAAAGAAAAACAGAGCTGGAGGCATTAGGCTCCCTGACTTCAGACTATACTAAAAAGCTACAGTCATTTAAACAGTATTGTACTGGCACAAATACAAAATATAGATTGATGGAACAGGATAGGAAGCCCAAAGATAAACCTACACACCTATGGTCACCTAAACTATGGTGAAGAAGACAATAATACACAATGGAGAAGAGGGTCTCTTCAATAAGTGGAGCTGGGAAAACTGGACAGCTACATGAAAAAGAATGAAATTAGAACACTCTGTATCATCATACACAAAAAGAAACTCAAAATGGATTAAATACATAAATGTAAGACCAGATACTCTAAAACGCTTAGAGGAAAACATAGGCAGAACACACTTTGACATAAATCACAGCAAGATCTTTTGTGATCCACCTCCAAGAGTAATAAAAATTAAAACAAATATAAACAAATGAGATCTAATTAAACTTAAAGCTTTTTCACTGTAAAGGAAACCATAAACAGATGAAAAGAGAACCCTTAAAATGGGAGAAAATATTTGAAAATTAAAGAACTGACAAGGGATTACTCTCCAAAATATACAAATAGCAAATGCAGCTCAATATCAAAAAAGAAATAACCTATTCAAAAGAATGGGTAAAAGATCTAAATAGACATTTCTCCAAAGAAGACATACAGATAGCCAAAAGCACATGAAAAAAGCTAAACATCACTAATTAGTAGAGAAATGCAAATCAAACCTACAATGAGGTAACACCTCACACTGGTCATAATGGCCACCATCAAAAAATCTACAAACAGTAAATTCTGGAGAGGGTGTGGAGAAAAGGGAAAACTCATACACTGTTGGTGTGAATGCAAAGTGTTACAGCCACTATGGAGAACAGTATGGGGGTTCTTTAAAAAACTGAAAATAGAGCTACCATATGATCTAGCAATCCCACTCTTGGGTATATATCCAAATTAGGCCATAATTTAAAATATACATGTACTCCAAAGTTCAATGAAGCACTTTTTACAATAGCCAGGACATGGAATCAACCTAAATGCCCATCAACAGAGGAACTGATAAAGAAGATATGGTACATATATACAATGGAATATTACTCAGCCATATAAAAGAACAAAATAGTGCCATTTATAGAGACGTGAATGGACCTAGAGATGGTCATACAGAGGTGAAGTAAGTCAGACAGAGAAAGACAAATATTGTATGATATGCTTATATGTGGAATCTAAAAAATAAACTTTTTACAAAACAGATGTAGAAAACAAACTTATGGTTACGAGAGATTAAGGACGGAGAGGGCTTAATTGGGAGATTGGGGTTGACATATACACACTACTATATATAAACTAGATAACTAATAAAAACCTGCTTTATAACACAAGGAACACTACTTAATACTCTGTAATGGCCTATATGGGAAAAGAATATAAAAAAAAGAAAGAGTGGATGTATGTATATGCATAACTGATTCACTTTTGTCTACACCTGACACTAGCACAGCATTGCAAATCAACTATTCTCCAATAAAAATTTTTAAAAAGAATAGAAAAATCTCAAATAAACAACCTAACCTACCCCCAGAAAGAATTAGAAAAAGAACAAACAAAACCCAAAATCAGCAGAATGAAGGAAATTATAAAGATCTGAGAGGAAATAAATAAGATAGAGATTTTATAAAATCAGAAAGGATCAATAAAATCAAAAGATGTTCTGTTGAAAAGAAAAACAAATTCAACAAACCTCTAACCAGGCTCACCAAGAAGAAAAGAGAGAGGACCCAAACTTTAAAACAAAACAAAACAAAAAAAAATGAAAGAGGAGAAACAAAAACTGAGACCAGAGAAATACAAAAAATCATAAGAGAATACTATGAACAGTTATATGCCAACAAATTGGACAGCATAGAAGAAATGGACCAATTTCTAGAAAGAAAATGTTGGTCACGACTGAGACAAGAGGGAAAACATATGAACAGACCAATCAGTAGAAATGAAATAGAACCTATGAGAAAAATAGCTCCCTGCAAACAAATTCCAGGACCAGCTGGCTTCACTGTGGAATTCTACTAAACATATAAAGAAGACCTTCTAACAATCCTTTTCAAATTATTCCAAAAATTGAAGAGGAGTGGACACTCCCAAATTCATTGTACAAAGCCTCTATTACTCTGATATGAATACTAGACAAAGGCATCACCAAAAATAATTACAGTCCAATATCTCTCATGAATATAGGTGTATAAAACCTCAACAATATATTAGAAACCAAATCAAACAATACAGAAAAAGGATTATACACCATGATCAAACTGGATTTATTTCAGTGTCTCAAGATGGTTAAATATACACAAATCAATTAATGTGATATACCACATTAAAAAAAGGAAAGACAAAATCCACCTGATCATCTCACTAGTTGCAAAAAATCCATCTGACAAAATTCAAGTTCCGTTCATGATAAAAACTCTCATCAAAGTGGGTATAGAGGGAACATATCACAACATAATAAAGGTCATTTACAACAGAACCACAGCCAACATAACTTTTCAAAGTTGAAAAGCTGAAAGACTTCCCTCTAAATTCAGAAAAAAAGACAAGGGTACCCACTCTCACCATGTCTATTTAACATAGTTTTAGAAGTCCTAGCCACAGTAATCAGACAAGAAAAATAAATAAAAGAAATCTAAACTGAAAGGGAAGAAGTAAAACAGTCACTACTTACAGATGCAATGATACTCTCTATAGAGAACCCTAAAGTCCCATGCAAAAACTATTAGAGCTAAGAAATGAATTCAGCAAGGTAGAAGGATACAAGATTAATATATAGAAATAATTTTAATTTCTTTACATTAATAAAGAAATATCAGAAAAAGAAAGTTTTTAAAATCCCATTTAAAACAGTTTAAAAAAATAAAATACCTAGGAATAAATTTAACCAAGGAGGTAAAAACCTATATGCTAAAAACTATAGAACATTGATGGAGAAAATTGGAGGTTATTCCAAGAAATGCAATGATATCCTATGCTCTAAGATTGGAAGAATCATATTATTAAAATGGCAATACTACCCAAAGCAATCTACAGATTTAATCCAATCCCTATCAAAATGCCCAGGACATTTTTTACAGAACTGGAACAAATAATCCTAAAACTTATATGAAACCACAAAAGACACAGAATTACCAAAGCAACTCTTAGAAAAAAGAGCAAAGCTGGAGGTATAACTCTTCCAGACTTCAAACTACTCTACAAATCTACAGTAATCAAAAGAGCATGGTAGTGGCACAAAAACAGACACATAGATCAATGAAACAGAATAGAGGGCCCATAAATAAACCCACACACCTACCATCAATTAATGTATGGCAAAGGAAGCAAGAATATACAGTACAGTACAGAAAGTCTCCTAAACAAGTGGTACTTGGAAAGCTGGACAACTACATGTAAAACAATGAAATTAGAACATTTCTTCACACCATATATAAAAATATACTTAAAATAGTTCAAAGACCTAAATGTTAGGCATGAAACCTTAAAAATCCAAGAAGAGCACATAGGTGAAACACTCCAACAAAAATCATGCCAATATTGACTTGGATCAGTCTCCCAAGGAAAAAGAAATAAAAGCAAAAATAAATTAATGGGATGTAGTCCACTTAAAAAACTTTTCCACAGCAAAGGAAACCATCAACAAAATGAAAAGACAACCTACAGAATGGGAGACAATATTAGCAATTGATGCAACTGACAAGGGGTTAATATACAAAATATACGAACTGCTCATGCAATTAAATATCAAAAAAAAAATCCAGTCAAAAATGGGCAGAAGACCTTAATAGACATTTCTCCAAAGAAGATATACAGATGGCTAGCAGGTACATGAAAAGATGATCAACATCACAAATTATTAGAGTAATACAAATCAAAACCATAATGAGGTATCACCTCACACCTCTCAGGATGGTTGTATCAAAACGTCGACAAATAACAAGTGTTAGAGAAGATATGGAGAAAAGGAAAACTCATACTCTGTTGGTGGCAATGCAAATTGTTGCAGCCACTATGGAAAACAGTATCAAGGTTCCTTAAAAAACTAAAAATAGGTCTACCATGTAATTCAGCAATTCCACTCCTGGGTGTATACCCAAAAGAAACAAAAACACTAATTGAAAAGATATATGTACCCCAATGTTCATAGCCGCAATATTTACAACGACCAAGATATGAAAGCAACCCAAATGCCCATCAACAGACGATTGGATTAAGAATTATGGTATATATATGTACAATGGAATATTACTCAACCATAAAAAATGAAATACTGCCATTTGCAGCAACATAGGTGGGTATAGAGAATATTATGCTTCATGAAATAAGTCAGACAGAGAAAGACAAATACTATATGATATCACTTATATGTGAAATCTAAAAAATAATACAAAGGAAAATGCAAAACAGACTCACAGGCATAGAAAACAAACTTGTGAATACCAAAAGGGAAAGAAAAGGGGGGAGGGACAAATTAGGAGTATGGGATTAACAGATACAAACTACTGTATATAAGATAAATGAGAAACAAGGATTTACTCTATATCACAGGGAATTATGCCCATTATCTTGTAATAGTCTCTAATACTGAATTACTATGCAGTACACCTAAACCTAACAAAATATTGTAAGTCAAATAGACTTAAATTAAAAAAAAAAGAAAAGAATTCGTAAGTTGGAAGCAAAAAAAAAAAAGAAAGAAAGAAAAAGGAAAAAGAAAAGAAAACAGAAGAAAAAGAAAAGAAAAGGAAAAAAATGGTATCCAGAAAAAAATAGCATCTGGAACCTTGAGAAATTTTCATGGCTTGGGAGATACTACTGATTCTCATTTTCACTCAATAAACTATAGAGAAAGAACACATTTGAACATCAAACTACTACCAAAATTTGTCCTCATATCAAGAACCAAATCAATGGGTTGCTTCCTGTCATTTGTTGAAACTTTTCAACATATTAAGATGGCATCCAGTAAATCCTAATAATCAGACAAAAAATTCAAGGACAAAATTTTGGACCTGGCTCTCCTAAGGAAATCTGATAGATTCAAGGTATTATCAATAACGTTGTCCTTAGGGGCATATTTCAAAATAGGAGACGAATTCTTTGACAAGAATCAAATAGATGAGAAGTCACAGCATGACAGCATTGTACCACCAAGAGAACCACTAGCCTAGATTGAAAGAAATTGTTCAAGACAATACAACATGTACCTTTCCTGCATCCTTTCTGCTTGAGCTGAAAGCAGGGAGAGAAATCTTTTCAGTCTCCAGGAGATCATGTCCTTCAATTCTTTCTTGTGATGTAGTCAAATACAATAACACAAAAGAACAGCTTCCTCACAAATAAGGCCAAAGACTAAGGAGAAAAATGGCTAGGGCTATTCCCAGGGAGTGGATACAAGGCCTCATAAAGGAATACTTCCTTTTCCCAGATAACATCTGTCCAAGGGGATTTTAGAGTTTGTAAAACCTGAGGATATCCTAGTGTCTCCCATTCTTCACTTTTCCCAGTGGAGTATATATTTTGGATACTCAGTCCCTGTTACACGATTGCATATTGTGTGTGTGAAGGACACATAGGTTCTCTGTTTGTTCCTGCAGCTTCGGATCAAGAAGACCTGCATCCATATCTGATAAAGAGACTATCTCACATCACCTGGAGATACTGGTCTTTAATTAAAAAATAAAGGTAAAACCAAGTTGGATCTGGAGGAATCAGGCTCTCTGACTTCAGACTATACTACAAAGCTACAGTAATCAAGAATGTATGGTACTGGCACAAAAACAGAAATATAGCTCAATGGAAAAGGATAGAAAGCCCAGAGAAATAGCCACACACATATGGTCACCTTATCTTTGATAAAGAAGGCAAGAATATACAGTGGAGAAAAGGCAGCCTCTTCAATAAGTGGTGCTGGGAACCCTGGACAAGTACATGTAAAAGTATGAAATTAGAAAACTCCCTAACACCATACACAAAAATAAACTCAAAATGGATTAAAGACCTAAATGTAAGGCCAGAAACTATCAAACTCTTAGAAGAAAATATAGGCAGAACACTCTATGACATAAATCACAGCAAGATCCTTTTGGACCCACCTCCTACAAAAATGGAAATAAAAACAAAAATAAACAAATGAGACCTAATGAAACTTAAAAGCTTTTGCACAACAAAGGAAACAATAAACAAGACGAAAAGGCAACCCTCAGAATGGGAGAAAATATTTCCAAATGAAGCAACTGACAAAGGATTAATCTCCAAAATTTACAAGCAGCTCATGTAGCTCAATAACAAAAAAACAAGCAACCCAATCCAAAAATGGGCAGAAGACCCAAATAGACATTTCTAAAAAGACGATATACAGATTGCCAACAAACACATGAAAGAAAGCTCAACATCACTAACCATTAGAGAAATGCAAATCAAAACTACAATGAGATATCATCTCACACTGCTCAGAATGGCCATCATCAAAAAATCTAGAAACAATAAATGCTGGAGAGGGTGTGGGGAAAAGGGAATGCTCTTGCACTGTTGGTGGGAATGTAAATTGATACAGCCACTATGGAGAACAGTATGGAGGTTCCTTAAAAAACTACAAATAGAACTACCATACGACCCAGCAATCCCACTACTGTGCATATACCCTGAGAAAACCATAATTCAAAAAGAGTCATGTACCAAAATGTTCATAGCAGCTCTATTCACAATAGCCTGGAGATGGAAACAACCTAAGTGTCCATCATTGGATGAATGGATAAAGAAGATGTGGCACATATATACAATGGAATATTACTCAGCCATAAAAACAAACGAAATTGAGATAGTTATAGTGAGGTGGATGGACCTAGAGTCTGTCATACAGAGTGAAGTAAGTCAGAAAGAGAAAAACAAATACCGTATGCTAACACATATATATGGAATCTAAGGGGGAAAAAAAAGGTCATGAAGAACCTAGGGTTAAGATGGGAATAAAGACACAGACCTACTAGAGAATGAACTTGTGTATATGGGGAGGGGGAAGGGTAAGCTGGGACAAAATGAGAGAGTGGCATGGACATATATACACTATCAAAGGTAAAATAGATAGCTAGTGGGAAGCAGTCGCATAGCACAGGGAGATCAGCTCAGTGGTTTGTGACCACCTAGAAGAGTGGGATAGGTAGGGTGGGTGGGAGGGAGACGCAAGAGGGAAGAGATATGGGAACATATGTATATGTATAACTGATTCACTTTGTTATAAAGCAGAAACTAACACACCATTGTAAAGCAATTATATTCTAATAAAGATGTTAAAAAAAAGAACTACACATACATTCTATCAATATCAGTTTCCTGGTTTTGATATTGTACTACAATTATGTAACATGTAACTACTGGGCGAAACTGGGAGACGGACCTCTCTGTACTATTTTTTGTTTAACATCTTTATTGCTGTATAGTTGCTTTACAATGGTGTGTTAGTTTCTGCTTCATAACAAAGTGAATCAGTTATACATATACGTATGTTCCCATATCTATTCCCTCTTGCGTCTTCCTCCATCTCACCCTCCTTATCCCACCTCTCTAGGTGGTCACAAAGCACCGAGCTTTTCTCCCTGTGCTATGCGGCTCCTTCTCACTAGCTATCTATTTTACTTTTGGTAGTGTATATATGTCCATTCCACTCTCTCACTTTGTCACAGCTTACCCTTACTTGCTGTGAATCTATAATTGTTTCCAAATTTAAAAGTAAAAAATAAATAAATAAATAAAATATATATTAAAAAAAAACTAAGTTACTGTTTCGGACTTCCAATAGTCTCTCTTAGAGAAAGTGTGCTTGTGTTCAGCATATGGGAAAAGGAGGATGTTGAATAGTGGAATAACAGAAAAGGTGACCTGTGGGAGTTCCTATTATATTCACTAAATATTTTGGCTTCTCTCCCTGTGGGAAGATTATACACAACCCTTGTGTTGAACTCAGGAGTGGCTTTGGCCAATAAAATGTGGGTGAAAGTGATTAATGTCATTCCTAGGTATAGTGTTAAGATATGTGGATCACACCTCTTTTCTCTCTGCCATGAGATTGATAACATTCCAGACATTCTGGGTCCAAAAATGAAAATAACATACATCTGAGCCTCAGCTGACCTATAATGGACATTTAATATGAGCAAAAAATAAACTTTGATTGCTGGAAGCAAGAAAAAGAAATAAAAGAAAAGTACCTACATAAAAAAAGAAAACATTTTTGCTCTTAACCTAAGTATAACTTGCATAAAATTGTAAAGTATAACATTATGACCTAAGATAAAACCATTACCTTTTCTCCCTACCTGATCTCTCCTAAATTAGAAAACATTGAATATATTTATTTTTATGTCAGTAGAGTTATATGCATAATTTCAATAAGAATCTGTTCGCCTTGCAACAGGAAACAATTTGAAACATTGGATATATTTACAAGGCTTTGACTGGGTGTTTATATTTGACAAGGATGTGTATTGAATCAGATATGACCAGCGAGCTTTAAAGAAGAACGACTGTGAGAAGCTAGTGTCTATGAAGCTGCTCTTAAGAAAAACCAGTCTGTGCTTCTCTGGTGGTGCTGTGGTTAAGAATTAGCTTTCCAATGCAGGGGACACGGGTACAAGCCCTGGTCCGGGAAAATCCCACATGCCATAGAGCAGCTAAGTCCATGCGCTACAACTGCTGAGCCTGTGTTCTAGAGCCCGTGAGCCACAACTGCTAAGCCCATGTGCAGCAACTACTGAAGCCCGTGCACCTAGAGCCTGAGCTCTGCAACAAGAGAAGCCACTGAAATGAGAAGCCCGTGCACTTCAAACAAGAGTAGCCCCTGCTCGCTGCAACTAGAGAAAGCCTGCACACAGCAACTGAAGACCCAATGCAACCATAAATAAATAAATAAATAAACAAACAAACAAACAAACAAACAAAATTTTTTAAAAGGGAAAAGAAAAACCAGTCTGTACTTGTCTTTAAAATTCCCTGCCTGACAGGTCAGTAAGGAAGTTCACTTCTTGGCAGGCCCGGGAAATTTAGGATATTAGGAGGTATTAAAAAAAGAGGATTTCACCCAAATTCATATATATTTCAGGTAACATCTGGGGGCAACTTTGCCTTGGCTCCCTAGCCTCCAGAGGCTTTGAAAAGTCCAATCTGAGATTCTTTATGAAAAGTTCTAACAAAACAAACCCAAGACACCTGTGTGGTCTAAGTTGATATGCTTATGTAAATAATTAAGCCAATTTTAATGACTAGACTTATTTTGCAAACAAATTAGTCTAACTTTGATTCTCTTTAATAGGAAAGTTGTAGGCCTTAGAGAGACAAATAGTTTTAATGGAAAACTATAGCATGCCCTTGTGGCTTCCTTCTTGTAAGTCTGCCAGTCCTTGGCAATCTTGAATTCTTCTAGATCTTCCAATATCTAGCTAAAACTTCCCAAATTAACATTTCCAATTATTCTCTCTTCTGACTTGGAATCACTGAGGAATTAAAAGTTATTTTTTCCCCTAAGCCCTGCTCACTGAACTTGGATAACATAATATAAACTTCAAGGAAATAACCACAACAGATTATGAAATAGCCTTCCTCCTGATTGCTGTGTGAACAACTCAGTACCTTGAACAACTGATGCTATTATCACAGACATTCAAACTGCAAACCAGGAAATCCACTGGGTTGCTACTTCTGTCCTCACTCCAACATCTAAAGATGGTTTGAACACAGTATCTAGAATATTTCTTCATTGACTGACCTCTAGAATAAAAAACTGGGGTTTAACTTAATCTTTGGTTTTATTTTACTTTCTTAGAATATCCTCCTCATTAAATACCTGATAGTTAGCATCAGCCAGCAAATACCTGCTACCTCCAAGTCTCAACAGGTATCTCAGCCAACACTTAATAAACAAAGTGTAACTGAAGAAGAAATGGACTTATATTGTTCAAAGGAAAGGAGAATGTATTTTCTTAAGCATCAGAGGTAGCTGACAAAGATCCTTTGCTTAACCAAATTTAGTCAAGCTCCTGAACATTTCCTAGGACCATGTGCACTTCCTTGTAAAATCTTTACCAAGAACCAAGCTAAGTCAGTTTAGCAAGAGCTTCTCATCTTCTATTTCTGAGCATGCTTCATATCTAATATCACTTCTCATCTTTCTTCATTCAACAGATGATGACTGAACTGACTGTCTTGTCTATAGCAAGAATCCTGTTAGATTGATTTAGAAAAAGACATCCCTTACCTTAATATTTCTTATTAGCAGTTTTCCAAACAGTGGGCCCTATCAGGCTCTTGACTATTAATTTCCATTTCTGCATGCTGTATTCAGAATTAAACAAGGTCTACTTTCCCTATTACAATATTTCTGAATTAATATGTTTTTAGTGTTTTAACTACTATCCAATTATGTGTCCTTTAACTTTAGAATTGATTACCCCAGCAAGCACAAATTATACCTTCCTTTTCTGTTGATTCAGAGACATGAGAAGCCCAATGTGGCCAGGTGGCATTCTTAAGTTTTAGTACAGGAAAATCACTGTTTGTCTCTTGTGGTAAGCATTCTTTCTCTGGAACTAAGTTCAACAGATCATAATATCACAGAAACAAGAAGCACAATTCTAATAGGCATTAAGGGGTACAGTGAGTGGTGTCCTTCTCCTTTCCACCCATTCATTCCTGAACACATGAATACTGGCTATAAGAGAAATAATACCATATATGGGATGCTGATTCAGAGCATAAACAGTTTCCTAAAAAATCTTACCTCAGAACTGCAACATATTGCCATCTATCTGACACTGTAACTGAGTCTTCAAAAGGCCCTTAAACTAGTATAACAAGTCAGTTGCTTCATGATGGTGGAAACATGGTAGGATAGTTAATTCCAAGAGCATTGGCCCCTTGCCATACTTCTCTTGCTGTGATATGAGTTCATTAATCCAAAGCAATGTTGTATGGAAAACATAATAATTGATAAGGCATACTGCATGCAGGAAAAGCAAATCTGCACCAAGTTTAAGTGTGTATTCCAGTATGGTCAGAATGTTGCTCCTTTTATGATAGAAAAGTCCAGTGTAATCAACCTGCCATGAAGCAGCTGCATCATCACCCTTTGGGATGGTTTTGCTGTCAGCTGCTGGCAGATTGGGCCTCAGCCTTGGCGAGTAAAAGTAATATTCCTGAGAAGGGATCAAGATGGTGAAGTAAGGGGCTTACCTGGTGGTGCAATGGTTGAGAGACCGCCTACCGATGCAGGGGACACAGGTTCGTGTCCTGGTCCAGGAAGATCCCACATGCCACGGAGTGGCTGGGCCCGTGAGCCATGGCCACTAATCCTGCGTGTCCAGAGCCTGTGCTCCACAACGGGAGGGGCCACAACAATGAGAGGCCCACGTACCACAAAAAAAAAAAGATGGTGGAGTAAGAGTACATGGAGCTCACCTTCCCCCACAGACATATCAAAAACACACCTACATCTATTCTCACAGAAAACTAACTGGAAATTGTCAGATCTCCTATACAAACAAAGCTGCAAGAAAGATCTCCACATAACTGGGTAGGATGGGTAAAAAGGCAGGACCAGCACCCTGGGAGGTATCTGTGAGAAAGAGAAGGTTTTCACAGGCAGAGCCTTGCCCTGGTGAGCCCCCTTGCCTGCTGAAAAATACTCTGGGACAGATAGAGGAGCTAGAAAAGCCTAGACTCTACTTGAAAGGAGTGTTTGTGTGTTGGTTTGCTAACAATCAGGGTAGAGAGACACTTGCACTGGTGGCTGCTGCCTCACTGCACATCCTAATCTGAAGGAGTGAACACTCCAGCCCCACTTGCTCTACATCTCAGCCTGGCACAAGAGTGGAGCAGAGATACAGTCTAGCAGTGCAGAGAGAGACTGTGGTGTCTGAGGGGTTATCCAGATGGAACCATGGAGACCATTGTCAGTGCACCCATGGGGAACTGGGACAGACTTGGCAGACATTGTCAGTGCACTCACCAGGCCACGCCACAAGAAGGCACAGTGACTAAGCACTGAATCTTGGACAGGCAGACCCTGAGAGAAGACTCAATCTAGCTGTTAGAGACAGCCCAGAGGGCCTGGGGTTGGAGTTTGGGCTCGGAGGCCATTCAAATAATGAAGCAGACTTCACCAGTCAACTATACCTCATGTCAGCACATGCACACTGGTGTTGACTCTGGCTGTGGAGCCCACTGTCAGCTTATACATGGTGGGGGTGGTTCATCCGTAGCACATATTTTCTACATGCACACCATTCTGCTCCATAGGAACACACAGTGGCAGGGCACTGAGTCTCAGGTGGACAAGCCCTGGGCAGAAGTTCATTTCACAGGGGAGCACACCAACGCTGCCCACTCCACACCACAACTTGGCCCTGGAACTAGGATGGACAATTCCTGGGAGAATTCTTCCCCAAAATAGGCCTATGTTTCACGTGGCAGCAGAGCCACCTCAATTCCTGCAGCCACGACACCACAAACCCCAGCCACAGCTTACATCACAACACAACCTTGCGTTAGATCTGAGACAAACACAAGGAAGAAAGAGACTTGAACTTGGACTGTTTCTGGGTAAAGCCATGGATCATGGCACTGGCAGGTCATAGGCTCACTGTGACCACACAGACATTATATGCTTCAGCAATCACCTCCTTTGAGGCAGGACAATGGAGGCAATAGAGCCTGATCAAATCCAAACCTCAGGGCTTGTACTGCAACAAATGAGGAGCAGGCTCTGCCTCTGACAAGACAGTGACAACCATGAAGCAAAAAGTTGGCTTCATCTCACATCCAGCACAGGCTCTGAAAACCACAACACCAATCACACACCTTATCTAGGGAATAATGGCCAGTACAGTCTGAGGAAAGACGTGACTGACATCCATACTAAAACTAGCCCTTGCATGAAAAATATTGGACATATACAGTCTACACAAGGATGTACCCATATAAAAATACCCGTTCAGGACCAGAGTAGATAACATTTTATCCTAAATTCATAGACAGAGGATTCTAACTAAAGTGAAAAAGCAGAGGAACTACTCCCAATTAATAGAACAAGATATCCTCTGGAAGAACAAATAATGAAGCAGACCTCACCAGTCAACTGGACCCCAAGTTCAAAAAAGAAGTAATAAAAATCCTAAAGGAATTAAGAAAGATTATCAATCGAAGTGCAAATCATTGTAACAAGGAAATAGAAACTGTAAACATGAAATAATAAAAATTAGACAATTCGTTGGTGGAATGGAAGGAATGACTAGCAGATTAAATGACACAGAAGAATAAACAAGTGATCTGGAAGACACAATCACGGAAATCACCCAATCAGAACAGCAGACAGAAAAAAAAAAAAAAAAAGAAAGCAACATACGAGATCTATGAAATAATAAAAAGAAAGCCAACCTATGCATAATACAGTTTCTAGAAGGAGATTAGAGAGAACAGGGAAACAAAAATGTATTTGAAGAACACTGAAAACTTCCCAAACATAAATAAGGAAAAAGATATCCAGGAACAGGAATAACAGAGTGTCCCAAACAAGATGAACCCAAACAGACCCATACCAAAACATATCATAATTAAAATAGCAAAATTAAAGATAAAGAGAGGATTCTAAATGTAGCAAGAGAAAAACAAAGAGTTAATTACAAGGGAATCCCCATTAGTCTAGCAGGTGATTTCTCTGAAGAATATTTTCAGGCCAGAATGGAGTGGCATGATATATTCAAAGTCCTGAAAAGGAAAAACCTGCAACCTAGAATATGCTACCCAATAAGATTATCATGTAGAATGAAAGGAGAGAAAAACATTTCTCTGACAAACAAAAAGTAAGAGAACTCAGCATTACTAAACCTACCCTAAAAGAAATATTGAGGATTCTTCTCTACATAGAAAAGAAGCAAGAATCTATAGGAAAGGGAAAATCACAATAGGAAAGTCAAACATATAGAGGAATTGAAGATCACTTAAATAAAACAGTACATAGATTTAAAAACAATTTAAAAATTTGTGGAAAAGTTTATACCTACAATAAACAGCAAAAGGATAAACATGAAGATGTAAAATAGAACATCAAAATCACAAAATTTGTGGAAGAGAAGTGTTAAATTTTAGATCTCTTAGAATTTGTATGAATTTGTATGAACTTGTATGACAATAAGTTTAAAGCCAGTAGATATAGTTAAGGGTCAATATATTTGAACTCCATGGTAACCAGAAAGCAAAAACATAGAATAGATTTACAAAACCCAAAAAGAAAGAAACGTAAACATACTACAAAAGAAAATCACCAATTCACAAAAGGAAAAACAAGAAGAAAAAGAAATGAACAAAGGACACTACAAAAACAACTGGAAACTAAGGTTTAAAATGGCAATAAGTACATACCTATCAATAACTACTTTAATTGTTAATGGGCTAAATGCTCCAATCAAAAGACATGGGGGATGGAGGGAAGATGGCGGAAGAGTAAGACGCGGAGATCACCTTCCTCCCCACAGATACATCAGAAATTCATCTACACGTGGAACAACTCCAACAGAACACCTACTGAACGCTGACAGAAGACCTCAGACCCCCCAAAAGGCAAGAAACTCCCCACATACCTGGGTAGGTCAAAAGAAAAAAAGAATAAACAGAGACAATAGGATACGGACGGGACCTGCACCAGTGGGAGGGAGCCGTGAAGGAGGGAAGGTTTCTACACACTACAAGCGCCTTCGCGGGCGGAGACTGCAGGTGGCGGAGGGGGAAAGCTTCGGAGTAGCGGAGGAGAGCACAGCAACAGGGGTGCGGAGGGCAAAGCAGAGAGATTTTGGCACAGAGGATCGGTGCCCTCAGGCACACACCAGCCCGAGAGGCTTGTCTGCTCGCCGCCGGGGCGGGCGGGGCTGGGAGCTGAGGCTCGGGTATCGGCTTTCAGTCGGAGCGCAGGGAGAGGTCTGGGGCTGGCGGCAGGAAGAGAGCCTGAAGGGGTTAGTGCTAGCCCGGAGGGAGTCCGGGGAAAGGGTCTGGAGCTACCGGAGAGGCAAGAGACTTTTTTCCCTTTTGTTGCCCGGTGCGCGAGGAGAGGGCATTCCCCTCCCTCCCCTCTGCCTGAGTGAGCCAGAGCCCCCGAATCAGCGGCTCCTTTAAACCCGTCCTGCCTGAGCGAAGAACGGACGCCCTCCGGCGACCTATGCGGAGAGGCGGGGCCAGGTCCAAGGCTGAGACCCGGGAGCTGTGAGAGCAGAGACAGGGAAATCTCTCTGGGCAGCATCGGAGGCAGTGGATTAAAGCTCCACGGTCCATTTGATGTGCCCTGCGTCTGTGGAGTGTATGAATGGACAGCGAATCATCCCAAATTGAGGAAGTGGACTTTGAGGACAAGATTTAAGACTTTCCCCCCTTTTTACAACGAATTATCCCAAATTAAGGAGGTGGACTTAGCAAGATTTCAGACTTCTCGCCCTTTTCCTCTTTTTACAACGAATTATCCCAAATCGAGGAGGTGGACTTGAAGAGCAAGATTTTTGATTTTTCCCCCTACTCTCTTTTTGTGAATGTGTATGTGTAATCTTCTGTGTAAGATTCTCTCTGTATAGCTTTGCTTCCACCATATGTCCCAGGGTTCTATCGGTCCGTGTTTTTTTTTTCAATAATTACTTTTTAATTTTAATAACGCTACTATATTTCATACTTTATTCTATTTTACTTTACCTGCTCTTTCTTTTTTTCCTACCTTCCCTTCCTCCCTCCCTCCCTCCGCTCCTCCTTTCCTTCTTTATTTTTCTTTCCTCCCTCCCTCCCTCCCACCCTTCTTCTTTCCACTTTCTTTTTCTTTCCTTCCTCCCTCCCTCCCTCCTGTCTTTCTTTCTTTCTTTCCTTCCTCCCTCCCTCCCTTCTTCCATTCACTCTTCCTTTTGCTTTCATTCCTCCCTCCCTCCCTCCTTTCTTTCCTTCTTTCTTTCCATCCTTCCTCCCTCCCCCCCTCCTTTCTTTCTTTCGTCCTTCCTTCCTTCCTTTCTTCCCTTCTTCCTTTCTTTCAATCTCTCTTTCTTTCTTCTACTAATTATTTCTTTCTACTTTTTCTCACTGTTATTCTGAGCCGGGTGGATGAAAGGCTCTTGGTGCTGCAGCCAGGAGTCAGTGCTGTGCCTCTGAAGTGGGAGAGCCAACCTCAGGACACGGGTCCACAAGAGACCTCCCAGCTCCACATAATATCAAGCAGCGAAAATCTCCCAGGGATCTCCATCTCAACACCAGCACCCAGCTTCAGTCAACGACCAGCAAGCTACAGTGCTGGTCACCCTATGCCAAGCAACTAGCAAGGCAGGAACACAACCCCACCCATTAGCAGAGAGGCTACCTAAAAACATAATAAGGCTACAGGCACCCCAAAACACACCACCAGACGTGGACCTGTCCACCAGAAAGACAAGATCGAGCCTCAACCACCAGAACACAGGCATTAGTCCCCCCCACCAGGAAGCCTACACAACCTACTGAAACAACCTTAGCCACGGGGGACAGATACCAAAAACAACGGGAACTACGAATCTGCAGCCTGCAAAAAGGAGACCCCAAACACAGTAACATAAGCAAAATGAGAAAGCAGAAAAACACACAGCAGGTGAAGGAGCAAGATAAAAACCTACCAGACATAACAAATGAAGAGGTAATAGGCAGTCTACCTGAAAAAGAATTCAGAATAATGATAGTAAAGCTGATCCAAGATTCTATTTCCCAGATCCAAAATCTTGGAAATAGAATAGACAATATGCAAGAAACAGTTAACAAGGACCTAGAAGAACTAAAGATGAATCAAGCATCTATTAAAAACACAATAAATGAAATGAAAAATACTCTAGATGGGATCAACAGCAGAATAACTGAGGCAGAAGAACGGATAAGTGAGGTGGAAGATAAAATAGTGGAAATAACTGATGCAGAGCAAAATAAAGAAAAAAGAATGAAAAGAATAGAGGACAGTCTCAGAGACCTCTGGGACAACATTAAACGCACCAACATTCGAATTATAGGGGTTCCAGAAGAAGAAGAGAAAAAGAAAGGGACTGAGAAAATATTTGAAGAGATTATAGTTGAAAACTTCCCTAATATGGGAAAGGAAATAGTTAATCAAGTCCAGGAGGCACAGAGAGTCCCATACAGAATAAATCCAAGGAGAAATACGCCAAGACACATATTAATCAAACTGTCAAAAATTAAACACAAAGAAATCATATTAAAAGCAGCAAGGGAAAAACAACAAATAACACACAAGGGAATCGCCATCAGGATAACAGCTGATCTCTTAGCAGAAACTCTACAAGCCAGAAGGGAGTGGCAGGACATAATTAAAGTGATGAAGGAGAGAAACCTGCAACCAAGATTACTCTACCCAGCAAGGATCTCATTCAGATTTGATGGAGAAATTAAAACCTTTACAGACAAGCAAAAGTTGAGAGAGTTCAGCACCACCAAACCAGCTTTACAACAAATGCTAAAGGAACTTCTCTAGGCAAGAAACACAACAGAAGGAATATACCTACAATAACGAACCCAAAGCAATTAAGGAAATGGGAATAGAAACATACATATCAAAAATTACCTTAAATGTAAATGGACTAAATGCTCCCACCAAAAGACACAGAGTGGCTGAATGGATACAAAAACAAGACCCATATATATGCTGTCTACAAGAGACCCACTTCAGACCTAGAGACACATACAGATTGAAAGTAAGGGGATGGAAAAAGATATTCCATGCAAATGGAAATCAAAAGAAAGCTGGAGTAGCAATTCTTATATCAGACAAAATAGACTTTAAAATAAAGACTATTAGAAGAGACAAAGAAGGACACTACATAACGATAAAGGGATCGATCCAAGAAGAAGATATAACAATTGTAAATATTTATGCACCCAACATAGGAGCACCTCAATACATAAGGCAAATACTAACAGCCATAAAAGGGGAAATCGACAGTAACACAATTATAGTAGGGGACTTTAACACCCCACTTACACCAATGGACAGATCATCCAAAATGAAAATAAATAAGGAAACACAAGCTTTAAATGATACATTAAACAAGATGGACTTAGTTGATATTTATAGGATATTCCATCCAAAAACAACAGAATACACATTTTTCTCAAGTGCTCATGGAACATTCTCCAGGATAGATCATATCTTGGGTCACAAATCAAGCCTTGGTAAATTTAAGAAAATTGAAATTGTATCAAGTATCTTTTCCGACCACAATGCTATGAGACTAGACATCAATTACAGGAAATGATCTGTAAAAAATACAAACACATGGAGGCTAAACAATACACTACTCAATAACGAAGTGATCACTGAAGAAATCAAAGAGGAAATTAAAAAATACCTAGAAACAAATGACAATGGAGACACGACGACACAAAACCTATGGGACGCAGCAAAAGCAGTTCTAAGGGGGAAGTTTATAGCAATACAATCCCACCTTAAGAAACAGGAAACATTTCGAGTAAACAACCTTACCCTGCACCTAAAGCAATTAGAGAAAGAAGAACAAAAAACCCCCAAAGTTAGCAGAAGGAAAGAAATCATAAAGATCAGATCAGAAATAAATGAAAAAGAAATGAAGGAAACAATAGCAAAGATCAACCAAACTAAAAGCTGGCTCTTTGAGAAGATAAACAAAATTGACAAACCATTAGCCAGACTCATCAAGAAAAGAAGGGAGAAGACTCAAATCAACAGAATTAGAAATGAAAAAGGAGAAGTAACAACTGACACTGCAGAAATACAAAAGATCATGAGAGATTACTATAAGCAACTCTATGCCAATAAAATGGACAACCTGGAAGAAATGGACAAATTCTTAGAAATGCACAACCTACCAAGACTGACTCAGGAAGAAATAGAAAATATGAATAGACCAATCACAAGCACTGAAATTGAAACTGTGATTAAAAATCTTCCATCAAACAAAAGCCCAGGACCAGATGGCTTCACAGGCGAATTCTATCAAACATTTAGAGAAGAGCTAACACCTATCCTTCTCAAACTCTTCCAAACAATATCAGAGGAAGGAACACTCCCAAACTCATTCTACGAGGCCACCATCACCTTGATACCAAAAGCAGGCAAGGATGTCACAAAGAAAGAAAACTACAGGCCAATATCACTGATGAACATAGATGCAAAAATCCTCAACAAAATACTAGCAAACAGAATCCAACAGCACATTAAAAGGATCATACACCATGATCAAGTGGGGTTTATTCCAGGAATGCAAGGATTCTTCAATATACGCAAATCAATCAACGTGATACACCATATTAACAAGTTGAAGGAGAAAAACCATATGATCATCTCAATAGATGCAGAGAAAGCTTTCGACAAAATTCAACACCCATTTATGATAAAAACCCTGCAGAAAGTAGGCATAGAGGGAACTTTCCTCAACATAATAAAGGCCATATGTGACAAACCCACAGCCAACATTGTCCTCAATGGTGAAAAACTGAAACCATTTCCACGAAGATCAGGAACAAGACAAGGCTGCCCACTCTCACCACTCTTATTCAACCTAGTTTTGGAAGTTTTAGCCACAGCAATCAGAGAAGAAAAGGAAATAAAAGGAATCCAAATTGGAAAAGAAGAAGTAAAGCTGTCACTGTTTGCAGATGACATGATACTATACATAGAGAATCCTAAAGATGCTACCAGAAAACTACTAGAGCTAATCAATGAATTTGGTAAAGTAGCAGGATACAAAATTAATGCACAGAAATCTCTGGCATTCCTGTACACTAATGATGAAAAATCTGAAAATGAAATCAAGAAAACACTCCCATTTACCACTGCAACAAAAAGAATAAAATATCTAGGAATAAACCTACCTAAGGAGACAAAAGACCTTTATGCAGAAAATTATAAGACACTGATGAAAGAAATTAAAGAGGATACAAATAGATGGAGAGATATACCATGCTCCTGGATTGGAAGAATCAATATTGTGAAAATGACTCTACTACCCAAAGCAATCTACAGATTCAATGCAATCCCTATCAAACTACCACTGGCATTTTTCACAGAAGTAGAACAAAAAATTTCAAAATTTGTTTGGAAAAACAAAAGACCCCGAATAGCCAAAGCAATCTTAAGAACGAAAAATGGAGCTGGAGGAATCAGGCTCCCTGACTTCAGACTATACTACAAAGCTACAGTAATTAAGACAGTGTGGTACTGGCATAAAAACAGAAAGATAGATCAGTGGATCAGGATAGAAAGCCCAGAGATAAACCCACGCACATATGGCCAACTTATCTTTGATAAAGGAGGCAGGAATGTACAGTGGAGAAAGGACAGCCTCTTCAATAAGTGGTGCTGGGAAAACTGGACAGGGACATGTAAAAGTATGAGATTAGATCATTCCCTAACACCATACACAAAAATAAGCTCAAAATGGATTAAAGACCTAAATGTAAGGCCAGAAACTATCAAACTCTTAGAGGAAAACATAGGTAGAACACTCTATGACATAAATCACAGCAAGATCCTTTTGGACCCACCTCCTAGAGAAATGGAACTAAAAACAAAGATAAACAAATGGGACCTAATGAAAGTTCAAAGCTTTTGCACAGCAAAGGAAACCATAAACAAGACCAAAAGACAACCCTCAGAATGGGAGAAAATATTTGCAAATGAAGCAACTGACAAAGGATTAATCTCCAAAATTTATAAACAGCTCATGCAGCTCAATAGCAAAAAAACAAACAACCCAATCCAAAAATGGGCAGAAGACTTAAATAGGCATTTCTCCAAAGAAGATATACAGACCCCCAACAAACACATGAAAGAATGCTCAACATCTTTAATCATTAGAGAAATGCAAATCAAAACTACAATGAGATATCACCTCACACC
This sequence comes from Hyperoodon ampullatus, assembly GCF_949752795.1. Taxonomy (NCBI): domain Eukaryota; kingdom Metazoa; phylum Chordata; class Mammalia; order Artiodactyla; family Ziphiidae; genus Hyperoodon; species Hyperoodon ampullatus. Next base: position 69,369,002 of record NC_136916.1, read on the forward strand.
AGTCAGAATGGCCATCATCAAGAAATCTACAAACAATAAATGCTGGAGAGGGTGTGGAGAAAAGGGAACACTCTTGCACTGCTGGTGGGAATGTGAATTGGTACAGCCACTATGGAGAACAGTATGGAGGTTCCTTAAAAAACTAAAAATAGAACTACCATATGACCCAGCAATCCCACTACTAGGCATATACCCTGAGAACACCATAATTCAAAAAGAGACATGCACAAAAATGTTCATTGCAGCTCTATTCACAATAGCCCGGAGCTGGAAACAACCTAAGTGTCCATCATCGGATGAATGGATAAAGAAGATGTGGCACATATATACAATGGAATATTACTCAGCCATAAAAAGGAACGAAACTGAGCTATTTGTAATGAGGTGGATAGACCTAGAGTCTGTCATACAGAGTGAAGTAAGTCAGAAAGAGAAAGATAAATACCGTATGCTAACACATATATATGGAATTTTAAAAAAAAATGTCATAAAGAACCTAGGGGTAAAACGGGAATAAAGACACAGACCTACTTGAGAACGGACTTGAGGATATGGGGAGGGTAAAGGGTAAGCTGTGACAAAGTGAGAGAGAGGCATGGACATATATACACTACCAAACGTAAGGTGGATAGATAGTGGGAAGCAGCCGCAGAGCACAGGGAGATCAGCTCGGTGCTTTGTGACCGCCTGGAGGGGTGGGATAGGGAGGGTGGGAGGGATGGAGACGCAATAGGGAAGGGATGTGGGAACAGATGTGTATGTATGACTGATTCACTTTGTTATAAAGCAGAAACTAATAAAATATAAATAAATAAATTAAATCAAAAGACATGGAGGATAGATTGAGTTAAAAAAAAAAAAAAACTTCAATATGCTGCCTACAAGAGACTCACACCAGAGTGAAAGAAACACACAGATTGAAAGTGAGAGAATGGAAAAAGATATTTCATATAAAGAGAAATGACAAGAAAGCAGGGGTAGCAATACTCAGGCAAAATAGGCTTTAAACAAAGACTATAGTAGAACATAGGATATTACATAATGATAAGGGGATCAATACAAAAAGGGGATATTACAATTGTTAGCATATATGCACCCAATATAGGAGCCCCTAATATATATGACAAATACTCACAGACATAAAGGGAGAAATTGACAGGGATATAATAATAATAGGAGATATTAACACCACACTGACATCAATGGACAGACATCAAGGGACATATCATTCAGACAGAAAATCAATAAGGCAATAGATGTCCTAAATGAAACACTAGACCACCAGATGAGTTTAACTGATACATACAGAACACTATGTCAAAAAAAAAAAAAACAGAGTACACATTCTTTTCAAGTGCACATGGAACATTCTCTAGGATAAACCACATACTAGGTCACAAAAAATTCTCAAAATTTTTAAGAGTATAGAAATTAATTCAAGCATCTTTTCTGATGACAATGGTATGAAACTAAATATTAACCACAGAAAGAAAAATGGGAACATAATATGCACATGGAGACTAAACAAGGTGCTACTAAAAAAAAACGATGGGTCAATGATGAAATCAAAGAAGAAATTAGAAAATACCTCAAGAGAAATAATGAAAACACAACCACACAAGATCTATAGGAGGCAGCCAAAGCTGTTCTAAGAGAGAAGTTCATAGCAATGCAGGCCTTCTACAAGAAAAAAAATCTCAAATAAACAATTTAACCTAACACTTAAAAGAATTAGAAAAAGAATAACAAAAAAACCCCATATTCAGCTAAAGGAAAGAAATAATAAAGATCAGAGAAGAAATAAATAAAATAGATATTAAAAAAGAAAATGATAGAAAAGAACAGCAAAATAAATAGCTGTTTTTTTGAAAAGTTGAACAAAGTTGCCAAACCTTTATCCAGGGTCACCAAGAGGAAAGCAGAGAGGACCCAAATAAACTTTTTTTTTTAGAAAAATGAAAGAGGAGAAATAACAACTGATACCACAGGAATAAGAAAAACATAAGAGAATACTATGAATAGTTATATGCCAAAAAATTGGATAATCTAGAAAAAATGGACAAATTTCTAGAAACATGCAGCCTGCCCAGACTGAGTCAAAAAGAATGACAATATGAAGAGACTAATCACTAGACGTGAAATAAAATCTATGGAGAAAATAAAAAGAAACTCCCTTCAAACAAAATTCCAGGACCCCATGGCTTCACTGGAGAATTCTACCAAACATAAAAAGAATAACATATACCTATACTTTTCAAACACTTCCAGAAACTGAAGAAGAGGGACCACTCCAAAATTTATTCTATGAAGCCACCATTTCCCTGATACCAAACTCAGACAAAGACAATACCGACTAAAAAATTACAGACCAAGACCTCTGATGAATATAGATACAAAATCATCAACAAATTATTAGTAAATCAAATCCAATAATGCACAAAAAAAGATTATGCACTATGATCAAGTTGGATTCATTCCAGTGACACAAGCTTCACTCAATATACATAAATCAATCTATGTGATAAAACACATTTACTAAAGGAAAGACAAAAAACACATGATTGATTTCAGAATGGTTCCTGTTTCTCTCCTCCTAACAGAAGCAAAAGAGGATTTACCTCTGCTATTCACTGTGAGAACCTAGTCCACCTCCAAGAGTAACTTAAAAGCTGTGTGATAAACAAGGCCACTTGAAGAAAGGCAAACTGTAAAGGGAGTTTCTACCTAGACTGGAAACCAGAAGTTCTCACTTTAGCTTCTGAAATGACAATAAATGCTATAAAGACAATAAAGAGGTGGGACAAGATGGTGGAGTAGAAAGACCTCAAGATCACCTAATCTCAAGAGCACACCTAAATCACAACTTTATGCTGAACAACCATCTATAAAAAACACTGGAAGCTACCAGAAAAGATATTCTACATCCAAAGGCATAAAGAAGAAACCACAAAAAAGTAGAAGGGACACACTCCCACTATAATTAAATCCTATACCCCCCAGGTAGGCGACCAACAAACTGGAGAATAAATATATTGCAGAAGTTCTCCCACAGGAGTGAGGGTTCTTAGGCCCATGTCAGGGTCCCCAGGCTGGGGGTCTGACATCAGGAGGAGATGCTCACAGAACATTTGGCTTTGAAGGCCACTGGGGCTTAATTGCAAGAGCTCTACAGACTGGGGGAAACAGAGACTCCACACTTGAAGGTTGAACACCATGTCTCATGCACACGGGGACATAGGACAAAAGCAGTGACTTCATAGGAGCCTGGGCCAGACCTACCTTCTTGTCTTGGAGAGTCTCCTGGGAGGGTGGGAGGCAGCTGTTCGTCACTCTGCAGATGGAAATAATGATGGTGGAAGTATCAGGGAGTGTCCATCAGCATGAGCTCTCCTACAGGCCCACATGTTTGCACCAAGACCTGACCCCACCAAAAAGCCTGTAGGCTACAGTGCTGGGACACCTCAGACCACATAATCAACTGGGTGAGAACAAAGCCCCACCCATCAGCAGACAGGCTGCTTAAAACTTCCTGAGCCCACAGCTACCTCTAGACACACCCCTTGACAAGATCCTTCCCACTAGATGGCCAAGATGCAGCTCCACCAACCAGCAGGCAGGCACCAGTCCTTCTCATCAGAAAGAATGTACAAGCCTCTAGACCCGCCTTACCCATCAGGGAACAGATGCCAGAAGTTAGGAAACTACAATTCAGCACACTGTGAATCTGAGTCTGCAAACACAGGACAGAATCTCCATTTGTACCATCTGGACCCTGGCCCTTCGGTGATTAGAGGGGAGTGTACTGCTGAGACACAAAGGATATCCCTTACAGAAGGCCACTTCTACAAGGTCAAGAATCATAACTAAGCTACTATGTACATAAAAATACAAATAGAAATTTAAAGAAAATTAGATAGCAAAGGAATATTTTCCAGACTAAAGAACAAGATAAAACCCCAAAAGAACAACTAAGTGAAGTGGAGATAAGTAATCTACCTGAGAAAAAGTTCAGAGTAATGACCATAAAGGTGATCCAAGAACTTGGGGAAAAAAATGGATACACAGAGTGAGAAGTTAAAAAGTTTTTAACAAAGAGTTAGAAAATATAAAGAACAAACACAGTAGAAAAATACAATAACTGAAATGAAAAATACACCAGAAGGAATCAATGGCAGAATAACTGAGGCAGAAGAAAGGATAAGTGGGTTGGAAGACAGAATGGTGGAAATCTCTGTCAAAGAACAGAAAAAAGAAAAAAGAATGAAAAGAAATGAGGACAGTTTACAAGAATTCTAGGACAATATCAAATGCACCAACATTCTCATTATAGGGGTTGCAGAAGGAGAAGAGAGAGAGAAAGGGCCTGAGAAAATATTTGAAGAGATAATAGCTAAAAATTTTCCTAATATGGAAAAGGAAACAGTCACCCAAGTCCAGGAAGCACAGAATGTCCTATACAGGCTTAACCCAAGGAAGAACATGCTGAGACACATAGTAATCAAAGTGTCAAAAAATTAAGATAAACAGAAAATATTAAAAGCAACAAGAGAAAAGCAATAAATAACATACAAGGAAATCCCCATAAGGTTATCAGTTGATTTTTCAGCAGAAAATCTGCAGGCCTGAAGGGAGGGGCATGATATATTTAAAGTGATGAAAGGGGAAAACCTACAACCAAGATTACTCTACCCAGCAATGCTCTCATTAAGATTTGATGAAGAAATCAAAAGGTTTATAGACAAGCAAAAGCCAAAAGAATTCAGCTCCACCAAACCAGCTCTACAACAAATACTAAAAGAACTTCTCTAAGCAGAAAAGAAAGGCCACAACTAGAAACAAGAAAATGACAAAAGAGGAAAGCTCACCAGTAAAGGAAAACATACGTTAAATGTAGGAAAGCATGCACACATGAATATGATATATAAAGCAGAAACTGTGAGAGGAAGAGAGTACAAATGTAGGATATTTGAAAGGCATTGGAAATTAAGAGATCATCAACTTAAAACAATCATTTGTATATGTATAGACAGCTATATTAAATCCTCATGGTAATAGCAAAAAAATGTAAAATAGGTATACACATGAAAAAGAAAAAGGTATTCAAACACAACACTAAAAGTAGTCATCAAATCACAAGGGAAGAGAACAAAAGAGGAAGAGAAGAAAATAAGACCTATAAAAATGAACCAAAGCAGTAAACAAAATAATGACATGGACATACATATCGAAAATTCCCTTAAATGTAAACAGATTAAATGTTCCAACCAAAAGACACAGACTGGCTGAATGGATACAAAAACAATACCCTTATATATGCTGTCTGCAAGAGACCCACATCAGATGTAAAGACATATACAGACTGAAGTTAGGGGATGGAAAAAGTTATTCCATGCAAATGGAAATCAAAAGAAAGCTGGAGTAGCAGTACTCATATCAAACAAAATAGACTTTAAAATAAAGGTTGTTATAAGAGATAAATAAGGACACTACATAATGATCAAGGGATCAATCTATGAAGAAGGTATAACACTTGTAAATATATATGCACCCAACACAGAAACACCTCAATATATAAGGCACATGTTAAGAGACATAAAAGGAGAAATTGATAGCAACACAATAATAGTGGGCCTGAGACTAGAGTCACATTCTGACAGATCTTGTCCTGGTGTGCTAGTGTGCTCGGAGAGAATCTGTGGGTCTTAATTCATTGGTGAGGGCAATCAGCACCCCCAGGAGTGACCCAATGGGAAACATGCCCTCCCTGGAAAAAAATAAATAATAATGGGGGATTTTAACACCTCAATTACCATCCAGACAGAAAATCTATAAGAAACCACAGGCCTTAAATTACACATTAGACCACATGGAATTAATTGACATTTACAGAGCATTCCATCTGAAAGCAAAATAATACATATTCTTTTCAACTGCACATGGAACATTCTCCAGTATAGATTACATGCCTGGCCACAAAGCAAACCTACCTAACTTTATGCCTAAAGCAACTAGAGAAAGAAGAATAAACAAAACCCAAAGTTAGCAGAAGGAAAGACACCATAAAACTCAGAAGAGAAATAAATAAAATAGAGACTAAGAAAACAGTAGAAAAGATGAAAGAAACTAAAAGCTGGTCCTTTGAAAAGATTTTTAAAAATGATAAGCCTTCAGCCAGACTCATCAAGGAAAAAAAAAAAGGAGAAGGCTGAAGTCAATAAAATTAGAATAAAAAAGGAGTGACAATGGACACCACAGAAATAAAAAGGACCATAAAGACTGCTACAAGCAACTATATATAAAATGGACAACCAAGAAGAAATGGACAAATTCATAGAAAGGTACAACCTCCCAACACTGAGGCAGGAAAAAATAGAAACTATGAACAGACCAATTACAAGTACTGACTTTTAATCTGTGATTTTTCAAATTCCAACAAAAAAAAGTCCAGGACAAGATGGCTTCAAAGGTGAATTCTATCAAACAGTTAGAGAAAAGGTAACACCTACCCTCCTCAAACTCTTCCAAAAAAATTGCAGAAGAAGAAACACTTCCAAAGACATTCAATGAGGCTACCAACACCCTGATACCAAAACCAGACAAAGATATCACACACAAAAAAAGAAAATTTCAGGCCAATGTCACTAGTGAACGTAAACGCAAAAATCCTCCAGAAAATACTAGAGAACAGAATCCAACGACACATTAAAAGGATAATACACCATGATCAAGTAGGATTCATCCCAGGGAGGCAAGGATTCTTCAATAAAATCGAGTCAGTTGATGTGATACACCACATCAACAAATAGAAGAATAAAAACCATATGATCATCTCAATAGATTCAAAAAATGCTTTTGATAAAATTCAACACCCATTTATGATTAAAAAAACAAAAAAACTATTTAGAAAGAGGGCATAGAGGGAACCTATCTCAACATAATAAAAGCCATATATGACAAACCCACAACAAACATCATTCTCAATGGTGAAAAACTGAAAGCATTTCCTCTAAGGTCAGGAACAGGAAAGGATGTCCACTCTTGTCACTTTTATTCAACATAGTTTTGGAAGTCATACCCATGGCAATCAGAGAAGAACCAGACATTAAGGGAATCCAAATTGGAAAAGAAGAAGTAAAACTCACTCTTTGCATGTGACATGCTACTATACATAAAAAATCCTAAAGATGTTACCAAAAAAAGCTAGATTTCATCATGAATTCAGTAAAGTTTCAGGATACAAAATTAATACACAGAAATCTCTTGCATTCCTATACACTAACAATGAAAAATCACAAAAATATATTAAGGAAACAATCCTATTTAACTTCACTTCAAAGAATAAAACACCTAGGAATAAACCACCTAAGTAGGCAAAAGATCTGCACTGAGAAAAGTATAAGATGCTGCTGAAAGAAATAAAAGATGACACAAAGAGATGGAGAGATATACCACGTTCTTGGGTTGGAAGAATCAATATTGCCGAAATGACTATAATACCCAAAGTGATCCACAGATTCAATGCAATCCCTATCAAATCACCAATGGCATTTTTCACAGAATCAGAAAAAAATTTTTTACAAATTGTAGGGAAACACAAAAGTCCCCAAATAGCCAAAGCAATCTTCAGAAAGAAAAACAGAGCTGGAGCCATCAGGCTCCCTGACTTCAGACTATACTACAAAGCTACAGTCAACAAAGCACTATGGTATTGGCACAAAAACAGAAATATAGATCAATGAAACAGGATATAAAGTCCAGAGATAAACCCAACCACCTATGCTTACCTAATCTATGACAAAGGAGTCAAGAATATACAATAGAGAAAAGGCAGTCTCTTCAATAAGTGGTGCTGAATAGCCCAAACAATCTTGAGAAAGAAAAATGGAGCTGGAGGAGTCAGGCCCCCTGACTTCATACTATACTACAAAGCTACAGTAATCAAGACTGTATGGTACTGACACAAAACCAGAAATATAGATCAGTAGAAATGGATAGAAAGCCCAGAGATAAACCCATGCACATATTGTTACCTTACCCTTGACAAAGGAGGCAAGAATATGCAATGGAGAAAAGACAGCCTCTTCAACAAGTAGTGCTGGGAAAACTAGAAAGCTACATGTAAAATAATGAAATTAGAACACTTCCTAACACCATACACAAAAAATAAACTCAAAATGTTTTAAAGACCTAAATGTAAGGCCAGACACTATAAAACTCTTAGGAGAAAATATAGGCAGAACATTCTTTGACATAAATCACAGCAAGACCCTTTTGACCCACCTCCTAGTGTAATGGAAATAAAAACAAACAAACAAACAAACAAGACCTAATGAAACTTAACAGCTTTTGCACAACAAAGGAAACCATAAACAAGATGAAAAGACGACCCTCAGAATGGGAGAAAATATTTTCAAATGAAGCAACTGACAAGGGATTAATCTCCAAAATATACAAGCAGCTCATGTAGCTCAATATCAAAGAAACAAATGACCCAATCCAAAAATGGGCAGAAGACCTACATAGACATTTCTCCAAAGAAGACATACAATTGCCAACAATTCGTGTGAAAGGATGTTCAACACCACTAATCAGTAGAGAAATGCAAATCAAAACCACAACGAGGTATCACCTCACACCAGTCAGAATGGCCATCATCAAAAAGTCTACAAATAATACACACTGGAGAGGGTGTGGAGAAAAGGGAACCCTCCTACACTCTTGGTGGGAATAAAAATTGGTACAGCCACTATGGAGAACAGTATGGAGGTTCCCTAAAAAACTAAAAATAGAACTACCATATGATCCAGCAATCCCACTATGTGGAATATACCCTGAGAAAACCATAACTCAAAAAGAGTCATGTACCACAGTGCTCACTGCAGCACTATTTACAATAACCAGGACATGGAATCAACCTAAGTGTCTATCAACAGATGAATGGATAAAGAAGATGTGGCACATATATACAATGGAATATTACTCAGCCATAAAAAAGAACAAAATAATATTACTCAGCCATTTACACCAACATGGATGGACTTAGTGATTGTGAAACTGCATGAAGTAAGTCAGACAGAGAAAGACAAATATGATACTGCTTATATGTGGAATCTAAAAATAGGGTACAAATGAACCTATTTACAAAACAGAATTAGAGTCACAGTTGTAGAAAAAAAAATTTACAGTTATCAGTGGGGTAAGGGGGGAGTATAAATTGGGATCCTGGGAATTAACATATACACACCACTATATATAAAATAGTTAACTAATAAAGACCTACTGTATAGCAGAGGGAACTCTTTTCAATATTTTGTAATGGCCTACATGGGAAAATAATCTAAAAAAGTGTGGAAATATACACATGTATAACTGATACACTTTACCATACATCAGAAACTAACACAAAATTGTAAATCAAGTATATGTTAATAATTTTTTTAAATTTATATGGAAACACAAAAGTTCCCAAATAGCCAAAAAAATCTTGAGAAAGAAAAACAGAGTTCTTCTAATCAGGCTCCCTGACTTCAGACTACACTACAAAGCCACAATAATCAAAGCAGTATGGTACTGGCACAAACACAGAAATATAGATCAATGGAACAGTATAGAAAGCCAAGAAATAAACCCATGAACTTGTGGTCAATTAATCTATGATACAGGAGGCAAGAATATACAATGTAGAAAAGGCAGTCTCTTCAATAAGTGGTGCTGGGAAAACTGGACAGCTACATTAAAAGAATAAAAGTAAAACATTCTCTAACTCCCATACACAAAAGTAAACGTAAAATGGATTAAAAACTTAATGTGAAACCAAATACATAAAAACTTCTAGAGGGAAACATAAGAAGAAACCTCTCTGATAGATATCGCAGCAACATCTTTTTGGATGTGTCTCCTAAAGTAATGCAAATAAAAACAAAAATAGGGCTTCCCTGGTGGCGCAGTGGTTGAGAGTCCACCTGCAGATGCAGGGGACATGAGTTTGTGCCCTGTTCTGGGAAGATCCCACATGCCGCGGAGCAGCTGGTCCCGTGAGCCATGGCCACTGAGCCTGCACGTCTGGAGCCTCTGCTCCACAACAGGAGAGGCCACAACAGTGAGAGGCCTGTGTACCACAAAAAACAAACAAACAAACAACAAAAAAAACCAAATAGGACCTAATTAAACTTGAGAGCTTTTGCACAGGAAAGGAAACCATAAACAAAATAAAAGAAAACCTACAGAATGGGAGAAATTTGCAAACAATGCAATGGACAAGGGCTTAAATCCCAAATATAGAAACAGCTCATACAGCCTGGTAGGAAAAAAAAAAAACAAACCAATCAAAAATGGGCAGAAGATCTAAATAAAGATTCCTCCAAAGAAGACATACAGATGGCCAAAAGGCACATGAAAAGATGCAAAACAGTGCTAATTATTAGATAAATGAACTTCATAATTACAATAAGGTACCACTTCACAACAGTCAGAATGACAGTCATCAAAATGTCTAAAAATAATAAATGCTGGAGAGGGTGTGGAGAAAAGGCAACCCTCCTACATTGTTTGTGGGAATGTAAACTGGTACAGCCACTATGGAGAACAGTATGAAATTTTACTTAAAAATGAAAAACAAAGCTAACATATGATCCTGCAATCCCATTCCTGAGCATATATTCGAAGAAGGACATAATTTGAAAAGGTACATGCACCCCAATGTTCACTGCAGAACTATTTACAATAGCCAAGACTAGGAAGCAACCTAAACACCCATCAACATATGAATTGATAAAGAAGATGTTGTGGAATATTAATCAATCATAAAAAGTAATGAAATAATGCCATTTGTAGCAACATGGGTGGCCTTAGAAATTATCATACTAAGTGAAGTAAGCCAAACAGAGAAAGACGAATATCATATGATATTGCTTATATATGGAATCTTAAAGAAAATGATACAAATAAACTCATATACAAAACAGAAATAGACCCACAGACATAGAAAACAAACGTATGGTTACCAAAGGGGAAGGAGGAGGAGGGATAAATTAAGAGTTTGGGATTAACATATACATACTACCATATATAAAATAGATAACTAACAAGGACCTATTGTATAGCACAGGGAAATATACTCAGTGTTTTATAATAACCTATAAGAGAAATGAATCTGAAAAAGAATATATATATATGCATATATATATTATTTTATATATATATATAAAACTGAATCATATTTGTGCTATATACTTGCAACTAACACAACATTGTAAATCAATAAATCAACTTCAATTTTTTAAAAATGTAAAAAAAGACAATAAAGCAGGATATTGTGATAAAGAATAAAAGTTTTGCAAAATCACATCATCATTTCAATGGATACAAAAAATGCATTTGACAAAATTCAACATCCATTCATGATAAAACTAACACCAAAGTGCACATAGAGAGAACATATCTAACATGATGAAAGCCATTTATGACAAATGCACACCCAACACAATACTAAACAGTGACAAGCTGAAAGAATTCCCAGTAAATTCAGGAGCAAGATAAGGATACCCACTCTCACCACCTGTATTCAACAAAAGATTGCAAATCCTAGCCACAGCAATTAGACAAGAAAAAGAAATAAAAGGTATCCACATTGAAAGCAAAGAGTCAGTCACTATTTGAAGATAACATGATACTCTCTATAGAGAACCCTAAAGTCTCCACTAACTATTAGAACTAATAAATAAATCAAGTAAGGTACCATAATACAAGATTTATATACTGTAATTTTTGTATTTCCTTACACAAACAATGAAAGAACAAAAAGAAAAAGTAAAAAGACATTCCTATTTGGAATCCTATAACATATGTAGAAATGATCTTAAACAAGGAGATGAAATATCTACATGCTGAAAACTATAAAACATTGATAAAGGAATTAAAGATGATTGAAAGAAGTGGAAAGATATCCCATGCTTTCAGAATGGACAAATTAATATTGTTAAAATGACCATACTACCCAAAACAATCTACAGATTTAATACAATCCTTATCAAAATGCCCATGACATTTTTCACAGAACTAGAACAAATAATCCTAAAATTTATATGGAATCACAAAAGACCCAGAATTGCCAAAGAAATCCTGAGGAAAAATAACAAAGCTGGAGGCATAACCCTTTCAGACTTCAGACTTCTCTACAGAGCTACAGAAATCAAATCAGCATGGTATTGGCACAGAAACAGACATATAGATCAATGAAGCAGAATAGAGAGCCCAGAAATAAGCCCACACACCTATAGTCAATCTACAACAAAGGAGGGAACAATGTTCAATGGAGTAAAGACATTCACTTCAACAAGTGGTGTTGGAAAAGTTGGACAGCTACGTGTAAATCAATGAAAGTAGAACACTCCCTCACACCATATAAAAGATAGACTCAAAATATTTTAGAGACCTATTTATAAGACATGACACCATAAAACTTCTGCAAGAGAAGGCAAAACATTCTCAGACATAAATCGTAGCAGCTTTTACTTAGATGAGTCTCCCAGGGCAAAATAAATAAAAGCAAAAATCAACAAATGGGACTTAATCAAACTTAAAAGTTTGCATAGAAAAATGACAACTTACAGAAATTATGGAGAATATTTGCAAATGATGTGACTGACAAGGGGCATTCAAAATATACAAACAGCCCATACGTCTCAATATCAAAACAATAAAATACCCAATCAAAAAATGGAAGAAGACTTAAATAGACATTTCTCCAAAGAAGAGATGCCTGTGGCTAATCTGCACATGAAAAGAGGGTCAACACCACAAATTATTACAGAAATGTAAATCAAAACCTTAATGATGTATCACATCACAATGGTCAGAACAGCTATCTTCAAAATGTCTACAAATAATAAATGCTGGAGACTTGTGTAGAAAAGAGAATCCTCCTACACTGTTGGTGGAAATGTAAATTGGCGCAGCCACTGTTAAAAACACTATGGAGGTTCCTTAAAAAACTAAAACTAGAGCTACCATATGTTCCAGCAATCCCACTCCTGAGTATATATCCAGAAAAGATGAAAACACTAATTTGAAAAGACACAGGCACTCCAATGTTCATAGAAGCATTATTTACAATAGCCAAGACATGTAAACAACCCAAGTGCCCATCAACAGGTGATTGCCTTAAGAAAAGAAAACATGGATATATATATATATATATATATATATATATATATATATATATACACACACACACACACACACACACACACACATACAATTACTCTGCCATAAAAAAAGAATAAGATGTTGCCATTTGCAGCAACATGGATAGGACTAGAGAATATTATATTTAGTGAAGTAAGTCAGAGAAAGACAAATATTATATGATGTTACTTACATGTAGAATCTAAAAAAAATAATGCAAATAAATCTATACACAGAACTGAAATGGACTCACAGACATAGAAACAAACTTATGGTTACCGAAGGGGAAAGAGATGGGGGAGGGATAAATTAGCAGCATGATATTAACAGATACAAACTACTATACATAAAATAGATAAGCAGCAAGGATTTACTGTATAGCACAGGGAACTATATTCAATATCTTGAAATAATCTGTAATGGAAAATAATCTGAATCATATATATATATATCTCACTTTGCTGTACACCTGAAACAGACACACTATTTACTGTAAATCAATTATACTTCAAAAAAAGAAGATATTTCACATAATCCTTATCACAAATTTTTTACTTCATCTTATAGTACAGTAATTTTACATCATTACTGTTTTATATAACATTTACCATAAGAGTTTTTCATGACATTAAACACATTTAAATGAGTTTATTGTTTAAAATAATGTAATATTTCTAAGCCCTTGCATAACTTCTATCTATGCATTCATGAACACTTTGTGCTAAGTCTGTTGAAAACTACCTGGATGGCAGGGAAAAGAGGATGACTGATATCTACTGACTTGTCATTATTCTATTCACTTGATTATGGAAATCCTCCTCTGCTTAGGTGGATTTGGTGAGCATTCACATGGGAAATGAAATTTTCAGGTATGTTCCCCCGTTGAGAGAACTATCCATCCACTTCTTTCCCAACATTTATTGTCACCAATTTTTTAAACATGTCCCTTTCAGAAAGTCCCTGACCATCAAGCCAAAGCATTAGCCACAGGCTGTGTATTGGTATATAATCACAATTCTGGCCATTTCTTCTTCAGACCTAAGTGAACAACCTGCTACAATGCTTGATGATTTGCTCACTGGGAGGAATTTGCTTCACCACAACCCTTTACACATGCCCCAGAGATAGGCTGTACTACTGTAGCTCTCCACTTATGGTGGCTGCATATCATGCATAAAGCATCATTAAACTAGGCCTAAGACTTCTTTTTTTAAACTGATCTAAAGTAGTTCTTCATGAGGCCATAGGTGCAGGTTGGGAAGAAAAGACAGTGTAACAGAAGTAATGGCCATGGATATTTCAACCACTACTTCATGTAACTTACTTGTGCCTTCAGGGGGGTTCCTGACCTGATCACATGTATACCATTTTAATTTTAAGATATAATTTTCAGTGCACTACCAACTATAAGACTTGGTAATTCAGATATTACTAAGTTTATGATAGACAGCTTCAGTTGCCTTGTGACTTTGTGGCACATGTTCACATTCAGTCTCTGGTAGGCCCAGTAGCAGGCCAGAATTTTTTTTTCAAAAGGAGAGCATATATCTGTGGATAATAGGACTCGGTTCCAACACCCTAAAAGCTTACATTCACTTTACCCTTAAAGACTGCCAAAATGCTCCAAACAACATTCCTTCTGCCAATGAAACTTCTAGAACAATTGGATCTGCTGAAATATATAGCCCAAGTGGCAGAACAGCTTGACTCACAGCCTTAACCTGTTGTAGAATGTTCTCTAGTTTTGTGGCCCCACTCAAAAGTAGCAGATTATTGGTTAATTTGATATATGGGCCAAAGTAACACACCCAAGTTATGAGTACATTGCCTCAGAAAGCCAAAGAGGCCTTGTAGGCATTGTACCTCTTACTCGGTTGTAGGAGGGACCAGATGGAAAAACTTGTCCTTCACTTTAAAAGAAATGTATGGACAATCCCCACACCACTGGGATCCCAGAAATTTCACTGAAATAGAAGGACCTTGAATTTTAGTCAGATTTATTTCCTACCCTCTGATACACAAATGTCTTGCTAATGAATCTAGAGAACTTGCTATTCCTGCCCACTAAGTCCAATCAACATAATGTCATCAATGTAATGGACTAGTATGATATCTTTTGGAAGGGAAGGGCAATTAAGTTTCCTGAAATGCTAAAAAACTAAGTGGTGACACAGAGCTGGAGAATTAATATGCCTCTGAAGTTGGACCATGAAAGTATTCACTGACCTTGCCAGCTGAAAGAAAAATTTTCTGGTAGGCCTTATGAGCAGGTTGGAGAAAAAGGATGTTCATAAATAAATAGCTGCATAATGGGTACTATGGGATGCATGAGTTTGCTCAAGCAGTAAAACCACATGTGATACAATGGCTGCATTAGGAGTCACAACTTGGTTAAGCTAGCCATAATCCACTGTGTTTCTCATAGATCCATCTCTTACTATGCATGCCACATAAAAGATTTGAATGTGGATGTGGTGGGAATCACCATCCCTGCATCTTCATGTCCTGATAATAGCAATAATCTCTGCAAACTCCACAGGAACGTTAGGTATTACTTTTGATTGGCTATTTTCCTAGGTATAAGTAGTTCTAATGGCTTTCATTTGGCCTTTCCCATTATAATAGCTATCACACCAAATGTCAAGAAACCTATGTGGGGATTATGCCAGTTGCTAAATATTTCTACTCCAAATAGGCATGCTAGAACTGGGGAAGTAACTACAAGATGCATGTGATATGCTTGACACAATGTGGGATGGGCCAGTACTAAAACACCACTGAACATCTGACTCCCATAAACACTTACACTAACTGAAGAGATACACTTATGTTTTGGGTCTCTTAGAATCAATGCCAAATCAGAGTCAGTGTCCAGTAGTCTTATTATTTCCTTTCCCCCCAAAGCAGTATGTCCCTTTGGGGAAGGCTGAGAGAAAAACATTGTAAATTTTTGGTAGTGTGCAAAGGTTCTTTCTCAAGGGGACCTGGTCTCCACTTTATTCAAAGAGTTCTAGGTTTTCTCAAGATGGGGAATTGATTGAGTAACTGTGACTCACCATTTTAATTACTCAAGTTTTACTTTTGTTCTGTGACCTAGAACTTTTCTGTTTATATAGAATAAGTAAGAATTTCATAGACTTCATATATTTTTCATTTCTTGGAATACCGTGGTTAATTAACTAGGCTACTCTATAGGTCTATGTGAATCAGACTATTCTGATCAGTGCTTTTACTCCTTCCATTACAATAACTAAACTACATTGACTTTTGGATGAGTAAAGTCACTTGGTTCCTGACACCCTGGGACCCAATTACTCTCACAACATTCAGAGTTTCAAATTGAGTGACTGTGGTTCCCACTGTAAGTTCTGGTCCACAGAGAAGAAAATTACAGAGCACTTCAAGGAAGCTGGAGCTATAATTCCAAATTCATATCTTGAAGTATTGGTAAAAGATCCTCCCATATCCAGATCCTTCCTTTGTGGGTGAGTAGGCCTTAAATGACTAGTTCACTCTAACATTCCAATCACCCTAATCTTTTGAATGTTTCCTTATATATAAGCTAAAGTATATCTGGCATCTCCATTTTGCTCATGTTGGGCCATCTTTTGAGCCATTTTTTCACCAATTATCCAAAGAAACTGTTAGAGCCTTTTCTAATTCTCCATGCGCAAAACTAAAAGTAGAATCTCTGGTAGTTAACCCACATCAATAAATTCAGCTGATCCAAATTTATATTTTTTAACCATTATTCCATGCCTTAATTCCAATTCCCACACATATTCCCCAGATTTCCAATTGCATAAATCAGAAAACTCAAGTAGTTCCTTAAGAGTGCAGTGCAGCTCCACATGGGCCACATTTTGTACCCTGCCTTTAGGGGCCTTCTAAGCTTGAGTTTAGACATGGGTGGCAACTGCCTCAGGAGAATCCATTATTGTCACCTCCATTAATGCAGAGTTAAGTCCCTCAGATGGAGGTACAAAGGTTGATACCACTGTGGATTAGGAGGCTGCTACAACTTAGGATGAGAATGTCACTGTTAATGCTGTTAGGGAAGTCACTTCCACTGTAGGTGGTGAGACTTCTACTGGAAAGGAGACTCATCACAATGTAGTGACTTGATGACCCCAGTTTCATCAGCATCTTTTCACATTTTCCATCCTAATTAACAAGACATTACTTTTCCACAATCAATGTCCTGGCTTTAATGTAGACATCTTAGGAGTCTAGAGATCAACTTGCTTTGAAATTCATCCAATCATAGTTTAATTTGTAGCAATTTAAGCCCTTCAATGATATAAGCCTCTTCCTCAAGGCACATCTTAAAGTTTTCATGTAATTGATATAATGCTTCAGGTGAGATTTCAAATTTTTGAGCTCGTCATTTTCTTTCACTACTTTGGTAGCAATAATAGGAGGAACCAACCAGTGTCACTATAATCCTTTTCAAAAAGTGTTTGAAATTATTATATACAGGTTATTTAGCTCCTTTCTTCTTATAAGTGGCTAATTAAGAATATCAAAGGTAGGTATTTTGTGTATCTCTATAAATAGGTCATACCATGGACAAATAGGGCTCTATTTCCTAGTGGAAATAGAATCATTATCTTCTTTATATCTAATCAAATTAGAGAGAAATTTCAGAAACCCCAGGATAAATTCAGAATACTCATATTTAAAATCCTGTTCTCAAGAACTACTATCCATACAAATAGCTAATTCACCATAACATTCCAATCCCTTAGGATTCTCCAGTATTTAGGAATCTTCAGAAAAACATATACTATAATAGATAGATAGATAGATAGATAGATAATAAATAACTAGAGATGATAGATAAATAGCTAGATATGAGAGTCATTGTAGAAATTACATGAAGTACAAAAGTTCCACAATATGCCAATTGTTAGCCAGATACCAAAAGAGCAGGTGTTGTAATTCATTCTGTGTCCAAGAGCTGAGAACCAGGGGAGCCCATGCTGTAACTCTTAGTCCCAAGCAAAAGGTCCAAGAATGAGGGGGCCCTTGGTATAAATCCCAGAGTTCAAAGGCCTAATAACCAGGGCCTCTTATGCCCCAGGGCAGGAAAAATGGATGTCCCAGTTCTAGAAGTGAGAAGGAATATGCCCTTTCTTTGAATTTTTATTCTACTCTGGCCCCCTATTCCAACTCTTCATGTTCTGCCACATTAGTGAGAGTGGATCTCTTTACTCAGATGACTGAATCAAATGTTAATCCCTTCCAGAAACGTGCTCAAAGACACACCCAGAAATAATGCATCACCAGCTATCTGGACTTTTCCTAGCCCTACCAAGTAGACATAAAATTAAACATTGCAAGTCTCCCCTTCATTAATGTGACATATATATGCATTGCCTTCAACCATACTTAATCTTCAAATAAGAACAATGGCAGGACTTCCCTGGTGGTCCAGTGGTAAATAATCTGCCTTCCAATGCAGGGAACATGGGTTCAATCCCTGGTTGGGGAACTAAAATCTCACATGCTGAGGGACAATTAAACCCACGCCACAACTACTGAGCTCGCACTCCTCAACAAGAGAGCCCACAGGTCGCAAACTACAGAGACCATGTGCTCTGGAGCCAGCGTGCCACAACTAGAGAGAGAAACAAACAAAAAAACCACATGTCACAACTAGAGAGAAGCCCATGAGCCACAAAAAAGGGCCTGCATGCTGGGACTTCCCTGGTAGTCCAGTGGTGAAGAATCTATCCTACAAAGCAGGGGACACGGGTTCAATCCCTGGTTGGAGAACTAAGATCCCACATGCCGCAGGGCAACTAAGCCCATGTGCCAGAACTATTGAGCCCATGCACCTCAACTAGAAAGCCCGTGTGTTGCAAACTAAAGAGCCCATGTGCTCTGGAGCTCATGCACCACAACAAGAGAAGAGAAAACCCACACACCACAACTAAAGAGAAGCCCATGCTCCACAACTACAGAGAAGCCCACTCCCCACATTGAAGAGCCTATGTGCCACAACAAAGATCCTGTGTGCTGCAACCCAACAACAGCCAAAATTACAAAAATAATAATAATAAAATAAAATAAGAGCCTGCATGCTGCAACTAAACCCCAAGGCAGCCAAAAAAATAAGAAGAAGAAAGAAAGAAAATAAATAAATATTTTTTAAAAAAGAACAATAGCAAGGTCATAATCCTACCTAACATGGTAGAAATATCCTTCATACTACAGAAACACACTAGTCCCTCCCCAGAAGAGGAAGTAAAGTTCTCTACTATGTTTAGTCTTATTTAAATATCTCATAAAATATAGCATGATTTAAAGTTAACAATACTTAAATACTATGATATAAAGTTGGTACATATTATATGATAAGTGAATAAGAGATGATAAAAAACAAAAATATCTGAGATTATATATATATATATTATATATATATATTATATATATACACACACAAACATATTCATAATAAGAGAGAAATACTCATGACAATCATAACTCTTTTTTCTGTAACTGATTGTGCGATAGTAGATGATATTTATAACTACCTTCTGCTACTGCCTCAATGTATTCCCATTGCTTCAGCAAGCACCATAGATGGTCTTGGTTGTTTTTACTTTATGGGATGGCCAAAACCTTCATCCATGAAGGATCTGGTACATGTCTACATGTATATGTAGTCTTACATGTATTTGGAAGTTGTATTTTTTTATTAACCTTAATCATAGGGCATAGTAATAATAAAAGAAACTCTTAGGGATATTCTGTATGCCAGACATACTTTCTTATCTCTATTTTTTGAGCAGTTGCTCAATACCTCTTTTGTAGTGATACAGATTCTTTGATTCAACAAATTTTAGTCAATTTCCTAAACCTTCTCCATATCATTCTGTGTATTTCCATGTAAAATCCTTAGCATGAACCCTGCTTAGTTAGTGTAGCAAGGGTCTCTTATAATGCATGTCTGATCACCACACATATCTAATCATGATTTAAATCCTCCACCATCCAACAGGTGATGACTAATCAGTCAGACCTGTTTTCAGCAAGAATCCTGTTAAGTTGGCTTAAACAAAATCCCCATTACCATTCATGTTTCCTCTTAGTAATTTTTCATTCACTGAACCCCACCAAACTTCCAGGCTATAAATTCCCACTTGCCCATGATATTTTTGGAATTAAGACTGTTTCTGTACTGAGATAATTTATCCTTTGAAATAGTCCTGAATAAAACCCGTTTTTACCTCCATTTAATCTCTGTTTTTTTTCTTTGACAGTTAAAATATCTCTACTTGGATAGATCAGAGTCATCATTGGAGTCCCAGATACCTCACCCAGTACCCGAAGTGTGCACCTCTGCAAACTTTTTGTCTCTACTCCTGACTGATAGAACAGAGATACTTTGGTGAGTTCATTTCCTAAACCACTGGTTCAGACAAATATCCCTTAAAGCTGTAGGGACAGATTTTGATCCACAAGCATTTGAGTACACTCTAGAAGAAATATTAGAGACCCAAACTGAGGATGGATTAGAGGGCTAGGTTTCTTTGTTTGTAAGAAGCTGTGTTAGAGTCCCAGGCAAATAACTGAGTCTAAGAAGCTGGGTTAGAGTCCCAAGGTTATTTATGCATAATTATAAATATATCATTAGCTATAAAACATGGGAACTTCTCAGTGAACAGACAACCCCCTTCTTGAAACCTTGCTGAGTATATGCTGCACCAACTCCATTGGCTTCCTTTCTTGTTGGTATGATTTTACTAAGAATAATTGGACCATCAATGGCCTATTTGAGAAATATTAGATCCTTTCAATGTGGCTTCACTAAACCCACTCTCTTCTCATGCATCTTCTTTTCCTTCCTGATTTTACTGGTTTGTATTTTCCCTTCAGTTTCCTTGAATCCTTTGATGTGCCCCCTACCTTCTCCATCCCTCCGTCCAGACTGCCAGAATTTCCTCTTCAAATCCTGCCTCTCAAATCCCATAGTCACTTTAACTTTAGGTTTCCTACCATCCATTCAGTGTTCTCAAGGAAATATGGAATCCCAAGCAACCACTACAGCCTCCATCAGATTACATGTTAGGGCAAAAGAGAATATTACTAATCTCCTCCACAAATATTGGTAAACAGGTAACCTTCATGTCCCATTTACCAGAAACACAATTCAGGTTAACATACAAAGTGAATATATACCACTGAGATAGTATTACTCTGTTCATCAAGTCAAGGCTAAAATTTTATAGCCAGTTATAAAATTACTCTGTCCATCTTTCTG
Source organism: Hyperoodon ampullatus (assembly GCF_949752795.1). Taxonomy (NCBI): domain Eukaryota; kingdom Metazoa; phylum Chordata; class Mammalia; order Artiodactyla; family Ziphiidae; genus Hyperoodon; species Hyperoodon ampullatus. Next base: position 69,390,456 of record NC_136916.1, read on the forward strand.
TAAGTTTATGCATGTTCCTAATGTGTGTATGTATGCATGTGTTAGGTATATGTGACATTTTCTACCTCCAGATAATAAAGTTTTCTTTTTCCTGGGAAATTTTTGTTAAATGAAGCTAATTTCCAAATGGTTGGTAAAGTAAAAACAGGCATAACTTCAGAGTTTTCAGCATTAAATATAATGAACATACAAATTTTTTCTACCTAGGTTTAGTACTCAAAAACATTATGTTATCTCTACTAGTTGTTTAAGATTATAAAACTATAAATCCAACCTATGGAAAATATACATAAAAATAATTGATTTACATTAATGAAACAAAGAATAAAATTATATAAACATCTCAATAGAATCAGAAAAAGCATTTGACAAAATTCAACATTCATTTATAATAAAAACTCTCAATAAACTGGATATAAAGGAAACATATTTAAACATAATAAAGACAATATATGAAAAGCCCACAGTTAACACCTGTTTAAAAAAGACAACAGGCCCAAAATGAAATCACTTATGCTAGGCCCTACATTCTCAAACTGAGACTTAGATCTAAGTCCAGTTCTCCCAGAGATTGAGTCTTAAATCAGTCAATTAGGAATTGCCTGATAAGCACTAGTTAGGAAATCTACCTGATATACCTCTGCCTTTCTGTAAAGGAAAATAACCTTGCAATAATGAACTTCCTTTTATTTGTCTAGTAAATGTCTTCTTTCCTGCTCCATTCTACCTATAAACATCTTTTATTTTGTACAGCTCCCTTTTATCTGCTATACTGGATACTGTCTAAAATATGAATAATTTAATAAAGCCAATAAGATCAGTAAAATTTACTCAGCAGAACTGTGTTTTTTTAAAATATACTCAATAGTGAAAAGCTGAAAGTTTTCCTCTAAGACCAGGAAGAAGATAAGGATATCCACTCTCACTGCTTTTATTCAACATAGTATTAGAAGTCTTATCCAGAGCAATTAGGTAAGAAGAAGGAATAAAAGGCATCAAAATTGGAAAGGAAGAAGTAAAACTCATTGTTTTTACATGGTATGATATAATATATAAAAAAACTTAAAGACTCCATCAAAAAACCCTGTTAGAACTAATAAAAGAATTAAATAAAGTTGCAGGATACAAAATTAATATACAAAATTTTGTTTCATTTCTATATACTAATAACAAAATATCAGAAGAGAGATTGAGAAAACAACCCCATTTACAATTGCATCAAAAAGAATATAATAATTAGGAATTTATTTAACCAAGATGAAAAACTGTTATACTGAAAACTATAAGACCTTGGTGAAAGTATTGAAGAAGACACAAATAAATAGAAAGGTATTCCACACTCATGGATTGGAAGAGTTAATACTATTAAAATATCTATGTTACACAAAGCAATCTACAGAGTCAGTGAAATCCCAATTAAAAATCCTAATGGCATTTTTCACAGAAATAGAATAATCTTAAAATTTATATGGAACAACAGGAGACTCTCAATAGCCAAAGCCATCCTGAGAGAGAAAAACAAACTTGGGTCCATCACACTTTCTGATTTCAAACTATATTAAAAGGACATAGCAATCAAACAGTTAGGTATTGTTATATAAATGGATGCATAGGTCAATGGAACAGAATAGGGAGTCCAGAAATAGAGCCCAGAAAATTAATTTATGAAACATAAGCCAAAAAAAAAAACAATAAGGAAAACATAGATTCATCAATAAAAGCTGTTGGGAAAACTAGTCAGCCACATGCAAAAGAATAAAACTGGACAACAATCTTATACCATCCACAAAAATTAACTCAAAATAGATTAGAGATGTGAACATAAGACCTAAACACTGAAAACTCCCAGAAGAAAAATAGGCAGTAAGCTCCTTGACCTCAGTCTTGGTGATGATTTTATTTCACACTAAATGCAAAGGCAACAAAAGCAAAAATAATTAAATAAGATTATATTAAACTAAAAGGTACCTACACAGCAAAGAAAACCACACATAATAAAAGGCAACCTATTGGATGGGAGCAAATTATATTTCTGATAAAGAGATAATTCCTAAAATTAAAGAAAAAAACAACTCAAGTAACTCAATAGCAAAAAAAAAAAAAAAGAAAGAAAGGAAATTGGATTTTAAAATGGACAGAGTATCTGAACAGACATTTTTCCAAAGACGTACAGATAGCCAACAGGTATATGAAGAGGTGCTCAACATCACCAATCACCAGGGAAGTGCAAATATAAACCACAAGGAGATATCACCTCATGTTCATTAGAATTGCTACTATCAACAAGACAAAAAATAAGTGTTGCTGAGGATGTGAAGAAACTGTTACCAAACAGAACTTGAGCCTACTCACCTGCACAGAGTAAAGCCAATATACTGACACCTGGTTGTGGTGAAGAAAAGTGAAGTGTTTTTTGCAGGACACCAACCAAGGAGCCCAGTCATCTAGTGCTTAAAAGACCTGAATTCCCTGATGGCTTTCAGGGAAAGATTTGTAAAGACAGGATAAGGGAGAGGGGTTGTGGGGTGCATAATTAGCTCATGGACATTCTTCTGATTGATTGATAGTGACATAACCAGGAGTCAACATCATCAACCTTCTGTTTCAAACCAGTCTGAGGTCTATGGCTTGTGGGCAGCATACAGTTAACTTCTTCTACCTAGTGGGGGTTTCAGTATCTGCAAAACAGCTCATAGGATATGACTCAGAATATTATCTATAGCCCTTGAGGAGGAATGAAATGTCCTTGACTTTGTTTAATGGCTAAATTATTATCATTTTGTCTTGTTTGACTGTTTTCCTTTCTTTCTGCATTTTCTAACTTATCTGATTAAATTTATTCTTTGGAACTCAGTGAAGGCCTTGGAGGCTAAAGTTTTTCTACAGACAAGAGGCAGACAGAGGACATGGGAGGGTGCTCTATTCTGGAAAGGCCCTAAATTGTCCTGCTCATTTACAAAATGGGAATCTTGTGCACTGTTGGTGGAAATGTAGATTGGTAGTGCTACTGTGGAAAACAATATGGAGGTTCCTCAAAAAACTAAAAATAGAACTACCATATGATCCATCAATTATACTTCTTGGTATTTATCCATATGGGATCCCTCAAGTTTCTTTCAGCATTGTTTACAATAGCCAAGACATAGAAGCAAATGAAGTGTACATTAATGGGTGACTGGATAAAAAAAAGTGAGATAAATAGATGATAGATCAATAGATAGATAGATAGATAGATATAAATAATGGAATGGAATATGACAGAATATTATTTAGCCATAAAAAAGAATAAAATCTTGTAATTTATGACAACATGGATGGGTCTAGCACATTACGCAAAGGGACAAAGTCAGACAGAGAAAGGCAAGTGGTTTATGATCTCATTGATATGTGTAAACTAAAAAAACAAACAAAAAAGAAACTTGTACAGAGAGCAGATTGGTTCTTGCTAGAGGTGGTGGGTTGGGTGTGGGCAAAATGGGTGAAGGGGGTCAAAAGGTAAAAACTTCCAGGTATGAAATAAATAAATCTTGGGGATGTAATTTATGGTAAGGTGACTGTAGTTAAAAATACTGTATTGTATATTTGAAATTTGCTACGATAGTACCTCTTAAAAGATGACAAGAAAAAAATGGGTAACTATGTGTGACGATGGATGCTAACTAAACTTATAATGGTGATAGTATTGCAATACTGTATATACAAAATTGAATTATAATGTTTTATATCAACATTATGTTTTAAAACAATGTTATATGTAAATTATATATCCATTTTTAAAAATTAATAGCTTAATATATGTCTTTCCCAGAAGTAAATTAAAAAGAAAAAATAACTATATATTAACTTTTTATGTTCTCTATCTCTGTGATTTTTTTTTACTTGCCTAATTTGTCAACAAGATAAATAACTGAAGATGACAGGTGTGAAATTATTATGATCAATTCAAACATATTTGTTAATAACAAGTGAGTTAAATAGATGTAAATAGCATAAAAGTTAATGAACTTTAAAAAATTGATCATGTTTTATAATATCTACTTAAAAGTCATTTCACAAAAATTTTAGTAACTTGAAACCTTAAAGCTATATTAAGTTAAGGGAAATAATGGATATTTCTTGAATATCCAAATTGTTTCCAAATAAGAAAAATATTGAAACTTCAGTTGTTGAACATATTGTATCTACTTTTACAATCTTGTTTTTATATGGTACAAAAAAGCTAAATATATTGGGGTACATCTTTAAACATGAAATATTGTACAATGAAAAGGCATATTCCTCTAAAAAATTTGAAATAATTTGTTTATAAATTTGCTAGTACGTGGCCAACAGTTAACAATTGCTTAATTCCTACATTTCTCTGTAAAAGAAAGGTGACTAATGGTTAATGATTCTAATAAATATATGTAAATGAAATGACTATAACTAAGAAAGATAAAGAAAAAAACACTGTGTCTGCAAGGAAAGTAAGGTATGTTTTTAATGAGGAAGTATATGAAGAATGTGATTTTGTTATGAAAAAAAGAGAGTAATATTGTCCTAATGTGGAATGACATCTTAATCCAGAATAAAAAAGAGGAAAGGTGTAAACAAATACTGAATGGATATTTTTTTTTTAAGTTAGAAAGACTGTGGAAAAGGAATCTTGAAAAGAATATTATCTTGTGTGGGCAAATCTGGCAAAGATTGGATGAATTTATTTACAAGGTTTTTAGAACTTAGCCTTAGAATTAATAGTACATGAATGCAAAAGCAGGATTTGGTTATTTCTCTATTAAAACAACAAGGTGTGTTTAGATTATGTGTGCTATTAATAAGAAACTATTTTTTTCTTTACCTTCTATTTATTTAGCATGGAAAGCCAAATTTTGCATTTTAATATAATTTCTTGTGCTTCATGTTGTCTTTATCAGGTCTTTGATTACTTAGGAAACAGAGACTTATTAATAAAAGAGCTGGATTTTTAACAGCTATGTAACATTTTGTATTTGCCTCTAAACTCTCTTGTCAGTTTGGTTAAATGATTAACTTGGTATAGTTTCACAGTGATCCTATTTATTTGTGTTAAAATCTTTTGATATTTTTTTACAACTTCCCAAAACCAAGTTATAAATGGAGTCTTTTTTATCTCAAACTAACATTGAGATTTCCCAGAGGGTTCCTGGAAAACGTCAAAGGATTTCTTTCTCCCTCTGTAAAAAGGTAGATACTAAGCTAATTAAGTTTACTTGGTATATTAAATTACATGGAAAACATTGGCAAATAAAAAATGATGATAAAAAAGGGTGTGTGTGTGTGTGTATATATATATATATATATATATATATATATATATGAACCATTTTGCTGTACAGCAGAAATGAACACATCATTGTAAATCAACTATACTCCAATAAAAAAATGATGATAAACCTTCTTAGGTTTATACATTATTAATAAGATATTCTAGAAAGTATATGACGTTCATAGATATTTGTCAATACACTCCAACTAATATGCTGAAATCTGGTATGTAACAGAAATAACTAATTTTCCTTATCAAATAAACTCTCATCAGAAGTTTAACTATAGGGACTTCCGGGTAAGATGGCGGAAGAGTAAGACGCGGAGATCACCTTCCTCCTCACGGATACACCAGAAATACAGCTACACGTGGAACAACTCCTACAGAACACATACTGAACGCTGGCAGAAGACCCCAGACCTCCCAAAAGGCAAGAAACTCCCCACATACCTGGGTGGGGCAAAGCGGAGAGATTCCCGCACAGAGGATCGGTGCCGAGCGGCGCTCACCAGCCCGAGAGGCTTGTCTGCTCGCCCGCCGGGGCGGGCGGCGCTGGAGGCTGAGGCTCGGGCTTCGGTCGGAGCGCGGGGAGAGGACTGGGGCTGGCGGCGGGAGCTCAGCCTGAGGGGGGCTGGTGTGCCACAGCTGGCCGGGAGGGAGTCCGGGAAAACTCTGGAGCTGCCGAAGAGGCAAGAGACTTGTTCTTCCCTCTTGGTTTCCTGCTGCGCGAGGAGAGGGGATTAAGAGCGCTGCTTGGGGGGGCTCCGCAGGCGGGCGCGGGTCGCGACTGGGGGCGCGGAGCCCAGTGGCGGGCGTGGGACGCTGGGGCTGCTGCTGCCGCCGCCGGGGGGCCCGTGTGCGAGCGCGGGTCACTGTCCGCGCCGCCCTTCCGGGAGCCTGGGCGGCCCGCCACTGCCGGGGTCCCGGGATCCGGGGGCGGCTTCCCTGGGAGGGCGCGCGGCGCGCCTCGGGCTGGTGCGGCGTCGCGCCGACCTCTGCCGCTGCGGGCTCGCCCCGCGCTCCGTGCCCCTCCCTCCCGCCCGGCCTGAGTGAGCCAGAGTTCCCGAAGAGGCTGCTCCTTTAACCCTTTCCTGTCTGAGCGAAGAACAGACGCCCTCCGGCGACCTACACGCAGAGGCGGGGCCAAATCCAAAGCTGAGACCCGGGAGCTGTGAGAACAAAGAAGAGAAAGGGAAACCTCTCCCAGCAGCCTCAGAAGCAGCGGATTAAAGCTCCACAATCAACTTGATGTACCCTGCATCTGTGGAATACATGAATAGACAACAAATCATCCCAAATTGAGGAGCCAGGAGTCAGTACTGTGCCTCTGAGGTGGGAGAGCCAACTTCAGGACACTGGTCCACAAGAGACCTCCCAGCTCCACATAATATCAAACGGCGAAAATCTTCCAGAGATCTCCATCTCAACACCAGCACCCAGCTTCACTCAACGACCAGCAAGCTACAGTGCTGGACACCCTATGCCAAACAACTAGCAAGACAGGAACACAACGCCACCCATTAGCAGAGAGGTGGCCTAAAATCATAAAAAGTCTGCAGACACCCCAAAACACACCACCAGACGTGGACCTGCCCACCAGAAAGACAAGATCCAGCCTCATCCACCAGAACACAGGCACTAGTCCCCTCGACCAGGAAACCTACACAACCCACTAAACCAACCTTAGCCACTGGGGACAGACACCAAAAACAACAGGAACTACGAACCTGCAGCCGGCAAAAAGGAGACCCCAAACACAGTAACATAAGCAAAATGAGAAGACAGAAAAACACACAGCAGGAGAAGGAGCAAGATAAAAACCCACCAGACCTAACAAATGAAGAGGTAATAGGCAGTCTATCTGAAAAAGAATTCAGAATAATGATAGTAAAGATGATCCAAAATCTTGGAAATAGAATAGACAAAATGCAAGAAACAGTTAACAAGGACCTAGTAGAACTAAAGATGAATCAAGCATCGATTAAAAACACAATAAATGAAATGAAAAATACTCTAGATGGGATCAATAGCAGAATAACTGAGGCAGAAGAACGGATAAGTGAGGTGGAAGATAAAATAGTGGAAATAACTAATGCAGAGCAAAATAAAGAGAAAAGAATGAAAAGAACAGAGGACAATATCAGAGACCTCTGGGACAACATTAAACGCACCAACATTCGAATTATAGGGGTTCCAGAAGAAGAAGAGAAAAAGAAAGGGACTGAGAAAATATTTGAAGAGATTATAGTTGAAAACTTCCCTAATATGGGAAAGGAAATAGTTAATCAAGTCCAAGAAGCACAGAGAGTCCCATACAGAATAAATCCAAGGAGAAATACGCCAAGACACATATTAATCAAACTGTCAAAAATTAAACACAAAGAAATCATATTAAAAGCAGCAAGGCAAAAACAACAAATAACACACAAGGGAATCCCCATCAGGATAACAGCTGATCTCTCAGCAGAAACTCTACAAGCCAGAAGGGAGTGGCAGGACATAATTAAAGTGATGAAGGAGAGAAACCTGCAACCAAGATTACTCTACCCAGCAAGGATCTCATTCAGATTTGATGGAGAAATTAAAACGTTTACAGACAAGCAAAAGCTGAGAGAGTTCAGCACCACCAAACCAGCTTTACAACAAATGCTAAAGGAACTTCTCTAGGCAAGAAACACAACAGAAGGAAAAGACCTACAATAACGAACCCAAAACAATTAAGAAAATGGGAATAGGAACATACATATCGATAATTACCTTAAATGTAAATGGACTAAACGCTCCCACCAAAAGACACAGATTGGCTGAATGGATACAAAAACAAGACCCATATATATGCTGTCTACAAGAGACCCACTTCAGACCTAGAGACACATACAGACTGAAAGTAAGGGGATGGAAAAAGATATTCCATGCAAATGGAAACCAAAAGAAAGCTGGAGTAGCAATTCTCATATCAGACAAAATAGACTTTAAAATAAAGACTACTAGAAGAGACAAAGAAGGACACTACATAATGATCAAGGGATCGATCCAAGAAGAAGATATAACAATTGTAAATATTTATGCACCCAACATAGGAGCACCTCAATACATAAGGCAAACACTAACAGCCATAAAAGGAGAAATCGACAGTAACACAATCATAGTAGGGGACTTTAACACCCCACTTTCACCAATGGACAGATCATCCAAAATGAAAATAAATAAGGAAACACAAGCTTTAAATGATACATTAAACAAGATGGACTTAATTGATATTTATAGGACATTCCATCCAAAAACAACAGAATACACATTTTTCTCAAGTGCTCATGGAACATTCTCCAGGATAGATCATATCTTGGGTCACAAATCAAGCCTTGGTAAATTTAAGAAAATTGAAATTGTATCAAGTATCTTTTCCGACCACAATGCTATGAGACTAGATATCAATTACAGGAAAAGAGCTATAAAAAATACAAACACATGGAGGCTAAACAATACATTACTTAATAACGAAGTGATCACTGAAGAAATCAAAGAGGAAATAAAAAAATACCTAGAAACAAATGACAATGGAGACACGACGACCCAAAACCTATGGGATGCAGCAAAAGCAGTTCTAAGAGGGAAGTTTATAGCAATACAATCCCACCTTAAGAAACAGGAAATATCTCGACTAAACAACCTAACCTTGCACCTAAAGCAATTAGAGAAAGAAGAACAAAAACATCCCAAAGTTAGCAGAAGGAAAGAAATCATAAAAATCAGATCAGAAATAAATGAAAAAGAAATGAAGGAAACAATAGCAAAGATCAATAAAACTAAAAGCTGGTTCTTTGAGAAGATAAACAAAATTGATAAACCATTAGCCAGACTCATCAAGAAAAAAAGGGAGAAGACTCAAATCAATAGAATTAGAAATGAAAAAGGAGAAGTAACAACTGACACTGCAGAAATACAAAAGATCGTGAGAGATTACTATAAGCAACTCTATGCCAATAAAATGGACAACCTGGAAGAAATGGACAAATTCTTAGAAATGCACAACCTGCCAAGACTGAATCAGGAAGAAATAGAACATATGAACAGACCAATCACAAGCACTGAAATTGAAACTGTGATAAAAAATCTTCCAACAAACAAAAGCCCAGGACCAGATGGCTTCACAGGCGAATTCTATCAAGCATTTAGAGAAGAGCTAACGCCTATCCTTCTCAAACTCTTCCAAAATATAGCAGAGGGAGGAACACTCCCAAACTCATTCTACGAGGCCACCATCACCTTGATACCAAAACCAGACAAGGATGTCACAAAGAAAGAAAACTACAGGCCAATATCACTGATGAACATAGATGCAAAAATCCTCAACAAAATACTAGCAAACAGAATCCAACAGCACATTAAAAGGATCATACACCATGATCAAGTGGGGTTTATCCCAGGAATGCAAGGATTCTTCAATATACGCAAATCAATCAACGTGATACACCATATTAACAAATTGAAGGAGAAAAACCATATGATCATCTCAATAGATGCAGAGAAAGCTTTCGACAAAATTCAACACCCATTCATGATAAAAACCCTGCAGAAAGTAGGCATAGAGGGAACTTTCCTCAACATAATAAAGGCCATATATGACAAACCCACAGCCAGCATCGTCCTCAATGGTGAAAAACTGAAACCATTTCCACTAAGATCAGGAACAAGACAAGGTTGCCCACTCTCACCACTCTTATTCAACATAGTTTTGGAAGTTTTAGCCACAGCAATCAGAGAAGAAAAGCAAATAAAAGGAATCCAAATTGGAAAAGAAGAAGTAAAGCTGTCACTGTTTGCAGATGACATGATACTATACATAGAGAATCCTAAAGATGCTACCAGAAAACTACTAGAGCTAATCAATGAATTTGGTAAAGTTGCAGGATACAAAATTAATGCACAGAAATCTCTGGCATTCCTATATACTAATGATGAAAAATCTGAAAGTGAAATCAAGGAAACACTCCCATTTACCATTGCAACAAAAAGAATAAAATATCTAGGAATAAACCTACCTAAGGAGACAAAAGACCTGTATGCAGAAAATTATAAGACACTGATGAAAGAAATTAAAGATGATACAAATAGATGGAGAGATGTACCATGTTCTTGGATTGGAAGAATCAACATTGTGAAAATGACTCTACTACCCAAAGCAATCTACAGATTCAATGCAATCCCTATCAAAATACCACTGGCATTTTTCACAGAACTAGAACAAAAAATTTCACAATTTGTATGGAAACACAAAAGACCCCGAATAGCCAAAGCAATCTTGAGAACGAAAAATGGAGCTGGAGGAATCAGGCTCCCTGACTTCAGACTATACTACAAAGCTGCAGTAATCAAGACAGTATGGTACTGGCACAGAAACAGAAAGATAGATCAATGGAACAGGATAGAAAGCCCAGAGATAAACCCACGGACATATGGTCACCTTATCTTTGATAAAGGAGGCAGGAATGTACAGTGGAGAAAGGACAGTCTCTTCAATAAGTGGTGTTGGGAAAACTGGAGAGGGACATGTAAAAGTATGAGATTCGATCACTCCCTAACACCATACACAAAAATAAGCTCAAAATGGATTAAAGACCTAAATGTAAGGCCAGACACTATCAAGCTCTTGGAGGACAACATAGGCAGAACACTCTATGACATAAATCACAGCAAGATCCTTTTTGACCCACCTCCTAGAGAAATGGAAATGGAGACAAAAATAAACACATGGGACCTAATGAAACTTAGAGGCTTTTGCACAGCAAAGGAAACCATAAACAGGACCAAAAGACAACCCTCAGAATGGGAGAGAATATTTGCAGATGAAGCAACTGACAAAGGATTGATCTCCAAGGTTTATAAGCAGCTCATGCAGCTCAATAACAAAAAGACAAACAACCCAATCCAAAAATGGGCAGAAGACCTAAATAGACATTTCTCCACAGAAGATATACAGACTGCCAACAAACACATGAAAGGATGCTCAACATCTTTACTAATTAGAGAAATGCAAATCAAAACTACAATGAGATATCATCTCACACCAGTCAGAATGGCCATCATCAAAAAATCTAGAAACAATAAATGCTGGAGAGGGTGTGGAAAAAAGGGAACACTCTTGCACTGCTGGTGGGAATGTGAATTGGTACAGCCACTATGGAGAACGGTATGGAGGTTCCTTAAAAAACTACAAATAGAACTACCATATGACCCTGCAATCCCACTACTGGGCATATACCCTGAGAAAACCATAATTCAAAAAGAGACATGTACCAAAATGTTCATAGCAGCCCTATTTACAATAGCCCGGAGATGGAAACAACCTAAGTGTCCATCATCGGATGAATGGGTAAAGAAGATGTGGCACATACATACAATGGAATATTACTCAGCCATAAAAAGAAATGAAATTGAACTATTTGTAATGAGGTGGATGGACCTAGAGTCTGTCATACAGAGTGAAGTAAGTCAGAAAGAGAAAGACAAATACTGTATGCTGACACATATATATGGAATTTAAGAAAAAAAAAAGGTCATGAAGAACATAGGGGTAAGACAGGAATAAAGACACAGACCTACTAGAGAATGGACTTGAGGATATGGGGAGGGGGAAGGGTAAGCTGTGACAAAGTGAAAGAGCGGCATGGACATATATACACTACCAAACGTAAGGTAGATAGCTAGTGGGAAGCAGCCGCATAGCACAGGGAGATCAGCTCGGTGCTTTGTGACCGCCTGGAGGGGTGGGATAGGGAGGGTGGGAGGGAGACGCAAAAGGGAGGGGATATGGGAACATATGTATACATATAACTGATTAAATTTGTGATAAAGCAAAAAATAAAAAAAAAATAAAAAAAAAAAAAAAAAAAAAGAAGTTTAACTATAGCCTTTTAACAAGAATATACAATGGAGAAAAGACAGTTTTTCAATAAGTGGTGCTGGGAAAACTGGACAGGTACATGTAAAAGAATGAAATTAGAACATTCTCTAACACCTTACACAAAAATAAACTCAAAATGGATTAAAAATCTGAATGTAAGACTGGATATTATAAAACTCTTGGAGGAAAACATAGGCAGAACATTTTCTGACATAAATCTCAGCAATATCGTTTTGGATCCACCTCCTAGAGTAATGAAAATAAAAACAAAAATAAACAAAAAGACCTAATTAAACTTAAAAGTTTTTGCACAGCTAAGGAAACCATAAATGAAACAAAAAGAAAATCCACAGAATTGGAGAAAATATTTGCAAATGAAGCAGATGACAAGGGATTAATCTCCAAAATACACAAATAGCTCATGCAGCTCAAGTAAAAAAAATAAAATAAAAAAATGGGCAGAAAATCTAAATAGACATCTCCCCAAAGAAGACATACAGATGGCCAATAGGCACATGAAAAGATGCTCAACATTGCTAATTATTAGAGAAAAACAAATCAAAACTACAGTGAGGTATCACTTCAAAATGGTCAGAATGTCTACAAACGGAATGCTGGAGAGGGTGTGGAGAAAAGGGAACCCTCATACACTGTTTGTGGGGATGTAAATTGGTGCAGGCACTATGGAAAACAGTATGGAGTTTCTTTTAAAAACTAAAAATAGAACTACCATATGATCCAGCAATCCCACTCCTGGACATATATCTTCAGAAAATCATAATTCAAAACAATACATGCACCCTCAATATTCATTGAAGCACTATTGACAATAGCCAGGACATGGAAGCAACCTAAATGTCCATTGACAGAGAAATGGATAAAGAAGATGTGGTACATATATACAATGCAATATTACTCAGCCATAAAAAAATAATGAAATAATGCTATTTGCAGCAACATGGATGGACCTAGACATTATCATACTAAGTGAAGTAAATCAGACAAAGACAATTATCATATGATATCACTTATATTTGGAATCTTAAAAAAGTGATACAAATGAACTTATTTACAAAACAGAAACAGACTCACAAACTTTGAAAGAAAACTTATGGTTACCAAAGGGAAAGAAGGAGGAGGGGCAAATTAGGAGTTTGGGATTAACATATACACACTACTATATATAAAATAGATAATCAACAAGGACCTAATGTGTAACACAGGGAACTATGCTCAGTATTTTGTAATAACCTATATGGCGAAATAATCTGAAAAAGAAATTATATATATATATATATATATATATATATATATATATATATATATGTATAACTGAATCGCTTTGCTTTGTACCTGAAACTAACACAACATTGTAAATCAACTATACCCCAACATAAAATAAAAATTAAATAAAAAATAGAAGTTTAATTATGACCTTTAAAGCATTTAATTCATTCACAGACAGTTATTGTTTTTCTTTCCTTCTTCTCCAAAAGTATTTACAATCAGTTAAAGAAAGTATGCTCTATGATGGGAACATTTGGATAATTTTGAAGCCATGCTCTGGACTGAGTAATAATTCACAGGAAGAATAAAGAAGCTGATTAATTCATAAAACTACTAACCCAATATTTAGCAGAACAAGAATTAATTACATTGAGCTAAATAAACTGATGAGGATGATCATAAATTTTATGACTTTTGCTTTAAACATTGCTATTTTTTAATGTTTTGGTTATCATGTAGAAATTAAAATTTTCTTATGGCAATATGGTAAAGTACACATTTGTGAACAAGTATGAAACTATTCCCTTTTTTTCCCTGATTCCTGCACAATTCAAAAACCCTAGGTATTTTTATTTTTATGGCAATATAATTAGTTACATAATTTCAATAAAAGTCTGTTCTCCTTGTAAGAGAACTAAACTCAAAACATTTGTTATATTACCAATGCTCTGATTGGAATGTCATATTTGAAAATGTGCGTGAAAACAGATATGAACAGAAAGCTTTAAGGAACTAAACTTGAGCTGAAGGAGTAAATCCTTATGAAACTCCCTTTGAAAACCAGCCTGTAGCAGAGTTTCCCACCATACTGGTCAATAAGGAATGTCATCTACTGACAGGCTCAGGAATCTCAGGGTATTCTCAGTACCCTAAAAGAGAGGAATTTACCTAAATCTTTAGGTACTGCAGGCTAAATCTGGTATCAAGTTATTGGCTTGGCTTCCTAGCCTTGAGAGGCTTTGAAAATTTCAACGTGAGATTCCTTATGAAAAGGTCCAGTAAAGCAAACTCACAAGACCTATGTGATCAGTTGCTATTTTTGCTTCACTTGTGTAAATAACCAGATCTAATTTAATGACACCAAACTTATTTTGCAAACAAATTTGTCTTGCCTTGATTATCTTTAATTGAAAGGTGGTGATTGTAGAGGAAAAAGTTATGATTCAATGGAAAACTTGTGGATTACATCTTGTACATTTTGCCATTTCATGCCAAAGCCTGAATTATTTTGGTTATCTCCAAGATCTGCCTACAACCCTGAAAATTAACATTTCCAATTTTATCATTTCTCACCTGGAATTATGCATTACGTTTATCTGTGCCATCATGGCTATTTTGTTCTCGGGCCCATTGGAAAATAACAAGAGTGACTGGGAAAAGAGTGATTAATATCCATGAGAACTGACATTATAGCCACTTGATTATTGAAATCCTGGGGGTGGGGGTGGGGAAAGGTCATGGATATATCAGTTCTAGGAGAGGAGAAAAAATTTTCCTTCCTTTGTCTTTTTCTATCATGACCCTCTTTGATTTGGTTGGTGCTCTCCCACATTGGTGAGGGCAGACATCTTTACCCAGTCTAATAAATCAAATGTTAATCCCTTACCTTCCAGAAAAATCCTGACACATTCAGAAATAATGTTTTACCAGATATCTGGACTTCCCTTAGCCCATCAAGTTGCCAATAGACATACGATGAACAGTCTTCCCCTTGTGAAATTGACACCAATATGCATTGCCTTTGAACATACTTACTCTTCAAATAAAGAAAGCAACAAGTCATAATTCTGCCTAACATGATAGAAGTATTATGCATACTACTGAAAACACACTAATGCTTTCCAAGAAGAGTGATAAAGTCCTTCAGTAATGATTACTGTTCTTCTAGGTATCTCAAAAGAAATACTGATGTAAAATTAAAAAGCTGATATAAAATTAATATGTCACATATTGTAATTGAGCAGGACCCTATGGGGCCTTCCCAGAACAGACCACTCCCACAATGTCCTTGGCCTGACTCTTGGCTGTAGGAAAACTTGAGCCTTCGGGCCTTCCCCCAAGTTCCAAATGGTATACTTAATCAGAGAAGTGAGAAAATGCAGAAAAAAAGGAAAACAGTCAAGCAAGACAAAATAATAAATGTTTAGCCATTAAACCTTTAGTTCCTCCTCAAGGGCTATAGGAAATATTCTGAGTCATATCTTCTGAGCTGTTTTGCAGATACTGAAACCCCCACCAGGTGGAAGAAGTTAACTGTATGCTGCCCACAAGCACATAGACCCCAGACTGGTTAGAACCATGATTGATGATGTTGACTCCTGATTGCCTCACCACCAACCAATAAGAAGAATTTCCATGAGCTGATCACACACCCCACAAACCCCCTCCCACATCCTGTCTTTAAAAACCTTTCCCTGAAAGCTTTCGGGGAGTTCAGGCCTTTTAGGCACTAGTTATCTGGACTCCTTGCTTGGTTCCCTGCAATAAATGCTGCCCTTTCCTTCACTATAACCCAGCATCAGTAGACTGACTTTACTGTGTGTGCTCAAGCATGCCCAAGTTTAGTTCAGTAACAATATTAAAACATAATGAAATAATAAATTAGAAAACAAAGACATTTGATATACACATATCTAAGTATTCATAAAAAATGAGGAAATACTCATGACAATTACATTCCTCATTTTTGTCACTGGTCATGTGTTAGTAGATGGTAATTATAACTACATCTACTATCCATTCTATATTGCCTTTGTATAAGAAAGCACTTCAGCTTGTAATAGTTCTTTACCTGGTGGAATGAATCAAACGTTCATTCCTGAAAAGTCTAGGCCTTTATTAGTCCTGCTTGGATTGAGTTGTGGTAGTTTTCCATTGACTTTACTCACAGGGAATGATAATAATAAGAGACACCCTAAGAGATATCCAGTACTCCAGGCATACTCTTTCCTACCTTCACTGTACAGTCGTTATCCAGTTTCTCTTTAGTAGTGACACAGATTCTTTGCCTCACCATTCTTCAGTCAAGCTCCTAAACCATCTTCAATGCCTATCTGAGTATTTCCTTATGAAATCTTTACCAAGAACATTGTTAAGTGACTTTAACAAGGGTCTCTCATCCTTTGTTTGATCATCCTCAATAGCTAATTAGGTTTCTCAGCTTCTACCATCTTCCAGGTGACGACCTCTCAATCTGGCATGTCTTCAGCAAACACTGTCAATTTAGTCAGAATTCTCTTCACCTTTTATGATTGCTGTTAGTAATTTTCCAACTACTGAAACCCATCAGGCACCTTAGATATAAATTCCCACTTACCCATGTTATATTCAGTTTTGAACCTGTTTCTTTACTGAGATCTATTTCCCCTATTGAAATAGTCCTGAATAATTACCCATTTAAAACTGGTGTTTCTTTGACAGTTATAAAAGAGAATTGGATAAAACAGAATTCTTACTGGAGATCAGAACCATTCACCCAGGACTGAAATTATATACCTTTGAAGACTTTGTCTCCAATCTTTACTAACTGATGGAAGATTCTTTGGTGAATCTAAATCCTAAAGCATTAATTCAGAGCCTTAATGCTGGTAGGGACGGATTTTGATTTGTAAGATTTTGAGTATATTCTAGAAGCAGAGTTAGAGTCCCAGACAAAAAAAGCAGGGTTAAAGTCCTAGGTTTTTCCCTAAGAAGCCAGTTTAGGGTCCCAGGCAAGCAAAAGCTGTCTGATTTATCCAAGTTTATCTGTTCATTAAAATTAAGGTACCACTAGTTAAGAACATGGGAGTTTCTCAGTGGACTGTTGAGCCCCCACTGACTATGCCCTGCCAACTCTACTTCCTTTCTTGCTTGCATGCTTTTACCAAGGATAATTTGGAATTTCAACAACCTCTTTGGGAAACTTAGGATATTCACGAATGGATCCTGTAAGACTTCTACCTTCCTTACACCTTTGTTCCTCTTTCTTTATTTCAGTGTTTTGTATATTTCTTCCAGTTACCTTAAATCGTTCGTTATCATCTCCTTCAAACACCTACCTCCTTCATCCCTGTCTCTACCCTGCAAGACATTTTCCTTCCCACTCCAACCCCCAAGTTTTCTGTAACAACTTGAATTTTAGGTCCCCTACTCTCTATTTAGGTCTCTCAAGGAACTAAGGGACCCATGAAAGCAATCAACTCAGGCAGAAAAAAATGGTTATTTGTAAACAGAACTGGATGTTTAGTCCACTCAGATTGATTTAGAGACATCAAGACAGCTGCTAGATATCACCTCATTTAATGGCCTAACATTTGCTCCATAGCTTCCACTAAATTACGTGTCAGGGAAAAATAAAATCTTGACAGTTTCTCCACAAATATTGGTTAACAGGTAACTTAACTTGTCCTATTTTCCAGAAACAGAATTCACACAAAAATATAAAGGGGTGATTGACCAGGGAGATTATATTACTATGTTTTACTGAGTCAGAGTATCTCTACTGACATCTGTCCATATGTTTTCTTTATATATCTATATATTTATTTTATGTATATGTGACATTTTCTATCTCTGCATGATAGTACAAAATTAATTTATAAAATTCCTTAAAGAAGTTTTATTCCAATTGTCAGAGATAAATGAGTTTCTATAAATTAAGCATTTCTCAAACTCTCAGAAATCTAAAAAAAAAAAAAAAAAAAAAAATCCAAATTTTAAAAGTTCCTTTATGTGGGATAATCTTTGGCAATAAAGCTAGTTTTGAAAATTGTTGGTTAGGAATCAACCCAGATGGCAGATTAGAAACATGCTGAGCTCAATTCCTCTCATAAGCACACCAAATTTACAAAAATTTACAGAGTAATCACCAATTAAGAAGACCATAACCTACCAGAAAAGACCTTCTACAGCTAAAGATATAAAGAAGGAACCACAACAAGATGTGTAGGAGTGGTGGAGTCGCAATATAGTCAAATCTCATACCCTGAGGTGGGTGAGCCCCAAACAGGAGAATAATTACAATTGAAGATGTTCTCCCAAAGGAGTGAGAGGTCTGAGCCCTCAGGCTCTCCAACCCAGAAGTCCTGCACTGGGAAGACAAGCCTCCTAAAATGTTTGACTTTGAAAGCCAGTGGGGTTTACATTCAGGAGTGTCAGAGATCTGAGGGAAAGAGAGAATCTACTCTTAAAGGGCACAAACAAAATCTCACATGCTCTGGGACTCAGGGCAGAAACTGTCATTTGGAAGGAGTCTGAGTCAGATCTACCTGTTGATCTGGAGAGTCTCCAGGAGAGACAGGATGAAAATACAGCTCAACTTCTGGACATAGACATGAGCAGCAGGAATTTTGGGGACGTTCTTCTACCACAAGGACACTGGTGCTGGTAATCATCATTTTGAAATCCTGCCTCTAGATTATTAGCCTCAAGACCCAGACCAACCCTTGCTCAACAGACAGTAGGCACCAGTACTGAAACACCTCAACCAGGCAATTAACTGGACAGGGACACAACCACGCCAACCAATAGGCAGGGTACCTTAAGATGTCCTGAGCCCACAGCAACCCATGAACATGTTCCTGCCCACAAGAGAGCCAGGACCTGGCCCCACACACCACCGAATAGGCATTAAACCCAGCACCCCCAGGGCCCTGCAGCCATAAAGCATGGAACAGAGCTTCACCCACCAGTGGGCAGGCACAAGCCCCAGAATTCCTGGCCCCGACAAACAGTGACCTTGCTCAAGCCTCAGGATCAATTTCACCAACCAGTGGGCAGATACCAGCCATAAGAGAACAATAGACCCCCAGACTTAGCCCATCCACCAGGAGGCCAGCTCCTGACTTGGGATCTGCTGGGTCCTGGCTCTGCCCAACAGCATGCCTGATCTAAACTCAGGACCAGGCTCATCCACTAGCAGGAGGACACCAGCTTCAAGACAATAGCAGCCCCATAGCCTGTAGAAACAGCCTGCCTACCAGAAGACCAGAACACACCCCAGGACTGTCTGGACCCAGTCATAGCCCACTAGAAGGCAAACACAAAGTTTGGGACACCCTGAACCCTATATTCAGATGTTTCAGGGACTGGTACTACCCACAGGCAGTTTAACACCAGCTGTGGGACCCCTGGGATGACGACTCTGCCTGCCCGTGAGCCAGAACAAGGCCTATGGCCCCCCAGAGTTCAATCAGCAGCTGGTAAACACCACACAAGGCAGGGCCCAGCAACCAACAAGATCAGGGAGCAACCAAGCCTACCAGATCATCCACAGTAGTCAGCCTGCCAGAACAGAAGAATCCAAACAGCCCACATAGGGGGAAAACCTAGAGCATATAGCTCTGGTGATGAGAGAAGAGTGCACTGCTGGGATGCATAGGATACCTTCTAAAAAGGCCACCACTACAAGGTCAGGAAAAATAACAAATGTACCAGATACATAGAAATATAAATAGCAAGTTAGACAAAATGAAGCTACAGAGAAATAGGTTCAAAACAAAAGAACAGGATAAAACCCCAGAAGAAGAAATAAGTGAAATGAAGATAGTCCATCTACCCAAGAAAGAGTTCAGGGTAATGACCATAAGGATGATCAACAGACTCCAGAGAATGGTTGCACAAAGTAAGAAGTTAGAAATATCTAACTAAGAGTCAAAAAATATAAAGAAAACCAAAACAGAGATGAAGGATACAATAAATGGAATGAAAAATACACTAGAAGGAATCAACAGTAGGCCAAATGATACAGAAGAATGAATCAGCAAGCTGGAAGACCAAGTAATGGAAATCACTGATGCTAAACTGAAAAAAGAAAAAGAATGAAAGAAGTGAGGGCAGTTGAGGAGAACTCTGGGACATCAAGCACATTAATAATATTCACATTACAAAGGATGAAGAAGGAGAAGAGAGAGATAGAAAGGTGCCGAGAACACGTTTGAAGACATAATATATGAAAACTTCCTGAATCTGAGAAAGGAATGATACATCTCAGTCCAGGAAGCACAGAGAGTGCCAAACAAGATTAACCTAGAGAGGAAAACACCAGGACACATTGTAACTTAAAAGGCAAAAATTAAAGATAAAGAGAGAATATTAAAAGCAAAAAGGGAAAAGCAACAAGTTACAAAAAAGGGAACTCCCATAAGGTTGTAAACTGACCTTTTAGCAGAAACTCTACAGGACAGAGGGTGTGGCATAATATATAAAAAGTGATGAAAGGGAAAAAACTACAAACAAAATATTCCACCTGATAAGGCTCTCATTCAGATTTGATGGAGAGATGAAAAGTTTACAGGCAAGCAAAAGCCAAACCGCCTTTACAAGAAATGTTAGAGGCACTTCTCTGAGTGAAAAAGAAAAGGGCACAACTAGAATGGTAAAAATTATGAAAGGGAAAGCTTATTGGTAAAAACAAATACACTAAAGGAAGGAAATAATCCAACACAAACCTAGTAAGAAGGTAAAAAGATAAAAATTTGTAACATCATCTATGTCCAAAGTAAAGAGTTAAGAGCTACAGAAAATAATTACATTTAAAATATATTGTCAAAAACAGAATAATCATAAGGGAAGGTGTATACAAATAGAGAGTTATTAAAATGCACTTGGAAGTAAGAGATCAGCAACTTAAAACAATCAACAACTTAAGAGATTATATATATATATCATGATAACCACAAATGAAAACTCTATAATATATACATAAAAAAAGTTGAAAGAAATCCCAACATAACACTAAAGATAGGGATCAAATTACAAGAAATTGAACAAAAGAAGAAGAAAGGAACAAAAAAGACCTACAAAAACAACCCCAAAACAATGAATAAAATGGCATTAAGAACATACATATCGGAGGAGCTTCGAGATGGCGGAAGAGTGAGACATGGAGATCACCTTCCTCTCCACATCAGAAATACATCTACATGTGGAACAACTCCTATAGAACATGTACTGAATGCTGGCAGAAGACCTCAGACCTCCCAAAAGGCAAGAAACTCCCCACGTACCTGGGTAGGGCAAAAGATAAAAGAAAAAACAGAGACGAAAGAATAGGGATGGGACCTGCACCAGTGGGAGGGAACTGTGAAGGAGGAAAGGTTTCCACACACTAGGAAGCCCTTTCAATGGTGGAGGCTGTGGGTGGTGGAGGGAGGAAGATTCAGAGCCATGGAGGAGAGCACAGCAACAGGGGTGCAGAGGGCAAAGCAGAGAGATTCCCGCACAGAGGATCGGTGCCTACCAGCACTCACCAGCCTGAGAAGCTTGTCTGTTCACACGCCGGGGTGGGCGGGGGCTTGGAGCTTAGGCTCCGGCTTCGGATGGATCCCAGGGAGAGGACTGGGGTTGGCTGCGTGAACACAGCCTGAAGGGTGCTAGTGCACAACAGCTAGCTGGGAGGGCGTCTGGGAAAATGTCTGGAGCTGCCAAAGAGGCAAGAGACTTTTTCTTGCTGCCTTGTTTCCTGGTGTGCAAGGAGAGGGGATTAAGAGTGCCGCTTAAAGGAGCTCCAGAGATGGGCGCATGCCATGGCTATCAGCACGGACCCCAGAGATGGGCATGAGATGCTAAGGCTGCTGCTGCAGCCACCAAGAAGCCTGTGTGCAAGCACAGGTCACTATCCACACCTCCCCTCCCAGGAGCCAGATCAGCCCGCCACTGCCACGGTCCCGTGATCCAGGGAAAACTTCCCGGGAGAACACACGGCGCACCTCAGGCTGGTGCAATGTCATGCCAGCCTCTGCTGCCGCATGCTCGCCCTGAACGCCTTACCCCTCCCTCCCCGTGGCCTGAGTGAGCCAGAGCCCCCGAATCAGCTGCTTCTTTAACACCATCCTGTCTGAGCAAAGAACAGACGCCCTCAGGCAACCTACACGCAGAGTGGGGGTCCAAATCCAAAGCTGAACGCCAGAACCTGTGCTAACAGAGAAGAGAAAAAGAAATCCACCCAGGAGTGGAATTGCCAGATCAAATGGTACCTATCTTTTTAGTTTTTTTGAGTAACTTCCATACCACTTTCCATAGTGGCTGCACCAATCTACATTCCTACCTACAGTGTCCAAGGGTGCCCTTTTCTCCACATCCTCTGCAACGTATTGTATGTGTAGACTTACTGATGATAGCCTTTCTGACAGGTGTGAGGTGATATCTCATTGATGTTTTTATTTGATTTCTCTCATAATTAGAGATGGTGAGGATCTTTTTATGTGTCTGTTAGCCATCTGTATGTCTTCTTTGGAGAAATGTATATTCATCTCTTCTGCCCATTTTGTGATTGGATTGTTTGTTTGTTTGATGTTGAGTGTATGAGCTATTTGTATATTTTGAATATTAACCTCTTTTTGGTCAGTATATTTGCAAATATTTTCTCTTATTCAGTAGGTTGTCTTTTTGTTTTGTCTGTGGTTTCCTTTGCAGTGAAAAAGCTTTTAAGTTCCATGAGGTCATATTTCTTTACTTTTGCTTTTATTTCTTATGCCATAGGTGACTATTCCAAGAAAGAATTGCTACAATTTATGTCAGAGTGTTCTGCCTATTTTCTCTTCTAGATTTGTGGTTTCCAGTCATATTTAGAAATTTAAACCATTTTAAGTTTATTTCTGTACATTTGTGATGGAATGTTCTAATCTCATTATTTTACATATGTCTGTCCATTTTTCCCAGCACCAGTCATTGAATAGACTGACTTTCTCCATTTTATATACACTCTTCCCTCCTTTGAGTTGATTAATTCACCATAGGTGCATGAGTTTATTTCTGGGCTCTCTATTTTGTTCCACTAATCAATGTTTCTGTTTTTGTGCCAGTACCATGCTGTTTTGATTCTTGTAGCTTTGTAATATAGTCTGGGAGGAGTATATCTCTACTTTTGTTCTTTTTTTTGCAAGATTGCTTTGGCAATTCGGGGTCTTTTGTTGTTCTATGTGAATTTTAGGATTATTTGTTCTAGTTCTGAGAAAAAGTATCATCAGTAATTTGATAGGGATTGCATTAAATCTGTAGATTGTTTTGGAGAGTATGGCCATTTAAATAGTATTAATTTCTCCAATCCAAGAGCACAATATAGCTATCCATTTCTTGAAATCACCTTCAATTTTCTTCATCAATGTTTTATAATGTCCAGTTCACATGTCTTTCATCTCCTTGGATAAGTTTATTCCTAGGTGTTTTATTCTTTTTTAATGGAATATTAGATGTAATTATTTCCTTAATTTTTTTCTGAGATTTTATTATTAGTGTATAGAAATGCAACAGATTTATGTATATTAGTATTATATCCTGCAGCTTTGCTGAATTCATTTATTAATTCTAATAGTTTTGGATGGGCATTTTAGGGTTCTCTATAATTATCATGTCATATGCTAATAGTGACAGTTTTATCTCTCCCCTTTGAATTTAAATATATTCTATTTTTTCTTGTCTGATTACTGTGGTGAGGAATTCTGGTACTATATTAAATAGAAGTGGTGAGAGTGAGCATCCTTGACTTGTTTCTGAATTTAGTGGGAAGGTATTTCAGTTTTCACCACTGAGTTCTATGATGACTTTGGATGGGTAGTAAATGACCCTTATTATGTTAAAATATGTTACCTCCATACTCTTTTTTTAAACATCTTTATTGGAGTAAGATTGCTTTACAAAGTTTTCTAGTTTCTGCTGTATAACAAAGTGAATCAGCTATATGTATACAAATATCACTATATCCCTGCCTCTTGCAGCTTCCTCCCAAGCTCCATATCTCACCCCTCTAGGTGGTCACAAAGCACGGAGCTGATCTCCCTGTGCTATACAGCTGTTTCCCAATAGCTATCTATTTTATATTTGGTAGTGTATATATGTCAAGCCTAGTCTCTCATTTTGTCCCAGCTTACCTTTCTCCATTCCCGTGTCCTCAAGTCCAATCCTTACATCTGCATCTTTATTCCTGTCCTGCCCATAAGTTGTTCAGAACAATTTTCTTTTATAGATTCCATATATATGTGTTAGCATATGGTAATTGTTTTTCTCTCTCTGACTTACTTCACTCCATATAACAAACTCTATGTCAATCCACCTCACTACAAATAACTCAATTTTGAATCTTTTTATGGTTGAGTAATATTTCATTATATATATATATATATATATATATATATATATATATATATATATGCCAAATCTTCTTTATCCATTCATCTGTCAATGGACACTTAGGTTGCTTCCATGTCCTGGCTATTATAAATAGGGCTGCAATAAACATTGTGGTACCTGAAATTTTTGAATTATGTTACTCTCAGGGTATATGTCCAGGAGTGAGATTGCTGGGTCATATGGTAGTTCTACTTTTAGATTTTTAAGGAACTTCCATAGTGTTCTCCATAGTGGCTGTATCAATTTACATTCCCACCAACAGTGCAAGAGGGTTGCGTTTTCTCCACACCCTCTTCAGCATTTATTGTTTGTAAATTTTTTGATGATGGCCATTCTGAGCAGTGTGAGGAGATACCTCATTGTAGTTTAGATTTGCATTTCTAGTGATGTTCAGCATCCTTTCATGTTTTAGTTGTCAATCTGTATATCTTCTTTGGAGAAATGTCTATTTAGATCTTCTGCCATTTTTTGATTGGATTGTTTGTTTTTTTGATATTGAGCTGCATGAGCTGCTTGTATGTTTTGGAGATTAATCCTCTGTCCGTTGCTTCATTTGCAAATATTTTCTCCCATTCTGAAGGTTGTCTTTTCATCTTGCTTATGGTTTCCTTTCCTCTGCAAAAGCTTTAAGTTTCATTAGGTCCCATTTGTTTATTTTTGTTTTTATTTCCATTTCTCTAGGAGGTGGGTCAAAAACGATCTTGCTGTGATTTATGTCATAGAGTGTTCTGCCTATGTTTTCCTCTTAGAGTTTTTAGAGTCTGGACTTAAATTTAGGTCTTTAATCCATTTTGAGTTTATTTTTGCGTATGGTGTTAGGAAGTGTTCTAATTTCATTCTTGTACACATGGCTGTCCAATTTTCCCAACACCACTTATTGAAGAGGGTATATTTTCTCCATTGTATATTCTTGCCTCCTTTATCAAACATATGGTGATCATGTGCATGGGTTTATTTCTGAGATTTCTATCCTGTTCCACTGATCTATATTTCTGTTTTTGTGCCAGTAACATACTGTCTTGATTAATGTAGCTTTGTAGAATAGTCTGAAGTGTGGGACCTTGATTCCTCCAGCTCTGTTTTCCTTTCTCAAGATTGCTTTGGCTATTCGAGTTTTTTTTTTTTTTTGGTGGGTGTTTCCATACAAACAGTGAAATTTTTTGTTCTAGTTCTATGAAAAATGCCATTGCTGTATTTATAGGGATTGCATTGAATCTATAGATTGCTTTGGATAGTAGAGTCATTTTCACATTGTTAATTCTTCAAATCCAAGAACATGGTATATCTCTCCATCTGTTTGTAACATCTTTAATTTCTTTCATCAGTGCCTTACAGTTTTCTGCATACAGGTCTTTTGTTTCCTTAGGTAGGTTTATTCCTAGGTATTTTTTTCTTTTTGTTGTAATGGTAAATGGTAGTGTTTCCTTAATTTCTCTTTCAGATTTTTCATCATCAGTGTATAGGAATGCCAGAGATTTCTGTGCATTAATTTTGTATCCTGCTAATTTACCAGATTTAATGTTTAGCTCTAGTAGTTTTCAGGTAGCATCTTTAGGATTATCTATGTATAGTATCATATCTGCAAACAGTGACAGTTTTACTTGTTCTTTTCCATTTTGGATTCTTTTGTTTCTTTTTCTTCTCAGATTGCTGTGGCTACAACATCCAAAACTACGTTGAATAATAGCAGTGAGAGTGGGCAACATTGTCTTCTTCGGGATCGTAGAGGAAATGTTTTCAGTTTTTCAATATTGAGAATGCTTTGTGCTGTGGGTTTGTCATATATGGTCTTTATTATGTTGAGGTAAGTTCCATCTATGCCTACTTTCTGGAGAATTTTATCATAAATGGGTTTGGAATTTTGTCAAATGCTTTTTCTGCATCTATTGACTTTGTTAATATGGTATATAACATCGATTGATTTGCATATATTGAAGAATCCTTGCATTCCTAGGATAGACCCCACTTGATCATGCTGCATGATCCTTTTAATGTGCTGTTGGATTCCATTTCCTAGTGTTTTGTTGAGGATTTTTGCATTTATGCTCATCAGTGATATTGGCCTGTAATTTTATTTCTTTGTGACATGTTTGTCTGGTTTTTGTATCAGGGTGATGGTGGCCTCGTAGAATGAGTTTGGGAGTGTTCCTCACTCTGCTATATTTTGGAACAGCTTGAGAAGGTTAGGTGTTAGCTCTTCTCTAATGTTTGATAGAATTCACTTGTGAAACCATGTGGTTCTGGGCGTTTGTTTGTTGGAAGATTTTTAACCACAGTTTCAATTTCAGTGCTTGTGATTCATGTGTTTATATTTTCTATTTCTTCCTGGTTCAGTCTTGGAAGGTTGTGCTTTTCTAAGAATTTGTCCATTTCTTCCAAGTTGTCTGTTTTATTGGCATATAGTTGCTTGTAGTAGCTCTCATGATTCTTTGCATTTTTGAAGTGTCAATTCTTACTTCTTTTTCATTTCTAAGTCTGTTGATTTGAGTCCTCTCCAATTGTTGTAGATGAGGCTGTCTAGTGGTTTATCAATTTTGTTTACCTTCTAAAAGAACTGGCTTTTAGTTTTATTGATCTTTGTTGTTGTTCAGTTTACTTCTTTTTCATTTTTTCCCTGATCTGATCTTTAAGATTTATTTCCTTCTGCTAAATTTGGGGGGTTCTGTTCTTCTTTCTCTAATTGCTTTCGGTGTAAGATTAAGTTGTTTATTTGAGATTTTTCTTGTTTCTTGAGGTAGGATTCTATTGCTATAAACTTCCTTCTTAGAACTGCTTTAGCTGCATCCCATAGGTTTTGGGTTGTTTTGTTTTGATTGTCACTTGTTTCTAGGTATTTTTTGATTTCCTGTTTGATTTCTCCAGTGATCTCTTTGTTATTAAGTAGTGTGTTGTTTAACCTCCATGTGTCTGTATTTCTTACAGATATTTTCTGGTAATTGATATCAAGTCTCATAGCATTGTGGTTGGAAAAGATACTTGATATGATTTCAATTTTCTTAAATTTACCAAGGCTTGATTTGTGATCCAAGATATGATCTCTCCTGCAGAATGTTCCATGAGCACTTGATAAGAATGTGTATTCTGTTGTTTTGCATGGAATGTCCTATAAATATCAAATAAGTCCATCTTGTTTAATGTATCGTTTAAAGCTTGTGTTTCCTTATTTATTTTCATTTCAGATGATCTGTCCATTGGTGAAAGTGGGGTGTTAAAATCCCCTACTATGAATGTGTTACTGTTGATTTCCCCTTTTATGGCTGTTACCATTTGCCTTATGTATTGAGGTGCTTATATGTTGGGTGCATAAATATTTACAATTGTTATATCTTCTCCTTGGATTGAGCCATTGACCATTACGTAGTTTCCTTCTTTGTCTCTTGTAATAGTCTTTGCTTTAAAGTCTATTTTGTCTGATATGAGAATTGCTACTCCAGCTTTCTTTTGACTTCCATTTGCATGGAATATCTTTTTCCATCCCCTCACTTTCAGTCAGTATGTGTCCCTAGGTCTGACCTGGGTCTCTTGTAGACAGCATATATACCAGTCTTGTTTATGTGTCCATTCAGCCAATCTATGTCTTTTCATGGGAGCATTTAATCCATTTACATTTAAGGTAATTATTGACATGTATGTTTCTATTACCATTTTCTTAACTGTTTTGGGTTTGTTATTGTAGGTCTTTTCCTTCTCTTGTGTTTCTTGCCTAGAGAAGTTCCTTTAGCATTTGTTGTAAAGCTGGTTTGGTGGTGCTGAATTCTCTTAGCTTTTGCTTGTCTGTGAAGCTTTTAATTTCTCCGTCAAATCTGAATGAAGTTCTTGCTGGGTATAGTAATCTTGGTTTTAGGTTTTTGTCTTTCATCACTTTAAATATGTCCTGCCACTCCCTTCTGGCTTGCAGAGTTTCTGCTGAAAGATCAGCTGTTAACCTTATGGGGATTCCCTTATGTGTTACTTGTTGTTTTTCCCTTGCTGTTTTTAATATTTCTTCTTTGTATTTAATTTTTGGTAGTTTGATTAATATGTGTCTTGCCATGTTTCTCCTTGGATTTATCCTGTATGGGACTCTCTGTCCTTCCTGGACTAGATTAACTATTTCCTTTCCCATGTTAGGAGAGTTTTCCACTATAATCTCTTCAAATATTTTCTTGGTCGCTTTCTCTTTCTCTGCTTCTTCTGAGACCCCTATGATTCAAATGTTGGTGCCTTTAATATTGTCCTACAGGTCTCTTAGACTGTCCTCAATTCTTTTCATACTTTTTTCTTATTCTGCTGTGCAGTAGTTATTTCCACTATTTTATCTTCCAGGTCACTTTTCCGTTCTCTGTCTCAGCTATTCTGCTATTGATCCCTTCTAGAGTATTCTTAATTTCATTTGTTGTGTTGTTCATCATTGTTTGTTTCATCTTTCATTCTTCTAGGTCTTTGTTAAACTTTTCTTGTATTTTCTCCATTCTATTTCCAGGATTTTGTATCATCTTTACTATCATTATTCTGAATTACTTTTCAGGTAGACTGCCTATATCCTCTTCATTTGTTACGTCTTGTGGGTTTTTACCTTGCTCCTTCATCTGCTGTGTGTTTCTTGGGTTCTCATTTTGCTTAACTTACTGTGTTAGGGGTCTCCTCTTTGCAGGCTGCAGGTTCGTAGTTCCTTTTGTTTTTGGTGTCTGTCCCCAGTGGCTAAGGTTGGTTCAGTGGGTTGTGTAGGCTTCCTGGTGGAGGGGACTAGTGCCTGCATTCTGGTGGATGAGGCTGGATGTTGTATTTCTGGTAGGGAGTTCCACGTCTGATGGTGTGTTTTGGGGTGTCTGTGGCCTTATTATGACTTTAGGTAGCCTCTCTGCTAATGGGAGGCATTGTGTTCCTGTCTTGCTAGTTGTTTGGCATAGGGTGTCCAGCACTGGAGTTTGCTGGGTGTTGAGTGGACCTTCATCTTTGTGTTGAAGTGGAGATCTCTGGGAGATTTTTGCCATTTGATATTACATGGAGCTGGGAGGTCCCACGTGGACCAATGTCCTGAACTTGGCTCTATCACCTCAGAGTCACAGCCCTGACGCCTGGCTGGAGCAGCAAGAGCCTGTCATCCTCATAGCTCAGAGTAAAAGGGAGAAAAAGTAGGAAAGAAGGAAAGAAAGAAAGAAAGAAAGAAGATAAAATGAAGATATTAAAATAAAAGATAAAAATTATTTTAAAACTTTAGAAAGTAATAAAACAAAAAGAAAGAAAGAAAGAAGAGGACAACCAAACAAAAAACAAATCCACCACTGATAATAAGCACTAAAAACTATACTAAAAAAAGAAATAGGCCAGAGAGAACCCTAGGACAAATGGTAAAACAATGCTATACAGACAAAATCACTCAGAGAAGCTTACACATACACATTCACAATAAAAGAAGGGGGTGGTGTAAAAAAATAAATCATTGCTCCCAAAGTTCACCTCCTCAATTTCGGATGATTTGTTATCTATTCATGTATTCCTCAGATGCAGGGTACATCAAGTTGTTTGTGGAGATTTAATCCACTGCTCCACTGTGAAGCCATCTGGTTCTGGATTATTGTTTGTTGGAAGACTTTTTTCTATTAACCTCTTTATTGGAGTATAATTGCTTTACAATTGTGTGTTAGCTTCTGTTTTATAACAAAGTGAATCACTTATATGTATACATATGTTGCCATATCTCTTCTCTCTTGCATCTCCCTCCCACCCACCCTCCTTATACCACCCCTCTAGGTGGTCACAAACCACCTAGCTCATCTCCCTGTGCAATGCAGCTGCTTCCCACTAACTATCTATTTTACATTTAATAGTGTATATATGTCCATGCCACTCTCTCACTTTGTCACAGCTTACCCTTCTCCTTCCCCATATCCTAAAGTCCATGCTCTAGTAGGTCTGTGTCTTTATTCCTTTCTTACCCTTAGGTTCTTCATGACTTTTTTTTCTTAGATTCCATATATATGTGTTAGCATATGGTACTTGTCTTTCTCTTTCTGACTTACTTCACTCTGTATGACAGACTCTAGGTCCATCCAACACACTACAAATAACTCAATTTCGTTTCCTTTTATGGCTGAGTAATATTCCATTGTATATATGTGCCAAATCTTCTTTATCCATTCATCTGTTGATGGACACTTAAGTTGGTTCAATGCCATGGCTATCGTAAATAGAGTTGCAATGAATATTTTGTTACATGACTCTTTTTGATTTATGGTTTTCTCAGGGTATATGCCCAGTAGTGGGATTGCTGGGTCGTATGGTAGTTCTATTTGTAGTTTTTTAAGGAACCTCCATACAGTTCTCCATAGTGGCTGTACGAATTTACATTCCCACCAACAGTGCAAAAGTGTTCCCTTTTCTCCACATCCTCTACAGCATTTATTGTTTCTAGATTTTTTGATGATGGCCATTCTGACCAGTGTGAGATGATATCTCATTGTAGTTTTGATTTGCATTTCTCTAATGATTAATGATGTTGAGCATTATTTCATGTGTTTGTTGGCAATCTGTATATCTTCTTTGGAGAAATATCTATTTAGGTCTTTTGCTCATTTTTGGATTGGGCTGTTTGTTTTTTTCTTATTGAGCTGCATGAGCTGCTTGTAAATTTTGGAGATTAATCCTTTGTCAGTTGCTTCATTTGGAAATATTTTCTCCCATTCTGAGGGATGTCTTTTGGCCTTCTTTATGGTTTCCTTTGCTGTGCAAAAGCTTTTAAGTTATATTAGTTTCCATTAGTTTAGATTTGTTTTTATTTGCATTTCTCTAGGAGGTGGGTCAAAAAGGATTTTGCTGTAATTTATGTCATAGATAGTTCTGCTTATGTTTTCCTCTAAGAATTTGATAGTGTCTGGCCTTACATTTAGGTCTTTATTCCATTTTGAGTTTATTTTTGCATATGGTGTTAGGGAGTGTTCTAATTTCATACTTTTACATGTACATGTCCAATTTACCCAGCACCACTTATGGAAGAGGCTCTCTTTTCTCCGCAGTATATTCTTGCCTCTTATCAAATATAAGGTGACCATATGTGTATGGGTTTATTTCTGGGCTTTCTATCCTGTTCCATTGATCTATCTTTTTGTTTTTGTGCCCATACCATACTGTCTTGATTACTGTAGCTTTGTAGTATAGTCTGAAATCAGGATGCCTGATTCCTCCAGCTCCACTTTTCATTGTCAAGATTGCTTTGGCTATTCAGGGTCTTTTGTGTTTCCATACAAATTGTGAAATTTTTTGTTCTAGTTCTGTGAAAAATGCCAGTGGTAGTTTGATAGGGATTGCATTAAGTCTGTAGATTGCTTTGGGTAGTAGAGTCATTTTCACAATGTTGAGTATTCAGATTCAAAAACATGGTATATCTCTCTATCTATTTGTATCATCTTTAATTTTTTCACCAGTGTCTTATAATTTAATGAATACAGGTCTTTAGTCTTCTTAGGTAGGTTTATTCCTAGATATTTTATTCTTTTTGTTGCAATGGTAAATGGGAGTATTTTCTTAATTTCACTTTCAGATTTTTCATCATTAGTGTATAAGAATGCCAGAGATTTTTTTGTGCATCAATTTTGTATCCTGCTACTTTACCAAATTCATTGATTAACTCTAGTAATTTTCTGGTAACATCTTTAGGATTCTCTATGTATTGTATCATGTCATCTGCAAACAGTGACAGTTTTACTTCTTCTTTTCTGATTTTGATTCCTTTTGTTTCTTTTTCTTTTCTGATTGCTCTGGTTAGAATTTCCAAAACTATGTTGAATAAGAGTGGTGAGAGTGAGCAGCCTTGTCTTTTTCCTGATCTTATTGGAAATGGTTTAAATTTTTCACCACTGAGGATGATGTTGTCTGTGGGTTTGTCATATATGACTTTTATTGTATTGAAGAAAGTTCCCTGTATGCCTACTTTGTGCAGGGTTTTTAATCATAAATGAGTGTTGAATTTTGTCGAAAGTTTTCTCTGTATCTATTGAGATGATCTTATGGGTTTTCTCCTTCAATTTGTTAATATAGTGTATCTCGTGGATTGATCTGCATATATTGAAGAATCCTTGCATTCCTGTAATACACCCCACTTGATTGTGGTGTATGAACAGTTTAATGTGCTGTTGGATTCTGTTTGCTAGTATTTTGTTGAGGATTTTTGCATCTATGATCATCAGTGATATTGGCCTGTAGTTTTATTTCCTTGTGACATCTTTGTCTCATTTTGGTATCAGGGTGATAATGGACTCATAGAATTAGTTTGGGAGTGTTCCTCCCTCTGATATATTTTGGAAGAATTTAAGAAGGATACATGTTAGCGCTTCTCTAAATGTTTTATAGAATTTGCCTGTGAAGCCATCTGGTCCTGGGCTTTTTTTGTTGGAAGATTTTTAATCACAGTTTCAATTTCAGTGCTTGTGATTGGTCTGTTCATATTTTCTATTTCTTCCTGGTTCAGTCTCATCAGGTTGTGCATTTCTATGAATTTCTCCATTTGTTCCACGATGCCCATTTTATTGGCATAGTGTTGCTTGTAGTAATCTCTCAATGTCTTTTGTATTTCTGCAGTGTCAGTTGTTACTTCTCCTTTTTCATTTCTAATTCTATTGATATGTGTCTTCTCCCTTCTTTTCTTGATGAGTCTGGCTAATGGTTTATCAATTTTGTTTATCTTCTCAAAGAACGAGCTTTTTGTTTTATTGATCTTTGCTATCATTTCCTTCATTTCTTTTTGATTTATTTCTGCCCTGATCTTTATGATTTCTTTCCTTCTGCTAACTTTGGGGGTTTTTTTGTTCTTCTTCCTCTAATTACTTTAGATGCAAGGTTAGGTTTTTTATTTGAGATGTGTCCTGTTTTTTAAGATAGGTTTTATTGCTATAAACTTCCCTCTTAGAACTGCTTTTGCTGCATCCCATAGGTTTTGGGTCGTCCTGTCTCCACTGTCGTATGTTTCTAGGGTTTTTTTTTATTTCCTCTTTGAGTTCTTTAGTGATCACTTCGTTATTAAGTAATGTATAGTTTAGCATCCATGTCTTTGTATGTTTTACAGATCTATTCCTGTAATTGATATCTAGTCTCATATCATTGTGGTTGGAGAAGATACTTGATACAATTTCAATTTACTTAAATTAACCAGGGCCAGTTTTGAGATCCAAGATATGATCTATCCTGGCGAATGTACCATGAGCACTTGAGAAAAATGTGTATTCTGTTGTTTTCGGATGGAATGTCCTATAAATATCAATTAAGTCCATCTTGTTTAATGTATTATTTAAACCTTGTGTTTCCTTACTTACTTTCATTTTGGATGATCTGTCCATTGGTGAAAGTGGGGTGTTAAAATCCCCTACTATGAATGTGTTACTGTCGATTTCCCCCATTATGGCTGTTAGTATTTGCCTTATGTATTGAGGTCCTCCTATGTTGGGTGCATAAATATTTACAATTGTTATATCTTCTTCTAGGATCGATCCCTTGATCATTATGTAGTGTTCTTCTTTATCTCTTCTAATAGTCTTTATTTTAAAGTCTATTTTGCCTGTTATGAGAATTGCTACTCCAGCTTTCTTTTGAGGTCCATTTACATGGAATATCTTTTTCCATTCCCTCACTTTCAGTCTGTATGTGTCCCTAGGTCTGAAGTGGTTCTCTTGTAGACAGCATATATACAGGTCTTGATTTTGTATCCATTCAGCCAGTCTGTGTCTTTTAGTGGGAGCATTTAATCCATTTACATTTAAGGTAATTATCAATATGTGTGTTCCTATTCCCATTTTCTTAATTGTTTTTGGTTTGTTATTGTAGGTTTTTTCCTTCTCTTGTATTCTTGCCTAGAGAAGTTCCTGTAGCATTTGTTGTAATGCTTGTTTGCTGGTGCTGAACTCTTTCAGCTTTTGTTTGTCTGTAAAGGTTTTAATTTCTCCATCAAATCTCAATGAGATCATTGCTGGGTCGAATAATCTTGGTTGTAGATTTTTCTCCTTCATCACTTTAAATGTGTCCTGACAGCCCCTTCTGGCTTGCAGAGTTTCTGCTGAAAGATCAGCTGTTAATATTATGGTGATTCCCTTATGTGTTATTTGTTGTTTTTCCCTTGCTGCTTTTAATATTTTTTCTTTGTATTTAAATTTTGCTCGTTTGATTAATATGTGTCTTGGTGTGTTTTTCCTTGGACTTATCCTGTATGGGACTCTCTGTGCTTCCTGGACTTGATTAACTATTTCCTTTCCTATATTAGGGAAGTTTTCAACTATAATCTCTACAAATATTTTCTCAGTCCCTCTCTTTTACTCTTCTTCTTCTGGGAACCCTATAATTTGAATGTTATTGCATTTAATGCTGTCCCAGAAGTCTCTGCGACTGTCCTCAATTCTTTTCATTATTTTTTCTTTATTCTGTTCTATAGTAGTTATTTCCACTATTTTATCTTCCAGGTCACTTATCCATTCTTCTGCCTCAGTTTTTCTGCTATTGATCACTTCTAGAGTATTTTTAATTTCATTTATTATTTTGTTCATCATTGCTTGTTTCCTCTTTAGTTCTTCTAGGTCCTTATTAAATGTTTTTTGCATTTTCTCTATTCTATTTCCAAGATTTTGAATGATCTTTACTATCTTTATTCTGATTCTTTTTCAGGTAGACTGCCTATTTCCTCTTCATTTGTTAGGTCTGGTGGGTTTTTACCTTACTGCTTCACCTGCTGTGTGTTTTTCTGTCTTCTCATTTTGCTTATCTTACTGTGTTTGGAGTCTCCTTTTTGCAGGCAGTTTTGTAGTTCCCGTTGTTTTTGGTTTCTGGCCCCAGTGGCTGAGGTTGTTCAAGTAAGTTGTGTAATTTTCCTGGTGGAAGGGACTAGTGCCTGTGTTCTGGTGGGTAAGGCTGGATCTTGTTTTTCTGGTGGGCAGGTCCACCTCTGGTGGTGTGTTTTGGGGTGTCAGTGGCCTTATTATGATTTTAGGAAGCCTCTCTGCTAATGGGTGGGGTTGTGTTCCTGTCTTGCTAGTTGATTTGCATAGGGTGTGCAGCACTGTAGATTGCTGGGTGTTGAGTGAAGCTGGGTGTTGGTGTTGAGATGGAGATCTCTGGCAGGTATTCTCCTTTTGACATTGCATGGAGCTGGGAGGTTTCTTGTGGACCAGTGTCCTGAAGTTGGCTGTCCCATCTTAATGGTATAGCCCTGATGCCTGGCTGGAGCACCAAGTGCCTGTCCTCCATGGCTCAGAATAAAAGGGAGAAAAAATAAAAGAAAGAAAGAAAGAAAGAAAGAAAGAAAGAAAGAAAGAAAGAAAGAAAGAAAGAAAGAAAGAAAAAGAAAGAAAGAAAGAAAGAAAGAAAGAAAGAAAATAAAGTAAAATAAACATTAAAATAAAAGAGTAATTATTAAGAAAAAAAATTTAAGTAAAAAAAGAAAACAAACCAAACAAAAACCGTACATTCCGAACCCTAAGACAAATGGTGAAAACAAAGCTATACTGACAAAATCTCAAACAGAAGCATACATATACACACTCACCAAAAGAAGAAAAGAGGAATAAATAATATATCTTGCTCCCAAAGTCCACCTCCTCAATTTGGGATGATCATTGTCTAT
Organism: Hyperoodon ampullatus; assembly: GCF_949752795.1. Lineage (NCBI taxonomy): Eukaryota > Metazoa > Chordata > Mammalia > Artiodactyla > Ziphiidae > Hyperoodon > Hyperoodon ampullatus. Next base: position 69,426,618 of record NC_136916.1, read on the forward strand.
TCAGGTATTCCACAGATGCAGGGTACATCAAGTTGATTATGGAGCTTTAATCCACTGCTTTTAAGGCTGCTGAGAGAAATTTCCCTTTCTCTTCTTTGTTTGCACATCTCCCGGGTTTCTGCATTGGAGTTGGCCCTGCCTCTGTATGTAAGTCACCTGAGGGTGTCTGTTCTTCACTCAGACAGGATGAGGTTAACGGAGCATCTGATTTGTGGGCTCTGTCTCTCTCAGGCTGGGGGGAGGGAGGGGTACAGATGTGGGGTGAGCCTGCGGCCACAGAGGCCAGCATGACTTTGCACCAGCTTGTTTTCTGCCTATTGTTGGATGGGGTTGTTTGTTTTCTTGATACTGATCTGCATGAGCTGCTTGTATATTTTAGAGATTAATCCTTTGTCATTTGCTTCTTTTGCAAATATTTTCTCCAATTCTGAGGGTAGTCCTTTCATACTGTTTATGGCTTCCTTTGCTGTGAAAATGCTTTTCACTTTCATTAGGTCCCATTGTTTTATTTTTGTTTTTATTTCCATTTCTGTATGAGGTGGGTCAAAAAGGATTTGCCGTGATTTATGTCATACAGTGTTCTGCCTATGTTTTCCTCTAAGAGTTTTATAGAGTCTAGCCTTACATTTAGGTCTTTAATCCATTTTAAGTTTATTTTTGTGTGTGGTGTTAGGGGGTGCTCTAATTTCATTCTTTACATGTAGCTGTACAGTTTTCCCAGTACTACTTGCTGTTCAGGCTGTCTTTTCTCCATTGTATATTATTGCCTCCTTTATCAAAGATAAGGTGACCATATGTGCATGGGTTTATCTCTGGGCTTTCTATCCTGTTCCATTGATCTATATTTGTGTTTTTGTGCCAGTACCATACTGTCTTGATTACTGTAGCTTTGTAGTATAGTCTGAAACCTGGGAGCCTGATTTCTGCAGCTCCATTTTTCTTTCTGATGATTGCTTTGGCTGGAGTTCCCTGGTGGCACAGTGGTGAAGAATCCCCCTGCCAATGCAAGGGACACAGTTTCAAGCCCTGGTCTGGGAATATCCCACATGATGCAGAGCAACTAAGCCTGTATGCCACAACTACTGAGCCCACATGCCACAACTACTGAAGCCTGTGAGCCTCGAACATGTGCTGTACAACAAGAGAAGCCAGTGCAATGGGAAGCTCGTGGGCTGCAACAAAGGGTAGTACCAGCGCTTCCCTGGTGGCACGGTGGTTGAAAGTCCGCCTGCTGATGCAGGGGACGTGAGTTCATGCCCCGGTCCTGGAGGATCCCACATGCCGCGGAGAGGCTAGGCCTGTGAGCCATGACCGCTGAGCCTGCGCGTCCAGAGCCTGTGCTCGGCAACAGGAGAGGCCACAGCAGTGAGAGTCCCGCGTACTGCAAAGATATATATATATAGATAGATAGATATAGATATATAGATATATATATAGATATATAGATATATAGATATATAAGAGTAGTCCCCTCTCGCCACAACCAGAGAAAAGCCTGCTTGAAGCAACAAAAATCCTACACAGCAAAAAATAAAATAAATAATTTTTTTAAATTGCTTTGTCTATTTGGGACATTTGTGTTTCCATACAAATTGTGATTTTTTTGCTCTAGTTCTATGAAAAATGCCACTGGTAGTTTGACAGGGATTGCTTTGAATCTGTAGATTGCTATGTGTAGTACAGTCATTTTTACAATGTTGATTCTTCCAATTCAACAACATGGTATATCTCTCCGTCTGTTTGTATCATCTTTAAATTTGTTCATCTGTGTATTATAGTTTTCTACATACAGGTCTTTTGTCTCCTTATGTAGATTTATTCCTAGGTATTTTATTCTTTTTCTTGCTATGATAAAAGAGAGTGTTTCCTTATTTTCTCTTTCACATTTTTCATCATTAGTGTATAGGAATGCAAGAGATTTCTGTGCATTATTTTGTATCCTGCTACTTTACCAAATTCAATGATTAGCTCTAGTAGTTTTCTGGTAGCATCTTTAGGATTCTCTAAGTATAGTATCATGTCATCTGCAACCAGTGACAGTTTTACTTCTTCTTTTCTGATTTGGATTCATTTTCTTTCTTTTTTTTTTTTTCGCTGATTGCTGTGGCTAAAACTTCCAAAATGATGTTGAATAACAGTGGTGAGAATGGGAAACCTTTTCTTTTTGCTGATGTTAGTGGAAATGATTTCAGATTTTCACTTTTCAGAAAGATATTGTCTGTGGGTTTTTCATATAAACCCTTTATTATGTTGAGGTAGGTTCCCTCTATGCCTACTTTCTGGAGGGTTTTTATCATAAATGTGTGTTGTATTTTGTCAACAACTTTTTCTGCATCTATTGAGATGATCATATGGATTTTATCTTTCAGTTTGTTAATATGGTGTATCACATTCATTGATTTGTGTATATTGAAGAATCCTTGCATTCTTGCGATAACCTCCACTTTATCATGGTGTATGATCTTTTTGGTGTGCTCTTGGGTTCTGTTTGCTGGTATTTTCTTGAGGATTTTTACATCTATGTTCATCAGTGATATTGGCCTGTAGTTTTCTTTTTTGTGACATGTTTGGTTTTGGTATCAGCATGATGATTGTCTTGTAGAATGAGTTTGGGAGTGTTCCTCCCTCTGCTATATTTTGGAAGAGTTTGAGAATAGGTGGTATCTCTTCTCTAAATGTTTGATAGAATTCATCTGTGAAGCCATGTGTTCCTGGGCTTTTATTGTTAGAAGATTTTTAATCACAGTTTCAAATTTGGTTCTTGTGATTCATCTCTTTATATTTTCTATTTCTTCCTGTTTCTGTCTAGAACGTTGTGCTTTTCTAAGAAGTTGTTGATTTCTTCGAGGTTGTCCATTTTATTGGCATATACTTGCTTGTAGTAATCTCTCATGATCCTTTGTATTTCTGCAGTGTCAGTTATTACTTCTCCTTTTTCATTTCTAATTCTGTTGATTTGAGTCTTCTCCCTTTTTGTTCTTGATGAGTCTAGCTAATGTTTTATCAATTTTGTTTATCTTTTCAAACAACCAGCTTTATTTTTATTGATCTTTGCTTTTGTTTCCTTCATTTCTTTTTGATTTATTTCTGCCCTGATCTTTATGATTTCTTTCATTCTGCTAACTTTGCTGTGTTTTTGTTCTTCTTTCTCTAATAGCTTTAGGTGTGAAGTTAGGTTGCTTATTTGAAATGTTTCTTGTTTCTTGAGCTAGGATTGTGTTGCTATAACCCTCCATCTTAGAATCCCTTTTCTGTATCCCATAGGCTTTTGGTCATCATGTTTTCATTGTCATTTGTTTCTAGGTATTTTTTTATTTCCTCTTTGATTTCTTCAGTGATCTCTTGGTTATTTAGTAGTGTATTGTTTAGCCTACATGTGTTTGTATATTTTACAGATATTTTTTCCTTTAATTGACATCTAGTCTCATAGCATTTTCATTGGAAAAGATACTTGATTTGATTTCAGTTTACTTAAATTTACCATCTCTTGATCTGTGACCCACGATATGGTCTATCCTGAAGAATGTTCCATGAGCACATGAGAAGAAAGTGTATCTGTTGTTTGTGGATGGAATGTCCTATAAATATCAATTAATTCTCTCTTGTTTAATGTGTCATTTAAAGCTTGTGTTTCCTAATTTATTTTCATTTTGTTCAACCTGTCCATTGGTGAAAGTGGGGTGTTAATGTTACCTACAATTATTGTGTTTCTGCCGATTTCCCCTTTTATAGCTGTTAGCATTTTCCTTATATATTGAGGTGCTCCTATGTTGGGTGCATAAATATTTACAATTGTTATATCTTCTTCTTGGACTGATCCATTTATCATTATGCAGTGTTCTTCTTTGTCTCTTGTAATAGTCTTTATTTGAATGTTTGTTTTTTTCTGATATGAAAATGTACTCCAGCTTTCTTTTGATTTCCATTTGCATAGAATATCTTTCTCCATCCTCTCACTTTCACTCTGTATGTGTCCGTACGTCTGAAGTGGGTTTCTTGTAGACAGCATATATATGTGTCTTGTTTTTGTATCCATTCAGCCCATTTATATCATTTAGTTGGAGCATTTAATCCATTTACATTTAAGGTAATTATCGATATGTATGTTCCTATTACCATTTTCTTAATTGTTTGCAGTTTGTTATTGTAGGTCTTTTTCTTCTCTGTGTTTCCTGCCTAGAGAAGTTCCTTCAGTATTTGTTGTAATGCTAGTTTGCTGGTGTTGAACTCTCTCAGCTTTTGCTTGTCTGTAAAGGTTTTAATTTCTCCATCAAATCTGAATGAGATCCTTGCTGGGTAGAGTATTCTTGGTTGTAGGTTTTTCCGTTTCATCACTTTAAATGTGTCCTGCCATTCCCTTCTGGCTTGCAGAGTTTCTGCTGAAAGATCAGCTCTTACCCTTATGGAGATTCCCTTGTATGTTATTTGTTGCTTTTCCCTTTGTGCTTTCAATATTTTTTCTTTGTATTTAATTTTTGGTAGTTTTATTGTCTTGGCATGTTTCTCCTTGGATTTATCCTGTATGGGACTCTGCATTTCCTGGACTTGATTGACCATTTCCTTTCCCATGTTAGGGAAATTTTCAACTATAATCTCTTCAACTATTTTCTCAGTCCCTTTCTTTTTCTCTTCTTCTTTTGAGACCCCTATAATTGGAATGTTGGTGTGTTTAATGTTTTTCAGAAGTCACTGAGACTGTCTTCAATTCTTTTCATTCTTTTTTTCTTTATTCTGCTCTTTGGTAGTTATTTCCACTGTCTTGTTTTTCAGGTCACTCATCTGTTCTTCTCCCTCAGTTATTCTGCTAATGATTCCTTCTAGAGAATTTTAGATTTCATTTATTGTGTTGTTCATCATTGTTTGTTTGCTGTTTATTTCTCCTAGGCCTTTGTTAAGCGTTTCTTGTATATTCTCCATTGTATTTCCAAGATTTTGGGTTATCTTTACTATCATTACTCTGAATTCTTTTTCAGGTAGACTCCCTATTTCCTCTTCATTGGTTTTGTCTGTTTGGGTTTTACCTTGCTCCTTCATCTGTTGCATATTTCTCTGTTTTATCATTTTGCTTAACTTACTGCCTTTGGGGTCTCCTTTTCACAGGCTGCAAGTTTGTAGTTCTCATTGTTTTTGGTGTCAGCCCCAGTAGGTAAGGTTTGTTCAGTGGGTTGTGTAGGCTTCCTGGTGGAGGAGACTGGTATCTGTGTTCTGGTGGGTCAGGCTGGATCTTGTTTATCTCATAGGCAGGACTGCATTCTGGTGGTGTATTTTGGCATGTTTGTGAACTTATTATGATTTTAGGCAGACTTTCTGCTAATGGGTGGCGTTGTGTTCCTGACTTTCTCTTTGTTTGGCACGGGGTGTCCAGCACTGGAGCTTGCTGGTCGTTTAGTGGTGCTGTGTCTGAGCATTGAGATGTATATCTCTGGGAGAACTCTCACCAATTGATGATACATGGGGCTAAGAAGTCTCTGTTGGTTCAATATCCTGAACTCATCTCTCCCACCTCAGAGGTTCAGTCCTGACATCCAGCTGGAGCACCATGACCCTCTCAGCCACACAGCTTCATCATGAAACTTAAATACCAGTTCTTTTCCATTTTCAAGCCAGCTGATTTCCCAACTGGAAGTTACCCCCCAATTTTTTTATCTTTTCAAAAAACCAACTCTTTGTTTCATTCATCTTTTTTCATAATGGTATTTAAATTCTTTCCTCTCTGATCTTTATTATTTCCTTCCTTCTGCTGACTTTGGGCCTTTTTTTGTTTTTATGTTGTTCTTTTCCTTATTCCTTTAGGTGGTAGATTTGGGTGTTTATTTGAGACTTTTCTTATTTCTTGAAGAAGGCCTGTGTCATGATAAACTTCCCTCTGCTTTGCTGCATCCCATAGATTTTCAAGTGCTGTGTTTCCATTTTCAATTGTTTTGAGGTATATTCTTTTTTTTTTTTTTTTGATTTCTTCATTGACCCATTTTTTAGTAGTATTTTGTTATGTGTCTTAGTATTTGTCCTTTTCCCATTTTTCTTTTTGTAATTGATTTCTAGTTTCATACCATGCAGTCAGGAAAAAAATGTTTAATACAATTCCTATCCTCTTAAATTTTTTATCTAATTTTTTATTATTCATTTGATAATGTTGTGTATTGCATTCCTTCATTAGTGGATATTGAACCATATTTGCACCCTAGGATATATCCAACTTGACCCTCGTGTATTATTATTTTATTGTAGTGTTGATTTCAGTTTGCTAATATTTTGTTGAGGAATTTTTCATGTTTGTTCATCAGTGATATTGCCCCACAATTTATTTTCTGTTATATCCTTGTCTGGTTTTGTTATTGGGGTGATACTGGTCTCATAGAATCATTTTGGAAAAACTCTTTCCTTTGCAATTTTTGAAATAATTTGGGATTGATAGGTTTTAATCTTCTCTTAATATTTGGTAGAATCCACCAGTGAAGCTGTCTGGTCATTGACTTTTGTTTCTTGAGAATATTTTAGTTACTGATTCTGTTTTATTACTTGTAATTTGTCTGTTCATATTTTCTATTTCTTTTTGGTTCTGTCTTGGGAGATTTTACACTTCTAAGAAATTTGTTCAGTCCTTCTAGTTTGTTCATTTTATTGTGTATAATTGTTTGTAGTAGCCCTTATGATCCTGTGTACTTCTGTGATGTTGCTTGTAACTTCTCTTTCTTTTCTTATGTTATTGATTTGGGCACTCCCTCTTCATTTCTTGAGGAGTCTGCCTAAAGTTTTATCAATTCTATTTATCTTTGAAAGAACCAGGTCTTAGTTCATTGACATTTTCTATTTTTTTGTCTCTGTTTCATTTATTTCTGCTCCAATCTTTATTATTTCTTTCCTTCCACTAACTTAGGGGTTTGTTTTCTAGTTTCTTTAGGTGTGGATTTTGGTTGTTTATTTGAGATTTACCTTGTTTCCTGTGGCAGGATTATATCATTATAAGTTTTCCTTTTAGAACTACTTTTGCTGCCTCCCATAAATTTTGGATTGTTGTGTTTTGTTTTCATTTTTCTCCAGGTATTTTTAAATTTCCTCTTTGACTCTTTTATGACACATTCATTATTAGCAGTAAGTATATTGTTTAGAGTCTATGTGTCTTTTTTTTTTTCTTTTATTCCTTGTAGTTAATTTCCAGTCTCATAGCATTGTGGTCAGAAAAAAATCCTTGATATAATTTCAATTGTAAATTTACTGGGACTTGTTTTGGGGATTACTTTATGATCTATCCTTGAAAATGTTCCATGTGCACTTGAAAAGATTGTGAATTCTATGCTTTTGGAAGGAATATTTTATATGCACTAAAGTATATCTGATGTAATGTGTCACTTAAGGCTAGTGTTTGCTTATTGATTTTCTGTCTGGATGATCTGGCATTTGATACAAGTGACATATTAAATTTCCTTACTCTTATTGTGTTACTGTCTATACATCATTTTTGTTTTGTGTATTTCTTAACTAGTTATTATGGACATAGGTGATTTTACTACTGTTGTCTTTTAGACTTCTGGCTATATTTATAAGTGACAGAAATACTACTTTTATTGTTAATTTCATTTTACCAATGAGATTTTTCCCTTTGTGCTTTCCATATTTGTAGTTTTGGTGTGTTTTTTTCTGCTTAAATACATGCCTTTAATATTTATTGTAAATATGGTCTCATGGTACTGAACTCTTTTAGTTTTTGCTTTTCAGTAAAACCCTTTATCTGTCCTTCAAATTTGAATTATAGCTTTGTGAGGGAGTGTATTCTTGGTTGTAGGGTTTTTTTATTTAATCACTTTAAATATATCACACCACTGTTTTCTGTCCTGCAAATTTTTCGGCTGAGAAGTCAGCTTATAGTCTTATGCACCCTTGTATGTAACTAGTTGCTTTTTCCTTGCTGCTTTTAATATTTCCCCTTTATCTTTAATTTTTGCCACTTTAACTACAATGTGTCTTGCTGTTAACTTCATTTGGTTGATATTGATTGGGACTTTCTGTGCCTTCTGTATCTGTTTCCATGTCTGTTTGCATTCCCAGGTTTGGGAAATTTTCAGTAATTGTCTTCAGTTATGTTCTCTGACCATTTCTCTCTCTCTTCTCTTCCTGACATCACTATAATGCAAATGATGTCATCCCAGAATCTCCTTAGGATACCATCGCTTGTCAATTTTTTTTTTCTTCTCTGTCTGGGTGTTTTTCATTTCTTTGTCTTCCAGCTCACTAATTTACACTTCTATTTTATCCACTCTACTGTTGAACTCCTTCATTATATTTTTCAGTTTAGTTATAATTTATTTTTGGTACTTTCTTATGTTTTCTATATCTTTAATTACTTTCTGTGTTCATTGATTCTTCATTTGAGCATTTGAATGATCATTACTTCTTATCTCTTTATCAGATAGGTTTCCTATCCTTGTTTCATTAAGGTATTTTTATGGGGATTTGTCTTGTTCTTTGGTTTGGAACATATTCCTCCATCTCGTCATTTTGCCTGTCTCTTTGTGTTTGCCTATATGTATTAGGCAAAACTGTTCCCTCCCTGGGTCTTGAAAGAGTGGTCATGTGTAGGACCTGTTCTGTGTGGCCCAGAGTGTAATCTCCTCTGGCTGAAACAGGAAAGGTGCAGGGCACAACCTTTAAAAGAATGACATAGCTTGCAGACATGACGTAAACTGATTAGAACAAACTAGGTCCAAGATGGTGGACAAGTCAACTTCCACTAGACCTTGAGCCTTAGTGCATGCTCATTGTAGCACATCAGCATGCTAAATGACACACCCACAGGCACCATGACAGTTCCAAGGCCGACCATAAAAGGTCAAAAAGTCGGCGGTGGCCCAATTCCTGGAAATCCCCACCTCTTCCCCAAAATAGCTGGAATACTCCTCCCACTCTTTAGCCTATGAAATTACCCACCCTTATAAAAACTGACAACCCCATATGCTGGTGCTTCTCACCTTCTGAGATGGCCCACACTCTATGTAGTGTGTATCTCCCTGAATAAACGTTCTTTCACTTTACTATGGCATACTCTTAAGTTCTTTCCTGCACGAAGCCAAGAACCCACACTCAGTGGCCATCCCAGGGACTAGTCTGAGACCTTGGATGTGACCATACTCTCTGGCCCCACTTTCTTTCCTACAACATCTTTTCTGGCACCCCACATGGGGCCTCAAAGGACATAATCTCAATCCACCTATTGGGCTATGATTCCCTTCTGAAGAGTGGCTGGGACTTGTCCTGAGCTGGTAGATATTCAAGTAGCCCCTTAGGTGGCAGCTTACACCACCTGCAGGATCTGGCAGAGACCAGTTCTCTGGCCATGAAGGAGCCCACTGAAGCCAAGGCTTTCCTCCCCTTGATCTTTTTCATTCTCCTATTGCTCTATATCTTTGGACTCAAGAAGATCCACCTAGATGACCAGACATCCAAATTAAGACCTTGTAGCAAGTAATTGACAACTTGATTGGGTGTGTTTCCCCTGTGGCTCCTTGAGCCCAAATTCCCCTGGCTACTCATTCTTAGTCCCAGTCTGGTTCTGGGACACCAGAACTGCCTTCAGGGCCCAACTTGAGGGACTCCATGAGTCTTCCTCTAGATTTGCAGTCCAGCCCTCCCCATGTGCTCTCGGGGCTTATGACCTCATTGCACACCCGAGTGGATATTGTGGGTGAGCACTTCCCTTGAGAAGGTCACAGTCCCTTCTTCCATCAGGAAGCATCTCCACTATGCACGTTCCTAGTCGCACTCAGTATTCCTCCTTATTTCAACCCTCTCATCAATTGTGATATCAAGCTGGACATTGTGCTCCCTTTTAAGGGTCACATCTCATGGGGAGCCCAGACACCTCTAAGCAGAAGTGTGGATGAACACTTCCCTTGTGGGGGTTGTGGGCAGAATTTATCAGTCCCTGAGTGGAAATAGTGGGTGAGCATCTCTCTCAGCAGGATTTCAAATCTCTCTTAGGAAACATCATGGTTGTACACCTGCCAAAACACCTCTCTATTCTGGGAAGAGTGATGGCTGTAAACCTTCCCTCCTGTCCTGGATTTCACTTATATCCTCCTCTCCTGACTTCTTGGACTGTCTATTGATCCTTGAGCCTCCTTGCCAGCTTTGCCAGCATGTTGGATGTTGCCTCTTTTATTTCTGTGGAGAGGTAGTCCTCCTCAACATCACAAGGACCATATCGTTAAGGGAACTTTTCCTTGTATTGTTATCACTGCCTTGTAGCACTCCAGCCATACCCTGCAGCTCTGTTTCTCTTTCTTTTGTTTCAATAATAAAGTTAATCTGTTTAGTTGGCTCAGCGCCTAGGTCTCCTCCCTCCTCCTCTGAAATGTTTAGGCTCTGGGACTCTGCTCACTTTTTCTCCCACTGACTGCTGTTCCTTTCCTTGACTAATCCAAGGGGCCTCCTCAGGCTCACTGGCCAGGCAGATTTCAGGTGCTCACAGGGATCCCACTGTTGACAATAGAAGAATGCCAAGACAAATAACTATCATCTGGCCAGGATCCATCAGACCCCCATCTTGTCAAGACATCCCAATAAAAATATAGGGGCAACTACAAATATCTCGATAGGATACATTAGCTAATTGGGGAAAATTTAGACAGGATGGTTTAAAAAAAGAAATTAATTTTCTTTTGCAATACTGCATGGCCCCAGTACAAACTAGTGGACCAAGAGATCTAGCCAGAAAATGGGTCATTGAATTACAATACCATCTTGCAGTTGGGCATATTTTGTAAAAGGAAAGGTAAATTAGGGGAAGTCATACATTCAAATTTTCATGGCCCTTTTCCAAAATCCAGGTCTAAAGAATTCCCACAAGGTGTGTTTGGTTCATTTCCCTTCAAAGTGTTTTCTTCCCCCACAGGAGCCAGATGTTTTAGATGATCTCCTTATGAGTCCACCTCCCTGAGGTCCACAGCCAGGAACCCCTACCTCCCTCAGTTCTGAGGGGGAACAGTCCTCCAGACCTTCTACCCTAATGCCCCATCTGGGCATCCAGAGACCCCATTACCATACCCCTCCAAGTCTGCCCCCTCTCCTCCATCACCAGAAGGAGTCCCACCAGTACTACTTGCAGTGGGGCTACCTACTGACCTCCTACCACCAAACTCTGTCCCTTAAGGGAAGTGTTGGCTGGTGAAGGAGGAAAAATCAGAGTCCACGTCCCTTTTTCTATGACAGATTTGGCTATTTGCAAAGAGAAATTTGGATGTTTATCTGAGGACACCAGTCGGTTTGTGGAGGAATTTACTAAAATGACAATGTCTTATGAACTCACTTAGGGTGACCTACATAGTCTCCTTTCTATCTGCTGAACCTTTGAAGAAGAAAGCTGGATCCTTTGTGCAGCCCAGGCACATACAGAAAAATTGAAACCTGAAATCAAGGACGTATAATCTAACTTACTGGGGAGGATGCAATCCCTAACAAAGACCCCCACTGTGACTACCAACAGTGAAGTAGAGGGATTGAATGCAAGAACCACATGATAACTTGTCTCAGAGAAGGGATGAAAAGGTGTGTTTTTAGGTCTGTCAATTATGACAAAGTCAGAGACGTAACACAGGAAAAAGATGAGAATCTGGCCTTTTTTAGGGCCACTTGGTGGAGGCCTTCAAAAGATATACCAATATAATTCCCGACACCCACAAAGGGCAAGTCCTAGTAAACATCAACTGTATCACTCATTTGACCCCAGACGTTAGGAGAAAATTACAAAGAGCAGCTATATGACTCCAGACTCCCAAGAATCAGCTCATGGATTTGGACTTCAGAATATTTAACAATAGAGATGGGGTGAAGAGGCAAACAGGATTTGGGGACAATAGTGAAAAGTACAACCACTGGTGGCAGTCCTAACCCCTGCACCACCTCAGAGTTACCTTCCCTTGCGAAGACTCGTGGTGAGGACAGGATCCAGGAAGCATGGATAAGAGCCACTGTTTCACCAAGAAAACATCTGTTTTAAGTGTGGCCAAGAAGGCCACTTGAAGAACTAATGCCCCTGGTATGGGAAAAGTCCAACAGGACCCTGCCCGACACACAGAGAAGGCCACTGGAAGCGGGACTGCCTCCATTCCTGAAGCGTTCCCAAACCAATGATGGCTGAGAGGACTGAAGACTGATGGAGCCCTGTATGCTTCCTAGCTCCCAAAGGACACCTGGTCAGTTCTCTGGAGGAGTCTCAGGTAACCCTTGACATGGCACGTAGGAAAGTTATTTTCTTATTAGATACGGGGGCCACCTACTCTGTGCTGAATGATTTCCCTAGACCCTTGTCCTACCAATCCTGTATGATAATGGGGATTGATGGAAAACCCAAAACTAAGTGATTCAACCCTCCGTCGACTGTTTGCTAGGAAATTTTACCCTTGCACATCAGTTTCTGCTCATGTCTGTGTGCCTCCCCCATTGTTGGGAAGGGATTGCTCACTAAATTCCACACAATTTTCCAAGCTAGAGATCTCCACGGAGATGGTACCCACCAAGGAAAACAATTGCTCTTGGCTGGAGGAATCTACCTCAGTCCCAAGCAAGAGGTGATATCCATGCCACCACATCTAAGTTTTTAAACTATAGGCTGTTAAACTTGTTCACAGTGCTATAACTAAAGGTCACTTCCTGCATTCCCCTGCACCCAGACTCCCGCTATCTCTTTTCCTTTTTTTTTTTTTTTTTTGTGGTACGTGGGCCTCTCACTGTTGTGGCCTCTCCCATTGCAGAGCACAGGCTCCGGACGTGCAGGCTCAGTGGCCATGGCTCACGGGCCCAGCCGCTCCACGGCATGTGGGATCCTCCCAGACCGGGGCACAAATCCACGTCCCCTGCATTGGCAGGCGGACTCTCAACCACTGTGCCACCAGGGAAGCCCTCTCTTTTCCTTTGAGTGGACAAATCCAGACACTGTAATGCCATGAATGTCTCCATTCTGTGTGCTTATAAAATTCAAGCTGAGGGTGCCTAAGGATAAGAATGGAATGGAACAAAAAAAAAGGCTAGAAATTGTCCTGTTACCTTTAAAAATGGAATCACATGAGGCTATAGGCAAGCCTCCTCAGATCAAAGTTCTGACTGAGAGCCATATTTTTTAAATTCCTTAAACCCAGGGAGAATCCCCAAAAGTGTTTGTGAATAGAGTCCAAAATGGGAGCCCACTCGTCAGACTAAGCTAAGATTCCTGATAGAAATTTGGGGGCAGGCCTTCTCCCCTAAGCTAAATGAGGAAAAATAAAACATTCCAACATATGTGAATGGGTATATCAGTCCTTCTGTATCACAGAGGTAGCCACACAATTCTTTAGAAAAAAAGAAAAAAACTGTCCTTGTTTTACAAATCTAGTCTTTAAAGGACCAGAGGTGTGGCTCCAAAAATAATCTAAAGCCCACCAATCATTTTAGCATTCCCAAAGCTTTTCCTATTTATATTAAGAGGCTTGTAAGTATTAAACAAAGGGGAAATAAAGTCATCCTAGGAGGAACTTGCATCTGCCTTTAAGATGCAAATGTCCTACCTGGTTTTCTCCAGGAACCGTTATCTCTGCCATCTTTTTAAAATGAAAATTTTCTCAAGAGGGAAGAGATATGCAGATATATGTATACATATAGCTGATTCACTTTGTTGTACATCAGAAAGCAGCTATACTCTAATAAAGATGTAAACAAATGCAAATTTTGAAAAAGGGGGTAAATAATTCAGAACTTGGTAAGACCAAATAAAAATCTTAAGTATCTTTTCCATAAATATTAGTAAAAAAGGTTTAGCCATCTAGATAAGTGAGCTTCATTTGTACCATCTGCCAGAAACCCAACTTTAATCCAACCTCTTTTGTAGACTGATGGGTTTTACATTGCTGTACATGACTCATGGCTGAAATTTTGGAATGGAAACTATGAGGTCTCTGTGTTTGTTTGTGTGTTCATATGTATCTATATGTGTGCTGTAGATGTATGGTATTGCCAAAACAATTCATAAAAGAGCTCTATTTAATTGATTTAAAGGAAATTAAGCACTTATATAAATACTCAGAAATAGAAAATAATCTGGCTAGAATGAAATTCAGGTTCATGTCATCTGGAAAATATTCAGTACTAAACAGATATCTGGTATTGAATGTGGCTTAAGCTTGTTGGTTTGATTAATATAGACATGTCTTTAAAGTCATCAATGTTAAGTATAATACTTCTGTTGTATCTAGGTTTACTAGACATTATTATATCTATATACCCAATAGAATACTATTCAGCCATAAAAAAGAATGAGATAATGCTATTTTCAGCAACATGGATGGACCTTGAGGGTATTATTCTAAGTGAAATGAGTCAGACAAAGACAACTGTCATATGATACCACTTATATGTGGAATCTAAAAAATGATACAAATGAACTTATTTACAAAATGGAACTAGACTCACAAATGTAGAAAACAAACATGTTACTAAAGAGGATTGAGAGGCGGGATGGGAGGAGAGAAATTATGAGTTTGGAATTAACATATACATATACACACTACTATGTATAAAATATGTAACCAAAAAGGAGCTACTGTATGGTACAGGGAACTGTACTCAATGTCTTGTAATACCTATAATGGAAAATAATCTGAAAATAATATGTATATTCATATATATATATATATAAACATGAATCACTTTGCCATACACTTGAATATACCACAACATTGTAAATTAGCTATAATTCAATTTTAAAAATCTGATAGCCAGTGGAATGGACTAGACATATTGGTATGCTTTTCTTATTTTATTAGTGTATAAAATACTGAGCATTAAAAAGAAACCATATGCCACAAATATACCACTTAAGTTCACCACATAGAACAAGGAAACCTAGGGCATTTTTAAATTTTATTTTTAATTGTAGGCTAATTTTTAATTTTTATTATTGTAAAAGCATACAAGTATGGCATGAAATCTAATTTTAATAAAATATTATAAAGAAGCAAAATAAAATCACCCATAGTACCTCCATCTAGAGATAATAGTCACTATAAATAACAACTATATAATTTTTAGGTAAATATCTTTCTAGTCTATGCATTTCTTATATAACTGAGACATTATAAATGGAGACAAAGAGATAATTCTACTTTAATTGCATAAATTTATAAGCAGTTCCTCATGTTTAAAAAAGTCTCATAAAATATTTTGAAGGACTAACAAAGATACTCTAATATATTTAGCCACTTGCCTATTATTAATTATTTGGTTTGTGCTATTTTCACAATTCTAAATAATGTTTACATATATAACTCATTATACATATTGCAGATTATTGCCCTAAAATAAATATTGGAATGTTTATATTAGAGAAACAATGAGTAGAACTGAGATACATTATTTTAACCACCAACTTCTTTATAAAACTTGCAAAATATTTGTGAAAAAAAAGAAACAAGACAAATCTCAAATAAATAACCTACCCTACCACCTAAAAGAATTAGAAAAATAGGGCTTCCCTGGTGGTGCAGTGGTTGGGAGTCTGCCTGCCAGTGCAGGGGACGCATGTTCGAGCCCTGGTCCGGGAGGATACCATGTGCCATGGAGCAACTGAGCCTGTGTGCCACAACTACTGAGCCTGTGCTCTGGAGCCCATGAGCCACAACTACTGAAGCCCACATGCCAGAGCCCATGCTCTGCAATGGGAGAGGCCACCACAATGAGAGGCCTGTGCACCACAATGAAGAGTGGCCCCCGCTCACTGCAACTAGAGAGGGCCTGTGCACAGTGGCAAGGACCCAACACAGCTAAAAATATAAATAAATAAATAAATAAATAAATAAATAAATAAATAAAGGAATTAGAAAAATAAAAAAAAGCAAAACCTAAAGTCAGCAGAAGGAAGGAAATAATAAATATCAGAGAGAAAATAAATAAAATAGATATTTAAAGCAATAGAAAAAAATAAATAAAATCAAGAGCCAGTTCTTTGAAAAGATAAACAAAATCAACAAACCTCTGGCCAGGCTCACCAAGAAGAAAAGAGAGTGGACCCAAATAAACAAAATAAGAAACAAAAAAGAAGCAACAAGCAATATCACAAAGATTCAAAAACTTATAGGAGAATTTTATGAACAGTTATGTGCCAGCAAATTAGACAGCCTAGAAGAAATGGACAAGTTTCTAGAAAAGTACAACCCACCAAAACTGAATCAATAAGAGACTGATAATTTGAACAGACTGATAACTAGAACTGAAATAGTATCTGTAAAAAACAAAACAAAGCAAAACAAAAACCACTCTGAAAACAAAAGTCCAGGGCCAGATGTCTACACTGGTGAAATCTACCAAACATACAATGAAGAACTTATACTGATCCTTCTGAAACTCTTCCAAAAGACTGAACAGGAGGAACCACTCTCAAAGGCATTCTATGAAGCCACCATCACCCTGATACCAAAACCAGACACAAACATTAAAAAAAGAAAATTAAAGGCCAATATCTTTGATGAATATAGATGCAAAAATTCTCAACAAAATATTAGCAAAATGAATCCAACAACACATAAAAAATATTATAGACCACGACCAAGTTGGATTCATCCCAGGGTCACAAGGATGGTTCAACATACTCAAATCAATCAATACACTATATCAACAAAAGACAAAACCACATGATTATCTCAATAGTTGCAGAAAAATCATTTGATAAAATTCAACATCCACTCATGATAAAAACTCTTACAAAAGTGGGTGTAGAGGGAACATATCTCAACAAAGCAAAAGCTATTTATGACAAATCCACACCCAATATAATACTCAATGGTGAAAAGCTGAAAGCCTTTCTGCTAACATCTGGACAAAGACAAGGATGCCCACTCTCACTGCTTCTATACAACATAGTATTGGAAGTCCTAGCCACAGCAATCAGACAAGAAAAATAAATAAAATTTTCCAAATTGGAAGGGAAGTGGTAAAATTGTCATTAAATGCATATGACATAATACTATAAAGAGAAAAACCTAAAGACTTTGCACAAAATTAACAAGATATCAGAATACAAGATTAACATACAGAACTTTGTTGTGTTTCTTTAACTAGCAATGAAGTATCAGAAAGGATAAGTAAAAGAAAAATTCCTCTTTAAAACTGCATCAAAAATAAGAACATGTGGGCTTCCCTGGTGGTGCAGTGGTTGAAAGTCTGCCTGCCGATGCAGGGGATGTGGGTTTGTGCCCCAGTCCAGGAGGATCCCTCATGCCATGGAGTGGCTGGGCCCATGAGCCATGGCCACTGGGCCTGTGCATCCAGAGCCTGTGCTCCATGGCAGGAGGGGCCTGCATACCGCAAAAAAAAAAAAAAAAAAAAAAAAAAAGAACATGCTTAGGAATAAACCTGACTAACAAGATAAGAGACTTACCAGTAAGATTCATTCTTTCAAATTCTTTATTACTACTAATTAACACCCTTTGTTTTTAGCTTAAAAAAATTCCTTTAACATTTCTTGTGGAAGAAGCTAGGGGTAATAAAGTTTTTTAACTTTGCTTGTCAAGAAAACTCCTTATCTCTCCTTCCAATCTAAATGCTAACCTTGCTAGGTAGAGAATTTTTGGTTTACATTTTTTTTCCTTTCGGCACTTTGAATATGTTACACCACTCCCTTCTCTCCTTTGAAATTTCTGCTGAAATATCTGGTCCCTTGTACATAACAAGTTGTTTTTCTCTTCCTGCTTCTAAGATTATATCCTTGTCTTTAAAATTGACTAATTATAATGTGTCTTGATGGAGGTCTCTCTGCGTTTCTCTTATTTTGAATTTTCTAGGTTTCCAGGGTCTGAATGTCTATTTCCTTCCTCATGTTAGGGAAGTTTTCAGTCATTATTTCTTCAAATAAGTTTATTTTTTTATCTCTTCTCTTTCTGGGACCCCTATAATGTGAGCATTAGTCTATTTGATGTTGTTCTATAAGACACTTAAGTTATCTTCAGTTTTTTTCATTTCTTTTTTCTTTTGCTTTTCTAATTAGGTGAGCTATACAGCTTTGTGTTCAAATTCACTGATCTTTTCCTTGCCTCTAGTCTGCTGTTGAGCCCCCCTAGTTTATTTTTCAGTTTAGTAATTGTATTATTTAACTCTGACTTCTACCTTGTACTTTTTAAAGTTCTTTGTTAAAGTTCTCACTGTATCCATCCACTCTTCTCCTGAATTTGGTGAGCATCTTTATGACCATTACTTTATATTCTTTATCAATTAATTTACTTACCTCTGTTTTATTAAGGTTTTCTTCCTGGTGTTTTATCTTGTTCTTTCATTTAGACATACTTCCTTTTTTTCTTCATTTTTTTGGACTCTCTTAGTTGTTTTTTAATTTTTTTTTCTGTTCATTAGATGAAAAACAACCCCACCCAGTCTTTAGGTAGTGGCCTTGTGTAAAAAATAAACCATGTCATTCAACACTGCTCTAGCTCTTCATTGTCTTTCAAACCTTTGTGCTTGTCCAAGCAGCTTATTATATTTTTAGTACTTCTCAGTAGTACAGGATGTGCCAAGACCTGTCAGTGTCCCAGAGATGAGGATCTCAAGCAGCACCTAGATTCAAGATGATTAGAAGACAAACCCTCAGGCAGAAGCTTATAAAGTTTGCAAATATATAAAATTATATGGAACTGCAAATGTATGCCCTACTGGCCACCAGAGCCAGGTGTCCTGGAGGTGTCCCCTGGGTGCCAGTCAGAAAAATCAGGGCTCCAGACAACTGTATATGCTCTTTTGGGGGAGATACTGGTGAGTTGTAGAGATTCAGAGGGAAAGCACAAGCATAGAGTCCATTGGCCTACATTCCCTGAGAGGAACTCTGTAGGCCCCTAGGTATAAGCCAAACTTGAAGCCTTCCCCCTCAGGATAAATCTAGGACAAGCAAACAACCCTCATTCCCAGAAGGACTGGGGATATGTTTTCATTCTTTGTCTGTACAATGCCTTGGATGTAGCAGCCCGGCAAGAAATATCTGACTGTTATTGTCCTATGGGACCCAGGAACACAAGCTCCTCTGGTTACCAAAGCCAGGAAGTCAAAAAGCAACCCTCATGGCAGTCACAAAACTGGGGCACCAGACATAAAAATCAGGGCACTGGATGTGTGTCAGATCTCCCCTGCAGGAGAAACTGGTGCCCTAGAGTTCAGCAGAGAGAGAGAATATAAGGTAGTGACATCCCTTTGAGGTATGTGGAAAGGAATATAGTCAGCCCTTAGATGTGAGTTTAATTAGAAGCCTGTACCTTAGGCTGAATCTATGATGATTAACTTAGTCTTCTTTCACAGAGATACTGAGCTGCTAGTTTTGTGGCCTTTTATTGTGCCCTGGTTGTGGTAAAAACAAAATTTCCATTAGCTAGAACCCTGTGGGACTCACAAACATAAGTTCCACCAGCTAACAGAGTCAGACCACATAAAGGTGTCCCCTAGAACTAGCTGCAAAAATCCTGGCACCAGACAAGGGTATAAGCTTTTTTCCCAATAAAAACCAGCAAGCTGGATCAAGGCATAGAGAAAGCACAAAGATTGTGTCCACTGACCTTGTTCCCTGAAATCACATGTTAGGCCACTAGATGTGTGTTAATCCAGAAGTCTGCCCCTCAGGCCAAAGTTTCTGGACAAGCAAAAGGGCCTCTTTCACAGAAAGACTGGGAGTTTATTACAATCTGCTGTTTGTGCAAAGCTCTGTTTGGTAGATTGCTAAGAACCAGTCTCTCAGATTTTTATCATCTTGTGAGATTCAGAAATGCAAGCTCCCTTGGTCTCCAGAGCCAGGTGATTGAAGGGCAGTAGCTGCAAAAATCAGGGCACCAGATTCTTATAACTTCTCCCTTCCATGATATATTGACACTGTAGAGTGCAGCATAGGGATTGCACAAACATGGTGCCTATGGGCTGTAACCAGGAAAGGGGGAAGCATAAAGTGGTGCCTACCAGAAAAATGAAAACAAAATTGATAGTTCCTGCTGACTAGAGCAAGGCAGAAGGAGAGCAAAAAGATGGTTCCCACTGGCTAGAGTGAGGTAAAGGGAGAGTATAATGATGGTGTCCATAGGAAATAAATGGTACCTGACAGATAGAGCAAGACAGAGGGAGAATGCAAAGATGGTACCCACCAGACTCTCATCCTGGAGAGTGTTCTAGAACACACTTAGATGTATGTTTTAGATACCTGCCCCTCAAGCCAAAGTTTTAAAACACACGAATGAACCTCTTTAACATGAAGTTTAAATGCAACTGGCTACGTCTGAACTGGACCTTGGGACGGGTGAGCCTGAGCACTCGAGTCCTTTAATAGTATTTCTCAGGTCATTAGAATCCTGGACACAAGACCTCTTGGCCTTGAAAGCTAGAGGTTTGCAGGCTTATCTCTCAGATGCAAAACTTAAGGTTTGTGTATCTACATGCTGCAGGCCATGATGAGACACCCAGCCAGCTGTCCTGGGAGCAAGTCACTTCCACCAGTGGACTGACAACTGCTCTGGGAAACTTCAGGCCTTGGTCCCACCCATCAGTGGACAAGTACCAGTTGTGAGCTGCCTTGAGCCCCCAGGCAGCCAGCCCGCACCTCTGGGACCTGACCCCATTCACCAAAGGCACAGGGCATGAACCCACCAACCAGTGGGTCAGCACCATCCCTGGGACACCCCCACCTCCAAAGCCCCAGAATCAGTGGCCACAGGACACCCTGGGACCTGAAGCCAGCTATGCAAATATCTGTTCTCACCCATCAGTGAGCCATAACCAGCCCTGGGAACCCACAGGCCCTGTAGAAAGCAACACTGGGAAGAAGGCTCTCCCACAGGTGTGCTGGCACCAGCCCCAGGAATCTCCAGGCTGCCCAACCAGTCATGCCAGGACCCAGCCCTGCCACCAGCAATCAGCATGATCCTAATGAGGAAAGACTTGGCATCCAACCAGGCCAGGTGATAGCCCCACCTAAAAGTATGACCACAGTAGTCAGCCCTGCCCCAAGAGAAGGACCTTCAGAGCCCAATGTGGAGAGAGGGAACCCTTAGATAATATAGATCTGGTGAAAAGAGGAGTGTGCTGCTGAGCTCGATAGG
Source organism: Hyperoodon ampullatus (assembly GCF_949752795.1). Lineage (NCBI taxonomy): Eukaryota > Metazoa > Chordata > Mammalia > Artiodactyla > Ziphiidae > Hyperoodon > Hyperoodon ampullatus. Next base: position 69,447,698 of record NC_136916.1, read on the forward strand.
ACATGTCCTATATTAGGTCACTATTCCAAGATCAGGAAATATAACCAACCTATCTAATACACAGAAATAAACACAGAGAATTAGTCAAAACGAAGAGACAGAAGAATATGTTCCAAATAAAGGAAGGATACAAACCTCAGAAAAAGGACTAAACAAAGTGGAGATTAGAAATCTACCCAATAAAAGGTTCAAGACAATGGTCTTTAAGATGTTCAACAAACTCAGGAAAATAATGGATAAATACAATATAAGATTAACAAAGAGTTAGAAATATAAAGAACAAAACAGAGCTGAAGAATACAATAACAAAAAATTAAAATACACTAGAAGGAATAAAGGGTAGATTAGATAATACAGAGTAAAGATCAGTGAATTAGAAGGCAGAGTAGTGGATATCACATTTCATGAACAGAAAAGAGAAAAAATGATAGTAGGGATAGTTTAAGACAATTCTGGGACAACATGAAGCACACTACAATTTATATCATAGGGGTCCCAGAAGGAAAAGAGAGAGAAAGGGGTCTCAAAGTTATTTTAAGACAAAATAGCTGAAAACTTCCCTAAACTGGGAAAGGAAAGAGATATACAATCCAGGAAGCACAGAGAGATGCATTCAAGACCAAAGAGGTCCACACCTAAACACATTGTCATTAAAGTGGCCAAAATTAAACATAAACAGAGAATATTAAAAGCCAGAAGAGAAAACAACTAGGTACACATGCAGAAGCTGCCATAAAATTGTCAGCATTGCTGACAAAAAGAATAAAATATCTAGGAATAAACCTACCTAAGGAGACAAAAGACCTGTATGCAGAAAATTATAAGACACTGATGAAAGAAATTAAAGATGATACAAATAGATGGAGAGATATACCATGCTCCTGGATTGGAAGAATCAATATTGTGAAAATGACTCTTCTACCCAAAGCAATCTACAGATTCAATGCAATCCCTATCAAACTACCACTGGCATTTTTCACAGAACTAGAACAAAAAATTTCAAAATTTGTTTGGAAAAACAAAAGACCCCGAATAGCCAAAGCAATCTTGAGAACGAAAAAGGGAGCTGGAGGAATCAGGCTCCCTGACTTCAGACTATACTACAAAGCTACAGTAATTAAGACAGTGTGGTACCGGCATAAAAACAGAAAGATAGATCAGTGGATCAGGATAGAAAGCCCAGAGATAAACCCATGCACATATGGCCAACTTATCTTTGATAAAGGAGGCAGGAATGTACAGTGGAGAAAGGACAGCCTCTTCAATAAGTGGTGCTGGGAAAACTGGACAGGGACATGTAAAAGTTTGAGATTAGATCATTCCCTAACACCATACACAAAAATAAGCTCAAAATGGATTAAAGCCCTAAATGTAAGGCCAGAAACTATCAAACTCTTAGAGGAAAACATAGGTAGAACACTCTATGACATAAATCACAACAAGATCCTTTTGGACCCACCTCCTAGAGAAATGGAAATAAAAACAAAAATAAACAAATGGGACCTAATGAAACTTCAAAGCTTTTGCACAGGAAAGGAAACCATAAAGAAGACCAAAAGAGAACCCTCAGAATGGGAGAAAATATTTGCAAATGAAGCAACTGACAAAAGATTAATCTCCAAAATTTATAAACAGCTCATGCAGCTCAATAGCAAAAAAACGAACAACCCAATCCAAAAATGGGCAGAAGACCTAAATAGACATTTCTCCAAAGAAGATATACAGACTGCCAGCAAACACATGAAAGAATGCTCAACATCATTAATCATTAGAGAAATGCAAATCAAAACTACAATGAGATATCATCTCACACCAGTCAGAATGGCCATCATCAAGAAATCTAGAAACAATAAATGCTGGAGAGGGTGTGGAGAAAAGGGAACACTCTTGCACTGCTGGTGGGAATGTGAATTGGTACAGCCTCTATGGAGAACAGTATGGAGGTTCCTTACAAAACTACAAATAAAACTACCATATGACCCAGCAATCCCACTACTAGGCATATACCCTGAGAAAACCATAATTCAAAAAGAGACATGTACCAAAATGTTCATTGCAGCTCTATTCACAATAGCCCAGAAATGGAAACAACCTAAGTGTCCATTTTCAGATGAATGGATAAAGAAGATGTGGCACATATATACAATGGAATATTACTCAGCCATAAAAAGAAACGAAATTGAGCTCTTTGTAATGAGGTGGATAGACCTAGAGTCTTTCATACAGAGTGAAGTAAGTCAGAAAGAGAAAGACAAATACCGTATGCTAACACATATATATGGAATTTAAGGAAAAAAATGTCATGAAGAACCTAGGGGTAAAACAGGAATAAAGACACAGACCTACTTGAGAATGGACTTGAGGATATAGGGAGGGAGAAGGGTAAGCTGTGACAAAGTGAGAGAGAGGCATGGACATATATACACTACCAAACGTAAGGTAGATAGATAGTGGGAAGCAGCCGCATAGCGCAGGGAGCTCAGCTCGGTGCTTTGTGACCGCCTGCAGAGGTGGGATAAGGAGGGTGGGAGGGAGGGAGACGCAAGAGGGAAGGGATATGGGAACAGATGTATATGTATAACTGATTCACTTTGTTATAAAGCAGAAACTAATAAAAAAAATATATAAAATATAAAAAAATTGTCAGCTGAATTCTCAGCAGAAATTCTACAGGGCAGAAGGGAGTATCCTGATATATTTATAGTCCTAAAAGAAAAAAAAAGACCTATAACTGAGAACACTGTAGCTTGCAAGGCCATCATTCATATCTGAAGGAGAAATAAACAGTTTTTAAGACAAAGAAAAGCTAAAAGAGTTCAGCATCACTAAAATGTCTTTAGAAGAAATGTTTAAGGGACTACTTTAAATAGAAAGGAAAAGACTACAACTAGAAATATAAACTTACAAATGGAAAAATCTCATTGGTAAAGGCAAATATACAATAAAGATAGTACATCAACTGCATATAAAACTAGCAGGAAGGTTAAAAGACAAGTGTAGGGGCTTCCCTGGTGGCACAGTGGTTAAGAATCCTCCTGCCAATGCAGGTGACACGGGTTCGAGCCCTGGTCCAGGAAGATCCCACATGCCGCAGAGCAACTAAGCCCAGGCACAACAACTACTGAGCCCACGAGCTTAGAACCCATGCTCTGCAATAAGAGAAGCCATCTCAATGAGAAGCCTGTGCACCACAACGAAGAGTAGCCCCTTCTGGCCACAGCAAGAGAAAGTCTATTTGCAATAATGAAGATCCAACACAGCCAAAAAAAAAATTTAAAAAGACAAATATAGTAAGACTCTCTAATACAATATAAGCAATTAAAAATACACCAAAAATATGTAAAATATAATGTTAAAAACATTAAATGTGGGAGGGAGAGTAAAAATGCAAAGTTGTTATAATGACTTCATACTCAAGAATGCAACAACAAATTAATTATAGATAGATGATAGACAGATAGATAGATAGATAGATAAACAAACAGATATTTTAGGGAGAAAACTGACTGAAACCACCCTCCCTGGCCAGGCAAAGACAGCAACAATTTGCATGAGTTGTTTTATGACAGGAGATCCTGGTAAGGAACACGGAACTAACAAGCCACCACCAACTAGAAGAATACAGGAAAGGTCAAAAGGAGAGGGGAGATGCCAGTCCACATGTCCTGCCACTCTCCCAGAATCCTCCTTGCTGGAATCCATCTTGGCTGAGTGATTGCATGCACCACCAGAAAGGACCCTGAATCAGAATGATTGGCCAGAAACAATCTGGAAACTAATCGCATCACCATAAAACAGGAGACTGCAAGCGACGTGGCAGAGCAGTCCTCCTGGGTTCCCTTACCCTCAAGTTATCTGCCCAGGTGCCCCTTCCCAATAAAGTCTCTTACTTTGTCAGCACGTATGTCTCCTTGGACAATTCACTGCTGAGTGTTAGACAACAGCCCACTTGGGTCCTGGATGGGGTCCCTCTTCATGAAACAAATGGTGACTCTGGTGGGGCCTCTTCTTCACTATGACTGACATTCTGACCACTTGCGATACTCAGGGACCAGCTGGCCCGCCAACAGACCAGACCCAGTGACCACAACTGGGACCCTTTTGTCCCTGGTCTCCTGATGTGGATGACTGGCCAGAGGGCCCCGACCGGGTAAGGAACAAGAGGCTTTATTGACCTCTTTCCCCTACATTCTCTCTTTCCTCTTTTCAACCCCTCCTATCCTACACTTTTTTTCTTCTGTCCTAGTCCTGGACACAGGAGTCTGGTTGAAGGGCCTCAGCCTGATCTGAGGGTTGGAGCTTGATCACCCCTGGTGGGCAGAGAAGTCGAATTCTGGTTCTGGTCTGGTATCTGGTTTCTGGTTTCTGATAGGGCTGAGTTCCAGTCCTCCATTCCTGGAAGCCCAGGAAATGTCCTATAATGCCTGGGCATCAGCAAATGGCAAGAGATATCTGTAAGGCCACCCATTTCCCCCCCACACTTTCACCTCTTCTTTCAACCTGGCCTCCTTTCCTCCATTTGAAATCTTTGAAGACCTAAGATATTTCCATTTACTCTGTTATACTTGGATCTGAATTTCTGTGTCTCTGTAGGAGGTTTTCTGAGAGACTGCAATCTTATATGTAAGGGAGTGTCTGATTAGGACAGCTGGGCCTGTGTGTGTTTTATACTTTGTGTTCTGTGTTGTGATTTGTGATAGCCATTCTGCCTTGTGAAATGGGATAACCTTATGTGGCCACCATATTGTTTAGACTCCAGAGAAAGTTGGTTTACATAAAACTCTTGAAAACTGATTCCAAAACTTGTTCTTTTTGCATATATAGTTATTAAAAGCAAGGTTGATCAAATGTCTTTTCAGAATTCTGACTGAGGGGACAAGTCCTACTAGGAGAACTTGATTTTTTCTCCCTGTGCCTTGAGACCAGGGCTCTCTAGAACACTTATCTAGACCATCTCTAATTCCTGAGATTGAGGGAAAAATAGGAAGAAGCCCATAAAAACTTTAGTTATTCCAACTGTTATTTATAATCTAGTGAATTTTATATCGTGATGTCTGATTCATGACTAAGTTTAGAAAATGAAGCTAGATCTCTCATTGTGTCTGTCTGGATATATGTATGTCTCAGTATGTGTCTTTGTCTTCGGATAGTATTGCTGAGGTTAATTTGTAAATGAGCTCTATTTAATTGGCTTAAAGAAAAGTAAGTGCTTACAAATCAAACAATTCTAAATACAAGAGAAATTAAGTTTAAATGAACTGGGAAATATTCAGTGTTAAATTAATACCTGGTATTAATGTTTGTTGATCAAATTAATATAGATGTCTTTAGAGTCATCAACATTAAGTATAATAATTCCATTGTACCTAGGTTTAAAAGAAGTTAAATAAGGTCTTATTACATCTGTTGCAAATTTGTCACAAAAGAAAGTAATTTAATGTGAAGAAACTTTTAAGGAAAGAAAATACAAATGAGATAAGAGCTTTGGGTGAACATTTTCGGAATAAAATAAGATACTGAAACATTAATTACTGAACATTAGCTTACTTTTACAGAGAAACAAATGGTTTAGAGCTATTAATAGGTGTGTTTTGGGCCACACGGAGATATTTTCTATAAGAAAGCACATTTTTCAAGAAATTATTCAGATTTATGTTTATGAATCTACAGAGTGTTGACATAAAGTACAGTTTATGGTTGCTTAATGAAAATAGGATGTGTGTTTTTAGTAAAGAAGCTATGAGGAATGGAATTGCATTTTATTAAGGGAAAAGGAAATCGGTCTGACTTAACAGGTGACTGCTTTTCTGGATGCAAAAATAAAGTGATGAATACAGAAAGTGATTAAAAGCTTTGTGGAAATTGGACCCCGAGAAAAGAATTTTGTGCATGGTCAGGATTGACTAAGTTAAAAGTAAATTTAACTGAGTAAATGAATTTTAAAAGTAAGTGGGTTAAAAACCTGAATTTGGCTTTTCTCTCTCTTAAGAGGACAAGATTTCTTAAAATATTGAACTGCATTTGATAACAGATTTCAAGTTTCTTTATCTTTTAAGTGATCCATTCTTTATTTGCCTTTGAAATCTTTATTGTTACTTTGGCTAAGTGAATAACTATTGTTTCACACTGACTTATCCTATCTGCCTGAGTGTTATAAACTCTTTTTGGTATTTTTTGACAAAGCGTCCTAAATCAAATTCTAATGAAGTCCTTTTGACATCTAGCTAACTTTGGGATGCTTCAAATGGCCCCTGAAACATCCCGAAGAGAAATATTAAACTAATTATGTTAATTTGGTATGTTAAATTACATGGGAAGTATTGTCAAATGAGTAATAGATCATCTTAGGTTATATTGTATGGTAAATGTTACTAATATAGATATCCTAGAAATTATATGGAGTTTCTAAAATTCTTATATGCCCTGGTAAAATGTTATCAGTCATAATTCTAGTTATTATCTTAAAGTGTTGCATGTCACAGCAGTAAGCAAATTTCTTTGTCAGTTGCATTGTAGTCAGATTTAAACATGGCTTCTTAAGTCTTTTGTCATTATAGACAGTTATGGTTTCACTCCAATGCCTTTGCAAAACTGTTTCCTCTTGAAGAAGATTTATAGAAAGGACTTTTGATAAATATAAATTTCTGACTTTCAGACAATAATGCTGAACTGGGTAAGAAACTGAAGAATTCTAATGAAAAACCTGATGGCTTCATAAAGCTGTTAACCAAAAGGATTAGTTACACAGGACTGAGTGAACTGGTGAATATGGTTATAATTTCTATGGTTTCTATCTGAAAAATTACTGGTTTAAATCTGTGTTTTCCAGGTATATGGAAACCTTCCCCTCAAACTCATTATGACTTACAGAAATTTGGTAAATTATACTTTTGTAAGCTGATTTGAAACATTTATCTTTTTCTTTCTATCTCCTTCCTCCAGAGATTGGAAACTCTTAGGTTCCCAGCATCTTTGTCAGATAAATTAGGAAGGCTACCTCACTAGCAGGTACAGAAATCCCAAGGTATATTGGAGACCTCGAAATGGGAGGAATTCACCTAACATCTGTCAGGAAAATATCTGTGATAAGCCCTTAGTGTGTCTTTCCTAGCCCTGAGAGGTCTTTTAAAAGTCCAAAGAGTTTCAGCATGTAAAAAATCTATATGATCAATTACAGTTATATAAATCATCAGGCCAAGTATTTAGACCAGAATTGTTTTGCAAACAAATTAGTCTTAATTTGGTTACATTTGGTAGAAAAGAGGGTAATTTTAGAGAGAAAAAGATTATGTTTCAATGAATGTTAAATCCCAGTTTTGTTAATGGAGCTCTGTATTTACTAAGACTCACCTCCCAGATAATTTTTTGTTGTTATGTTATATTAATGTAAAGTTTAATTGAAGGACACTATAAGTTTATTTCTGAAGCTTAACTCAGTAATCTATATTTGGATGAAGATCAGGTGCCCCACAACCTGCAACCAGGGGATTATGCATACCGTAGAAAACATAATTTAAAGGACTAACTCCAACCTGGACAGAAGAACCCTTATTAGGTACTCTTGACTAGCTCATGCACAGTGAAACTGAAGAGAATTGACTCTTGGATTAATTTCCACTCACAAAGGGCCCCTGCACTGGACTGGCCTATAGAAAGGATGGCTGACCTCAAACTCACCTTAAAACAATGCTCAAACAGAGAAGAAACTACATTCACACTAGGACAAGAAGAAGACAACATCAGAAGTAGACAGCTTGCCCAAGATCCTCGACCTGACTTGTATGATCATTTATAATGTTTTTTTGACTTCTTGGACCCTTGCCTATGAATCAAATGCTTTCTTAGCATGGGCACAATCCTATGCTTACTTTAAAAATCAATCCAGTTGTTGGGTTTGGGGCTAATCACCTATGTCTAGTATTTCTGGGTTACCTTCGTGAATTTCTCCACTCCAAGGCTCTAATTCATTGGCTCTGAGGAAATTTACTTTAAAAGAAAAATTATAGTCATGTTCAGGTAACTATTGATATTACTAGGTGGAATTCCCTCACCAATTAATAATGTCTGTTCTGACCCTGTCCATAAATATGAGTTTTCTTCTATTACTCAAGCTCAATCAGAGCGCCAAGCAATGTTTCAGCCAAGGAATACGACCACCCACAATCTTGGGATGGATTTACGTAGTTAACACCAGGCTATGGTAATTTAAGTTTAAAGGCTCCTGTACGTTGGAAACAATTAAATCATACTAAGGATAATCAGTCTAGTAACACTAGAAAACTGGGCTGGGTGCCTTATGGACAATTCCATTATATAATTTCCCTTAAAGATAAAGACTGTTACAGAACAGACTAAGTCAAATGACCTGGGATATACTGGGCTGCATCTAATGGAAGTTCTTGACTTATATTCTTGCTTATGACCTTACTAATCTGCTAGCTATTTGTTTTTTTATATTGTCTGTCTTACAAAATTGTTGTTTCTTGCATTACCAAATGTGTGACTGTGCCTTGATAAAATGATGATATATAGTTCCATATAAGATCAATGATGGTAATAGTGTAACTCTAGATATGGGAAGAAGCAACAAGAAGAAATATTTTCCTGGACCATAAGAGACTAGACTAGACAGCTGGTCCAGAGACTTTTTGGCTACTTGTAAAGCCTAGTCAAATAATAACAGCACATTGAGTGGCTTATCAGTGAAATCTTTGCCAGACCTGAGAATAAGCATTTCTAGCACCACGGGACAAAATGGTCATGAAATGCCCCCCAAACTATGGTCAAATTTATGACCCTGAAGGGGCTCTGTCAACTGAAAATTTCCATCTGCCTCTGCAAGGATTAAGTCAAGGTCACTGCAGCCACTGACCTTCAATATCTACTGAAAGGAATTCAGCATGGAGATCAGGAATGAGGCACTCTGTGCTCTGAGAAAACTTGGTAGAACAGGCCTTCAGATAGTGAGATATTTTCAGAAGAAGATTTTATGAGCCCCAACTCTCATACCTAGAGAAACACTAACATCATTAATGGTGATACCTGCTTTAGCTATTAAGGACAAAATTACAATTAAAAGTCAAAATGGAGTAGCTATGGTTCAGACATCCAAGGAAATAACTAGGTGACACTATGGGTGTGATTTCAGACAAGTCCTTGTATTGCTAAAAGTCACACATCCTGCAGCCCTCACCCCAAATTTTGATCAGGTGGAGAGATACTTCTACTCTATGGGGCAGGACTACACCCACTCTCAGCATGAAGTAGTTACAGAAGAAAGAGACCTCTGCCCCAATTCCCAAGAAGTATCTTGAGTATGAAGTCTCCTGTGGAGGAGTTGTCAGGGGAAACACTGATTGAAACCGCCTGCCCTGGCAAGGCAAAGACAGTAACAAATTGCATGAGTTATTTTATGACAGGAGATCCTGGTAAGGAACACAGAACTAACAAGCAACCACCAACCAGAAGAATACATGAAAGGTCAAAAGGAGAGAGGAGACGCCAGTCCACATGTCTTACCACTCTCCCAGAATCCTCCTCACTGGAATCCATCTTGGCTGAGTGGTTGCATGTAACACCAGAAAGGACCCTGAATCAGAATGATTGGTCAGAGACAACTCGGAAACTAATCCCATCACCATAAAACCCGAGACTGCAAGCCACGTGGCAGGGCAGTCCTCCTGAGTTCCCTTATCCTCCTCCTCTCCCCCTGGGCACCCCTTCCCAATAAAGTCTCTTGCTTCATCAGCACGTGTGTTTTCTCAGACAATTCATTTCGAAGTGTTAGACAAGAGCCCACTCTTGGGCCCTGGAAGGGGTCTCCCATTCTGCAATAGATAGATGATTGATAGATGACAGATAGATAGATGATAGGCAGATAGATAGATGTTGCCATATATAACCCACATGATAACTAAAAACCAAGAACCTCCAATAGATACATACCAAAAATCCCCACAAATATCCAAATATAACACTAAAAGTAGTCATTAAAATCACAAAGGAAGATAGCAAAAGAAGAAAGAAACAAAAAAGAACTACAGAGGCTCCAATCAAGATGGCAGAATAGAAGGATGTGGAGCTCACCTCTTCCCACAAATACATCATAAATACATCTACATGTGGAACAATTCTCACAGAATGCCTATTGAATGCTGGCAGAAAATTTCAGACACCCAGAAGTGCAAGAAATATCTTTACATAACTGGATAGGACAAAGGAAAAATAAAAGCAAGTGGAATAGAACTTATGCCCCTGGGGGAGCTGCAAAAAGCGAAAGGTTCCTGAACTCTGGGAAGCCCCCTCACAGGCAGGGAGATCAGCCAGGACAGAAAGGAAGCTTTAGAGGTTTGAAGGAGAGTGAAGAAGTCAGTTTGCAGCAGGCAGAACAGGGAGAGACAGGCACAGAGAATCCATGCTACCTCACTGTAGTTCCCAGCCTGAGATGAATGCCTGCTGGTACATGTGGGGTCTGGGTGCTGAAACTCGAGCTTCAGAGGACAGACCCAGGGAGAGGACTGGGGTTAGCCATGCAGAGACAGCCTGAAGGGGCTGGAGTGTGGTATGGGCTGCAACCAGGAGTGTATATGGAAGAAGCCCAGCCTCCCATAGAAGCAAAACACAAGGCATGCAAAGGGAAGGGCAGGGTCCACCATATAAACCTCACTTTTGGTGTGCTCATGGCCAGCAGGCACAGCCATAGAAACTCCATTGTTAACAGACGGGTGAAGGGAGGGGCAGAGCACGCCATAGCAGCCTCTCTTTCGGCACTGTCTCTACAAGCTCTGGGAGCATGCAAGCACCAATGACAGTGGGTTGCCCACATGCAGAGGCAGGGCTGAAGCAGAGCCCTCCCTTTACTCCTTGAGGCTGTGCAATCTGCGCCACCATTGATGGCTTTGTAAACTCAGCAAATATGGGACATCCAAGTGCACAACAGATATTCCTATGGCTGGGACGGGTCCAGCCTTAGCAGCTGTGGGCTTTGTGGAAGCACACATACAGAATCAGTGCCAGGGTCTGGGTTGCTTCCATAGCTCCCACAGCAGATCTTGGTGTGGGACTACTGGTGACCTGGTACCTGATTTCAGTGGATCAGCACCTAAGGATCTCTGATGGTGGTTTTGTGAAAGAAGTGCTGAAGGGACACCACAGCCAATTTCCTGCATTCCCACAATGGAGGAAGGGGGAGAGTAGGGCAAACAACAGGGTACTTTGTGAACCCACAGAATGGGTGACAGGTGACACCACAGAGTGCACTCCTCAATGGAAAACTCTGACAGAGCAATACTCAGTAGATCCTCTTCTAGTGGTAGTGTTTCAATTCTTCCTAACACACACTGCATCCAGAAACAGATCTGGGGGCTTCCACTCTAAGAACCAGGGAGCAGGCCCTGACCCCAACAGGGCTATGGCAACCACAGAAAAAAAAGGAGACGCCATTCAACATCCAGTGCAGGCACTCATAACCTCAAAACCAGTAACACAACCTATCAGGTGTATAATGGCCAGCACACACTGAGGAAAAATGGCAGGCATCCATACTAAAAAACAGCCTTTGCACCAAAAATATTAGATGCATGCAGGATACACAGGGAGGTTCCTACACAAAAATAGCCCTCCGAGACCATAGTACATAATTGTTTCTCATAGAGTAAGAAACTCTAAACTCATAGAGTAAGAAAATACAAGTAAAATGAAGAAGCAGAGAAACCACTCCCAATTAAAAGATCAAGAGAATTCCCCTGAAAGAACAATGAAACATACCTCTTCAGTCTTATAGACACTGAGTTCGAAAAGTAGATAATGAGTGGAACTTCAAGATGGTGGAGGAGTAAGACATGGAGATCACGTTCCTCCCCACAAATACATGAAAAATACATCTACATGTGAAACAACTCCTACAGAACACCTACTTAATGTTGACAGAAGATCTTAGACCACCCCAAAGGCAAGAAACTCCCCACCTACCTGGGTAGAGCAAAAGAAAAAAGAAAAACCAGAGACAAAAGAATAGGAACGGGAACTGCACTTCTGGGAGGGAGCTGTGAAGGAGGAAAAGTTTCCACACACTAGGAAGCCCCTTCACTGGGGATATGCAGGGTGGACCAGGGGGAAGCTTTGGAGCCATGGCGTAGAGTGCAGCAACAAGGGTGCAGAGGGCAAAGTGGAGACATTCCTGCACAGAGGATCGGTGCTGAACAGCACTCACCAGCCTGAGAGGCTTGTCTGCTCACCTGCTGGGGTGGGTGGGGGCTGGGAGCTGAGGCTTTGGAGGTCAGATCCCAGGGGGAAGACTGGGGTTGGCTGTGTGAAAACAGCCTTAGGGGGACTAGTACACCACAGCTAGCCAGAAGGGAGTCAGGGAAAATGTCTGAACCTGCCAAAACAGCAAGAGACAATTGTTTCAGGGTGCACGAGGAGAGGGGATTCCTTCCCCATGTGCCCACAGAAGGCAGAGCACACCTAAGCAAGCTCCAGAGACAGGTGTGAGCCACGACTATCAGCTTGGACCACAGAGATAGGCATGAAAAACTAACACTGCTGCTGCTGCCACCAAGAATCCTGTGTGCAAGTGCAGGTCACTATCCACAGCCCTCCCTCCACCCCGGCAGCCAATGCAGCCCACCACTGCCAGGGTCCCGAGATCCAGGGACAGCTTCACTGGAAGAATACACGGTGCACATCAGGCTGTTGCAATGTCATGTTGGCCACTGCTGCCACAGACTCACCCCACATTCCAATTATGATGACAGCATCCCTCCCTTCCCCCAGCCTGAGTGAGCAAGAGAGCCCTAATGAGCTGCTGATTTCACACCCACTTGTCTGGGAAGGAAACAGACCTACATGCAGAGGTGGGGCCAAAATCAAAGCTGAACCCCAGGAGTTGTGTGAACAAATAGAAAGAGAAATTTTCCGTGCAGCCTCAGGAGAAGCAGATTAAATCCCCACAATCAACTTGATGTACCCTGCATCTGTGGAATACCTGAATAGACAAATAATCATCCCAAAATTGAGGCAGTGGACTTTGGGAGCAACTATAGACTTTGGGTTTGCTGTCTGCCACTGATTAGTTTCTGATTTTTATGTATATCTTAGTTAAGATTTTAGCAATTTCTATCATTGGTGGATTTGTTGATTGGTTTTGTTGCTTTTTTCTTTTTTATTATTATTATTATCTTAATATTTTTAATTAAAAATTAACTTTCTTTTAATTATTTTTTCTTTCTTTCTTTCTCCCTTTTCTTCTGAACCATGTGGCTGACAGGGTCTTTGTGTTCCAGCCTGGTGTCAGGCCTGAGCCCCTGAGGTGGGAGAGCCGAGTTCAGGACATTGGACCACCAGAGACCTCTTGGCCCCACATAATATCAATCAGCAAGAGCTCTCCCAGAGACCTCTGCCTCAACACTAAGAACCAGCTTTACCCAATGGCCAGCAAGCCCCAGGGCTGGATGCCCCATGAAAAACAACTAGCAAGACAGGAACACAACCCCACCCATTAGCAGAGAGGCTGCCTGAAATCATACTAAGTTCAAACACACCCTAAATCACACAACAGGATGCGACCCTGGCCACCAGAAAGTCAAGATCCAGCCTCACCCACCAGAACACAGGTACAAGTCCCCTCCACCAGAAGCCTACACAACCCACTAAAGCAACCTCACCAACTGGGGGCAGACATCAAAAACAATGGGAACTATGAACCTGCAGCCTGTGAAAATGAGACCCCAAATAAAGTAAATTAAACAAAATGAGAAGACAGAGAAATATGTAGCAGATGAAACAGCAAGGTAAAAACCCACCAGACCAAACACATGAAGAGGAAATAGGCAGTCTACCTAAAAAAGAATTCAGAGTACTAATAGTAAAGATGATCCAAAATCTTGGGAATAGAGTGGAGAAAACACAAGAAACGTTTAGCAAAGACCTAGAAGAACTAAAAAGCAAATAAGAAATGATGAATAACACAACAAGTGAAATTTAAAATTCTCTAGAAGGAATCAATAGCAGAATAACTGAGACAGAAGAATGGATAAGTGACCTGGAAGACAAAATAGTGGAAATAACTACCTCAGAACAAAATAACAAACAAATAACAACAAAAAAAATGAAACAAATTCAGGACAGTCACAGAGACTTCTGGGACAACATTAAACACACCAACATTTGAATTATAAGGGTCCCAGAAGAAGAAGAGAAAAAGAAATGGACTGAGAAAATATTTGAAGAGATTATAGTTGAAAACCTCCCTAACATGGGAAAGGAAATAGTCAAACAAGTCCAAGATGTGCAGAGAGTCCCATACAGGATAAATCTAAGGAGAAACACGCCAAGACACATATTAATCAAACTATCAAAAATTAATTACAAAGAACAAATATTAAAAGCAGCAAGGGAAAAACAGCAAGTAACACATAAGGGAATTGCCATAAGGTTAACAGCTGATCTTTCAGTGAAAGTCTGCAAGCCAGAGGGAGTGGCAGGACATATTTAAAGTGATAACAGGGAAAAACGTACAAACAAGATTACTCCACCCAGCAAGGATCTCATTCAGATTCAATGGAGAAATTAAAACCTTTAGAGTCAGGCAAGAGTTAAGAGAATTCAGCACCACCAAATCAGCTTTACAACAAATACTAAAGGAACTTCTCTAGGCAGGAAATACAAGGAAAGGGAAAGACCTACAATAACAAACCACAAACAATTAAGAAAATGGTAATAGGAACATATATATAGATAATTACCTTAAATGTAAATGGATTAAATGCTCCAACCAAAAGACATAGACTGGCTGAATGCATACAAAAACAAGAACTGTATATATGCTGTCTACAAGAGACACACTTCAGACCTAGGAATACATACAAACTCAAAGTGAGGGGATGGAAAAAGATATTCCATGCAAATGGAAATCAAAAGAAAGCTGGAGTAGCAATTCTCATATAACACAAAATAGACTTTAAAATAAAGACTATTTCAAGAGACAAACAAGGACACTACATAATGATCAAGGAATCAATGCAAGAAGATACAACAATTGTAAATATTTACACACTCACCACAAGAGCACATCAATACATAAGGCAAATGCTAACAACCATAAAAGGGGAAATCGACAGTAACACTATAATAATATGGGACTTTAACACCCCACTTTCACCAATGGACAGATAATCCAAAATGAAAATAAATAAGGAAACACAAGCTTTAAATAACACATTAAACAAGATGAACTTAACTGATATTTATAGGACATTCCATCTAAAAACAACACAATACACTTTCTTCTCAAGTGCTTATGGAACATTCTCCAGGATAAATCATATCTTGGGTCACAAATCAAGCCTTGGTAAATTTAGGAAAATTGAAATCATATCAAGTATCTTTTCTGACCACAATGCTTTGAGATTAGTTATCAACTACACAAAAAAAAATTGTAAAAGACACAAACACATGGAGGTTAAATAATTCATTATTAAATAAGAAAGAGATCACTGAAGAAATCAAAGGGAAAATCAAAACATGCCTAGAAAGAAATGGCAATGGAAACACGATGACCCAAAACCTATGGGATACAGCAAAAGCAGTTCTAAGAGGGAAGTTTATATCAATATAATGCTACCTCAAGAAACAAGAAAAATCTCAAATAAACAACCTAACTTAACAGGTAAAGCAATTAGAGAAAGAATAATAAAAAAATAAAACCCTGAAGTTAGCAGAAGGAAAGAAATAATAAAGATCAGATCAGAAATAAATAAAAAAGAAATGAAGAAAACAATAACAAAGATGTATAAAACTAAAAGCTGGTTTATTGAGAAGATAAACAAAATTGATTAACCACTATCCAAACTCATCAAGAAAAAAGGGAGAAGACTCAGATCAACAGAATTAGAAAAGAAAGAGGATAAGTAACAACTGACACTGCAGAAATACAAGACATTGAGAGGTTACTACAAGCAACAATATGCCAATAAAATGGACAACCTGGAAGAAATGAACAAATTCTTAGAAAAGCACAACACTCCAAGACTGAATGAGGAAGAAATAAAAATATAAGCAGAACAATCACAAGCACTTAAATTGAAACTGTGATTTAAAATCTTCCAGCAGGGTTTCCCTGGTGGTGCAGTGGTTAAGAATCTGTCTGCCTATTCCAGGGACACAGGTTTGAGCCCTGGTCTGGGAAGATCCCACATGCCATGGAGCAACTAAGCCCCTGCATCACAACTACTGAGCCTAAGCCTGCACTTTAGAGCCCGTGAGCCACAACCACCAAGACTGCATGCCACAACTACTGAAGCCCACAAACCTAGAGCCTGTGCTCTTCAACAAGAGAAGCCACTGCAATGAGAAGACTGCGTACTGCAACAAATAGTAACCCTCACTTGCTGCAACTAGAGAAAACCCGTGTGCAGCAAGGAAGACTGAACAGAGATAAAAATAAACTAAAAAAAAAAAAAATCTTCCAACAAAAAAAAGCCCAGGACCAGAGAGCTTCACAGATGAAGTTTAGAGAAGAGCTAATATTTAGAGAAGAGCTAACACCTATCCTTCCCAATCTCTTCTAAAATATAGCAGAGGGAACAACACTCTCAAACTCATTCTGAGGCCACAATCACTCTGATACCAAAACCAGGCAAAGATGTCACAAAAAAACTGCACTGATGAACATAGATGCAAAAATCCACAACAAAATATTAGCAAACAGAATCCAACAGCACATTAAAAGGATCATACACCATGATCAAGTGGGGTTTATCCCAGGAAGGCAAGGACTGTCAATATATGCAAATCAATCAATGTGAAACACCATATTAAAAAATTGAAGGAAAAAACCATATGCTAATCTCAACAGATGCAGAGAAAGCTTTTGACAAAATTCAACACCCATTTAGCATAAAAACTCTTGGGAAAGTAGGCATAGAGGGAACCTACCTCAACATAATAAACATCATATATGAAAAACCCACAACCAACATTGTTCTCAATGGTGAAGAAATGAAACCATTTCCACTAAGATCAGGAACACAACAAGGTCGCCCACTCTCGCCATTATTCAACATAGTTTTAGAAGGTTTAGCCACAGCAATCAGAGAAGGAAAAGAAAGAAAAGGAATCCAAATTGGAAATGAAGAAGAAAAATTGTCAGTGTTTGAAGATGACATACTACTATACATAGAGAATCCTAAAGATGCTACCAGAAAACCACTAGAGCTAATAAATGAATCTGGTAAACTAGCAGGATACAAAATTAACGCACAGAAATCTCTTGGATTCATACACACTAATGATGAAAAATCAGAAAGAGAAATTAAGTAAATACTCCCATTTACCACTGCAACAAAAAGAATAAAATACCTAGGAAAAAATCTACCTAAGGAGACAAAAGACATGTATGCAGAAAACTATAAGACAATAATGAAAGAAATTAAAGATGATACAAACAGATGGAGAGATATATGATGCTCATGGATTGGAAGAATCAACATTGTGAAAATGACTATATTATCCAAAGCAATCTACAGATTCAATGCAATCCCTATCAAACTTCCAAAGACATTTTTCACAGAACTAGAACAAAAAATTTCACAGTTTGTATGGAAACACACAAAAACCCAAATAGCCAAAGCAAACTTGAGAAAGGAAAACAGAGCTGGAGGAATCAGGGTCCCACACTTCAGACTATTCTACAAAGCTACATTAATCAAGACAATGTGGTACTGGCACAAAAACAGAAATATAGATCAATGGAACAGGATAGAAAGCCCAGAGATAAACCCACGCACATATGGTCACCTTATTTTTGATAAAGGAGGCAAGAATATACAGTGGAGAAAAGACAGCCTCTTCAATAAGTGGTGCCAGGAAAAGTGGACAGCTACATATTAAACAATGAAATTAGAACACTCCCTAACACCATACACAAAAATAAACTCAAAATGGATTAAAGACCTAAATTAAGGCCAGACACTATAAAACTCTTAGAGGAAAGCCTAGGCAGAACACTCTGTGACATAAATCACAGCAAATCCCTTTTGACCCACCTCATAGAGAAATGGAAATAAAAACAAAATGAAACAAATGGGACCTAATGAAAGTGAAAAGCTTTTGCACAGCAAAGGAAACCATAAACAAGATGAAAAGACAACCCTCAGAATGGGAGAAAATATTTGCACATGAAGCAACTAACAAAGGATTAATCTCCAAAATATACAAGCAGCTCATGCAGCTCAGTAACAAATAACAAACAACCCCATCCAAAAATGAGCAGAAAACCCAAAGAGACATTTATCCAAAAATATATACAAATTGCCAACAAACACATGAGAGGATACTCACCATCACTAATCATTAGAGAAATGAAAATCAAAACTACAATGAGGTATCACCTCACATTGGTCAGAATGACCATCACCAAAAATTAATGCTGGAGAGGGTGTAGAGAAAAGGGAACCCTCTTGCACTTTTTTTGGGAATGTAATTTGATACAGCCACTATGGAGAATGTTATGGAGGTTCCTTAAAAAACTAAAAATAGAACTACCATATGACCCAGAAATCCCACTACTTGGCATATACATTGAGAAAACCATAATTCCAAAAGAGACATGTACCACAATATGCATTGCAGCACTATTCACAATAACCAGGACATGGAAGCAACCTAAGTGTCCATCATCGGATGAATGGATAAAGAAGATGTGGCACATATATACAACGGAATATTACTCAGCCATAAAAAGAAATGAAACTGAGTTATTTGTAGTGAGGTGGATGGACCTAGATTCTGTCATACAGAGTGAAGTAAGTCAAAAAGAGAAAAAAAGATACCATATGCTAACATATATATATAGAATCTAAAAAAAGGGAAAAAAAAAGGTTCTGATGAACCTAGTGGCAGTACGGAATAAAGATGCAGATGTAGAGAATGGACTTGTGAACATGGGGAGGGGGAAGAGTAACCTGGGACGAAGTGAGGGAGTAGCGTGGACGTATATACACTATCAAATGTAAAGTAGATAGCTAGTGGGAAGCAGCTGAATAACACAGGGAGATCAGCTTGGTGGTTTGTGACCACCTTGAGGCGTGGGATAGGGAGGGTGGGAAGGGGATAGAAGAGGGAGGGCATGTGGGGACATATTTATATATATAGCTGATTCACTTTGTTATATGGCAGAAACTAACACAACATTGTAAATAATTATACTCTAATAAAGATGTTTAAAAAAAGTAGATAATGAAAATACTAAAAAGGGCTATTGATAGAAATTCAGATTGCTAGAATAATCTAGAAAATGTTCTAGGAAAAAGGGACTAGAAACTATAAAAAAGAACAAAGTAAATTTAAAAGACTCATTTGCTAAGATGAAAGCTGAGCTTAAGGCAATAAATGGCAGATTGAATAATGCAGAAGAAGTGA
Organism: Hyperoodon ampullatus; assembly: GCF_949752795.1. Lineage (NCBI taxonomy): Eukaryota > Metazoa > Chordata > Mammalia > Artiodactyla > Ziphiidae > Hyperoodon > Hyperoodon ampullatus. The sequence goes on from NC_136916.1 coordinate 69,467,117, forward strand.
TCTGGAAGACAGAATAATGGAAATCACCCAACCAGAACAGCAGACAGAAAGACAAATGAAAATAAATAAATAATAAATAAATAAATAAATAAAATAAAGCAATATAAGAGACCTATGGGATAATATAAAGTGTGCCAATCTATGCTGAATAGGTATCCAAGAAGGAGAAGAAAGAGAAAAGAAGATCTCATATGTATTTGAAGATATTATGGTTGAAAAGTTCCCAAACTTAAAGAAGGAAACAGATATCCAGTTACAGAAAGCAGGGAGTGTCACAAACAATATGAGCCCAAAGAGACCCACACCCAGACATATTATAATTGAAATGACAAAATTTAAACGTAAAGAGAGGATACTAAAGTTAGCAAGAGAAAAACAAAGAGTTACTTACAAGAGAACCCGCATAAACCTAGTAGCTGATTTCTCTACAAAAACATTGCAGGCCAGAAAGGAGTAGTAAGATATATTCAAAATCCTGAAAGGCAAAAACCTACAACTTAGGATACTCAGCCCAGCAAGATTATAATTTAGAATATGAGAGATCAAGAATTTCTCAGAGGTGCTTCCCTGGTGGCACAGTGGTTGAGAGTCCGCCTGCCAATGCAGGGGACATGGGTTCATGCCCCAGTCTGGGAGGATCCCACATGCTGCAGAGCGGCTGGGCCTGTGAGCCATGGCTGCTGAGCCTGCACGTCCGGAGCCTGTGCTCCGCAATGGGAGAGGCCACAACAGTGAAAGGCCAGCGTACCATAAAAAAAAAAAAAAAAAAGAATTTCTCAGAGAAGCAATAACTAAAAATTACAGCAATACTAAACCTGTCTTAAAGGAATATTGAAAGTCTTCTCTAAATAGATAAAAAGCAAAAATATAAAGGAAAGAGAAATTCACCATTGTAAAATAAATCACTTAAGCCAGTACACAGATTTTTTAAAATAATGATATAAAAATTTTCTGTGAAAGTGAGGATAATCACAATGAACAGCAAAATATAAACATAAGATGTAAAAGAGGGCATCAAAATCATAAAATGTGGGGAAGGATAGTAATAAAATATTGATTTTTTTTCAGAATGTGTTGAGCTTATATGACTACCAGTCTAAAGCAAGTAGATATAGGAAGGGGTTAACATACTTGAAACACAGGGTAAGCACTAAACAAAAACATACAGCAGCTTCACAAAAGCCAAAAAGAAGAGAACACAAACATAATACAAAACAAAATCATCAAACTACAAAAGGAAAAACAAAAAGGGAAAGAAAGGAGCAAAGAAGAATACAAAATCAACAGGAAAAATAGGATTAAAATGGCAATAAAACATTTATTTCTATCAATAATTACCTTAAGTGTCAATGTATTAAATGCTCCAGTCAAAGGACATAGAGTTGCAGATGGGAATAAAAAATCAGGAGTGTACAATATGCCGTCTACAAGAGACCCACTTAGGGCAAAGAATGAACATAGATTGAAAGTGATATGATGGAAAAAAATATATTTCATGCAAAATAGATGACAAAAAAGCTGGGATAACAATACTCATATCCAATGAAATAGACTTTAAAACAAAGGCCATAAAGAAAGATAAAGGACACTATAAAAGATAAATGGATCGGTACAAGAAGAGGATATTACACTCATCAACAATCCAATGGGTCAAAGATGAAATCAAAGAGGAAATTTAAAAATACCTTGAGACAAATGACAGTGAAAACACAACCATACAAAATCTATGTGATGCAGCAAAAGCAGTCCTTAGAGGAAAGTCCATAGCAATCCAGGGCTTCCTCAAGAAACAAGAAAAATCTCAAATTAACAACCTGATCTACCACCTAAAATAATTGGAAACCGAAGAAAAACAAAACCTAATGAGAGCAGAAGGAAGGAAATAACAAAGATCAGAGAGGAAATAAGTAAAATAAAGATTTAAAAAAACCAATAACACAAAGAGCTGGTTCTTTGAAAGGGTAAAAATATGTCACAATAGTTTTAATATTGAAATCATATCAAGTTTCTTTTCTGATCACAAATAGTATGAGACTAGAAATCAACTACAAAAAGCAAAACCCAAAATACCTGAAAGACACAAATACATGGTGGCTGAATATTATGTTATTAAACAACCAATGAGTCACAAAAGAAATAAAATGAAAATGGAAACTTAACTTTCCAAAAACTATGGGACACAGCAATACAGTTCTATGAGGGAAGTTTTTTTTCCTTATCCATTATGGTTTATTACAGATATTGAATATATTTCTTTATTCTATACAGTAGGAGCTTGTTGTTTATCATCCTTATTTTTAATTTTTTATTGAAGTACAGTTGATTTACAGTGTTGTGTTCATTTCTGCTGTATAGCAGAGTGACTCATACATATGTGTACAATCTTTTTTATATTCTTTAGCATTATGGTATAGCACAGGATTTAGAATATAGTTCCTTGTGCTATATAGTAGGACTTTGTTTTTTATCCATTCTATATATAATAGTTTGCATCTGCTAAGCCCAAACTCCCAATCCATCCCTCCCCCATTCCTCTCCTCCTTGGCAACCACAAGTCTGTTATCTATGTCTGTAAGTCTGTTTCTATTTCATAAATAAGTTCATTTGTGTCATATATTAGATTCTCCATATAAGTGATATCATATGGTATTTGTCTTTCTCTTTCTGACTTACTTCACTTAGTATGATAATCTCTAGGTCCATCCATGTTGCTGCAAATGGCATTATTTTATTCTTTTCATGGCTGAGTAATATTCCATTGGATATGTATACCAATTCTTCTTTATCCATTCATCTGTCAATGGACATTTAGGTTGTTTCCATGTCTTGGCTGTTGTGAATAGTGCTGTAATGAACATAAGGGTGCATGAATCTTTTTTGAATTATATATATATTTTTCCCAATGACCAGGAGAGGGATTTCTGGATAATATGGCAACTCTATTTTTTTTTTTTGAGGAACCTCCATACTGTTTTCCATAGTGGCTGCACCAACTTACCTTCCCACCAACAGTGTAGGAGTGTTCCCTTTACTCCACTCTCTCTCCAGCATTTGCTATTTGTAGACTTTTTAACCATGGTCATTCTGACTGACATGGGGTGATATCTCATTGTAGTTTTGATTTGCATTTCTCTAATAATTAGTGATGTGGAACATCTTTTCATAGGTCTGGGGCCATTTGTATGTCTTCTTTGGAGAAATGACTATTTAAGTCTTACATCCATTTTTCAATTGGGTTGTTTTTTTTTTGTCATTGTTGAATTGTATGAGTTGCTTGTATATTTTGGAAACTAAGCCCTTATCATTTGCATCATTTGCAAATATTTTCTCCAAGTCCATATGTTTTCTTTTCATTTTGTTTACTGTTTCCTTTGCTTTGCAAAAGCTTGTAAGTTTGATTAGGTCCCATTTGTTTATTTTTGCTTTTATTTCTATTACCTTGGGAGACTGACCTAAGAAAACATTGGTATGATTTATGTCAGACCTTTTTGCCTATGTTCTCTTCTAGGAGTTTTATGGTGTCACATCTTATTTTATTGACAAGTATTTAAGCCATTTTGAGTTTATTTTTGTGTATGGTGTGAGGCTGTGTTCTAACTTCATTGAATTACATGCAGCTGTACAACTTTCCCAACACCACTTGCTGAAGAGACTGTCTTTTCCCCATTGTATTCTTGGCTCCTTTGATGAAGATTAATTGACCATAGGTGTGTGAGTTTATTTCTGGACTCTCTAGTCTGTTCCATTGATCCATATGTCTGTTTTTGTGCCAATACCATGCTCTTTTGATTACAGTATCTTTGTAGTATTGTCTGAAGTCTTGGAGTGTTATGTCTCCTGCTTTGTTCTTCTTCATCAGGATTGCTTTGGCAATTCTGGGTCTTTTTATGGTTCCATATAAATTTTAGAACGATTTGTCCTATTTCTGTGATAAATGTCATTGGTAATTTAACAAGGATCTCATTAAGTCTGTAGATAGCTTTGGGTAGTATGGCCATTCTAACAATATTCTTCCAACCCAAGAGCATGGGATATCTTTCCATTCCTTTGAATCATCTTCAATTTTCTTTATTAATGATTTATAGTTTTCAGCATATAAGCCTTTCACCTCCTTGGTTAGGTTTGTTCTTAAGTAATTTTTTGATGTGATTTTAAAAGTAATTGTTTTTTACGTTCTTTTTCTGATAGTTCACTGTTATTTTGAAGAAATGCAACTGATTTCTGTTTGGTAATCTTGTGTCCTGCTACATTGCTGAATTTATTTATCAGTTCTTGTAGTTTTTGTTTGGAATCTTTAGGGTTTTTTATATACAATATCATGTCATCTGCATATCATGACAATTTTATATCTTCCTATGAGGGAAGTCTAGAGCAATACAAACCTACCTCAGGAAACAAGAAAAATCTCAAATAAACAATCTATCCTTCATCTAAAAGAACTAGAAAAACAACAAACAAAATACAATGTTAGTAGATAGATAGAAACAATAAAGACAAGCAGAAGTAAAAGAAAGTGATAAAAAAATAGAAAAGATTAATGAAGCTAAGAGCTGGTTCTTTGAATGGAAAAAATGAAATTGATAACTCTTTGCCAGTCTCATTAGAGAAAACAGAGTTGGCCCAAATAAATAAAATCAGAAATGAAAGTGAAGAAGTTACAACTGACAATATAGAAAAAATAATAGCAGAAGGGATTACTATGATCAATTGGTGTATAATCATTATACACCAATAAAATGGACATCTAAAAATGAATAAATTCCTAGAAATGTACAATCTCCAAAAACTGAGTCAGGAAGAGATAGAAAACATGAACAGACTGATTACTAGTAATGTAATTGAAACAATAATAAAAGAATTCCCAAAAAACAAAAGTCCAAGACAAGACGGTTTCACAGGTGAATTTGACCAAGCATTTAAGAAGAGTTAATTCCTATCCTTGTCATGGTATTTCAAAAAATTAAAAAGAAATAAATACTTCCAAACTCATTCTATGAGACCAGCATCATCCTGATACCAAAACCACACACACACACACACACACATACACGCACACACACAATTACAGGCTGATGTTACTGATGAACAAAAATACAAAAGTCCTCAACAAAATTTTAGCAAACTGAATTCAACAATGCCTTAAAAGGATAGTACACTATGATCAAATGGAATTTACCCCAGGGATACATGGATAATTCAAAATCTGCAAATCAAAATGATATATCATATTAACAAATTGAATAAAAACAATAATATAATCTCAATAGATGCAGAGGAAACTTTTGACAAAATTCAACATGCACTTATGATAAAAACAATAAAGTGGGGAGAGATGAAACATACTTCAACATAATAAAGGCCATATATGACAAACTCGCACACAACACCGAGTACAACGGTGAAAAGCTGAAAAGCATTTCCTCTAAGATCAGGAACAAAACAAAGATCCCCTCTCATGCCACTTTTATTCAACATTGGATGTAGTGGAAGTCCTAGCCACAGCAATCACACAAGAAAAACATAAATTAAAGAAATCCAAATGAGAATGAAGAAGTAAAACTATCACTATTTGCAGATGACTTTACTATACGTAGAAAATCCTAAATAAGCCAGCAAAAAAACTACTAGAACTCATAAATGAATTCAGTAAAGTTGCAGGATACAGAATTGATATACATAAATCTGTTGCATTTCTATAAACTAGAAATAAACTATCACAAAAAGAAATTAGAAACAGTCTCAATAATGATTTCATAAAAAAAGAATAAAATACTTAGCAATAACTGTAACCAAAGAGGGGAAAGTGCCATACTCAGAAATCTATAAGACACAGATGAAATAATTTGAAGACTACACAAATGAAAAGATATACCATGTGCATGAATGTAGGATAAAAACCATAAAACTCATAGAAGAAAACATATGCAGTATATTCTTCATCATTTGTCTTAGCAATATTTTTTTTGGATGTGTCTCCTTGGGCAAGGAATACAAAAGCAAAAATAAACAAATAAGACTATATTAAACTAAAAAAGTTTTTCATGGTGAAGGAATTAATCAACAAAATGAAAAGGTCACTTACTGAATGGGAAAAGATATTTGTAAATGATACATCTGATAAGGGGTGAATATCCAAAATATACAAAGAACACGTACAGCTCAATATCAAAAACACAAACAACTTGATTAAAAATTTGACAGCAGACCTGATTAGACATTGTTTTCAAAAACATACAGATGATCAACAGACATTTGAAGAGAAGCTCAACATTACTAATCATCAGGGAAATACAAATCAAAACCACAATGTGATTTCACCTCACACCTATCCAAATGACTATTATCAAGAAGACAACAAATAATGTGTTAGCAAGGATGTGGGGGAAAGGGAACTTTTATGCAGTGTTGATGGGAATTTAAATTATACAGGACATTTTTCTACCTCTGGATATTAAAAAAATTAATTTATAATGTCCTTTAAATAGTGTATTCAAATTGGCTTAGAGATAAATGAATGCTTGTATAAATTATTTCTAAAACTCTCAGATATATAGAAGTATATGTAATTTTAAATGTCACTTAACCTAGTATAATCTTTGATAATGAAGCTAGTTTTATAACTTGCTGGTAAAATAAAATAGCCATGTGTTCAGAGTTTTCAGCATTAATTATAGTGCACACAAAATTTTTCTACTTAGGTTTAGTAGACGAGTTTATGTTACCTCCACTGATAATTAAAATTATAAAACTATAAATCCAAACTAAAAACAAGTGTACAATAAAAATGAATTGCTTGCTGCATGTCAAGTATGATAGACTTTTTTAAAGAAATAAAAATGAATAACCACATGTTTAACTTTTAGGTTCTTTGCTTCTGAGATATTTTTTATTCTTGCCTAATTTGTCAACAAGAAAAATAACTCAGGATGATGGTTAGATTTGTGTATTTAGCACTTGAAATTCTCATGATCAATTCAAAAATAACTGATAAGCAAAAGTGAATTAAAAAGATTTTCATAGGAAAAATATAAACTTTTCAACAATTGTATTTTAGAATGTTTCTTTTTTTTACACATTTTCATTGGCATATTCTTTATTAATCACAGTTTTATTGAGATAAGATTGACATATAACATTGTATTAGTTTAAGGTGTATAATCAGATGTTTTGATATATATGCATACATATTTCAAAATAATTACCACAAAAAGTTTAGTTAACATCCACCACCTCACATAGTTACAAAGTTTTTTAATCTTGTGGTGAGAACTTTTAAGATTTGCTTTCCTAGCATTTTTAATATACAATACAGTATTGTTAACCACAGTAATCATGATGTATATTACATCCCCAGAACTTATTTATCTTATAACTGTAAGTCTGTACTTGTTGATCACATTTACCCATTTCTCTCATCCCCTCCTACACACCTCTGGCAACCACCCATCTATTTTCCATTTTTTAGGTTCAGTTTTATATATATATATATATATATATATTACATATAAGTGAGATCATACTGTATTTGTGTTTCTTTGTGAGACTTATTTCACTTAAAATAAAACCCTCAAGTTTCATTTATGTTGTTACAAATGGCAGAATTTTCTTCCTTTTTATGGCTTCATTATATGTGTGTGTGTGTATATATATATATATATATATATATATATATATATATATATATAGCTTTTGTTTTCAATAGAAAAAAGTCATTTCCAAGGCCAATGTAACAAATGTTACCAATGAAATTTTCATCTATTAGTTTGATGGTTTTAAGTCTTACATTCAAATCAACTCAATTTTTAAAATTCATAAATGATCTTCTCAATAATTATGTTTTATGTTTTGTATAATTTATAACAATTATGTTTTATAATATGTATACTTAAAAATAGTTTCACAGACCCTTTGGAACTTGAAACCTTAAGGCCATACTAAGGGTAAAGGATGGATAAGCATTAAATATTTAGTTCATTTCCAATAAGAAAAATATTGGAAGAAATCTCAGAAAAATAATCAAAACTGTTAAAATCTCAGAAATATATCAAACCTGTTAAAATTGGGATGGATTTATAATACTTTTAAACTAGCCTTATAACTAATGGTACAATTATGCAAAACTAGAAGTTAGTTCTACCTCTTTGTTACAAGAAAAAACATATTTTTTAGATTATTGATCTATTCAATAAGAAATCATAAAAAAATTTCTCTCAATTATAAATTATTCTGCCAGAGAAACCAAAAGTTTGTGACTTAATTTCCTGTTCTTCATGTTGTTTTTATCAGCTTAAGCAGCATATAACTTAAGGCAATTTGGTAAAATATACCTTTGTGAACAAAAGTGGAACAATTCCTTTTCTCCCTAGCCAATCCCTCCAGAATTAAAAATGTTTTACTGAGTGTTCTTATTTATATGTGAACATAATTATGTGCATAAATTCAATAAAGGTTTGTTCTTCTTGTAACAAGATACAATGGGAACATGGATTATATTACCAAAGCTTTGATTGGGATGTCATATTTGAGAATAACAAGAATTGACTCAGATATGACCAGACAGCTTTAAGAAACTAAGGTTGAATTAAAGAGGCAATGCTTATAAAACCCCCTTAGAAAAAGCAAACACTATCTGTCTTATAGAGCTAACCACCTTACAGGTCAGTAAGAAAAGTCACTTCCTGGCAGGCATAGGAATCTCAGGATATTCTCCATGCCCTAGGAGAGAGAAATTCATCCAAATATTTAGGTAATACAGGCAAAATCTTATGTCAATTTATTGGCTTGTCTTCCTAACCTTGAGAGACTGAAAACTCCAATCTGAGATTCCTTATGAAAAACTCCAGCAAAGCAAATTCAAGACATTTATGTGGTCAATAACTCTTCTTGTTTCACTTATTTAAATAATCAGACCAAGTTTAATGAGACTAGAATCATTTTGCAAACAAATTAGTCTTACTTTGATTATCTCTGATTAAATGATGATAAGTGTAGTGAGAAAAATTATGTTTCAGTAAAAAATTATAATATACCCTTGAGGGTACCATCTTGCACATTTTGCAAGTCACGCTAAATTCTGAATTCTTCTAGTTTCCTCAAATGTCTTCTTACAACTCTCAAAATTAGAGTTTTCCATTTTTCTCCCATCTGACTTGGAATAATTGAGAACAAAAACTTTCCTTTTCCCAAAGCTCTGTAATTTGAAGCCAGATGACTTGATATAAACCTCAGGGAAATCACCACAGCACATTACGTATTGGCAAAATTAGTAACTGAGCTGTGTGGGTCAACTCAGGAAGCTCACTGGAATACACAATGCCATCACCACAGACACTCAAACTATAAAACAGGAATCCATTGAACTGCCTCCACTTTCCTCATTCACCATCAAATGATACTTTGAGTTCAACCTCTAGGAATCTTCTCAGCAGGCTGCCCTCTGGAATCAGAAACTGGGTTTTTCATATTAACCTTTGTCTTTTCTATTATTTTTATAGAAACTCTCCCTCACTAAACACTAAAAACATAAAGCATACCCTCTACTATCAAGTCTCACAAGATAAATCAGTAGTTTTTTGAATGAACAAAGCTAACTGAATAAGAAATGGACATACATTTTTCTATGGAAGGAAGAATGTCACTTCATTCCTTTGAAAAACAGTAGGAGCAAAGATTATTTTCTTGACCAAACTTTAGTTAGGTTCCTGAAACTTATCATAGGGCCATCTGTACAATGTCCTGTAAAAACCTCAGCAAGAACCCTGCTGAATTAGTATAGGAAGAGTATCATATTCTCCATATCTTCTCATCCTTGATATCTAATCAGATTTCTTGTCCTCCACCATCCACCAGGTAATGTCTGGTAAACCTAACCTGTTTTCAGCCCAAAATCCCATTAGGGCAATTTAGCCAAAATTCCCTTACACTTAATGTTTCTTCTTAGTAATTTTCCATCTCCTGACAACTGCCCCCTCAGGATTCTTAGCTATAAATCCCCATTTGTTCACACTGTATTCAGAATTGACCTCAGCTCTAACCTGAGGACTCTTTCACCCTATTAAAATAGTCTTGAATAAATCTGTTTTTACCACTGTAACTTTTGTACAGCTATGAGTTTTCTCTGATAATAGTCAGATTCAATCACCTTAGTCAGCACCCAACTCCCTTCATTGTATGTTGATCCAGAGACCCAAGGAGTTCAATGTGGCCAAATGCCAGTCTTTACTTCCATTTCAGGGGAATCGTTGTTTTATCTTCTGGTGAACACATTCTTTTTAATGCAGAGCTTACATCCAAGGGAAGAGGAAGAAAAAATGGTACCAACATATTTCAATCTCTTCATTCCTGGACACATGAATATTGAATATAAGAGAAACAGCACCATATACTGAGTGCTGATTTAGAGCATATACAGCCTCCTTGAGAAACTTGCAACAACTAGTAACATATTGCCACCTTAATGGCTCTGTAATGGAAGCTTCAAAAGGCCTTTCTATTAGTCTATGAAGTTAGTAGTTTCAGAATGTTGGCGAACATGGTAAGATAGTAAATTCCATGAACATGGGCCTATTACAACACATTTCTTCTGAGGAGAGTTTCTTAATCTGAAATAATAGTGTGTTGTATACTATGACAGTGGATAATGTATTCTGTAAGTACACAGATAATAGTTTTTGTTGAAGCATTGCATTCAGGGAAGGCAAATCCCCATCCAGAGGAAGGATGTATTCCAATAAGAACAAAATGCTGTCCCTTCCATGATGGAAGCAGCCTAATGTAGTCAACCTGAAAAAAAGGTAGCTCATTCAACTCCTTAGGGAAAGTTGCTATATCAGGAAATGAGTGTTGCAATTCATTACTGAAAAATTTGACACTTGTCCTTGGTGAATGGACATCAGTGTTGTTGGTCCCAGTAATATCCTCCAACCCTGCCACCATGGCCACTATCTTCATGAGCCCATTGTTAATGACAGGGATGACTGGGAAAAGAGACTGGTATTCAGAGAACATGTCTTCCTATCTATTTGATTATTAAAATTTACCTCTAATGAGGTCACAATTTGGTGAGCACTCACAGAGGACAGAAATAGCTTTATGGTATTCAGGCCATTGAGAAAGGCTTGCCCACATGCTTCTTTCCCAAATTTTATTGTCATCAATTTTCCACTCATGTTTCTTTCAAGATCCTGATTAGCAAGCCATACTACTAGCCACCACTTATTCATTAGTATATACCACTTTCATTTTATGATGCAGCATTTCAGTTCACTCCCAATTTTATGACTTGTTGGGTCACATAACACCCAGTTCATGATGGACAGCTCTAGGTATGGTAACTATGTAGCCCATGGTTATACATTCAGTCTCTGGTAGGCTCAGTAACAAGACAAGAGTTGTTTCTCATAAGTAGAGTACATATATGTGAAAGATAGTAAGACCTTTCTCCAAAATTCTAAATTGCCCCTATAGGAGCTAACAAAGCTACCAACAAAATCACTATTACCAATAAAACTTCTAGAAATATTGGGTCTTCTAGAATTTGGAAAAAAGTGTCAGAAGAGCTTGCACAGCAGGCTGGACATGTGGTAGAATCTTCTTTTGTTCTGGTACCAACTATAAAAATGTTTTGTGTCACTGAATAAATGAGCTCAAGTAACACCCAAAATGGGGGCTAGGTTGCTTCCAAAATCCAAAGAGAGCCTCTGGATACTATCTCTCTTTCTTGATTGTAGGAGGAACCAGATGCAAAATTCAACTTCCACATTGAAAGGGCTATCTGGAAAATGCCCACACGACTGGATTCCTAGAAATTTCACTGAGGTAGAAGGCCTCTGAATTTTAGTGGAATTTATTGTGTACCCTTGACACACAAATATCTTACCCTTACATGTGGAGAAGTTGCAATTCCTGCCCAGTAGGTTCTATCAATATAATGTCATTAATGTAATGGACCAGTGTGATCTCTTTTGGAAGAGAAATAAAGATCCCTGAAAAACAAAATTTATACACAGGGCTGTAGAGTTCATATACCACTGCTGTAGGATTCTGAAGGTATATTGCAGGCCTTGCCAGCAGAAATAAAAATGTTTCTGGTTGACCTTATGGACAGGTTTGGTGAAAAAAGCATTTGCCAAATCAATAACTGCATACTGGGTACCAGAGGTTGTATGAGTTTGCTCAAGAAATGAAAGTACATCTGTTACAACAGCTGCAGTTGGAGTCACCACTTGGTTAAGCTTGCAGTAATCCTCTATTTTTCCCTAAGATCCATCTATCTCCTACATGGGCCAAATTGAAGTGTTGAATGTGGATTTCTGGAATTCAATGTCCCTGAAAGTTTCAAATCCTTGATGGTGGCACAACTCTCTTCAGTTCTTCAAGATATGTGGTATTATTTGGTTTGGTTTACTATTTTCCTGGGTATAGTCAATTTTAATGGATTTTGTTTGGCTTTTCCTACCACAACATTCCACATCCCACAAGTCAGGAAACCAATATGGGGATTCAGCCAGCTGCCAAGTATTTCTATTCCAATTATTCATTCTAATAGTGGGGAAATAACCACAGCATACATTCAGAGACACACTGGCCCCACTGTGAGAATGACCTGAGCTAAAAGGCCATTGTAATATCCTGACCACCTTAAGTCTCCAATCTGACAGGAGGGCTACAGTGACATTTTGGTTCTCTTGAAAGAGTTTTGGTTCACAGCCAGTGTCCAGTAGCCCCTGAATAGTCTAATTATTTCCTTTCCTACAATGCACAGTTACCCTGACAAAAGGCAGTAGGTACTTTAGAAAAGGCTGGAAGAAAGATTAACAGTGTAAATTTTTGATGGTGTACCAGGGCCATTTCTCAAGGAGAACTGGTCTCCTCTTCATTCAAAAGAATTTTGGTCTGTAAACTGGCTCAAGTTGGAAATTTAATTGAGGAGCAGTGGTACACTATTTTTATGTTTCAAGTTACACTTTTGTCACTTGACCTAGAACGTTTCTGCTTATACAGATCAAGTAAGAATTAAGTATACATTCTTTCTCACATCTGAGAAGAGCATGATTAAATAGCCAATGTCATAAATCTATGTGAGTAACACTGCTCATAATCCTGCTTTAACTCTGCTGTCCATTAGAGTACTACATCAATAATGTCTTGATGTATGAGTGAAGTGTTTTGGCTCCTTCCACTCCAGGTTCTAATTACTTCCACTGCTTTATATTTACCAATTGAGTAACTGCCGTTTCCACCGTCAGGTCTGGCCCACAGAGAAGAACAATCACAGAGTTCTTCAAGGATGCTGGGGCTCCACTCAGAATATATTTCTCAAAGTATTGGTGAAGGTGTGCCTTTTGGACATTTCCATTGTAGTTGAGTAGGTCTCAATGACAAATTAACTCTTACAATCCAATCTCCCTTAGCTTTTGAAGCCCCTATTCTATATTAAACTAAGGAAAATAATGCATTTCCATTTCTGTCATGGTGGGTCATCATTGATCCATGTTTTAGCCAACCATTCCAAGAAACTGTTAGGGCCTTTTATAAAGAACCAATCTGTAATATTAAATGCAGAATCTCTGCTTGGTGGACCCATATCAATACATTCAGCCTAATTCTGCTTTATGTTCCTTCCCCTATTATCCCACACCCTTAATAATTATTCAACACATATTCTCCAGATTTCTGCTTGTATATATTAGAAAACTTAAGTAGTTATTTTGGAGAGCAGTGTACATCCTCATGGGTCACACTGTGTACCTCATCTTTAGGAACATGCTGAGGCTTGAGTCTGGTTACAGGTAGTGACTGTCTTAAGAGAGGCAATTATTGTTTTCTAAGGCAATGCAAGATTAAACACTCAAATGCAGGTTGAAAGGCTGATACTGCTGTGGATAGAAAGGCTGCTACAACTTGGTATGGGGATGATCATGCCACTGGGATTCAAGAAACCACTTTTCCTGGGAACTGGGAGACCACTTACTTCTACTGGTAAGAAAACTCATCAGAATATAGAGTCTTGTCCCCAGTTTCATCAGGATATTCCAACATGTCCCCATCCCCATTTGTAGGACATCACTCATTCACAATCAATGCCCTCACTTTAACAGTGAACACCTTTGTAGCTTGAGTGCTCAACTTGTTTTAAAATTCAGCCAATTTTAGTCAGATTATCAGCAATTTCAGCCCTGACATGATATAAGTTGCTCCTCAGGGCACACATAGTTGCTCATAAGTCATTGATACAATCCATGTACTGAAAATTCAAATCTCTGACCGAGTCTTGTTCTTTCACCACTTTGTCCAACAACATTGAGAAGAACTAGTGAACATTATTATATTATTTAGTTTTTTTAAATGTTCTAAAACACCATATAGAGAATTACATATCTCCTTGCCTCTTACAAGTGGTTGATTAGGAGAATCTAATGCCTATGTCTATGAACAGCTCAGATCACTGTCTAACAGTGCATTGTTTACTTCTGGAACTATAATCTTTATTGTCTTTAAATCTAATCACATTAAGAGAGCAAACACCAGAAGTCCAAAATTAAACTAAGAAAAGTAATTCTTAAAATTATTTTCCTCAAGAACCATTCTCAGTACCAAAATCTATATTAGTAAAGATTCTCCATTCATCTGATGATGGACACTTAGGTTGCTTCCATCTCCTGGCTATTGTAAATAGAGCTGCAATGAATATTTTGGTACATGACTCTTTTTGAATTATGGTTTTCGAAGGGTATATGCCCAGTAGTGGGATTACTGGGTCGTATGGTAGTTCTATTTTTAGTTTTTTAAGAAACCTCCATACTGTTTTCTATAGTGGCTGTACCAATTTACATTCCCACCAGCAGTGCAAGAGTGTTCCCTTTTCTCCACACCCTCTCCAGCATTTATTGTTTGTAGATTTTTTGATGATGGCCATTCTGACCGGTGTGAGATGATATCTTATTGTAGTTTTGATTTGCATTTCTCTAATGATTAATGACGTTGAGCATTCTTTCATGTGTTTGTTGGCAATTTGTATATCTTCTTTGGAGAAATGTCTATTTAGGGCTTCTGCCCATTTTTGGATTGGGTTTTTTGTTTTTTTGTTATTGAGCTGCATGAGCTGCTTGCTCTATTTACAATAGCCAGGGATTGGAAGCAACCTAAGTGTCCATCATTGGATAAATGGATAAAGAAGACGTGGCACATATATACAATGGAATATTACTCAGCCATAAAAAGAAACGAAATTGAGTTATTTGTAGTGAGGTGGATAGACCTAGAGTCTGTCATACAGAGTGAAGTAAGTCAGAAAGAGAAAAACAAATACCATATGCTAACACATATATATGGAATCTAAGGGGAAAAAATAAAAGAGGCCATGAAGAACCTAGGGGTAAGACGAGAATAAAGACACAGACCTACTAGAGAATGGACTTGAGGATATGGGGAGGGGGAAGGGTAAGCTGTCACAAAGTGCGAGAGTGGCATGGACATATATACACTACCATACGTAAAATAGATAGCTAGTGGGAAGCAGCTGCATAGCACAGGGAGACGGTGGGAGGGAGGGAGACGCAAGAGAGAAGAGATATGGGAACATATGTATATGTATAACTGATTCACTTTGTTATAAAGCAGAAACTAACACACCATTGTAAAGCAATTATACTCCGATAAAGATGTTAAAAAAAAAGATTCTCCAGAAAAAAAAAAAATACATTACAAATAGGAGATATATGTCTGCCCACCTGATGAGAGTGAATCTCTTTGCAGCATCTATTGAATCAAATACTAATCACTTCCAAATACACCTTCACTAAGGCACCCAAAATTAAAATTTCACCAGCTAGACACATATATATGGAATTTAAGAAAAAAAAAGTCATGAAGAACATAGGGGTAAGACAGGAATAAAGACACAGACCTACTAGAGAATGGACTTGAGGATATGGGGAGGGGGAAGGGTAAGCTGTGACAAAGTGAAAGAGCAGCATGGACATATATACACTACCAAACGTAAGGTAGATAGCTAGTGGGAAGCAGCCACATAGCACAGGGAGATCAGCTCGGTGCTTTGTGACCGCCTGGAGGGGTGGGATAGGGAGGGTGGGAGGGAGACGCAAAAGGGAGGGGATATGGGAACATATGTATATGTATAACTGATTAAATTTGTTATAAAGCAAAAAATTAAAAAATTTAAAAATTTAAAAAAATAAAAATAAAAAAATTTCACCAGCTATGTGGGCTTCCATGAAGTTAACGCATAAAATTAACCAGCACAAGCCCACTCATTGTCAAATTCACACTTATACATATCACTTTAATTCATACTTAATATTTAAAGACGGAGCCGGAGGAAGATGGCGGAAGAGTAAGACGCGGAGATCACCTTCCTCCCCACAGATACATCAGAAATTCATCTACACGTGGAACAACTCCAACAGAACACCTACTGAACGCTGACAGAAGACCTCAGACCCCCCAAAAGGCAAGAAACTCCCCACATACCTGGGTAGGTCAAAAGAAAAAAAGAATAAACAGAGACAATAGGATATGGACGGGACCTGCACCAGTGGGAGGGAGCCGTGAAGGAGGGAAGGTTTCTACACACTACAAGCCCCTTCGCGGGTGGAGACTGCAGGTGGCGGAGGGGGAAAGCTTCGGAGTAGCGGAGGAGAGCACAGCAACAGGGGTGCGGAGGGCAAAGCAGAGAGATTTTGGCACAGAGGATCGGTGCCCTCAGGCACACACCAGCCCGAGAGACTTGTCTGCTCGGCCGCCAGGGCGGGCGGGGCTGGGAGCTGAGGCTCGGGTATCGGCTTTCAGTCGGAGTGCAGGGAGAGGTCTGGGGCTGGCGGCAGGAAGAGACCCTGAAGGGGTTAGTGCTAGCCCGGAGGGAGTCCGGGGAAAGGGTCTGGAGCTACCGGAGAGGCAAGAGACTTTTTTCCCTTTTGTTGCCCGGTGCGCGAGGAGAGGGCATTCCCCTCCCTCCCCTCTGCCTGAGTGAGCCAGAGCCCCCGAATCAGCGGCTCCTTTAAACCCGTCCTGTCTGAGCGAAGAACGGACGCCCTCCGGCGACCTACGCGCAGAGGCGGGGCCAGGTCCAAGGCTGAGACCCGGGAGCTGTGAGAGCAGAGACAGGGAAATCTCTCTGTGCAGCCTCCGAGGCAGCGGATTAAAGCTCCACGGTCCATTTGATGTGCCCTGCGTCTGTGGAGTGCATGAATGGACAGCGAATCACCCCAAATTGAGGAAGTGGACCTTGAGGACAAGATTTAAGACTTCCCCCCTTTTTTTTTCCTCTTTTTACAACGAATTATCTCAAATTAAGGAGGTGGACTTAGCAAGATTTCAGACTTTTCGCCCTTTTCCTCTCTTTACAACGAATTATCCCAAATCGAGGAGGTGGACTTGGAGAGCAAGATTTTTGATTTTTCCCCCTGCTCTCTTTTTGTGAATGTGTATGTGTAATCTTCTGTGTAAGATTCTCTCTGTATAGCTTTGCTTCCACCATATGTCCCAGGGTTCTTTCGGTCCGTGTTTTTTTTCAATAATTACTTTTTAATTTTAATAACGCTACTATATTTCATACTTTATTCTATTTTACTTTACCTGCTCTTTCTTATTTTCCTCCATTCCCTTCCTCCCTCCCTCCCTCCGCTCCTCCTTTCCTTCTTTCTTTTTCTTTCCTCCATCCCTCCCTCCCTCCCACCCTTCTTCTTTCCACTTTCTTTTTCTTTCCTTCCTCCCTCCCTCCCTCCCTCCTGTCTTTCTTTCTTTCTTTCCTTCCTCCCTCCCTCCCTCTCTTCTTCCATTCACTCTTCCTTTTGCTTTCATTCCTCCCTCCCTCCCTCCTTTCTTTCCTTTCTTTCCATCCTTCCTCCATCCCTCCTTTCTTTCTTTCTTTCTTCCTTCCTTCCTTCCTTACTTCCCTTCTTCCTTTCTTTCAATCTCTCTTTCTTTCTTCTACTAATTATTTCTTTCTACTTTTTCTCACTGTTATTCTGAGCCGGGTGGATGAAAGGCTCTTGGTGCTGCAGCCAGGAGTTAGTGCTGTGCCTCTGAAGTGGGAGAGCCAACTTCAGGACACGGGTCCACAAGAGACCTCCCAGCTCCACATAATATCAAGCAGCGAAAATCTCCCAGGGATCTCCATCTCAACACCAGCACCCAGCTTCAGTCAACGACCAGCAAGCTACAGTGCTGGTCACCCTATGCCAAGCAACTAGCAAGGCAGGAACACAACCCCACCCATTAGCAGAGAGGATACCTAAAAACATAATAAGGCCACAGGCACCCCAAAACACACCACCAGACGTGGACCTGTCCACCAGAAAGACAAGATCGAGCTTCAACCACCAGAACACAGGCATTAGTCCCCCCCACCAGGAAGCCTACACAACCTACTGAAACAACCTTAGCCACGGGGGACAGACACCAAAAACAACGGGAACTACGAATCTGCAGCCTGCAAAAAGGAGACCCCAAACACAGTAACATAAGCAAAATGAGAAAGCAGAAAAACACACAGCAGGTGAAGGAGCAAGATAAAAACCTACCAGACCTAACAAATGAAGAGGTAATAGGCAGTCTACCTGAAAAAGAATTCAGAATAATGATAGTAAAGCTGATCCAAGACTCTATTTCCCAGATCCAAAATCTTGGAAATAGAATAGACAATATGCAAGAAACAGTTAACAAGGACCTACAAGAACTAAAGATGAATCAAGCATCGATTAAAAACACAATAAATGAAATGAAAAATACTCTAGATGGGATCAATAGCAGAATAACTGAGGCAGAAGAACGGATAAGTGAGGTGGAAGATAAAATAGTGGAAATAACTGATGCAGAGAAAAATAAAGAAAAAAGAATGAAAAGAACAGAGGACAGTCTCAGAGACCTCTGGGACAACATTAAACGCACCAACATTCGAATTATAGGGGTTCCAGAAGAAGAAGAGAAAAAGAAAGGGACTGAGAAAATATTTGAAGAGATCATAGTTGAAAACTTCCCTAATATGGGAAAGGAAATAGTTAATCAAGTCCAGGAGGCACAGAGAGTCCCATACAGAATAAATCCAAGAAGAAATATGCCAAGACACATATTAATCAAACTGTCAAAAATTAAACACAAAGAAATCATATTAAAAGCAGCAAGGGAAAAACAACAAATAACACACAAGGGAATCCCCATCAGGTTAACAGCTGATCTCTCAGCAGAAACTCTACAAGCCGGAAGGGAGTGGCAGGACATAATTAAAGTGATGAAGGAGAGAAACCTGCAACCAAGATTACTCTACCCAGCAAGGATCTCATTCAGATTTGATGGAGAAATTAAAACCTTTACAGAGAAGCAAAAGCTGAGAGAGTTCAGCACCACCAAACCAGCTTTACAACAAATGCTAAAGGAACTTCTCTAGGCAAGAAACACAACAGAAGGACTATACCTACAATAACGAACCCAAAGCCATTAAGGAAATGGGAATAGGAACATACATATCAATAATTACCTTAAATGTAAATGGACTAAATGCTCCCACCAAAAGACACAGAGTGGCTGAATGGATACAAAAACAAGACCCATATATATGCTGTCTACAAGAGACCCACTTCAGACCTAGAGACACATACAGATTGAAAGTAAGGGGATGGAAAAAGATATTCCATGCAAATGGAAATCAAAAGAAAGCTGGAGTAGCAATTCTTATATCAGACAAAATAGACTTTAAAATAAAGACTATTAGAAGAGACAAAGAAGGACACTACATAACGATAAAGGGATCGATCCAAAAAGAAGATATAACAATTGTAAATATTTATGCACCCAACATAGGAGCACCTCAATACATAAGGCAAATACTAACAGCCATAAAAGGGGAAATCGACAGTAACACAATCATAGTAGGGGACTTTAACACCCCACTTTCACCAATGGACAGATCATCCAAAATGAAAATAAATAAGGAAACACAAGCTTTAAATGATACATTAAACAAGATGGACTTAATTGATATTTATAGGACATTCCACCCAAAAACAATAGAACACACATTTTTCTCAAGTGCTCATGGAACATTCTCCAGGATAGATCATATCTTGGGTCACAAATCAAGCCTTGGTAAATTTAAGAAAATTGAAATTGTATCAAGTATCTTTTCCGACCACAATGCTATGAGACTAGACATCAATTACAGGAAAAGATCTGTAAAAAATACAAACACATGGAGGCTAAACAATACACTACTCAATAATGAAGTGATCACTGAAGAAATCAAAGAGGAAATTAAGAAATACTTAGAAACAAATGACAATGGAGACACGACGACCCAAAACCTATGGGACGCAGCAAAAGCAGTTCTAAGGGGGAATTTTATAGCAATACAATCCCACCTTAAGAAACAGGAAACATTTCGAGTAAACAACCTGACCCTGCACCTAAAGCAATTAGAGAAAGAAGAACAAAAAACCCCCAAAGTTAGCAGAAGGAAAGAAATCATAAAGATCAGATCAGAAATAAATGAAAAAGAAATGAAGGAAACGATAGCAAAGATCAACCAAACTAAAAGCTGGTTCTTTGAGAAGATAAACAAAATTGACAAACCATTAGCCAGACTCATCAAGAAAAGAAGGGAGAAGACTCAAATCAGTAGAATTAGAAATGAAAAAGGAGAAGTAACAACTGACACTGCAGAAATACAAAAGATCATGAGAGATTACTATAAGCAACTCTATGCCAATAAAATGGACAACCTGGAAGAAATGGACAAATTCTTAGAAATGCACAACCTACCAAGACTGACTCAGGAAGAAATAGAAAATATGAATAGACCAATCACAAGCACTGAAATTGAAACTGTGATTAAAAATCTTCCATCAAACAAAAGCCCAGGACCAGATGGCTTCACAGGCGAATTCTATCAAACATTTAGAGAAGAGCTAACACCCATCCTTCTCAAACTCTTCCAAACAATTTCAGAGGAAGGAACACTCCCAAACTCATTCTACGAGGCCACCATCACCTTGATACCAAAAGCAGGCAAGGATGTCACAAAGAAAGAAAACTACAGGCCAATATCACTGATGAACATAGATGCAAAAATCCTCAACAAAATACTAGCAAACAGAATCCAACAGCACATTAAAAGGATCATACACCATGATCAAGTGGGGTTTATTCCAGGAATGCAAGGATTCTTCAATATATGCAAATCAATCAACGTGATACACCATATTAACAAATTGAAGGAGAAAAACCATATGATCATCTCAATAGATGCAGAGAAAGCTTTCGACAAAATTCAACACCCATTTATGATAAAAACCCTGCAGAAAGTAGGCATAGAGGGAACTTTCCTCAACATAATAAAGGCCATATATGACAAACCCACAGCCAGCATCGTCCTCAATGGTGAAAAACTGAAACCATTTCCACTGAGATCAGGAACAAGACAAGGCTGCCCACTCTCACCACTCTTATTCAACATAGTTTTGGAAGTTTTAGCCACAGCAATCAGAGAAGAAAAGGAAATAAAAGGAATCCAAATTGGAAAAGAAGAAGTAAAGCTGTCACTGTTTGCAGATGACATGATACTATACATAGAGAATCCTAAAGATGCTACCGAAAAACTACTAGAGCTAATCAATGAATTTGGTAAAGTAGCAGGATACAAAATTAATGCCAGAAATCTCTGGCTTTCCTGTACACTAATGATGAAAAATCTGAAAATGAAATCAAGAAAACACTCCCATTTACCATTGCAACAAAAAGAATAAAATATCTAGGAATAAACCTACCTAAGGAGACAAAAGACCTGTATGCAGAAAATTATAAGACACTGATGAAAGAAATTAAAGAGGATACAAATAGATGGAGAGATATACCATGCTCCTGGATTGGAAGAATCAATATTGTGAAAATGACTCTACTACCCAAAGCAATCTACAGATTCAATGCAATCCCTATCAAACTACCACTGGCATTTTTCACAGAAGTAGAACAAAAAATTTCAAAATTTGTTTGGAAAAACAAAAGACCCCGAATAGCCAAAGCAATCTTGAGAACGAAAAACAGAGCTGGAGGAATCAGGCTGCCTGACTTCAGACTATACTACAAAGCTACAGTAATTAAGACAGTGTGGTACTGGCATAAAAACAGAAAGATAGATCAGTGGATCAGGATAGAAAGCCCAGAGATAAACCCACGCACATATGGCCAACTTATCTTTGATAAAGGAGGCAGGAATGTACAGTGGAGAAAGGACAGCCTCTTCAATAAGTGGTGCTGGGAAAACTGGACAGGGACATGTAAAAGTATGAGATTAGATCATTCCTTAACACCATACACAAAAATAAGCTCAAAATGGATTAAAGACCTAAATGTAAGGCCAGAAACTATCAAACTCTTAGAGGAAAACATAGGTAGAACACTCTATGACATAAATCACAGCAAGATCCTTTTGGACCCACCTCCTAGAGAAATGGAAATAAAAACAAAGATAAACAAATGGGACCTAATGAAACTTCAAAGCTTTTGCACAGCAAAGGAAACCATAAACAAGACCAAAAGACAACCCTCAGAATGGGAGAAAATATTTGCAAATGAAGCAACTGACAAAGGATTAATCTCCAAAATTTATAAACAGCTCATGCAGCTCAATAGCAAAAAAACAAACAACCCAATCCAAAAATGGGCAGAAGACTTAAATAGGCATTTCTCCAAAGAAGATATACAGACTGCCAACAAACACATGAAAGAATGCTCAACATCATTAATCATTAGAGAAATGCAAATCAAAACTACAATGAGATATCATCTCACACCAGTCAGAATGGCCATCATCAAGAAATCTAGAAACAATAAATGCTGGAGAGGGTGTGGAGAAAAGGGAACACTCTTGCACTGCTGGTGGGAATGTGAATTGGTACAGCCACTATGGAGAACAGTATGGAGGTTCCTTAAAAAACTACAAATAGAACTACCATATGACCCAGCAATCCCACTACTGGGCATATACCCTGAGAAAACCATAATTCAAAAAGAGACATGTACCAAAATGTTCATTGCAGCTCTATTCACAATAGCCCGGAGCTGGAAACAACCTAAGTGTCCATCATCGGATGAATGGATAAAGAAGATGTGGCACATATATACAATGGAATATTACTCAGCCATAAAAAGAAACGAAACTGAGCTATTTGTAATGAGGTGGATAGACCTAGAGTCTGTCGTACAGAGTGAAGTAAGTCAGAAAGAGAAAGACAAATACCGTATGCTAACACATATATATGGAATTTAAAAAAAAAAAAATGTCATGAAGAACCTAGGGGTAAAACGGGAATAAAGACACAGACCTACTAGAGAATGGACTTGAGGATATGGGGAAGGGGAAGGGTAAGCTGTGACAAAGGGAAAGAGAGGCATGGACATATATACACTACCAAACGTAAGGTAGATAGATAGTGGGTAGCAGCCGCAGAGCACAGGGAGATCAGCTCGGTGCTTTGTGACCGCCTGGAGGGGTGGGATGGGGAGGGTGGGAGGGAGGGAGATGCATGAGGGAGGGGATGTGGGAACAGATGTATATGTATGACTGATTCACTTTGTTATAAAGCAGAAACTAATAAAAAAAAATATTTAAAGACAATAACAAGGTCATAATTCTGCCTAATATGATAGAGCTATCTTGCATACAATGAAAAAAATAATATCCTCTTCCCCAGAAGAGGAAGTATCAATAAAATTCTTGGATGATGTTTACTCTTCTCCTTGATATTACATAACAAAGGGTATGATGTAATATTAGCAATACTTAAACACTATGATATAAATTCAGTACATCTTATGTTACATGATAAGGAAATAATAGGATAGAAAAAAGATATTTGCTTAATATATGTATATATAAAAACAAATTTATTCATAACAAAATGAGGAAAAACTCTTGACAAATATAGCTCTAATTCTGTAACTGGTCACATATCTTACCTGGATTTATAACAAACTTCTACTCCCTTTTCTGTATAAATTTACCACAGCAGCACCTCAACTTCCTGGTAATTTATCTGGTGGTGTGACCCAAACTTTCATTCCTGAAGGGCTTGAGTCATTACTAGTCCTGCTTAGATCAGGTTGTTGTAGTTTTCCATTGTCCTTAATCTTAGGTCATGGTAATACTAAGAGAAACCCTACGGGATATTCTGTACTCCAGACATACTCTTTCTTACCTCCATTGTTGAGTAGTTGCCCAATTTCTCTTTGATAGTGACATAGATTCTTTGCTTGACCAAACATTTTTCAGGCTCCTCTACCTTCCCCTAGGCTCATCTGTTCACTTGCATGTAAAGTTATTAGCAAGAACTCTAAGTCAGTTTATCAAGGGTCTCTCATCCTCCATATCTGATCATCATCAATATCTATTCAGGCTTCTTATCCTCCACCATCCACAGGTAATGTATGATCTGCCTGGCATGTGTTCAGCAAGAATCCTATTAGAACTATTTACCAGAATTTCCTTATCCTTCTTGGTTCCTCATAATAGCATTTTATTTTGACACCCACAAGCTTTCTTGACTAAAAATTCCCGGTTGCCCCTTCTGTCCTTGGAATTTAGCACAATTGCATAATGAGATCTCTTATTCCCTACTTCAATAGATCTGAATAAAATATGTTTTTACCAATTTAACTAGGGCTCACCTCTGCTTTTTCTTTGATTATTATGGTTCCATGACTCAGAAAAAATCACCTTCATCATTGAACACCAAAGTATTCACTCAGAATCCTAGGTGTGCATCTTTGAAAACTTTGTCTTCACTCTTGATGGATTGATCAGAGATTTACTGGTGACTCTGACTCCTAAACCATAATCCAGACAAAAGCATCTTGAGCAGAAAGGGAAAAATATTGCTTCTTTAGATTTTGATTATACTCTAGAAGGTAGGTTAGAATCCTAGACAAAGAGAGGCTGGGTTAAGGTGCTAGGTCTCTCTATGTCTAAGAAGCTGTGTTACCATCCCAGGCAAGCATAAGCTGAGTTAGAGTCAAAAGCAAGTACCAGTGTATAAGAAACGGGGTTAGAGTGCCTGGAAATCAGAAGATGGGGTAAGAGCCCTAATTTTCTCTATTCATATGTATAAAGGTACCATTGGTTAAGAACATGGAAGCTTCTCAATGGACTGGAAATCCCCTTCTTGAGTCCCTGCTAAAATTGTGCTCTGCCAACTCTGTTTGCTTCCTTTCTTGTTGGCACAATTTTACTAAGGAAAATTGGGAACTCCAAAGGTTTCTTAAGGAAAACGAAAATCTTCCCAAACTGGCTCCTTAAACCTCTCTCTTCCAATCACAGCTGTTAATCCTTCCTCTTTTAACCACTTTGGATCGTCTCTTGAATTCTTTGTTTTGTCCCCATTCAAGCATTCAACTTCTTTGTCCCTCTGTCCATCCTCCCAGACTTTTTCCTTTTCACTTCAGCCCTTCAACTCTCTACAGTCACTTGAATTTTAGGCCCCTACTCTCCTTCAAGTGTTCTCAAGGGACTAAGTGACCCCCGCAAATCCACAACTTAAGACTGAATAGAGAAAACAAGGCTACTTGGAAGCAGAACTGAAAGTTTTTTTTCCATTGAGCTGGGTTTGGGAGATATACAGACTGCTGCTAGATATTTCCTCAGACACTAGCCTAAAATTTACTCCATGGCTTCCATCAGATTACATGTCAGGGCAAAAGAAAATGTTAATATTCTCCTTCAGAAATATTAGTCTACAGGTAACTTTAATTTGCCTTTTGCCAGAAACAAAATCAGGGAAAAAATAAAGTGGTAATAAAGCAGTGAGATTGCATTACCAGGTTTTATAGACCCATGGCTGAAATTTTAGAATCTTTGCCTCTGTGTATGTTTATGTATGTTTATATATGTATGTAAGTATCCATGTTTTTATGTATGCATGTAATGAGGTTTTTTTTAACATTAATTTGTTTATTCTTTTACTTTCACAGAAACTTCCCTTAATTAAATTCCTGATGACTAGCAACATCAAGCTACCCTCTACTACCTGATCTAAACAGAAGTTTCAGCCCGTTCTTAGTGAATAAAAGGTAACTGATTAAAAAAAAAAAAAGGATTTATATTGATCAAAGGGAAAATGTCTCTTCTTGAATAAGAGGAAGAGCTAAAAGAAAATTTCACTTGACCAAACTTGAGTCAAGCTCTGAATGTTTACTAGGCTGATCTGTGCAGCTTCTTATAAAATCCTTCCCAAGAACGACGCTAAGCCAGTTCAGCAAGTTTCCCTCATTGTCCTTATCTGATAACACTTTATATCTAATTGGGTTTCTCATTTTCTGCTATTAACTAGGTGGTGTTCGATCATACTGGCCTGCTTTAGCAAGAATTCTATTAGAATGGATTAGCAAGAAAATCCATTAATACTTGACGTTTCAATTTAGTTTTACATCCACTGACCTCCACCAGGATTCTGGCTTATAAATTCCCACTTGTCCATGCTGTATTCAAAATGAGTAAGGGTCTATACTAAGGTATTTTCCCCTATCACAATAGCTCTGAATGAATATGTTTTTCTTTTTGGCTTTAATTACTTCATAGTTATGGTTTTAATTTAACAGTATTTAGAAAGATTCACCCCAGCCAGCACAGTAACACCCCTCTTTGCCTGTTGATACAGAGGCATGAGGAGTTCAAAGTGGGCAGGTGATAGTCTTAACTTCCAGTTGAATTTCTTGCCTCCTGGTGAAAGAATTCCTGCATCTGGAACCAAGACATCTAGGTCAGCAGAGCATAATAATGAGGAAACAGGCAGCAAAAATATTGGTAGTGGATCATTGGGGATTATATTGAGTGGTGCTCCCCTCATTTCCACCCCTTGATTCCTGGCCCTATGGATCAAGGCAATCAGAGAAACAGCATCATATATTGGATGTTAATTAAAAGCATATAGAGCTTCCTGGGGAATCTTGCATCTACCCTACAAAATACTGCCACCTAGTTGGCACTATTACTGCATTTTCAAAAGGTCCTTGCACCATTTTATCAAGCCAGCTGCTTCAAGATGGTGAGGAAATATGGTGAAATCAATGAAATCCATGAGAATGGGCCCATAGTCACACCTCTTTTGCTGTGAAATGAGGTTCTTAACCCCAAGCAACACTGTGTGGAATACTATGTCAGTAGATAAGCCATTCTGTAACTCCACTGATGGTAGTTTCAGCAGAATTGTTGCAATAAGGCAAATACATATATGGAGAATGTGTGCACTCCAGTTAGGGCAAAATATTGCCCTTTCCATTATGGAAGTGGAGTGGTCCAATGTAATCAACCTACCACCAGGTAGCTGGATGAACATCCTGGGAAATGGTGTCATATAAAGAACATAGTTTTGCTGTCTGCTGACGATGTATTGGGCACTCACCCTGGGTGAGTAGAA
Source organism: Hyperoodon ampullatus (assembly GCF_949752795.1). NCBI lineage: Eukaryota > Metazoa > Chordata > Mammalia > Artiodactyla > Ziphiidae > Hyperoodon > Hyperoodon ampullatus. The sequence continues at coordinate 69,494,539 of NC_136916.1, forward strand.
GTCCATGTTTCTGAACACTTGCATAATCTTTCATCCTGCCATAATAGCAACTTGTTTATGAGCCTTGGAAAATGACAGGGGTTGCTGGGCAAAGGAGGCTGACTGGTATCCATAAAACATATATCCACTTGATTGTTTTTTATATAAATTTATTTATTTATTTATTTATTGGCTATGTTTGGTCTTCATTGCTGCATGTGGGCTTTCTCTAGTTGTGGCGAGTTGGGGCTACTCTTCATTTCAGTGCATGGGCTTCTCATTGTGGTGGCTTCTCTTGTTGCAGAGCATGGGCTCTATGTATGTGGGCTTCAATAGTTGTGGCACATAGGCTCAGTAGTTGTGGCTTGTGGGCTGTAGAATGCAAGCTCAGTAGTTGTGGCTCATGGGCTTAGCTGCTCTGTGGAATGTGGGATCTTCCTGGACCAGAGATTGAACCCATGTCCCCTGCATTGGCAGGTGGATTCTTAACCACTGCACCACCAGGGAAGTCATATCCACTTGGTTTTGAAATATTTCTCTGCTGAGGTCACCCACTGGTGAACATTCAAATGGAACACAAATATATTTATGATCTTTTTCACCCAATGAGGGAGGTATATCCACATGATTCCTCCTCAGATAGTATTGTCTCCAATTTTTCAATCATGTTCCTTTCAATTCTCTGTCAAACCTGACCTTTGGCCACAGGCTGTGAATCAGTATATAATTCCACGTCTGGCCATCTCTCCTTACAAGCAATGTGAACAACTATATGCAACGTACAAATTTCTGCCCTCTGGGAGTATTTCCCTTTACCACTATCCCTCATGGAATTTCTAAAGTAGAGATGTAGTACCACAGCTGTCCATTGATGGGTAGTACCTGCATATCATGCAAAATTATCTGTACATCAGATCCACAATTTTTCCCTCTGTCAAGCAATCTTAAGGAACATCATATGATGCCATAGTTGTGGGCTGAGAATGAGAAGGCAGAGTGGCAGGAGATGGGACAATAAATATTTAGGCCACTTCTTCACATAAATTACTGGTGACCTCAGGTCCTATATAGGCCCAATTATATGTTTACTACTTTAACTTCATGATCTAATATTACTGTGAACTCCCATATTTATGGTTCAGTTGGTCAGATAACATCCAGTCAATGATGGGCAGTTCAGGACACATGATATTTTAGTAGCCCATTGTCAAGCATTAAGTGTCTGCTAAGGCCTACCAGGAGGCCAAGACTTGTTCTCAAAAGGAGAGTAGTTATATGTGAAAGATAGTAGAGCCTATTTCAGTAGCCCAAATAACTTCCCTGTGATTCATCTACAGGGCCTACCACAGCTCGAAACAGCATCCCTTTCTGTCAGTGAAATTCAGAAACAATTGGGTATGCTGGACTATATGGCCCAAATGGCAGAGCAGCTTGACAATATCCTTGACCTGTTTCAGAGTCTTCTCTTGTTTTTTGCCTCAAGCAAAACTAGAAGCTTTTCGGGTTACTCGGTAAATGAACCAGCATAATACACCCAAATGAGGAAAATATTGCCTCAAACACACAAAGAGGCCCACAGGTGGTATGCTTCTTTCGGGTGTAGGAGAGGCCAGATGAAACACCTTATTCTTTACCTTGCAGTTGATAAGTGGACATGCCCCCAAACCTTGGACTCCTAGAAATTTCTCTACGGTAGAAGACCCTTGAATTTTAGTTGGACTCATTTCCCACCTGTACATGCAAAAGTCTTACAAATAAGTCTAGAGTAGTTGCAGTTCCTAATCGTTAAGTCCATTCACCATAATGTCATCAATGTAATTGATGAATATGATATCTTGTGACAGGGAAAGGTAATTAAGATACCTGCAAATTAAATGTAAAATAAGGTTAGGGGCTTGATATACCTCTGAGGTAGGACAGTGGAGATATATTGCGAGCTTGTCACCTGAAAAAAAATGACTGCTTCTAGTGGGCTTTATGGACAGTTGTGGAGAGAAAGGCATGTACCAGATAAATAGCTGCTTATGTACCAACAGGGGATATGTGAATTTGCTGACAATGAAACCACATCTGGAACAGCTGCTGCAGTTTATGCTAAAGAGCAATTCCAGAAACCCCAGAACCAATTCAGAAAAGTTATATTTAAAATTATCTTCCCTAGCACCACTATCCATTCCAAAATCTATATTAGTACTGGTTTTTCAGAAAAAAACAGAACTTAGAGGATATAAATAGATAGAAAGATAGATATGCAGTTAGATATGAGGACATTTATCATAGGAATTGGCTCTAGTTATGGAGGATGGAAGTCCCAAAATATGCTATCTGTAGATAGCATATTGCTATCTGTAGAACCAGGAAAGCCAGTGGTTTAATTCAGTCTGAGACCAAAGCCCTGAGAACCAGGCCAACCTAAGGGTAACTATTAGACCCATGCCAAAGGCCTGAGAACAAATGGGCCCTTGATATAAGTCTCAGAGTCCAAAAGTCCAAAAGCCAGGAAGTCTGATATCTAAACCCAGGAAAATATGAATGCCCCAGTTCTAGGAGAGGAGAAAAATTTTGCCCTTCTTTGCTTTTTTTTAATATTGTGACCATTTATTTCAGGTGTATGAGGCTCTCTCACATTGGTGAGAGTGTATCTCTTTACTCAGTCTACTGAATTAAAAGTTAATCCATTCTGATACACGCTCAGAGACACAATCAGAAATAATATTTTATCAACAACCTCTAATTCCCTTAGTTCAGCCAAATTGACACATTAATCATCACAAGTCCACCCTTTGTCACCTTGACAACTACACACTTTACCTGCAACCATACACATCTTCAATTAAAGACAATAATGAGTCATGATTCTGCTTAACATGATAGAAGTATGCTGTATGTTATGAAAAAAACAGTAACCTCTTCCCCAGAAGAAGGGTTAAGTCCTTAAGTGATGTTTACACTTCTCATAGATATCCTGTAAAAATTAGTATGATGTAAAAGTAACAATACTTAAATAATATATAAAGTGAATAATTCTCATGTTACATAAGGAAATGAAAGAGGATAAGAAACAAAGACACTTGCTTAGTATCAATATATACACACAAACATACTCATAACAAAATAAGCAGCAAATACTGATAACAATTACAGTCCTCCTTTCTGTAACTGATCAGAAGAGTTAGTACCTCTTCTACAACCCTAATGTATTCTCGTTGCATCAGCAAGCACCTCAGCTGCTTGTGATTCTTTACCTGGTGGGGTGACCAAAACATATGTTCTGATAAGTGTCTGGGCTATTGCTTGTCCTGCTTTGATTTGGTTGTTCTAATTTTTCATTGACTATAATCACATGGCATGGTAATACTAAGAGACACCATAAGGGATATTCTGTGTTTCAGACACATGCTCTTTCTTATCTCCATTGTAGAGTAATTGCCCAGTCTCCCTTTGGTAGTGACAAAGATCCATTGCTTCATCAAACTTTAGTCAAGTTCCTGAAAGTTCTCCTAAGATTATGGGTATACTTCTTCATAACATTTTTAGCGTGAACCCTGTTAAGTCAGCATAGAAAGGCCCTCTTTTCCTCCAAATCTGCTAACCCTTGATATCTAATAAAGATTCTCATTCTACACTATCCACAGGTGATATCTCATCAACCTGCTCCATCTTCAGCAAGAACCCTGTCAGTTGAGCCAAAATTCCCTTTAAACTTGGTGTTTCCTCTTAGTAATTTTCTATCTGCCATACCCCAACAGACTCCCTGGCTGTAAATTTCCATTCGCCCAAGCCATTTTGGGGATTGAGACTCTTTCTGTACTGAGGTCTTTTTCCTTATTTTAATAGTCCTGAATAAAATCTGATTTTCCTCTCTAAAATTCTGTGTTCTCTTTAACAGTTACAATGCCACAACTGGACAGATTAGATTCATCATTGGACCTCTGGACCATACACCAAGATCTGAAGTATGCCTTTGAACTCTGTCTTCACTCCTGACTGATCAGGAATACTTTGGTGAATACAGTTCCTAAACCATTGGCCCAAATTTCCCTTGAAGCTGGTAGAAATAAATTTTTATTCATAAGATATTTTTATTGTCTTAATATTGATATGTTGTTGCATTTTCTAGTTTTTTAAAGTGAGAAATTTTTTTCTAAACATCTTCATTGGAGTATAATTGCTTTACAATGGTGTGTTAGATTCTGCTTTTTAACAAAGTGAATCAGTATACATGTGTCCCCATATCTCTTCCCTCTTGCATCTCCCTCCCTCCCACCCTCCATTTCCCACCCCTCTAGGTGGTCACTAATCACCGAGCTGATCTCCTGTACTATGCAGCTCCTTCCCACTAGCTATCTATTTTATGTTTGGTAGTGTATATATGTCCATGCCATTCTCTCACTTTGTCCCAGCTTACACTTACCCCTGCCCATATCCTCAGGCCCATTCTCTACTAGGTCTGTGTCTTTGTTCCCGTCTTGCCCCTAAGTTTTCATAACCATTTTCTTTTTTTAGATTCCATATACATGTGTTAGAATAAGGTATTTGTTTTTCTCTTTCTGACTTACTTCACTCTGTATGCCAGACTATAGATCCATCCACTTCACTACAAATAACTCAATTTCATTTCTTTTTATGGCTGAGTAATATTCCATTGTATATATGTGCCACACCTTCTTTATCCATTCATTAGTTGATGGACACTTAGGTTGCTTCCATGTCTTGACTATTATAAATAGTGATGCAATGAACATTTTGGTACATGACTCTGTTTGAATTATGGTTTACTCAGGGTATATGCCAGGTAGTGGGACTGCAGGGTTGTATGGTAGTTCTATTTTTAGTTTTTTAAGGAACCTCCATACTGTTCTCCATAGTGGCTGTATCAATTTACATTCCCACCAACGGTGCAAGAGGGTTCCATTTTCTCCACACCCTCTCCTGCATTTATTGTTTGTAGATTTTTCGATGATGGCCATTCTGACCAGTGTGACATCATATTTCATTGTAGTTTTGATTTGCATTTCTCTAATGCTTAATGATGTTGAGCATTCTTTCATATGTTTGTTGACAATCTTTATATTTTCTTTGGAGAAATGTCTATTTAGGTTTTCTGGCCATTTTTGGATTCAGTTTTTTTTTTTTTTTTTTGATATTGAGCTGCTTGTAAATTTTGGAGATTAATCCTTTCTCAGTTGCTTCATTTGCAAATATTTTCTCCCATTCTGAGGGTTGTCTATTCATCTTGATATGGTTTCCTTTGCTATGCAAAAGATTTTACATTTCATTAGGTCCCATTTGTTTACTTTAGCTTTTATTTCCATTTCTCTAGGAGGTGGGTCAAAAAGGATCTTGCTGTGATTTAAGTCATGGAGTGTTCTGCTTATGATTTCCTCTAAGAGCTTGATAGTGTCTGGCCTTACATTTAAGTCTTTAATCCATTGTGAGTTTATTTTTGTGTATGGTGTTAGGGAGTGTTCTAATTTCATTCTTTTACATGTAGCTTTCCAGTTTTCCCAGCACCACTTATTGAAGAGGCTGTCTTTTATCCACTGTATATTTTGGACTCCTTTATCAAGGATAAGGTGACCATAGTGCATCGGTTTCTCTCTGGGCTTTCTATCCTGTTCCAGTGATCTATATTTCTGTTTTTGTGCCAGTACCATACTGTCTTGATTACTGTAGATTTGTAGTATAGTCTGAAGTCAGGGAGCCTGATTCCTCCAGCTCCATTTTTTGTTCTCAAGATTGCTTTGGCTATTCGGATTTTTTTGTGTTTCCATACAAATTGGGGAAATTTTTGTTCTGGTTCTGTGAAAAATGCCAGTGGTAGTTTAATAGGGATTGCATTGAATCTGTAAATAGCTTTGGATAGTATAGTTATTTTCACAATGTTGTTACTTCCAACCCAGGAACATGGTATATCTCTCCATCTATTTGTATTTTCTTTAATTTCTTTCATCAGTGTCTTATAATTTTCTACATGCAAGTCTTTTATCTCCTTAGGTAGGTTTATTCCTACATATTTTATTCTTGTTTTTGCAATGGGAAATGGGAGTGTTTTCTTAATTTTATTTTCAGATTTTTCATCATTAGTGTATAGGTATGCAAGAGATTTCAGTGCATTAATTTTGTATCCTGCTACTTTACCAAATTCATTGATTAGTGCTAGTAGTTTTCTGGTAGCATCTTTAGGATCTTTAGGTACAGAATCATGTCATCTGCAAACAGTAACAGTTTTACTCCTTTTTTCCAATTTGGATTCTTTTTATTTCTTTTTCTTCCCTGATTGCTGTGGCTAAAACTTCCAAAACAATGTTGAATAACAATGGTGGGAGTGGGCAAACCTGTCTTGTTCCTTATCTTAGTGGAAATGGTTTCAGTTTTTCAGCATTGCAGATGATGTTGGCTGTGGGTTTGTAATATATGGCCTTTATTATGTTGAGGTAAGTTCCCCCTATGCCTACTTTCTGGAGGGTTTTTATCATAAATGGGTCTTGAATTTTTTCAAAAGATTTATCTCCATCTGTTGAGATGAACATATGTTATTTTTTTTCTTTCTTCAATTTATTATTATGGTGTATCACCTTGGTTGATTTGCATATGTTAAAGAATCCTTGCATTCCTGGATAAACCCCACTTGATCATGGTGTATGATCCTTTTAATGTGCAGTTGGATTCTGTTTGCTAGTATTTTTTTGAGGATTTTTGCATCTGTGTTCATCAGTGATACTGGACTGTAGTTTTCTTTCTTTGTGAATTCTTTGTCTGGTTTTGGTATCAGGGTGATGGTGTCCTCGTAGAATGAGTTTGGGAGTGTTCCTCCCTCTGTTATATTTGGGAAGAGTTTGAGAAGGATAGGTGTTGGCTCTTCTCTAAATGTTTGCTAGAATTCACCTGTGAAGCCATGTGGTCCTGGGCTTTTGTTTGTTGGAAGATTTTTAATCACAGTTTCAATTTCAGTGCTTGTGATTGGTCTGTTCACATTTTCTATTTCTTCCTGGTTCAGTCTCAGAAGGTTGTGCTTTTCAAAGGTTTTGTCCATTTCTTCCACGTTGTCTGTTTTATTGGCATATAGTTGCTTGTAGTAATATCTCATGATCCTTTGTATTTCTGCAGTGTCAGTTGTTACTTCTCCTTTTTCATTTCTAATTCCATTGATTTGAGTGTTCTCCCTTTTTTCATGATGAGTCTGGCTAATGGTCTATCAATTTGGTTTATCTTCTCAAACAACAAGCTTTTACTTTCAATGATCTTTGTTATCGTTTCCTTCATTTCTTTTTCATTTATTTCTGATCGGAGCTTTATGATTTCTTTCATTCTGCCTATGTTCGGGTTTTTTGTTGTTGTTCTTTCTCTAATAGCTTTAGGTGTAAGGTTAGGTTGTTTATTTGAGATATTTCTTGTTTCTTAAGGTAGGATTGCATTGTTATAAACTTCCCTCTTAGAACTGCTTTTGGCCCGTCCCATATGTTGTGGGTCACCGTGTTTTCATTGTCATTTGTTTCTAAGTATTTTTTTTAATTTGTCTTTGATTTCTTCAATGATCTCTTGGATATTTAATACTGTATTGTTTAGACTCCATGTGTTTGTATTTTTTACAGATTTTTTCCTGTAATTGATATCTAGTTTCCTAGCTTTGTGGTCAGAAAACATACTTGATATGATTTCAATTTTCTTAAATTTACCAAGGCTTGATTTGTGACCCAAATATGATCTATCCTGGAGAGTGGTCCATGAGCTATTGAGAAGAATGTGTATTTTGTTATTTTTGGATGGAATGTCCTATAAATATCAATTAAGTGCATTGTTTAACGTATCATTTAAAACTTGTGTTCCCTTATTTATTTTCATTTTGGATGATCTGTCCATTGGTGAAAGTGGGGTGTTAAAGTCCCCTACTATGAGTGTGTTACTGTTGATTTCCCCTTTTATGGCTGTTAGTATTTGCCTTATGCATTGAGGTGCTCCTATGTTGGGTGCATAAATATTTATAATTGTTATATCTTCTTCTTGGATTGATCCTTTGATCATTATTTAGTGCCCTCCTTTTTCTTTTTTTCTTTTTTTTTTTTTTGCGGTACGTGGGCCTCTCACTGTTGTGGCCTCTCTCGTTGCGGACCACAGGCTCCGGACGCGCAGGCTCAGCAGCCATGGCTCACAGGCTCAGCCGCTCCGCGGCATGTGGGATCCTCCTGGACCAGGGCACGAACCCATGTCCCCTGCATCGGCAGTCGGACTCTCAACCACTGCGCCACCAGGGAAGCCCCCTCCTTTTTCTTTTGTAATAGTCTGTTTAAAGTCTATTTTGTCTGATATGAGAATTGCATCTCCAGCTTTCTTGTAATTTCCATTTGCGTGGAATATCTTTTTCCGTCCCCTCTTTTTCAGTCTGTATGTGTCCCTAAGTCTGAAGTGGGTCTCTTGTAGACATTATATAAATGGGTCTTGTTTTTGTATCCACTCAGCCAGTCTATGTCTTTTGGTTGGAGCATTTAATCCATTTACATTTAAGGTAATTATTGATATGTATATTCCCATTACCATTCTCTTATTTGTTTTGGGTTTGTTATTGTAGGTCTTTTCCTTCTCTTGTGTTTCCTGCCTATAAAACTTCCTTTAGCATTTGTTGTAAAGCTGGTCTGGTGGTGCTGAATTCTCTTAGCTTTTGCTTGCCTGTAAAGGTTTTAATTTCTCTGTCTAATCTGAATGAGATACTTGCTGGGTAGAGTAATCTTGGTTGTAGGTTTTTCTCCTTCATCACATTAAATATTTCCTACCACTCCATTCTCGCTTGCAGAGTTTCTGCTGAAATATCAACTGTTAACCTTATGGGGATTCACTTCTGTGTTATTTGTTGTTTTTCCCTTGCTGCTTTTAATATGTTTTCTTTGTTTTATTTTTTGATATTTTGATTAATATGTGTCTTGGCATGTTTCCCCTTGGATTGATCTTTTATGGTACTCTCTGTGCTTCCTGGACTTGATTAACTAGTTCCTTTCCCATATTAGGGAAGTTTTCAACTATAATCTTCTCAAATATTTTCTCAGTCCCTTTCTTTTCCTCTTCTTTTTCTGGGACCCCTATATTTCGAATGTTGGTTCATTTAATGTTGTCCCATAAGTCTCTGAGACAGTCTTCTATTCTTTTCATTCTTTTTTTCTTTATTCTGCTCTGAAGTAGTTATTTCCAATATTTTACCTTCCAAGTCACTTATCCATTCTTCTGCCTCACTATTCTGTTATTGATCCCTTGTAGAGAGTTTTTAATGTCATGTATTGTGTTGTTCATCACTGTTTGTTTGCTCTTTAGTTCTTCTAGGTCTTTGTTAAATATTTCTTGTATTTTCTGCCTTCTATTTCCAAGATTTTGGATCATCTTTACCACCATTATTCTGAATTCTTTTTCAGGTAGACTGCTTATTTCCTCTTCATTTGTTAGGTCTGGTGGGGTTTTGCCTTGCTCCTTCATCTGCTGTGTGTTTCTCTGTCTTCTCATTTTGCTTATCTTACTGTGTTTGGGGTCTCTTTTTCACAGGCTGCATGTTCATTGTTCCTGTTGTTTTTGGTGTCTGTCCCGAGTGGCTAAGTTTGGTTCAGGGCATTGTGTTGGCTTCCTGGTGGAGGGGACTAGTGCCTGTGTTCTGATGGATGAGGCTGGATCTTGCCTTTGTGGTGGGCATGTACACGTCTTGTGGTGTGTTTTTGGGTGTCTGTGGCCTTATTATGATTTTAGGCAGCCTCTCTGCTAATGGATGGGGTTGTGGTCCTTTCTTGCTAGTTGTTTGGGATAAGGTGACCAGCATTGTAGCTTGCTGGATGTTGAGTGGAGCCGGCTCTTTGCTTTGAGATGGAGATCTCTGGGAGATTTTCACCATTTGATATTACATGGAGCTGGGAGGTCTCTTGTGGACCAGTGTCCTAAACTTGGCTTTCCCATCTCAGGGGCACAGCCCTGCTGCCTGGTTGTAGCACCAAGAGCCTGTCATTCACATGGCTCAGAATAAAAGGGAGAAAAGAAAGAAAGAAAGAACATAAGTAAAATAAAATTATTAAAATAAAAAATATTTATTAAAAAAATTTTAAGTAATAAAAAATTTAAAGAAAATTTTAAAATAAGAAAGAAAGAAGACAGCAACCAAACCAAGAAACACATCCACCAATGATAAGAAGTGCTAAAAAGTATACTAAAATAAATAAATATATATATATATATATATATATATATATATATATATATATATATATATATATATATATATGGACAGACAGAACCTTAGGACAAATGGTAAAAGCAAAGCTATACAGACAAAATCACACACAGAAACATACACATACACACTCACAAAAAGAGGAAAAAAATAATATATGTATATATCATTGTTCCCAAAGTCCACCTCCTCAATTTGGGATGATTAGTTGTCTATTCAGGTAATCCACAGATGCAGGGTACCTCAAGTTGATTGTGGAGTTTTAATCCACTGCTCCTGAGGCTGCTGGAAGATATTTCTCTTCTTTATTCGCACAGTTCCTGTGGTTCAGCTTCGGATTTGGCCACACTTCTGCACATACCTCGTCTGAGGGCATCTGTTTTTCGCTCAGACCGGACAGGGTTAAAGAAGAAGCTGCCTCAGGGGCTTTGGCTCCCTCAGGCCTGGGAGAGGGAGGGGTATGGAGTGTGGGGCGAGCCTGCTGCGGCAGAGGCCAGCGTGACATTGCACCAGCCTGGGGCCTGCTGTGTGTTCTCCCGGGGAAGTTGTCCCTGGATCACGGCACCCTGGCAGTGGCGGGCTGCACAGGCTCCCAGAAGGGGAGGTGTGCATGGTGACCTGTGCTTTCACACAGGTTTCTTGATAGCTGCAGGAGCAGCCTTAGCATCTCTTTCCCATCTCTGGGGTCCCCGCTGATAGCCGTGGCTCGCGCCCGTCTCTGGAGCTCCTTTAAGCGGTGCTCTTAATCCCCTCTCCCAGCGCACCAGGAAACAAAAAGGCAAGAAAATGTCTCTTCCCTCTTCTGCAGCTCCAAACTTTTTCTGGAACTCCCTCCCAGCTAGCTCTGGCACACTAGTCCCTTCTGGCTGTATTCACACCGCCAACCACAGTCCTCTCTGTGGGATCAGACCAAAGCCAGAGTCTCATCTCCCAGCCCACACCTGTCCCGGCAATTGAGCAGACAAGCTTCTCGGGCTGGTGAGTGCTGGTCGACACTGATCTTCTGTGCTGGAATCTCTCCACTTTGCCCTCCACACCCCTGTTGCTGTGCTCTCCTTTGTGGCTCCGAAGCTTCCATCCTCCGCCACCTGCAGTCTCCACCCACGAAGGGGTTTCCTAGTGTGTAGAAACCTTTCCTCCTTCACAGCTCCCTCCCACTGGTGCAGGTCCCATCCCTATTCTTTCCTCTCTGTTTTTTTCTTTTTTCTTTTGCCCTACCCAGGTACGTGGGCAGTTTCTTGCCTTTTGGGGTGTCTGAGGTCTACTGTCAGTGTTCAGTGGGTGTTCTGTAGGAGTTGTTCCACATGTACATGTATTTCTCATGTATTTGTGGGGAAGAAGGTAATCTCCACATCTTACTCTTCTGCCATCTTGAAGCTCTCCCCACTATTCATAAGATTTTGTGTAAACTCTACAGCTTAGTTATAGTCCCTAACAAACAAAGGAGGGTTAGAGTCTTAGATATTTCTCTAAGAGCTCTGTTAGATCCTAGGCAAGCACAAGCTATGTTAACATCTCAAGTTTCCCTTTTGATAAGTATATAGTATTGCTAGTTAACAACATGGGAACTTCTCAGTGGACTGAAAATCCCCTTCATGAACCTCTGCTGACTACATGCTTCACCAACTCTGTTTACTTCCTTTCTTATTGACATGATTTCACTAAAGATAATTTGGGACTTCAGTGGACTCTTTGGTAATCTTATGATCTTTCCAGTGACTCCTCCAAAATCTTTCCCTTTCAATCATCACCTCTACTTCTTCTCCTTCACTTTAATGCTTTGGATCTTCTCTCCAGTTCCCTTAATCCTTTTATGTGATCCCCTTCAAAGTTCTACCTCCACCAACCCTCTGTCCACCATCCAGGCTATCCCTTCCCACACCATCCCTTCAGGTCTCACAACCACTTGAACTTTAGGTCCCCTAGGCTCTACTGGGACGTCTCAAGGGGCTAAGGGAACTGCAAAATAACCACCTGAGAGTGAAAATAAGAAAAAGATATTTGGAAAGAGAACTGGATTTTTTCTCTACTAAGATGGGTTTTGGAAAAATCCAGACAGATGCTAGATGTCTCCTTAATCACTGGTCTAACATTTACTGCACAGTCTTCATCAGATTACATGTCAGGGCAAAGGAACATACGTATTAACAGTCTACACCATAGATATTGGCAAACAAGTAATTTTACCTGCTCATTTTTGTGAAACATAATTCAGATAAAAATATAAACTGGAGATAAACCAGTGAAATTGTTTACTGTCTTTTACTAATATATGGCTAACATTTTAGAATGAAAGCTATGAGGTCACCCTTTCCATCTGTCTGTAAGTTTATGTATATATATATATATAGTGTGTGTGCGTATGTCTATATTTTTTGTATAGATGACATTTTCTGCCTCTGTATTATATTAATAAATTAATTTGTAAAATCTCTTACAGAAGCTCTGTTTTATTTATATTATTTTATTGGCCTTCTCTTTTCTTTTTTTAATTTTTATTTTATATTGGAGTATAGTTGATTAATGTTGTGTTAGATTCAAGTATACAGCAAAGTGATTCAGTTATACATATACATGTATCTATTCTTTTTCAAATTCTTTTCCCATTTAGGTTATTATAGAATATTGAGCAGTGTTTGCTGTGCTATACAGTAGTAGTTCATTGTTGGTTATCAATTTTAAATATAGCAGTGTGTTTGTGTCAATCCCAAACTCCCAGTCTATCCCACCCCTTACCCATCTCCCCGGTAACCATAAATTCATTCCCTAAGTCTGTGAGTCTGTTTATGCTTTGTGAATAAGTTCATATGTATCATTTTTTAGATTCTGCATATAAGCAATATTATATACTTGTCTTTCTCTGTCTGACTTACTTCACTTAGTATGATAATCAACATGTCCATCCATATTTGCTGCAAATGGCATTATTTCATTCTTTTTAATAGCTGAGTCATAGTCTGTTGCATATATGTACCACATCTTTATCCATTCATCTGTTGGTGGATATTTAGGTTGCTTCCATGTCTTGGCTACTGTAAAGAGCACTGCAATGAATGTTAGGGTGCAAGTATCCTTTTGAACCATGTTTTTCTCCAGACCTATACCCAGGAATGGGATTGTTGGATTATATGATAGCTCTATTTTTAGTGTCTTAAGGAACCTCCATACTGTTCTCCATAGTAACTATACCAGTTTACATTACCACCAACAGTGCAGGAGGGTTCCCTTTTCTCCACACCCTCTCCAGCATTTATTGTTTGTAGATTCTTTGATGATGGTCATTCTGCCCTGTGTGAGGTGATATCTCATTGTAGTTTTGATTTGCATTCTCTAATAATTATCCATGATGAGCAACTTTTCATGTGCCTCTTGGCCATCTGTATGTCTTCATTGGAGAAATATCTATTTAGGTCTTCTGCCCAATTTCTGATTGGGTTGTTTCTTTGTTTTTATATTGAGCCGCATGAGTTGTTTGTAAGTTTGGGATACCAATCTCTTGTCTGTCGCATTGTTTGCAAATGTTATCTCCCATTCTGAGGGTTGTCTGTTTGTCTTGTTTATGGCTTCCTTTGCTGCTCACAAGCTTTTAAGTTTAATTAGGTTCCATTTGTTTATTTTTGTTTTTATTTCCATTACTCTAGGACAATGGTCCCCAGCCTTTTTGGTACCAGGGACTGGTTTCGTGGAAGACAATTTTTCCATGGACTTGGGTGGGGGATGGTTCAGGCAGTAATGCAAGCAATGGTTCAGGTGGTAATGCGAGCTATGGGGGATGGTTCAGGCAGTAATGTGAGCAATGGGGAGTGGCATATGAAGCTTCACTTACTTGCCATTTGCTCAAGTCCTGCTGTGTGGCACAGTTCCTAACAGGCCACAGAACAGTACTGGTCTGCAGCCCAGGGGTTGGGGACCCCTGCTCTAGGAGATCACTCTAAAAGATATTGCTGTGATTTATGTCAAAGAGTGTTCTGCCTATGTTTTTCCTCGAAGAGTGTTATAGTATCTGGTCTTACATTTAGGTCTTTAATCCATTTGAGTTTATTTTTGTGTATGGTGTTAAAGAATGTTCTAATTTAATTTTTTTCACATGTAGCTGTCTAGTTTTCCCAGCAGCATTTATTGAAGAGACTGTATTTCCTCCATTGTATATTCTTGCCTCCTTTGTCAAAGATTAATTGACCATAGGTGCATGGGTTTATTTATGGGCTTTCTATCCTGTTCCACTGATCTATATTTCTCATTTTGTACCAATACCATACTGTTTTGATGACTATAGATTTGTAATATAGTCTGAAGTCAGGGAGCCTGATACCTCCAGCTCTCTTTTTCTTTCTCAGGATTGCTTTGGCTATTCAGGGTCTTTTGTGTCTCCATAGAAATTTTATGATTTTTTTGCTCTAGTTCTGTTAAAAATGCCATTAGTAATTTTATAGGGATTGCATTGAATCTGTAGATTGCCTTGTGTAGTATAATCATTTTGACAATATTGATTCTTCCAATCCAAGAACATGGTATATCTTTCCATCTGTTTGTGTCATTTTTTAATCCTCTAATCATCATCTTATAGTTTTCTGAGTACAAGTATTTTGTTTCCTTATGTAGCTTTATTCCTAGGTATTTTATTCTTTTTGATGTGATGGTAAATTGGATTGTTTCTTTAATTTCTCTTTCTGATCTTTCTTTGTTAGTGTATAGAAATGCAACAGATTTCTGTGTATTAATTTTGTGTCCTGAAACTTTACCAAGTTGATTGAAGAGCTCTAGTAGTTTTCTGGTAGCATCTATAGAATTTTCTATATATAGTATCATGTCATCTACAAACAGTGATAGTTTTAATTCTTCTTTTTCAAGTTAGATTCCTTTTATTTCTTTTTCTTCTCTGATTGCCATGACTAGGACTTCCAAAACTATGTTGAATAAAAATGGTGAGAGTGGACATCCTTGTCTTGTTCCTGATCTTACAGGAAATGCTTTCAGCTTTTCACCACTGAGTATGATGTTAGCTGTATGTTTGTCATATATGGCTTTCATTATGTTGAGATATGTTCCCTCTATGGCCACTTTCTGGAGAGGTTTTATCATAAATGGGTGTTGAGTTTTGACGAAAGCTTTTTCTACATATATTGAAATTATCATATGTTTTTTATTCTTCAATTTGTTAATGTGGTGTATCACACTGATTGATTCACAGATATTGAAAAATCCTTGCATCCCTGAGATTAATCCCACTTTGTCATGGTGTATGATCCTTTTAATGTGTTGATGGATTCAGTTTGCTAGTATTTTGTTAAGGACTTTTCATCTATGTTCATCAGTGATATTGGCTTGTATTTTTTTTTCTTTTTTGTGGTATCTTTGTCTGGTTTTGGTATCAGGGTGATGGTTGTCTCTTAGAATGTGCTTGAGAGATTTTCTTCTTCTGCAATTTTTTGAAAGAGTTTCAGAAGCATTGGTGTTATCTCTTCTCTAAATGTGTGATAAAATTTGTCTATAAATCCATCTGGTCCTAGACTTTTGTTTGTTGGGAGATTTTTTTCAAAATAAATTTATTTGTTTGTTTGTTTATTTATTTATTTATTTATTTATTTATTGGCTGTGTTGGGTCTTTGTTGCTGCACACAGGCTTTCTCTAGTTTTGGTGAGCAGGGGCTACTGTTTGTTGCAGTGCACGGGCTTCTCACTGAAGTGGCTTCTCTTGTTGTGGTGCACAGGCACTAAGCATTCAGGCTTCAGTAGTTGTGGCATGCAGGCTCCGTAGTTGTGACTCACAGGCTCTAGAGTGCAAGCTCAGTAGTTGTGGTGCCCAGGCTTAGTTGCAACACAGCATGTGGGATCTTCCCAGACCAAGGCTTGAACCCATGTCTCCTGCATTGGCAGGTTGACTCTCAACCACTGTGCCACCAGGGCAGCCTTGTTGGTAGTTTTTTAAACACAGCTTCAATTTCAGTACTTGTGATTGGTCTGTTCATTTTTCTCTTTCTTCTTAGTTCATTCTTCTAAGATTGTACCTTTCTAAGAATTTGTTGATTTCTTCCAGGTTGTCCATTTTATTGGCATATAGTTACTTGTAGTAGTTTCCTTTGATCCTCTTCGTTTCTGTGATGTCCATTTTAACTTCCTTTCCATTTCTAATTTTACTGGTATGAGCCCTCTCCCTTTTTTTCTTGATGAGTATGGCTAAAGGTTTATCAATTTTGTTTATCTTTTCAAAAAACAAAATTTTAGTTTCATTCATCTTTTCTATTGTCTTCTTCATTTCTATTTCATTTATTTCTGCTCTGATCCTTATGATATTTTTCCCCTTCTACTAACTTTGGGTTTTGTTTATTTTTCTTTCTCTAGGTTTTTTAGGTGTAAGTTTAGGTTGTTTATTTGTTAATTCTTGTTTCCTGAGGTAAGATTGTATTTCTATAAACTTTCCTCTTAGAACTGCTTTTGCCAAGTCCCATAGGTTTTGCATCATCGTGATTTCATTTACATTTGACTCTAGGTATTTTTTGTTTTCTTCTTTGAATCCTTCAGTGTCATTGGTTGTTTAGTTGCATATTGTTTAGTCTTCATGTGTTTGGAGTTTTTACAGTTTTTTCTGGTAGTTGATTTCTAATCTCATAGTGTTGTGGTCAAAAAAGATGCTTGATATGATTTCAATTTTCTTAAATTTACTGAGGCTCACTTTGTGGCCCATCATATGATCTATCCTGGAGAATGTTCCATGTGCACTTGAGAAGAATGTGGATTCTGCTGCTTTTGGATGGAATGCTCTATAAATATCAATTAATTCCATGTGGTCTAACATGTCATTTAAGTTCTGTGTTTCCTTATTGATTTTCTGTCTGGATGACCTGTCTATTGCTGTATGGGAGGTGATAAAGTCACCCACTGTTATTGTGTTACTGTCATTTTCTCCTTTAATGGGTGTTAGCTAGTTGCCTTATATATTGAGGTGCTCCTATGTTGAGAGTATATATATATATATATATATATATATATATATATATATATACACATAATTTTTATGCCTTCTTCTTGGGTGATCCTTTGATCATTATTCAGTGTCCTTCTTTGTGTCTCATAACAGCCTTTATTTTAAAGTCTGTTTTGTTTGATATAAGTATTGCTACTCCATCTTTCTTTTGATTTCCATTTATATGGAATATCGTTTTGCATCCCCTTATTTTCAGTCTATGTGTGTCCCTAGATCTGTAGTGTGTTTCTTGTAGACAGCATATATATAGGTCTTGTTTTTGTATCCACTGAGCCAGCCTATGTCTTTTCATTGGAACATTTAATCCATTTATATTTAAGGTAATTATTGATATGTATGTTCCTATTGCCATTTTCTTAATGGTTTCAGATTTGGTTTCGTAGGTCTTTTTTCTTCCCTTCCTCTTTTGTTCTCTTCACATTTAGTGTTGAATTTGATGACCACCTTTAGTGTTGTGTTTAGATTCCTTTTTCTTTTTTGAGTGTGTATATATTGTAGATTTTCAATTTGTGGTTACCATGAGGTTTTGGTATAGCAGTCTCTACATAAACAAGATTGTTTTAAGTTGCTGGTCTTTTAATTTCAAATGCATTTCCAGTAT
Organism: Hyperoodon ampullatus; assembly: GCF_949752795.1. Taxonomy (NCBI): domain Eukaryota; kingdom Metazoa; phylum Chordata; class Mammalia; order Artiodactyla; family Ziphiidae; genus Hyperoodon; species Hyperoodon ampullatus. The sequence goes on from NC_136916.1 coordinate 69,512,305, forward strand.
CCTGCATTTATGTTCTCCTCTTCTCACATTTGTTGGTTTTGATATCATATTTGCATGCAGATGATTTCTTACATTTACTTTATGTTTGCCTTTACTGGTGAGCTTTTCCATTCATAATTTTCTTATTTCTAGTAGTGGTCTTTTGTTTTCTGCTTAGAGAAGTTCCTTTAGCATTTCTTGTAAAGCTGGTTTAGTTGTGCTCAATTCTCTTAGCTTTTGCTTGTCTGTAAAGCTTTAAATTTCTCCATCGAATCTGAATAAGAGCCTTGCTTGGTAGAGTATTCTTGGTTGTAGATTCTTCCCTTTCATAACTTTAAACATATCATGCCACTCTCTTCTGGCTTGCAGAGTTTCTGAGAAATAAGCTGATAACCTTATGTGGAATCCCTTGTATATTATTTGTTGCTTTTCTCTTGTTGCTTTTAATATTTTTTCTTTGTCTTTAACTTTTGTCAATTTGATTACTATGTGTCTTGTGTTCCTCCCTGGATTTGTCCTGCCAAGGACTTTCTGCACTTCGTGGAGTTGGGTGACTGTTTCCTTTCAAATGTTAGGCAAGTTTTCAGCTATTATCTCTTCAAACATTTTCTCAGATCCTTTCTCTATCTCTTGTCCTTCTGGGACCCCTATGATATGAATGTTGGTGTATTTAATGTTGTCACAGAAGTCTCTTAGACTGTCTTCATTTCTTTTCATTCTTTTTTTCTTTATTCTGTTCCACAGCAGTGATTTCCACCATTCTGTCTTCCAGCTCATTTATCCATTCTTCTGCCTCAGTTACTCTGCTATTGATTCCTTCCAGTGTATTTTTAATTTCAGTTATTGTATTGTTTAGCTCTGTTTGTTCTTTAGTTCTTCTAGGTCTTTGCTAAACATTTCTTGCATCTTCTCAATCCATGCCTCCATTCTTTTTCCAAGATCTTGGATCATCTTCACTATCATATACTCTCTCTTTTCCTGGTAGATTGCCTAATTCCACTTCCCTTAGTTGTTCTTCTGGGGTCTTACCTTTTTCCTTCATCTGGGACATAGTCCTCTGCCATCCCATTTTTTCTAACTTTCTGTGTTTGCAGTTTCTGTTCTACAGGCTGCAGGATTGTAATTTTTCTTGCTTCTGCTGTCTTCTCTCTGGTGGATGAAGCTGTCTAAGAGGATTGTGCAGGCTTCCTGGTGGGAAGGTCTGGCTTCTGCCCACAGGTGGGTGGAACTGTGTCTTGTCCCTCTGGTGGGCACAGCCATGCTCAGGAAGACCTTAAGCAGCCTGTCTGCTGATGGGTGGTGCTGTGTTTTTGCCCTGTTTGTTATTTGGCCTGAGGCATCCCAGCACTGGAACCTACAGGCTTTTGGGTGGGGCTAGGTCTTGGGGAGGAAATGGTGGCCTCCAGGAGGGCTCACGTCAATGAGTACTCACTAGAACTGCCACTGCCAGTGTCTTTGTCCCTGCAGTGAGCCACAGCCACCCCCACCTCCACAGGAGACCCTCCAATACTAACAGGTAAGTCTGGCCCAATCTCTTACAAGGTCACTGTTTTTTACCCTGGGTCTTGCTGTGCACCTTCCAAGTGTGGAATTTCTGTTTCCCCACTCTTGTGCAATTCCTGTGATCAAACCCCATTGGCTTTCAAAGCCAGATTCTTTAGGTCTCCTCTTCCCATTGCCAGACCCCCAGGATGGGAAGCCTGATATGTGTTTCAGAACTTTCACTCCTGTGGGAGAATTTCTGTGGTATTATTTTCCAGTTTGTGGGTCGCCCACCCATTGGGTATGGAATTTGATTTTATTGTGATTGCACACCTCCTACCACCTCATTGTGGCTTCTTCTTTGTTCTTGGATATAGGGTATTTGTTTGGGGAGATTCCAGTGAGGTATTTTGTCAATGGTTGCTCAGCAGTTTGTTGTGATTTTAGTGTTTTTGTAAGAAGGGGTGAGCTCACATCTTTCTACTCTGCCATTTTGTCAGCCAAAGAAAAAGGAGGGAGCTCTAATAAAACTAAGTCTTCTCAATATTAAAAGAATTACATTTTTACAACAATGTAACTTTATCTATTTGCCTATGAAAGTTCTGATCATCACTTTCGTCAAATGGATGACTAATTATTTATTCACAACGATCCTATTTATTCAAGTGTTTGAATATTTTGACTTTTTTTATAACTTCCTAAAATCAAATTATAAAGAGAGTCTTTTTGACCTTAAACTAACATTGAGATTTCCAGAGCCCCTCCCACCAGAAAATTTCAAAAGATTAGTGGTTTACCTTTAAAAAGGGAGATGTTAAACTAATTAGATTTATTTGGTATGTTAGATTACATGGGAAACATTGTCAAATAAGAAGTGATTATAAATGTTCTTAGGTTATATGTTTGTGGATATGTTACACATATAGATATTGTAGAAACTGAATGAAATTCACAAAAATTGGTCAATACCATCATTATTCAGTTATTATGCTTAAATGTTTTATGCCACAGGAATAACAAATTTTCCTAATCAGATAAACTCTCATTAAACTTTAACCATTGACATTTAAGGTCATATATTATTTATAACCAGTCTTTATTTGAATTTGATTTTTTTTTTTTTTTTTTTTTTGCGGTACGCGGGCCTCTCACTGTTGTGGCCTCTCCCGTTGTGGAGCACAGGCTCTGGATGTGCAGGCTCAGTGGCCATGGCTCATGGGTCCAGCCACTCCATGGCATGTGGGATCTTCCCAGAGAGGGGCACGAACCCATGTCCCCTGCATCGGCAGGAGGACTCTCAACCACTGCACCACCAGGGAAGCCCTGAATTTGATTTTTTAATGAAGGTGTATAAAGCTACAGGCATGAATGTTCCATGATGGCATTACTTGAATAACACTGAGAACATGCCTCTGGACTGAGTAAATGTTTGCAGAAGTAACGAAGAAGCTAATTCATAGTACTACTAATTCAAATTCAAGCAGAACACACAATAACCCCATGGGTCTGAATGAACTGATAAGAATTATTGTAATTTTTATAACTTTTTTGTTTAAATCATTGTTTTTTTAATATTTTGTTTTTCATAATTAAAGAAATATATTCCTCCTATGTTACGTGTAACAGCAATTTGTAAATATACCTTTCTGACTGAAGATGAAACAATTACTTTTTTCTTCCTTCAGAACACTCTAGTAAGCATACTTATTTTTAGAAACTTCTAGTAAGCATATTTTTTTAGAAAACTATAATTATTTGCATAAGTTCAATAAGAATCTGTTCTCCTTGTAACAGAACACAATTAGAAATGTTGATTATACTACCAAGACTTCGACCTGAATGCCATATTTATTTATTTATTTTACATCTTTATTGGAGTATAATTGCTTTACAATGTTGTGTTAGTTTCTTCTGTATAACAAAGTGAATCAGCTGTATGTATACATATATCCCTGTATACCCTCCCTCTTGAACCTCCCTCCACTCTCCTTATCTCACCCCTCTAGCTGGTCACAAAACACTGAGCTGATCTCCCTGTGATATGCAGCTGCTTCCCACTAGCTATTTTCCATTTGGTAGTGTATATATTTCAATGCTTCTCTCTCACCTTGTCCCAGCTTCCTCTCCACCCTGTTGTGTCCTCAAGTCCATTCTCTACATCTGTATCTTTATTGAATGCTATATTTAGGAATCAAGTACATCAAATCATATATGACAATACAGCTTTAAGGAACTAAGGTTGACTTTCAGATTCAATGTTTATAAAGCTCCCCTTAGTGGAAAAAAAATAAAAGGCTTATTACTATCTTATTGGATCCTCTGCCATATAAAGCACTAAGAAAGTTAACTTCTTGGCAGAATCAGGATCCTCAGGATATTTAGGATTTTGAAAAGAGAGAAATTCACCCAAATTTACAGACATAATCTGGTGGCAAGTTCTTGGCTGTAGCTTCCTAGCCACAGCAGACTAAAAATTCCAATCTAAGAATCCTTTTTAAAAGTTCCTGCAAAACACAGTCAGGGGCCTATGTGACCCATCATTATTCTTTCTATACTTATGTAAATAATGAGGACAAGGTTAAGAGACAACTTATTTTGCAAACAATTTATTCTGACTTTGACTTTCTTTGATAGAAATGATGGAGACTTTATTTACACATAAACTGAATGAGTGTTTTCTAATTTAGTCACAGTCACTTAAAAACAAAATCTTTGCAATGAAATGTATTACAGTATTGTATCCATCATGTCTGAAATCTGAATAAGGAAGTCCAATTTATTTAAATGACATCAACCAGGATAGGTAGTGTCATAGGAGAAACAAACAAGCAACACAAGGTGAAAACTGATTGTGTGGTGACTTTGTAAACCAAGAAAGATTTCTTAACTATTATGTCTAACAAATACAGCATCTGTCTTTGGCACTTTTGTTGATGTTTCTTTTGATTGTTGTGTGAATCATTTCAACCAACAGGATGGCTGTATTTTGTTGTGTTAAAAGCACTTTTTATAATTTTTGAATGTATTTGTTTCAACATTTTATTGGATTTTCCTAACCTGTGTTAACACCATTAAGTGTATATTTCTTCAGAAAATATCATCCTCTTGTGCCCTTAAAGCACTACTTTAAATGATAGGGAGCATAAGTTTTTCAGTACATTAAATAGTTAACTGAAGATGTGTGTAAATGTCACAAAGAATAAAAATATATTGGTGTCTGTTTATTGTGGTTTCCAATGCAATTAAACCAAGAAATGTCTTTTTCTTTTAAATAGTATTTAATAGGTTTCTGACAATTTGGATCATTTTGCACATAGCTTTATCAACTTTTAACCATTAATAAACTGATTTTTTAAGAAAAAATAAATAATGGAGACTTTAGAGAGAAAAAAAATTGTTTCAAAGGAAATTATATTGTACCCTTGTGGGGTCTGTCTTGCACGTTTTGACAGTCCTTAATAAATCCTGAATTCTGATAGTTTTCTCCAATATCTGCTTACAGCTCTGAAAATTAACATTTCCGTATTTTCTCCATTCTGATTTAAAATCATTAAAAATTAAAACTGTTCTTTTCCCAAACCTCTACACACTGAAAATGGATGACTAGATATAAACTTCAAGGAGATTACAAGAGATCAAGAATGGGCAACCTTCCTGCCACTGCTGTGTAAACCACTCAGAAAGTTTACTAGAAACCTGATGCCATCACCACAGCCTCAGACTGCAAAACAAGAAATCTATTGGATTAACATTACTTCTTGATTCCACCATCTAAAGATGTTTTGAGCTCACCATCTAGAAATCTGGAGTGATTGCTCTCTGGAATAAGACACTAAATTTTTTAGCTATTAATCTTTTTACAATTAACTTTCATTGAAACTCTACCCTATTAAATGCCTATCAGCAAAATTCAGAAAATACTTGAGGGCTCGAATCAAGATGGCAGAATAGAAGGACATGGATCTCACTTTCTCCCACAAATATATCAAAAATACATCTACATGTGAAACAGTTCTCACTGAATACCTACTGAACACTGGCAGACAATCTCATACCACCAAATTTGCAAGAAAAAATCACCATGTACGATAAAAGAATAAAAAGGAAGTAGGATGGGACCTTTTCCCCTGGGAGGGGACTGTGAAAGAGCAAAGGTTTCCTCACCCTAGAAACCTCCTTCATCAGCTGGGAGATCAGCCAGGACAGAAAAGGAGCTTCAGAGGCTCAGAGAAGAGTTCAAGAACAAGCTTGCAGCAGGCAGAAAAGAGAGAGACCAGCGCAGATGGTCCTGGTCACCTCACTGCATTCCTCAGTCTGAGACACATGTCTGCTGGTGTGCACTAGGACTAGGTGCAGAAACTAGGGCTTCATCAGTCAGACCAAGGAGAGGATTATGGTTAGCTACATGGAAACAGCCTGAAGGGGGCTGGAGTATGGTCTGGGCCCCAATAAGAGGTGTACACAGAACAGATCCAGGGTCTGCCATAGAATCCCCATTGTTAATGAGCATGTGAAGGGAGGGGCAGGACCCCACCATAGCAGCCTCATTCTCAGTGTGTTCACAACAGGTGTGGCTCTGCCTCTAGGAGCTCAGAGCACACAAGCACCATCAGGTTGCACACACGCAGAGAGAGGGATGAAACCTGAGCCAAGCCACAGGGGCTGCACAACTACAAAACAGGGCTCAAATCTGAGCCATGTCCCAGTGCTCTACAATCCATAGATTTATGCACCACTGACACCTTTGTAAGCTCAGTACCTGTGGGACATCTGAGTAGATTACTGCTGCTCCTGGGGCTGAGACAGGTCTGGCATTAGAGGCTCTGAGCTTTGCTGGCTCAAGTAAGTTCAGTCAGAGTGGTGTCTGGGCTGATTCCCTAGCTCCCACTGGGAGTGCAGTTATGAGACTATGGCAGTCCTGGTGTCTGATTTCAGCAGATCAGCACCAAGGGATCTGTGCTAGTGTTTTTGTGAACAAAGCAACTGAGGGACATTCAGCCTGATTGCCTGCATTCCCACAGTTGAGGCAGACCCGAAGTCAGTGCCAATAACAGTGCACTTTGTGAGCCTGCAGAGTGGGTGACAAGTGACACCACAGAGTGCACTTCCCAGTGGAAAGCTCCTGCAGAGGAATAATCAGTGGCTCCTCTCCCAGCAGGAGCACTGCTATCTGACCCATCTCACACTGCAGCTCAGAAATGGATCTCGGGACTTCTACTCCGAAAACTGGAGAAGACTCTTCTCCCAAGAGGGCTGTGACAACCACAGAGCGAAAGCGAAGAGGAGACTTCGCACAACATCCAGTGTAGGTTCTTCTCAAAACAAAACCAGTCACACAGCCTATCAAGGGTATAATGACCAACACACACTGAGGAAAGATATGGCAGGCATCCACACTAAAAACAGCCCTTGCAGCAACAATATTAGATGCACGCAGGATACACAGGGATGCTCCCACAAAACAACAGCCTTCAAGACCACAGTAGATAACTGTTTCTCCTAAACTCATAGAGTCAGAGAAGTATAAGTAAACTGAAGAAGCAGAGGAGCCACTCCCAATTAAAATATCAAGAGAATTCCCCTGAAAGAACAATGAAACAGAACACTTCAGTTAACCAGATGCCAAGCTCAAAAGGAGGTAATGAAAATACTGAAGGAACTAAGAAAGGCTATTAATAGAAATGCAGATTACTGTAAAAAGGAAGTAGAAACTATAAAGAGGAGCCAATTAAAATTAGAAAACTCATTTGCTGAGACAAAAGCCAAGGACGGTCAATATACAAAAGTCATCATAAGGATGGTCAATATACAAAAATCAATTAATGATCATCTCAAGAGATGCAGAAAAAAATTGATAACACTCAACAGCCAGTCATGATAAAAAATTCTTACCAAAGTATGTATAAAGGAAACATATCATAAAATCATAAAAGCTATTTATGACAAGCCCCAGCCAACATAATAGTCATTGGTGAAAAGCTGAAAGCCTTCGCACTAAAATATGGAAAAAGACAAAAATGCCCACTCTCACCACTTCTCTTCAACTTAGGATTGGAAGTGCTAGACAAAGCAATCAAATAAGAGAAAGAAATTAAAAGTTACAAAATTGTAAGGGGAGGTAAAATTGTCATAATATGCAGATGACATGATACTATATGTAGAAAAACCTAAAGACTCCACACAAAAACTACTAGAATTGATAAATGAATTCATCAAGGTAGCAGGATACAAGATTAATATACAGAAATTGCATTTCTTTATATTAACAGTGAAACATCAGAGTGTGGTCAGACAGGCAGGGCCCCCTCACCCATCAGGCAATTCATGTTCATGGGGAACATGGTGCTAAACCATTTGTAGCTGACCTGCTTCTGGGTGAGGGTGTCATAAATAGCAGAGCAACTCCCTTGTGGTGATTAAAACAGCAACAACAAAGAAAAATCATAAAGGGAAAGTAAAAAAAAAATCCCTTTTAAAATTGCATCAAAACCCATAAAAATTGCATCAAAAATGATAAAATATTTTTAGGAATAAACCTGACCAAGGAGGTAAAATTTTATATACTAAGAATTACAAAACATTGATAAAGGAAATTAAAGTTGATTCATAGAAATGGAAAGATATCCCATGTTCTTGGATTGGAAGAGTTAATATTGTTAAATTGGCCAAACTACCCAAAGCAATCTATAATTTTAATGCAATCCCTCTCAAATTATCCATGACAATTTTCACAGAACTAAAACAAATAATCCTAAATTTTATATAAAACCATAGAAGACCCAGAACTGCCAAAACAATCCTGAGGAAAAGAACAAAGCTGGAGGCATAACCCTCCCAGACTTCAGATAATACTGTAAAGTTATAATAATCAAAACAATGTAGTACTACACAAAAACAGACATGGATCAATGAAACAGAATAGAGAGCCCAGAACTAAGCCCACATACTATGGTCAATTAATCTTTGACAAAAGAGGCAAGAATACACAATGGATAAAAGAGAGTCTCTTCAGCAAGTGGTGAACAGCCCCATGTGATGTTAGAACATCCCCATGTAAATCAATGAAGTTAGAACACATCCTTACACTATACACAAAAATAAACTCAAAATGGCTTAAAGACAAATATAAGAAATGCCACCAAAAACTCCTACAAGAGAACATAGGCAAAACATTCTTGGATGTAAACTGTAACAATGTTTTCTTAGGTCAGTCTCCCAAGGCAATAGAAATAAAAGCAAAAATAAAAAAATGGGACCTAATCAAGCTTAAAAGCTTTTTCACAGCAAAGGAAACCACAACCAAAGCAAAAAGACTATCTACTTACTGGGAGAAAATATTTGCAAATGATGAGACTGTCAAGGGATTAAATTCCAAAGTAAAGAAACAGCTCAGGGGCTTCCCTGGTGGCGCAGTGGTTGAGAGTCCGCCTGCCAATGCCAGACACACAGGTTCGAGCCCTGGTCTGGGAAGATCCCACATGCCACGGAGCAGCTGGCCCCGTGAGCCACAATTACTGAGCCTGCGAGTCTGGAGCCTGTGTTCCGCAACAAGAGAGGCCGCGATAGTGAGAGGCCCGCGCACCGCGATGAGGAGTGGCCCCCACTTGCCACAACTAGAGAAAGCCCTCGCACAGAAACGAAGACCCAACACAGCCATAAATTAAAAAAAAAAAAAAGAAAAGAAACAGCTCATACAGCTCAATAACAAAAAAACAAACAACCCAATAGAAAAATGGGCAGAAGACCTAAATAGACATTTCTTCCAAGAAGACATACAGATGTCCAGTAGGCACATGAAAAGATGTTCAGCATTGCTAATTGTTAGAGAAAAACAAATCAAAATTACAATGAGGTATCACCTCATACCAGTCAGAATGACAATTATCAAAATGTCTACAAATAATAAATGCTGGAGAGGATGTGGAGAAAAGGCAACCCTCCTACAATGTTAGTGGGAGAATAAATTGGTTCAGCCACTATGGAAACAGTATGGTGGTTCCTTAAGAAACTAAAAATAGAGTTGCCATATGATCCAGCAATCCCACTTCTGGCCATATTTTCAGATAAAATTCAATTTGAAAAAATATGTGCACCCCAATGTTCATAGCAACACTATTTATAATAGTCAATATGTGGAAGCAACCTAAAGCTACATCAACAGTTAGATGGATAAAGAAGATGTGGTATATATATACAATGGAATAGTACTCAGCCATAAAAAAAGAATAAAATAATGCCATTTGTAGCAACATGGATGGACATAGACATTATCATATTAAGTGAAATAAGTCAGACAAAGACAAATATCATATGATATCACTTATATGTAGAATCTTAAAAATGATACAAATGAACTTATTTATAAACAGAATCAGATTCACAGCCAAAGATAACAAACTTTCAGTTACCATAGAGGACAGTGTGTGTGGAAGGGATAAGTTAGGAATTTGGGATTAGCAGATATAAGCTACATGTATAAATATGTAAACAAGGTCCTACTGAATACACAGAGAACTATATTCAATAACCTGTAATAAACCATAATGGAAAAAGGGAAAAAAATACTTGCAACTGCCATGTTTTAACAGATGATTAAGTAGATCCTTATTGAACAAAGGGCAACCAAAAAAAGTGGATATATAAAGTTCAAAGGAAAGATGAAATCTCTACTTTTCTTGAACATGAGGGGGGTACTGACAATGATTTTTTACTTGACCAATCTTTAGTCAGGTTCCTGAAACTTTACCTAGGCCCATTTGTGAAATTTCTTGTAAAATCCTCTGTTAGAACACTGGTAAGTGAATTTATCAAGAGTCCCTCATCCCCCATATCTGATAACCCTAAATATCTAATCAGTATTCTTATCCTCCTCCATCCACCAGGTGATGAATGACTTGCCTGGCCTGTCTTCAGCAGGGATCCTGTTAGTTATCTGGTCAGAATCCTCTTAAATTTGATGTTTCATATTGATAATTTTCCAAAGAGTAACCCCCTACTAGATGCCTTGACAATTAATTCTTACTTGTGAATTTTTATTCAGACTTGAGCCCAGTTCTACACTGAGGTCTCATTTCCCCTACTAAAATAGTTTTTAATAGATCTGTTTTTATCACTTTAATGACTATGTCTTTTTTCTAATAATCTAAGAATTAATCACTCCAGCCTTAGGTTATTTATATAACCCTTGAGCTGAGAATTTAAATCCCATAGCTCATCCTTTTTTTCTACAACTTTATCCAGCAACAAAAGGAGAAACCAACCAACATCATTATATTCCATAGTATTTTTTTAAATGTTTGAAAGTATCATATAAAGAGTACTCAGCTCCTTGCTTCTGCTAAGTGCATGATTAGGAACATTCAATGCAGGCTTTTTTTGTAGTTCTAAAAATAGTTCTCACCATGGACTATCAGTGCTTTGTTTACTACTGGATATAGTGTCATCATTGTCCTTTAATCTAATAAGATTACAAAGCCAATTCCAGGAACCCCATAAGGAATAGAGAAAATATCCTTAAAACTCTGTTCAACTAGAACCATTCTCAGTACCAAAATCTATATGTCAGCGTAATCCAGAAAAACAGAACCAATAAGGTAAATACATATATTAGATGAAAGAGAGATGATAGATAGATCAATAGATGATAGATAGATAGATAGATAGATAGATAGATAGATGATAGATAGATAGAAGATTCATTATAAGTATTGGCTCAAGCATTAGTGGAGACCAAGAAATCCCATGAACTGACATGTGCAAGCTGTTAGAACCAGGTAAGATGCTAGAATAATTCAGTTGAAGTCTGATAGAACCATACAGCCTGTAGTGTAACTGTTAACCCCAAAAGTCCTGAGAACCATAGGCTCATGATGAGTGTCCAAAAATATAAAGACCCAAGAATCAGGAGCTCTGATGTTCAAGGGCAAGAAAAGATAAACTTTCCAGCTCAAAAAGAGGAAAGGGTATTTGATTTTTTTTCTCTTTAGGCCCTCAAGGGATTGGATTATACCTATACACATCAGTAAGATTCTTTACTCAGTCTACTGGATCAAATGATAATCCCTTCAGAAACACCATCACAGAAACACTTGGAAATGGTTTAGTAGCTCTCTGGGCTTCCCTTAGCCAAGCCAAGTTGACACATAAAACTAATCATCATGAGTCCACCCATGCCAACATGACATCTACAGTGCATTGCCTTACACCATATTGAATTTCCTAATAAAGACAATATTTTTTACCTAGCATGAAACAACCATTCTGATTACAGCCATGAACACACTAACCTTTTCCCAAGATGAGGAGATAAAGTCCTTCTTTCTTCTAGATATCTTGTAACAAATAGTATGATATACAATTAATAATACTTAAATATATGATATAAAGTTAATACATCTCATGTTGCATGATAAGGGAACAAGAGAGGATAAAAAATCGAAGATATTTGTTTAATATATGTATGTATACATAAAAATACATTTATAGGGCTTCCCTGGTGGCGCAGTGGTTGAGAGTCCGCCTGCCGATGCAGGGGACATGGGTTCGTGCCCCGGTCCGGGAAGATCCCACATGCCATGGAGCAGCTAGGTCCGTGAGCCATGGCCACTGAGCCTGTGCGTCCAGAGCCTGTGCTTTGCAACCGGAGAGGCCACAACAGTGAGAGGCCCACGTACCAAAAAAAAAAAAAAAACAAAAAAACAAAAAAAAACCCAAAAAATATTTATAACAAAATAGTAAGGAAACATCCACAATTATAGTCCTTGATTTATATAACTGGTCACAAATTCAAAGCTGTATTTATAACTACCTTCTCTTACTACCCATTCTATATTACCTTTGCATCAGGAAGCACCAGAGAAAGTCATGTTTCTTTACTGGTGGGGTGATTCAAACTTCATTCAGGATGGGTCTGGGCCATTATTAGTTCTGCTTGGATTGGGCTATTTTAGTTTCCCATTAACATTAATAACAGGGTATTGTAATACTAACAGGGTATTGTAATACTAAGAGACACTTAAGTAATCTTCTGTACGTGACATACTCTTCATTACCTCCATTATGGAAAAATTCCCCAATTTCTCTTTGGAATTCACAAAAATTCTTGCTTGACCAAACTTTAGGCAAACTCTTGAACCTTCCCCTCAGCCCATGTGTGCATATGTAAATAAATCCTTAGCAAGAATCCTGCTAAGTCAGTTTAGCAAGGGTCTCTCACTCTCCCCATTTAATTAACATCAATATCTAATCAGGTATCTCATCCTCAGTCATCCAAAGGAGTTGTCTGATCAGCCTGGCATATATTCAGCAAAAATCCTATTAGAACAACTTACCAGAATCTCCCTTATTCTTGCTGGTTCTTCCAGTAATATTCTATCTTGAGACCCACCAGGCCCACTGGCTAAAAATTCTTGCCCATGCTGTATTTGGAATTGGGCACAGGTCCAAAATTAGGTTTCTTACTCGCTACTGCAATAGTCCTGAATGAAATCTGTTTATACCAATTAAACTACTTCCCATCTATGGTTTCTCCATGACAGTTATGGTACCATTACTTGCATGAGATCAGTTTCTTCACTGGTCTCCTGGACTCCTAACTCAGAACCTTCATATGCAACTTTGAAGGTTTTGTCTTCACTCTTGACTGATTGGTCGGTGATCCAATGGATTCCTAGACCATTGCTCTTTAAATCTGGTAAGGAAAGACTTTGACCCTTAAGATTTTGAGTGTAATCTATAAGATATGTAGAGTTCCAGAAAAACAGAAGCAGGTTAGTATACCAAGTTTCTCTGTTCATAATTATAATATTACCATTAAATAAAAAGATGGAGCTTCTCTCAGTAGACTGAAAACCCCCTCCTCCTGAACTCCTGCTGACTATATATGTTCTGTCAATTCTCTCTTATTCCTTTCTTGTTGCCATGATTTTACTAAGGATAACTGGAATTTCAATGGCCTCTTCTGGAAATTTTGATCTTCTCAACTATTTACTCAAACTTCTTCCTGTCACAGTTGCTCCTTCTCATTTTATTGCTTTAGACATTCCCTCCAATCTCCTTGAATCCTTTGATATGTCTTCCTTCAAACTCATACCTCCTCTGTCCACACTGCCATACTTTTCCTTTCCCATTTGAGTGGGAAACCCTCCACCAAGGGCTCTGTAGGGATTAAGGGATCCCCAAGAGCAATGAACCAAGGCTAATAAGTGAACAAAAAGCTATTTGGAAACAAAACTGGATGTTTTGTCCACTAAGATGAGTTTGCAAGACATCAAGACAGTTGCTAGCAGTCTCCTAGATACTTACATAAAATAGAATCTACAGCCTCCATCATATTACATATCAGGACAAAATAAAATCTTAACAGTTTCCTCCAGAAATATTGGTAAACAGTAACACTTTAAGTTGTCCTATTGCCAAAATCACAACTCAGATAAAAATATAAAGATAAACTAGTGAGACTTTATGATGGTGTTTTATTGACTCATGGATAAAATTTTAGAATGTAAGTTATAAGACCTTGTTTTCATGTGCCTGTATGTTTATGTATGTATGTATTACCAAATTATTTTGTAAAATTCTTTTGAGGAGCTCTATACAGATTGGCTTTGAGATATGTGAGCACTTTGATAAATTAGGTATCCATAAAATTCTCAGATATATACAAATTAATCCAATTATTTCTTAGTTTACTTGATCTGGGGCAATCTTTGGTAAATGAAGATAGCTTTTAAAATTGTCAGTAAAATAAAAGCATACATGTTATCAGTGTTGCCAGCGTCAAATATAATACAGACATACATTCATTGCAGCTCTATTTACAATAGCCGGACATGGAAGCAAACTAAATGTCCATTGACAGAGGAATGAATAAAGAATATGTGGTACCTATATACAATGGAATATTACTCAATCATAAAAAAGAATGAAACAATGCCATTTGCAGCAACATGGATGTACCTAGAGACTGTCATAGTGAGTGAAGTAAGTCAGACAGAGAAAGACAAATATCATATGATATCACTTATATGTGGCATCTAAAAAAAATGATGCAGGGCTTCCCTGGTGGTGCAGTGGTTAAGAATCCACCTGACAATGCAAGGAACAAGGGTTCAAGCCCTGGTCCAGGAAGTTCCCACATGTTGCGGAGCAAAAAAGCCCATGCACCACAACTACTGAGCCTGAACTCTAGAGCACACAAGCCACAACTACTGAAGCCCGCATGCCTAGAGCCCATGCTCTGCAACAAGAAAAGCCACTGCAATGAGAAGCCCACACACTGCAAAGAAGAGTAGCCCCCACTCACCACAACTAGAGAAAGCATGCACGCCGCAAGGAAGACCCAACACAGCCAAAACTAAATCAATAAAATAAATACATAAATTTGAAAAAATGATGCAAATGAACGTATTTACAGAACATAAATAGAGTCACAGATGTAAAAAACAAACATGGTTCCCAAGGGGGAAAGAAGGGGAGGGATAAACTGGGAGATTGGGATTGACATATACACTGTACTATATATAAAATAGATAACTAATAACGACCTACTGTATAGCACACGGAATTCACTCAATACTCTGTAACAACATATATGAGAAAAGAATCTAAAAAAGAGTAGATATACATATATGTATAACTGATGTACTTTGCTGTACAGCAGAAAACTAACACAACATTGTAAATCAAGTATACTCCAATAAAAAAAATTAATGCAGACATACATTAATTTCCTACCTAGAATTACCTGTCAAGAAAGCTTAATCTATCTCTCCTAGGTGGTAACAATTATAAGACTATAAATTCAACCTAAAAATGTATACAATAAAAATGAATTGCTTGATGCATGTCAAGCATGGCATTTCTTTAAAAAAAAAAAGAAAAACAAAAAAGATGAAACCGCATGTTTGACTTCTTAAGTTCTTGTTATCTGTGAACTTTTCAGCATTCCAAATTTCTCAACAGGAAAATAACTTAGGATGATGTCTATAGATGTCTGTTTAACACATGAAATTTTCAGGATCAATTCAACAATAGTTGAATTCAACTATTGTTGAATTGTTAATAAGTGAATTGAGTACATGTAAAGAGGATAAAAATTTATAGGGACTTCCCTGGCAGTCCAATGGTTAAGACTCAAAGCTCCCAATGCAGGGGGCATGGGTTTGATTGATCCTTGGTCAAGGAATTAAGATCCCTCATGCTGCATGGCACAGCCTGAAAAATTATAAATAAACTTTTCAACAATAAATATGTTTTATAATATGTCTACTAAAAACAGTTCCATAAACATTTTGGTAACTTGAAAGCTCAAATCTATACTAATTTAAGGTAAATAATGACTATTCATTGGATATCTAGATCATTTCCAAATAAGATCAAATATTGAAACATTGGGCTTCCCTGGTGGCACAATGGTTGAGAGTCTGCCTGCCGATGCAGGGGACACGGGTTCGTGCCCCGGTCCAGGAAGATCCCACATGCCACAGAGCGGCTGGGCCCATGAGCCATGGCTGCTGAGCCTGCACGTCCGGAGCCTGTGCTCCACAACGGGGAGAGGCCACAACAGTGAGAAGCCTGCGTAATGCAAAAAAAAAATATATATATATATATATATATATATATATATATATATATATATATAAATTAATTGCTTTATGTTTAACATTAAATGAACAAATGTTTTAGCGACTTTAGCATCTTTTTATCACACAGTATAGAGAAGATAAATATATATGACCTATTAATAAAAATGAGAAATTGTACTACAGAGATGCATGTACATGTAGAAAAATATGATATTACATATTCATAAATTTACTACAGAATGATAGTATGAGTCAATTAAAAGTTGCTCACATCCTAGTTTACTGTGTATAAAAAGACAACTAATGGTTATAAATTCTAACCAATACATGTTAATGACACTTCTGTGATTACAAGTTTAAAGGAAAAAAGGCATATGTATGCAGGGAATGAAAAATGTGTTTAGATAAAGAAAGTGATGAAGTATGTGTTTTTATTAATGGCAATAAGAGAATAATTCAGACCTAAATTAAAGTAACCGTTTGTTCTAGAATGAGAGATAGAAAAGAGTAAGACAAAAACTGAATGGACATAAAATACTTATAGATTTATGAGAAAGAAATCTTGTAAAAGAAATCCTGTCTTGTGTGGTCAAAGCTGGCTAAGATTGGATGGATTTTTAAAAATAGAATTATTAAAATTGACATAGAATTAATAATGAAAT
The DNA here is from genome assembly GCF_949752795.1 of Hyperoodon ampullatus. Lineage (NCBI taxonomy): Eukaryota > Metazoa > Chordata > Mammalia > Artiodactyla > Ziphiidae > Hyperoodon > Hyperoodon ampullatus. The sequence goes on from NC_136916.1 coordinate 69,529,013, forward strand.
AAAGCAAAAGTGGAAATGAGTTCTGTCATTCTTCTAAAAAATAGACAAAGTTTATTTGGATGACTCCAAGTAGAAATTGTTAATTTTTTTCCTGTACTTATAAGAAATCAGCTTGGAAACCAAGATTTTCCCTCTTAAAATAATTTCCAGTGTTCTGTGGTTTTTTTTTTTTTTTTTTTTTTTTTTTTGCAGTACGCAGGCCTCTCACTGTTGCAACCTCTCCTGCTGTGGAACACAGGCCCCGGATGCGCAGGTTCAGTGGCCATGGCTCATGGGCCCAGCCGCTCCACAGCATGTGGGATCCTCCCGGACCGGGGCACAAACCCGTGTCCCCTGCATCGGCAGGCGGACTCCCAACCACTGCGCCACCAGGGAAGCCCGTGTTTTGTATTGTTTTTATCAGGTCTTTAATTACTTAAGAAAACCAGAGATCAGCCAAGATGGTGGAGTAGAAAGACCCTGAGCCTACCTCCCTTCTTAAACACAACAAAATCACAAATATCTGCAGAACAACCATCTATGAAAAAGACCAAAACAGACAAGAAAAGATTCTTCTACAGCTAAAGACATAAAGAAGGAGCCATGAGACTTCCCTGGCAGTCCAGTGGTTGGGACTTCACCTTCCAGTGCAGGGAGTGGAGGTTCAATCCCTGGTCAGGGAGCTAGGATCCCACAAGACTTGTGGCCAAAACACTAAGACATAAAACAGAGGCAATAGTAACAAATTCAATAAGGGCTTTAAAAATTGTCCACATCAAAAGAAAAAAAAAAAAAAGAAGGAACCATAACGAGACAAGTAGGAGGGACAGATTCATGATATATTCAAATCTCATACCACAGGTTCGGCAACCAAGAAACTGGAGAATAAGTATATTGTAGAGGTTCTCCCATGGGACTGAGAGTTCTGAACCCCACATAGGGCTCTTCAGCCTGGTGGTTCTGTACCAGAAAGACAAGCCCCCAGAGCACGTGGCTTTGAAATCCAGCAAGGCTTAATTTAGGAAGTCCAAAAGGACTGGGGGAAATAGAGACTTCATTCTTAAAAGGCACACACAAAATCTCACCTACACTGAGACCCAGGGCAAAAGCAGTGATTTGATAGGAGCCTGGACCAGGCCTAAATGCTGGTGTTAGAGAGTCTCCGAGAAAGGCAGATGGTGGCTGTGGCTAACCCTGTGGACATAAACACTGGCAACAGCCATATTTGGGAGCTTTCTACCACATGGACACTACTTTATGTGGCCACCAACCTAGGATCCTCCCTCTAGCTCATTAGCAGAAAGACCTGGCCCCACCCAACACCTTTAGGTGCCAGTGCTTGGGATACCTCAGGCTGAACAACTAATTGGGTGGGGACACAGTCCCACCCATCAACAGATAGGCCATCAAAATATTTCCTGAGTCCACAGCCACCTCTAGACATGCCCCTAGACACAGTCCTTCCTACCAGAGGCCCAAGACCCAGCTCCACTCACCAGTAGGGAGGCACCAACCATGCCCTCTAGGAAGCCTGCACTAGCCTCTACACCAAACTCACCCACCAGAGAGCAGACACCAGAAGTAAGAAAACATCAGTCTTGCAGCCTGTGGGCCCAGCCTTCCCACAGCTGGCTAGACCCTACCTTGAGACCATCTGGGGCCCATCCTGCCCACTAGAAAGCAAGCACCATCTTCAGGATACCATGGCCCCCATACCTAACTGTCAGGAACTTCCCCTTCCTACCAACAATCTGACACCAGCTCTGGGATCCCTGGACCCTTCAGCCAGGCTCCAGAATTTGACTCTGCCTGTCTGTAGTCCAGCAGTAACCCCAAGACCTGGATTCACTCATCACTGGTGGGGGGAGGGAGAGCCCTGGAGTCTTCTGGAACCTGAATCCACCCACCAGTGAGTCAGCACTAACCCTAAGGTTTCCTGATGCTCTGCAGCCAGCCACCTTATGACCAGGCCCTGATAAACAACAGCCAGCAGCATCCGAACCAGACAGAGCCTGACAACCAACCGAGCTAGTAGCTAACAGAGCCTACCAGACTGCCCACATAGTCAGCCCACCATAGCAGGACTCATACAGCATTCTTAGGAGGAAACCCCTAAAACATATACATTGGGTGATGAGAGGAAAGTGCACTGCTGGGACACATAGGATGTCTCCTACAAAAGGCCACTTCTCCAAGGTTGGGAAATGTGAATAACCTAACAGATATATAAAAATACAAACAGCAACTTAGACAAAATGAGGTGGCATGAAGGAACAAGATAAAACCCCAGAAGAAGAACAAAGTGAGGTGGAACCAGGCAAGCTACCTGAGAAAGAATTCAATGTAATGATCATAAAGATGAAGAGAAGAATGGATGGACAGAGTGAGAAGTTAGAAATTTTTAACAAAGAGTTAAAAAAATATATAAAGAAAAACCAAACACAGATGAAGAATACCATAACTGAAATGAAAAAATACACTAGAAGAATCAACAGTAGACTAAATGATACAGAGGAATGGATCAGTGAGCTGCAAGACAGAATAGTGGAAATCACTGATGCTGAACAGAAAAAAGAAAAAAAGAAATGAGGATAGTTTAAGAGACTTCTGGGACAACATAAAGCACACTAATATTCACATTCCAGGGGTCCCACAAGGAAAAGAGAGAAAAGGGTGCTAAGAACATATTTGAAAACATAATAGCTGAAAAATTCCCTAACCTGGGAAAAGAAACAGTCACCCAAGTGCAAGAAGTGCAGACAGTCCCATACAGGATAAGCCCAAAGATGAACACACAAAGACACGTTGTAATCAAACTGATGAAAATTCAATATAAAGAGAAAAAAATAAAGACAAGGGAAAAATAACTAATAACATACAAGGGAATTCCCATAAGGCTATCAGGTGATTTTTCAGCAGAAAATATGCAGGCCAAAAGGGAGTGGCACAATATATTTAGTCTTTTTTTTTTTTTTTTTCTGTATGCTGGCCTCTCACTGTTCTTGCCTCTCCCTTTGCGGAGCACAAGCTCTGGACGCACAGGTTCATTGGCCATGGCTCACGGGCCCAGCTGCCCTGCAGCATGTGGGATCTTCCCGGACCGGGGCACGAACCCATGTCCCCTGCATTGCCAGGCGGACTCTCAACCACTGCACCACCAGGGAAGCCTCACAATATATTTAAAATGATGAAAGAGAAAAACGTACCACAAAGAACGTTGTAACCTTATCTAGGAAGGCTCTCATTCAGATTTGATGGAGGGATCAAATGCTTTACACACAAGCAAGAGCTGAAAGTGTTCAGCACCACCTAACCAGCCTTACAACAAATGTTAAAGGAAGTTCTCTAGGTGAGAAAGAATAGGCCACAACTAGAAACAAGAAAATTACAAAATGTAAAACCTCACTGGAAAAGGCAAACATACAGTAAATGTAAGAAATCATCCACACAAAAACAGTCAGTAGGGAGGTTAAGAGATCAATTAGTAAAATCATCCATATCCACAATAAACAGTTAAGGGATATACAAAACAATCAGATTTAAAATATAATATCAAAAACAGTAATCATGAGAGGAAGGAAATACAAATGCAGGGTTTTTAAAATGCATTTGAAATTAAGAGATCAAAAACTTAAAATAATCATATATATATATATATAGACTGCTATATAAAAGCCTCATGGTAACCACAAACAAAACATCTATAATAGATAAACACACAAAAAAGGAAAAGGAATCCAAATATAACACTAAAGATAGTCATTAAATCACAAGAGAAGAGAACCAAAAAAAAAGGGAAAAAAGACCTACAAAAACAAACCTAAAACAATTTAAAAAGTGGCAATACGACCATGCATATTGATAATTACCTTAAATTTAAATAGACTAAATGCTCCAATCAAAAGAAACAGAATGGCTGAATGGATACAAAACTAAGACTTGTATATATGCTGTCTACAAGAGACTCATTTAAGATCAAGAGACACACAGATTGAAAGTGAGGAGATGGAAAAAGTTATTCCACACAAAAGGAAATCAAACGAAAGCTGAAATAGCAATACTTATATCAGAAAAAGTAGACTTTAAAATGAAGATTGTTAGAAGAGGTAAAAAAGGACACTACATAATGATCAAGGGATCAATCCAAGAAGAAGATATAACAGTTGTAATTACATATACACCCAACATAAGAGCACCTAAAAATATAAGGCAAATATTAATGAACATAAAAGGAGAAATCAGCAGTAACACAAAAATAGAAGGAAAATTTAACATCTTGCTTACATCAATGGACAGATAATCCAAACAGAAAAATCAATAAGGAAACACAGGTCTTAAATGACACATTAGACCAAGTGCACTTATTTGATATATATAGAGAGAGCACTCCTTCCAAAAGAAGGAGGATACACATTATTTTCAAGTGCACATGGAACATTCTTCAGGATAAATCACACGCTGGGTCACAAAGCAAGCCTCAGTAAATTTAAGAAAACTGAAATTATGTCAAGCATTGTTTTTGGCCACAATGCAATGAGACTAGAAATCAACTATAAGAAAAAAAAAACCCTGCAAACTAAACAAACAGGAGGATAAACAATATGCTACTAAACAACCAATGAATCACTGAAGGAATTAAAAAGGAAATAAAAAAAAAAATCTAGAGGCACATGAAAATGAAAACACAATGATCCAAAATCTATGGGAAGCAGCAAAAGCAGTTCTAAGAGGGAAGTTTATAGTGATAGAAGCTTACCTCAAGAAATAAGAAATATTTCAAATAAACAACCTAAACTTACACCTAAAGGAATTACAGAAAGAAGCCTAAACAAAACCCAAAGTTAATAGAAGGAAATAAATCACAAACACCAGAACAGAAATAAATGAAATGTAGACTGGAAAAAGAAAAACAATAAGAAAGAGAAATAAAACTAAAAAACTTATACTTTGAAAATACAAACAAAATTTATAAACTTTTAGGCAGACTCATCAAGGAAAAAATGGAGAGGGTCCATATCAATAAAATCAGAAATGAAAAAGAAGAAGTTACAGCTGACACCACAGAAACACAAAGGATCACAAAAGACTACTATGGACAACTATATGTCAATAAAATGGACAACCTAGATGAAATGGACAAATTCTTAGAAAGGTACAGTCTCCCAAGATGAAACAGGGAGAAATAGAAAATATGAACAGGCCAAATACAAGTACTGAAATTGCATCTGTGATTTAAAAGCTCCCAGCAAACAAAAGTCCAGGGCCAGATGGCTTCACAGGCAAATTCTATCAAACATTTAGAGAAGAGCTAACACCCATCCTTCTAAAATTATTCCAAAAAATTGCAGAGGAAGGAACACTTCCAAACTCATTCTACAAGGCCACCATCACCAAAACCAATCAAAGGTACCACAAAAAAGAAAATTACAGGCCAATATATCTTTGATGAATATAGATGCAAAAATCCTCAAAAATACCAGCAAACCAAAAACAACAATACATTAAAAGGATCAGACACCATTATCAAGTGGGATTTATCCCAGGGATGCAAGGATTTTTCAATATCCACAAATCAATCAATATGATATAACACATTAACAAATCAAAGAATGCAAACCATATGATCATCTTAGTAGATGCAGAAAAAAGCCTTTGACAAAATTCAACATCTATTTATGATTAAAAAATAACTTTTCATAAAATGGGCATAGAGGAAATATACCTCAATATAATAAAGGCTGTACATGACAAACCTACAGCTAACATCATATTCAGTGAGGAAAAGCTGAAAACATGTCCACTAAGACCAGGAACAAGAAAAGGACGCCCATTATTGACACTTTTATTCAACATAGTTTCAGAACACAGAGCCACAGCAATCAGACAAAAAACAAAACAAAACAAAAACAGTAAGAAAAAGAATCCAAATTGGAAAGGAAGAAACAAAACTCACTGTTTGCAGATAACATGATACTATACACAGGAAATTCTAAAAATGCCACCAAAGAACTCCTAGGTCTCATCAATGAATTTGGTAAAGTGGCTGGATATAAAATTAATATACAGAAATCAGTTGCATTTCTATACACTAACAACAAAATGTCAGAAAGAGAAATTTAGGAAACAATCCCATTTACCATCACATCAAAAAGAATAAAATACCTAGGAAGAAACCTGCCTAAGGAGGCAAAAGACCTGTATTCCAAAAACTATAAGATGCTGATGAAAGAAATTAAAGATGACACAAACAGATGGAAAGATATACCATGTTCTTGGATTGGAAGAATCAACAGTGGAAATGACTATACTACCCAAAGTAATCTACAGATCCAGTTCAATCTCTATCAAAATACCAATGGCATTTTACACAGAATCAGAACAAAAAATTTTACAATTTGTATGGAAACACAAAAGTCCCTGAATATCCAAAGCAATGTTGAGGGAAAAAAAATGGACCTGGAGGAATCATACTCCCTGACTTCAGACTATACTAAAAAGCTACAGTCGGGCTTCCCTGGTGGCGCAGTGGTTGAGAGTTTGCCTGCCGATGCAGGGGACACGGGTTCGTGCCCCGGTCCAGGAAGATCCCACATGCCTCAGAGCGGCTGTGCCCGTGAGCCATGGCCACTGAGCCTGTGCTCCATAATGGGAGAGGCCACAACAGTGAGAGGCCCGCGTACCGCCAAAAAAAAAAAAAAAAAAAAAAAGCTACAGTCAACAAAACCATATGGTGTTGGCAAAAAAACAGACATATAAATTAATGAAAGAGGATAGAAAGTTCAGGAAAAAACCACACATTTATGGTCAATTAATCCATAACACAGGAGGCAAGAATATATGAAGGAGAAAACACAGTCCCTTTAATAAGTGGTGCTGGGAAAACTGGAAAGCTACATGTAAAAGAATGAAATTCGAACATTCTCTAACACCATATACAAAAAAATATACAGAGGACTTCCAGGGAAGATGGTGGAACAGTAAGACATGGAGATCACCTTCCTCCCCACAGATACACCAGAAAAACATCTACACGTGGAACAACTCCTACAGAACACCTACTGAACGCTGGCAGAAGACCTCAGACCTCGCAAAAGGCAAGAAACTCCCAATGTACCTGGGTAGGGCAAAAGAAAAAAAATAATAAACAGAGACAAAAAGATAGGGACGGGACCTGCACCAGAGGGAGGGAGCTGTGAAGGAGGAAAGCTTTACATATACTAGGGAGTCCCTTTGCAGGCGGAGACTGTGGGTGGTGGACGGGGAGAGCTTCAGAGCCGCGGAGGAGAGCACAGCAACAGGGGTGCGGAGGGCAAAGCAGAGAGATTCCCGCAGAGAGGATCGGAGCTGAAAGTCACTCACCTGCCCGAGAGGCTTGTGTGCTCACACGCCAGGGCGGGCGGGGCTGGGAGCTGAGGCTTGTGCTTCGGTCGGAGCGCAGGGAGAGGACTGGGATTGGCGGCGTGAACACAGCCTGCAGGGGTTAGTGCACCACGGCTAGCCGGGAGGGAGTCCAGGAAAGAGTCTGGACCTAACGAAGAGGCAAGAGACTTTTTCCTCCCTCTTTGTTTCCTGGTGCACGAGGTGAGGGGATTAAGAGAGCTGCTTAAAGGAGCTCCAGAGACAGGCACGAGCCGCGGCTAAAAGCGCGAACCACAGAGAAGGGCATAAGATGCCAAGGCTGCTGCTGCGGCCACCAAGGAGCCTGTGTGCAAGCACAGGTCACTCGTAACATCCCCCTTCCAGGGAGCCTGGGCAGCCCACCCCTGCCAGGGTCCCGGGATCCAGGGACAACTTCCCCGGGAGAAGGCAGGGCAAGCCTCAGGATGGTGCAATGTCCCGCCAGCCTCTGCCGCCACAGGCTCACCCTACACTCTGTAACCCTCTCTCCCACCGGCCTGAGTGAGCCAGAGTCCCTGAAGCAGCTGCTCCTTTAACCCCGTCATGTCTGAGCGAAGAACAGACACCCTCCGGTGACCTACACGCAGAGGCGGGGCCAAATCCAAACCTGAGACCTGGGATCTGTGAGAACAAAGAAGAGAAAGGGAAATCTCTCCCAGCAGGCTCAGAAGCAGCAGATTAAAGATCCACAATCAACTTGATGTACCCTGCATTTGTAGAATACATGAATAGACAATGATTCATCCCAAATTGAGGAGGTGGACTTCGAAAGCAAGATTTATGAATTTTTCCCCTTTCCTCCTTTTGTGAGTGTGTATGTGTATGCTTCTGTGTGAGACTTTGTCTGTATAGCTTTGCTTCTACCATTTGTCCTAGGGTTTTATCAGTCCTTTTTTTTTTCTTAATAATTATTTTTATTTTAATAACTTTATTTTATTTTATCTTACTTTATATTTTTTACTTTATCTTCTTTCTTTCTTTTGTCCTTCCTTCCCTCCTCCCACCCTCCTTTCTTTCTTTCTTTGTTTCTCTCTTTCTTTCTACTTCTACTAATACTTTCTTTCTATTTTTTCTCCCTTTTATTCTGAGCCGTGTGGATGAAAGGCTCTTGGTGCTGCAGCCAGGAGTCAGTGTTGTGCCTCTGAGGTGGGAAAGCCAACTTCAGGACACTGGTCCACAATACACGTCCCAGCTCCACATAATATCAAATGGCGAAAATCTCCCAGCGATCTCCATTTCAACACCAGGACCCAGCTCCACTCAACGACCAGCAAGCTACAGTGATGGACACCCTATACCAAACAACTAGCAAAACAGGAACACAACCACATGCATTAGCAGAGAGGTTGCCTGAAATCATAATAAGTCCACAGACACCCCAAAACACACCACCAGACATGGACCTGCCCACCAGAAAGAAAAGCTCCAGCCTCAACCACCAGAACACAGGCACTAGTCCCCTCCACCAGGAAGCCTACACAACTGACAGAAACAATAGCAAAATGAGAAGACAGAAAAACACACAACAGAGGAAAGCACAAGACAAAAACCCACCAGATGTAACAAATGAAGAGGAAATAGGCAGTCTACCTGAAAAATAATTCAGAATAATGATAGTAAAGATGATCCAAAATCTTGGAAAGAGAATAGACAAAATGTAAGAAACATTTAACAAGGACCTAGAAGATCTAAATATGAAAAAAGCAATGATGAACAACACAATAAATGAAATTAAAAATACTCTAGATGGGATCAATAGCAGAATAACTGAGGCAGAAGAGCGGATAAGTGACATGGAAGATAAAATAGTGGAAATAACTACTGCAGAGCAGGATAAAGAAAAAAGAATGCAAAGAACTGAGACAGTCTCAGAGACTTCTGGGACAACATTAAATGCACCAACATTCGAATTATAATGGTTCCAGAATTAGGAGAGAAAAAGAAAGGGACTGAGAAAATATTTGAAGACATTATAGTTGAAAACTTCCCTAATATGGGAAAGGAAAGAGTTAATCAAGTCCAGGAAGCACAGAGAGTCCCATACAGATAAATACAGGAGAAATATGCCAAGACACATATTAATCAAACTGTCAAAAATTAAATACAAAAAAAACATATTAAAAGCAGCAAGGGAAAAGCAACAAATAACACACAAGGGAATCCCCATAAGGTTAACAGCTGATCTGTTAGCAGAAACTCTGAAAGCCAGAAGGGAGTGGCAGGATATATTTAAAGTGATGAAGGAGAAAAAACTAGAACCAAGATTACTCTACCCAGCAAGGATCACATTCAGATTTGACGGAGAAATTAAAACCTTTAGAGACCAGCAAAAGCTGAGAGAGTTCAGCACCACCAAACCAGCTTTACAACAAATGCTAAAGGAACTTCTCTAGGCAAGAAACACAAGAGAAGGAAAACACCTACAATAATGAACACAAAACAATTAAGAAAATGGGAATAGGAACATGCATATCGATAATTACCTTAATTGTAAATGGATTAAATGCTCACACCAAAAGACACAGACTGGCTGAATGGATACAAAAAAAAGACCCATATATATGCTGTCTACAAGAAACCCACTTCAGAACCTAGAGACACATACAGACTGAAAGTAAAGGGATGGAAAAAGATATTCCATACAAATGGAAACCAAAAGAAAGCTGAAGTAACAATTCTCATATCAGATAAAATAGACTTTAAAATAAAGACTATTTAGAGACAAAGAAGGACACTGTATAATGATCAAGGGATCGATCCAAGAAGACGATATAACAAATGTAAATATTTATGCACCCAACATAGGACCACCTCAATACATAAGGCAAATACTAACAGCCATAAAAGGGGAAATCAACAGTAACACATTCATATTAGGCGACTTTAACACCCCACTTTCACCAATGGACAGATCATCCAAAATGAAAATTAAGAAGGAAACACAAGTTTTAAATGATACATTAAACATGATGGACTTAATTGATATTTATAGGACATTCCATCCAAAAACAACAGAAGACACATTTTTCTCAAGTGCTCATGGAACATTCTCCAGGATAGATCATACATTGGGTCACAAATCAAGCATTGGTAAATGTAAGAAAATTGAAATTGTATCAAGTATCTTTTCGGACCACAACGCTATGAGACTAGATGTCAATTACAGGAAAAGACCTTAAAAAATACAAGCACATGGAGGTTAAACAAGATACTATGTAATAACGCAGTGAGCACTGAAGAAATCAAAGAGGGAACAAAAAAATACCTAGAAACAAATGACAATGGGACATGATGACCCAAAACCTATGGAATGCAGCAAAAGCAGTTCTAAGGGAAGTTTATAGCAATACAATCCTACCTTAAGAAACAGGAAACATCTCGAATAAACCACCTAATCTTACACCAAAAGCAATTAGAGAAAGAAGAACAAAAGAACCCGAAAGTTAGCAGAAGGAAAGAAATCATAAAAATCAGATCAGCAATAAATGAAAAAGAAATGAAGGAAATGATAGAAAAGATCAATAAAACTAAAAGATGATTCTTTGAGAAGATAAACAAAATTGATAAACCATTAGCCAGACTCATCAAGAAAAAAAGGGAGAAGAATCAGATCAATAGAATTAGAAATGAAAAAGGAGAGGTAACAACTGACACTGCAGAAATACAAAAGATCCTGAGAGATTACTACAAGCAACTCTATGGCAATAAAATGGACAACCTGGAAGAAATGGACAAATTCTTAGAAATGCACAACCTGCCAAGACTGAATCAGGAAAAAGTAGAAAATACGAACAGACCAATCACAGGCACTGAAATTGAAACTCTGATTAAAAGTCTTCCAACAAACAAAAGCCCAGGACCAGATGGCTTCACAGTGAATTCTATCAAACATTTAGAGAAGAGCTAACACCTATCCTTCTCAAAGTCTTCCAAAATATAGCAGAAGGAGGAACACTCCCAAACTCAATCTACGAGGCCACCATCACCTTGATACCAAAACCGGACAAGGATGTCACAAAGAAAGGAAACTAGAGGCCAATATCACTGATGAACATAGACGCAAAAATCCTCTACAAAATACTAGCAAACAGAATCCAACAGCACATTAAAAGGATCATGCACCATGAAAAGTGGGGTTTATTCCAGGAATGCAAGGATTCTTCAATATACGCAAATCAATCAATGTGATACACCATAGTAAAAAATTGAAAGAGAAAAACCATATGCTCCTCTCAATAGATGCAGAGAAATGTTTTGAAAAAATTCAACACCTATTTGTGATAAAAACCATCCAGAAAGTAGGCTTGCAGGGGACTTTCCTCAACATAATAAAGGCCATATATGACAAACCCACAGCCAACATCGTCCTCAATGGTGAAAAACTGAGAGCATTTCCACTCAGATCAGGAACAAAAAAAGGTTGCCCACTCTCACCCCTCTTATTCAACACAGTTTTGGGAGTTTTAGCCACAGGAATCAGAGAAGAAAAGGAAATAGACAGAATCCAAATCAGAAAAGAAGTAAAACTTTAACTGTTTGCAGATGACATGATACTATACATAGAGAATCCTAAAGATGTTACCAGGAAACTACTAGAGCTAATCAATGAATTTGGTAAAGTAGCAGGATACAAAATTAATGCACAGAAATCTCTGGCATTCCTCTACACTAATGATGAAAAATCTGAAAGTGAAATCAGGAAAACACTCTCATTGATCACTACAACAAAAAGAATAAAATATCTAGGAATAAACCTACCTAAGGGGACAAAAGACCTGTATGCAGGAAATTATAAGACACTGATGAAAGAAATTAAAGATGATACAAATAGATGGAGAGATATACCATGTTCTTTGATTGGGAGAATCAACATTGTGAAAATGACTCTACTACCCAAAGCAGTGTATAGATTCAATGCAATCCCTATCAAACTACCACTGGCAATTTTCAGAGAACTAGAACAAAAAATTTCACAATTTGTACAGAAACACAAAAGACCCCGAATAGCCAAAGAAATATTGAGAACGAAAAACGGAGCTGGAGGAATCAGGATCCCTGACTTCAGACTCTACTAAAAAGCTACAGTAATCAAGACAGTATGGTACTGGCACAAAACCAGAAGTACAGATCAATGGAACAGGATAGAAAGCCCAGAGATAAACCCATGCACATATGGTCACCTTATCTTTAATAAAGGAGGCAGGAATGTACAGTGGAGAAAGGATAGCCTCTTCAATAAGTGGTGCTAGGAAAATTGGACAGGTACTTGTAAAAGTATGAGATTAGAACACTCCCTAACACCATACACATAAATAAGCTCAAAATGGATTAAAGACCTAAATGTAAGGCCAGAAACTATCAAACTCTTAGAGGAAAACATAGCAGAACACTCTATGACATAAAGCACAGCAAGATCTTTTTTGACCTACCTCCTAGAGAAATGGAAGTAAAAACAAAAATAAAGAAATGGGACCTAATGAAACTGCAAAGCTTTTGCACCGCAAAGGAAACCATAAACAAGATGAAAAGACAACCCTCAGAATGGGAGAAAATATTTGCAAATGAATCAACTGAGAAAGGATTAATCTCCAAAATTTACAAGCAGCTCATGCAGCTCAATAACAAAAAAAACAAAAAACCAAATCCAAAAATGGGCAGAAGACCTAAATAGACATTTCTCCAAAGAAGATATACAGACTGCCAACAAACACATGAAAGAATGCTCAACATTTTTAATCATTAGGGAAATGCACATCAAAACTACAATGAGATATCATCTCACACCAGTCAGAATGGCCATCATCAGAAAATCTAGAAACAATAAATGCTGGAGAGGGTGTGGAGAAAAGGGAACACTCTTGCACTACTGGTGGGAATGTGAATTGGTACAGCCACTATGGAGAACTGAATGGAGGTTCCTTAAAAACTACAAACAGAACTACCATATGACCCAGCAATCCCACTACTGGGCATATACCCTGAGAAAACCATAATTCAAAAAGAGTCATCTACCAAAATGTTCATTGCAGCTCTATTTACAATAGCCAGGAGATGGAAACAACCTAAGTGTCCATCAACAGATGAATGGATAAAGAAAATGTGGCACATATATACAATGGAATATTACTCACCCATAAAAAGAAACAAAATTGAGATATTTGTTGTGAGGTGGATGGACCTAGAATCTGTCATACAGAGTGAACTAAGTCAGAAGGAGTAAAACAGATGCTGTATGCTAACACATATATATGGAATCTAAGAAAAAAAGATAGGTCATGAAGAACCTAGGGGTAAGATGGGAATAAAGACAGAGACCTACTAGAGAATGGACTTGAGGATATGGGGAGGGGGAAGTGTATGCTGTTACAAAGTGAGAGAATGGCATGGGCATATAGACACTACTAAACATAAAATAGATAACTAGTGTGCAGCAGCTGCATGGCACAGGGAGAACAGCTCGGTGCTTTGTGACCACATAGCGGGGTGGGTTAGGGAGGGTGGGAGGGAGGGAGACACAAGGGGGAAGAGATATGGGAACATATGTATATGTATAACTGATTCACTTTGTTATAAAGCAGAAACTAACACACCATTGTACAGCAATTATACTCCAATATAGATGTAAAAAATAAAAAGAAGTAATGATAAACTTTCTGTGGTTATATGTATGTGGATATATATTACTAATACATATAATCAAAAATTATATGAAGTTTATAAAAATTTGTCAGTACTCTCATTGCCCAGTTATGGTTAAAGGTTGTATGCCATACAAATAAGTAATTTTCCTTATCTAATGAACTCTCATCAGAACTTTAATCATGGCTTTTTAACTCATATATCATTCACTGACATTTATTATTTGCTTTGATTCCTCTCTGAAATTATTTACAAACACCTATAGGATAGAATGCTGCATGATTTTAACACTTGAATAACTTTTAGACAATGCCTCTGGGCTAAGTTGCAGCATGGTGACTAAAGTTACTAATAGTATATTTCATGGTTGAAAGTTGCTAAAGAGAGGTGTGGCCAAGATAGAAGAGTAAGAAGAACCAAGCTTACATCCTCCCATGTGTACATCAAAATTACAACTATTTACAAAGAAACTATCTATAACAATAACATGAAGGCTAGTAGAAAATATTTTCCACAACTAAAGATATAGAGAAGAAACTGCAATCAGATGGGTTGGATGGGTAGAGACACAGTATAGCCAAAACTCACACCCTCCATAAACAACCCACAAATGGGAAGATAATCACAATTGCACAAGTTCTCCCCAAGGAGTGAGGGTTCCAAGACACACAATTTGCTCCCCAGCCAGAGAGTCCTACAATGGGAAAACAAGTTCCCAGACTGTCTTTGAAGGCCAGTGGATCTTGCTTATATGAAAGCTAGAGTGTTGTAAGAATCAAAAGCAGCACATGCACACGCCACACACTCCAAGTCCTAGTGAAGAAAGAGTATTTTGAAAAAAACCTGGGTCCGACCCACTTGCTGACCTTGGAGAGTCTCCCAGCGATTCAGGAGTCAACTGAGATTCCCCCAGGGACATGGACATTGGTGGCAGCTATTTGGGGAGCTCATTCTTCCATGAGGACAGTGATGCTGGCAAGCAACATTTTGGAATCCTCCCTCTAGCATATTAGTGCCATGGGTTTACCCACCTACCAGAGGGGCAGCACCAGCTCTGGATAACCTTGTCCTCTACAGCCAGCCATGCCAGGGTCTGTCCTCACCCACCAGCAGGTTGGTCCCAGTCCAAGGACCCCACCCCGAGGTCATGGAGCCATGTTGGGAGACAGCTCTGTTCACCAGCAGTCCAGCAGCCACCATAGGAGGTAGAAATTGGCAGCCAACTAAGCTAGGGGCAAGCTCTGCCTACTAACTCACAATATACAACCCCAATACAAGAGAAAAGCCCATGCAGCCCACATACACTCTCCTCTAGAGCTTATGCTCTGGTGACCAGCGGGGAGTGGGCTGCTGGGACTCATAGGACATCTCTTACATAAGGTCACTTCTCCAAGATTGGGAGACATAATCAACTAGCTTAATGCATAGAAATAAGCACAGAGAATTAGGCAAAATGAGGAGATAAAAAATATTTTCCAAACGTAGGAACAAGACAAAACCTCAGGAAAAGAACTAAAAAACTTGGAAATAAGCAATCTACCCAAAGAAGAGTTCAAGGTAATGTTCTAAAGATGCTCAATGAACTCAGGAGAAGAATGGATGAACACAGTAATAATTTTTGAAAAGAATTAGAAATTATAAAAAAAAGGACAAAACAAAGTTGAAGAATACAATAACTGATATAAAAATACACTAGAAGGAATCCATAGTAGATACAGAGGGGTGGATGAACAAAGTGGAAAACAGAGTAGTGGAAATTACACAGCCTGAACGGGGTGGGGGGGAAAGGGAGAGATTTTTAAACAATGAGAATAGTTTAGGAGATCTCTGGGACAACATCAAGAGTATTCACATTTACATTATTGTGGCCCCAGAAGAAGAAAGAGAGAAAATGGCAGATAACTAATTTGAAGAAATAATGAGTGAAAACTTTCCTAACCTAAGACATGGATCAGACATCCAGGACTGGGAAACACAGAAAGTTCCAAATAGGATGAACCAAAGAGATCCACTCCAACACACATAATTAAAGTGGCAAAAATTAAAGACAAAAAGAGAATCTTAAAAGCAGCAAGAGAAAAGCAACTAGTTATAAGCAAGGGAATCCCCTAGGACTAGCAGCTAACTTTTCAGCAGAAACTTTGGAGGCCAGAAGGGACTGGTACAATATATTCAAAGATATGTAAGGAAAAAACCTACAACCAAGAATACTCTGCCTGGCAAGACTATCATTCGGATTGGTAAGGGAGATAAAGTTTTCCTTAGACAAGCAAAAGCTAAAAGACTTTTTAGCACCACTAAACCAGATTTACAAGACTTCTCTAAATGGAAAAGAAAAGACTACGACTAGAAACGTAAATATTATGAGAGATAAAAACTCAATGGTAATGGCAAATATACAGAAAATACTAGATTTTCCACTTATCAAGCTTGTAGGAAGGTTAAAAGAGGTGGAGAGAGACCAGTGCTGATGGCTGCAACCTTGCTGCACCTCCAAGTCCAAAATGTATGCAAGGTGGAGCTGATAGTACACACAATGGCTAGGCACTGAATCTTGGGTTGTCAGACCCTGGTAGAAGACATTGTCTAGCAGCCCAGAGACAGCCCAAGTGGCTTGGGGTGTAGTCCAGTCTGAACCTTGGAGCCCACTGTCAATGTACACATGGAGGGTGCAGGTCCAGCATCAGAGCCCACTGTCAGCACTTGCATGATGGATCTGGGTCCAGCATCAGAGCCCAATGTCAGTGCTTGCACTGCAGGGATAGGTCCAGCCAAAATGGACTTCGTGGGCACACACATGGCAGGGGCAGATCTGGCCTCTGAGCCTATTTTCAACACCTGCACAGTGAGGGCATGTCCAGCAGCTGTGGAATTTGTCGGGCTGCACGCTGAATACTGTCAGAGAAATGCACATCTTGGGTGGATTGACCCTGGGTAGGAGTACACAACAGGTGCTGGTACTGCTGTGGGCAGCACTCCAGTTCTGCCCATCCCACACTGTACCATGGAGTCAGATCTGGGGCAGCCAGTTCCTGGGAGAGACTTGTAATAGAGTCAGTCCATGTCCCAGGCTGCAGCACAACCACCTCGATTCCTGTAGCCACAGCACCTCAGCCTGCAGCACCAGTGCACTCCATGACACAGCCTAGCAATAGGTCTGAGACAAACACGTGGAGAAAGGGCTGGGCTGCTTCTGGGCAGAACCACAGATGCCTGCAAGATGGTGCATAGGTTCACCATGATCACATGAGCTTCACTTGCTTCAGCGCTCACCTTCTTTTGGACAGAGTATGAACTCAAGGGCAGTAGAGCCTTATCAAACCCAATGGTCATTTCTTCTACTCAAACAACTGGGAAGCAGGCCCTGCCCCCCACAGGGCTGTGATAGCCACAGAGCAAAGAGAAGGCCCCACCTCACATCCAGTGCAGGCTCTGGTGACACAACACCAATCACACCCCATTAATGAAAGAATGGCTAGCACACTCTGAGGGAAAATGTGGCTGGCATCCATACCAAAAGCAATCCTCACACCAAAAATATTGGACTCACACAGTCTAAACAGGGACAATTTCATGAAAAACACCACTTCAAGTCCAAAATAGATAATTGTTTCTCCTAAATTCTTAGAAACAGAGAAAGTTAAGTAAACTAAAAAAGTAGAGGAACTACTCCCAAATAAAATAACAAGATAAATCCCCTGAAAGAACAAATAATGAAACAGACCTCACCAGTCTACTAGACATCTAGTTCAAAAAGGAGGTGGTAAAAATGTTAAAGGAATAAAGAAAGATTAGCAATATAAATGTATATCACTATAACAAGGAACTAGAAACTACAAAGAGAAACCAGTCAACATTAGACAACTAAATTGAGGAGATAAAAACCAACCTAAGGCTTCCCTGGTGGTGCAGTGGTTGAGAGTCTGCCTGCTGATGCAGGGGATATGGGTTTGTGCCCCGGTCTGGGAGGATCCCATATGCCACAGAGCAGCTGGGCCTGTGAGCCATGGCCGCTGAACCTGCATGTCCGGAGCCTGTGCTCTGTGATGGGAGAGGCCACAACAGTGAGAGGTCCACGTACCACAAAAAACAAAAACAAACAAACAAAAAAAAAAACCAACCTAGAATAAATGAAAAGCCAATTAAATAACACAGAAGGATGAATAAGTAATCTGGAAGATAGAATAATGGAAATCACCCAATCAGAACAGCAGACGAAAGACAATTGAAAAAAATAAAAGCAACATACAAGATATATGAAATAATATAAAGCATGCTAACCTATGTATAATAGGGGTTCCAGAAGGAGAGGAGAGAGAGAAGGGGATCCAAAAAGTATTTGAAGAAATTATGGCTGAAAACTTGCCAAACCAAAAGAAGGAAACTTACATCCAGGTACAAAAAGAACAGTGGGTGCCAAATAAGATAAGTCCAAACAAACACACACCAAGACATATTATGATTAAGACAGTAAAAGTTAAAGACAAAGAGAGGATTCTAAAGGCAGCACGAGTAAAACAAAATGTTAATTACAAGGGAACCCGCATAAGGCTATCAGATGATTTCTCTGAACAAACTTTGCAGGGCAGAAGGCAGTGACATAATGTATTCTAAGTCCAGAAAGGGAAAAGCTTGAAACCTAAGATAATCTACCCAGCAAGACTGTCATTTAGAATAGAAGGAGAGGTATTTTCTCAGACAAGCAAAAATTAAAAGAAAACAGCAATACTAAACCTACTGTAAAAGAAATATTGAAAGTTTTCTCTGCATGGAAAACAAGCAAGAATCTATAGAAAAGAAACAGTTACAATAAGAAATGCAAATATATAAAAGGATTGAAGTTCACTTAAATAAGCTAGTACATAGGGTAAAAATAATCCAAAAGATTTTTTTGTAAAAAAAATTATAACTACAATTAATGACAAAAGGATAAACATGAAGAAGTGAACAAACAACTACAAAATCAATGGAAAACAAGGTTTAAAATGGCAACAAATACATATCTATCAATAATTACTTTACATGTCAATGGAATAAATGCTCCAGTCAAAGACTGGATTAAAAAACAAGAGCTTAAAATATGCTGCTTACAAAAGACCCACTTTAAGGTAAATGACACACATAGATTGAAAGTGAGGGGATGGAAAAAGATATTTCATGCAAACAGAAATGACAAGAAAGCAGGGGTAGCAATACTCATATCAGACAAAATAGATTTTAAAACAAAGGCCATAAAGAAAGATAAAGAAGGACACTATATATAATAGAAGGATCAATACAAGGAGAGGATACTACACTTGTTAACATTTATGCACCCAATATAGGAGCACCTTAATATATAAAACAAATACTAACAGAAAGGGAGAAACTGACAATAATACAATAATAGTAGGAGAATTTAACACTGCACTGACATTTATGAACAGATCATCTAGGCAGAAAACCAATACTGTAATGCAATAGAGGTCCAAAATAATGCAATAGACCAGTTGGACTTAATTTCTGTTTACATGACACTACATCCAAAAAAACAGATACACATTCTTTTCAAGCATGCAGGAAACATTCTCTAGGATAGATCGCATACTAGGTCAGGAAACGAGGCTCAACAAATTTAAGAAATATAAATCATTTCAAGTATTTTTTCTGACCCCAAATGGTATATAGAAATCAACCAAGAAAGAAAAGAAGGAAAAAGAATGAACATGTGGACACTAAACAAAATGTTACTAAAAAAAACCAATGGATCAACAATGAAATCAAAGAGGAAATTTTAAAATACCTTGACACAAACAACAATGAAAACACAACAATGTGAAATCTATGAGATGCAGCTAAAGCAGTCCTTAGAGGGAAGTTCATATTGATACAGGCTTTCTTCAGAAAATATGAAAAATCTAAAATAAATACCCTAACCTACAACTTAAAAGAATTAGAAAAAGAAGAACAAACAAAACCCACAGTCAGCAGAAGGAAAGAAATAATAAAAATCAGAAAGGAAATAAATCAAATAGAGATAAAAAACAGAAAATATCAACAAAACCAAGAGCTGTTTTGTTGAAAATATAAAAAAAAATTGACAAACCAATAGCAAGCTTAATCAAGAAGAAAAGAGAGAGGACCCAAATAAGGAAAATAGGAAAGGAAAGAGGTGAAATAACAACCAGTTCTGCAGAAATACAAAATACAATAAGAGAATACTATGAACAGTTGTATGCCCACAAATCAGACAACACAGAAGCAATGGACGTTTCTAAAAACATTCATCCAACCAAAATTGAATCAAGAAAAAATGGATAATTTAAACAGACAAATCAGTAGAAGTGATACACTCTGCAAGAAAAAAATCCTGCAAACAAAAGTCCAAGAGTAGATGATTTCACCAGGGAATTAATTCTACCAAACATACAAAGAAGAACTTATACCTATCCTTCTCAAAATCTTCCAGAAAAGTGAAGAGGAAGGAACACTCGAAAAGTCACTCTTTGATGCCAACATCACCCTGATACCAAAACCAGACAAAGACTACAAAAACAAAAGAGAAAAAGAAAATTACATGCCAATATCTTTGATGAATATAGATACAAAAATTTTCAACAAAATATTAGCAAACTGAATTCAACAACACATAAAAAAGGTGATACACCACAATCAAGCTGGATTCACCCCAGGTTCATAAGGATGGTTCAACATATGCATATCAATCAATATGATATACCACATAAAAAAAGAAAAGACAAATTTACATGATCATCTCAATAAATGCAGAAAAAAGTATTGGATAAAATTCAACATCCATTCATGATAAAAACTCTTACCAACGTGTGTATAGAGGGAGCATATCTCAACATCATAAAAGCTATTTATGACATATCCCAGCCAACATAATAAATGGTGAAAAATTGAAAGCCTTCCCACTAAATTCAGGGACAAGACAAGAATGATCACTCTCACCATTTCTATTCAGCATAGTACTGGAAGTCCTAGCCACATCAATCAGACAAGAAAAAGAAATAAAATCTATCCAAATTGGAAAGAAGAGGTAAAATTGTCATTATATGCAGATGACATGATACTCTACACAGAAAACCCTAAAGACTCCACACAAAAACTTTTAGAACTGATAAATGAATTCAGCAAGGTAATAAGATACAAGATTAATATATAGTAATCAGTGGCATTTCTTTACAATAACAATGAAATATTAGAAAGAGAAGGTAAAAAAAAAAATCCTGTTTAAAATTGCATCAAACAAATAGAATACCTAGAAATAATCCTAACCAATGAGGCAAAAGACTTCTACACTGAGAACTATAAAACATTCATAAAGGAAATCAAAGATGATTCAAGGAAATGGAAAGATATCCCATGCTCCTGGATTGGAAGAATTAATATAATTAAAATGGCAATTAAAAGCAATCAACAGATTTAATGTGATCCTTATCAAATTACCTATGACAGTTTTCACAGAACTAGAACAAATAATAATAAAATTTATATAAAACCATAAAAGACCCAGATTTGCCAAAGCAATCCTGAGTAAAAAGATCAAAGCAGGAGGCAAAACCTTCCTGGACTTCAGATAATACTACAAAGCTACAGTAATCAAAACAACATGGTATTGGAAGAAAAACAGACATATTGATCAATGGAAGAGAATAGAGTCCAAAAACAAACCCAGATACCTGTGGACAATGAATCTTCAATAAAGGAGGCAAGAATAAACAATAGAGAGAAGAATCTCTTCACCAAGTGGTGTTGGGAAAGCTAGACAGCCCCATGTAAATCAATGAAGTTAGAACACTCCCTCATACCATATACACAGATAAACTCAAAATGGCTTAAAAACTTAAATATAAGACCTGAGGCCCATAAAAGTCCTGGAAGAGGACAAAGGCAAACCATTCTCTAACATAAATTGTACCAATGTTTTCTTAAGTCAGTCTTTCAAGGCAATAGAAATAAAAGCAAAATTAACAAATGGGACCTAATCAAACTTATAAGCTTTTGCACAGAAAAGGAAACCATAAACAAAATGAAAAGGCAACCTAAGGAATGGAAGAAAATATTGCAAACGATGTGACCAACAACTGTTTAATTCCCAAAATATGCAAACAACCCATACAACTCAATAACTAAATATCAAATAAACCAATTGAAAAAATGGGCAGAAGACCTAAATAGATATTTCTCCAAAAAAGACATACAGAGAGCCAATAGTCACATGAAAAGACACTCAACATCACTAATTATTAGAGAAATGCATATCAATACTACAGTGAGGTATCACCTCACACCTGTCAGAATGGCCGTCATTAAAAAGTCTACAAATAACAAATGCTGGAAGGCGTGTGGAGAAAAGGGAACCCTCCTACACTTTGGTGAGATTGTAAATCGATGCAGCCACTATGAAAAACAGTATGGAGGTTTCTTTAAAAAAATAAAAATAGGGTTACCAAATGATCCACCAATCTCACTCCTAGGCATCTACCCAGAGAAAACTCTAATTTGAAAAGACACATGCAGCCCAATGTTCATAGCAGCACTTTTTACAATATGCAAGACATGAAAGCAACCTAAATGTCCATTGACAGATGAATGGATAAAGAAGATTTATATTTATATATATACATATAAAATGGAATACCACTCAGCCATAAAAGAGAATAAAATAATGCCATTTGCAGCAACATAAATGGACCTAGAGATTACCATACTAAGTTAAGTAGGTCAGAAAGAGAAAAACAAATATCATGTAATATCACTTATATGTAGAATCTAAAATATGATACAAATGAACATATTTACAAAACAGAAACAGTCTCACAGACATAGAAAACAAACTTATGGTTACCAAAGGGGAAAGTGGGTTGGGGAGGAATAAGTTAGAAGATTGGACTTAGCAGATATAAATTACTATATATAAAATACATAGGGGCTTCCCCAGTGGCACAGTGGCTAAGAATCCGCCTACCAATGCAGGGGACACGGGTTCAAGTCCTGGTCCCAGAAGATCCCACATGCTGTGCCACAACTACTGAAGCCCACACTCCTAGAGTCCATGCTCCACAACAAGAGAAGTCACCAAAATGAGAAGCCCATGCACCACAATGAAGAGTAGTCCCTGCTTGCTACAACTAGAGAAAGCCCGTGCACAGCAACGAAGACCCAATGCAGCCAAAAATAAAAAATAAAATAAAATAAAATAGATAAACAACAAGGTCTCACTATATTGCACAGGGAACTATATTCAATATCGTGTAATAAATCATAATAGAAAAGAATATGAAAAAGAATATATATATTCAGTCACATATATACATATATGTAACTGAATCACTTTGCTGTTCACCAGAAACTAACATCACATTGTAAATCAACTATACTCCAAAAAAAAACAAGGATGCACAATGCAATGTGTTGGAGGGCAGACTTAGGATATAGTCAAGTCCCATACTCCCCGGTGAGTGACCCATAAACAGGAAAATAAGTACAATTGCAGAGGTTCTCCCAAAGGAGTGAGAGGCCAAATCCCCACTTCAGGCTCCCCAGACAAAAGGTCTTGCACTGAGAAGATGAGCCCTCAGAGCTCTGAAGGCCAGCAGGGTTTATTTTTGTGGAGGTCAGAGGGCTGGGGTAAATAGAGACTTCACTATTAAAGGGTGCACACAAAATCTCACATGCTTCAGAACCCAGGGCAGAAGCAGTAATTTGATAGAAGCCTGTGTCAGACCTATCTGCTAATCTTGGAGAGTGTTCCAGAGTAGCAGGAGGAAACTGCAGCTCATCTTGGGGACATAGACAAAAGTGGTAGCGCTTTGGGGGAGCTCCTTCTACCATGTGGACACTGGTTCTGGCAAGTGCCATTTTGGATTCCTACCCCTAGTTATTTAGCCTCAGGACCCAGCCCCACCATAGCCCAATGGTCTTCAGGCTCCAGTGGGGGCCTGGGATGCCTCAGGCCAAGCAACTAACTGGGTGTGGACACAGCCCCTCCCACTAGCAGACAGCTTTCCTTAAGAGCCCCTGGGCCCACAGTTGCCTCTGGAAATGACCTTACCTGCCAGAAGGCCGATGACATGACCCCACACACAGTGCTGACTTCTAGACCCAAGACCCTGTGAGACACAGTTCCACCCCCAGTAGGCCCTGGGACCAGCTGGGCCTCATCCCACTCACCAGTGTCCTTTCTCTAGCCTCAGGCCAGGTCCATCACCCAGCAGGGAGAAATCAGCTGCCAGAAAACCCCAGCTTCAAGTATGAAGACATGGCCCACTCACCAGTAGGTCAGGCCCTGCCCTGGGACCAGCAGGGCCCTGACCTCACCCACTATCAGGCCAAAACAAACTTCAAGACACCCTGGGTACCATACCCAACTGTGTCAAGAACTGCCACCAACCACCAGTGAACTGATACTAGCTCTGGGACCCCTGGGAAGAGCAACCAGATCCCAGGATATAACTCTACCTATCAGTAGGCTGCTACTAGCCCTAGGACCTGACTTCACCCACCAGTGGGTAGGCAATAGTCCCAGCGTCTCCTGGATGCTGACTTTGCCCACCAGCAACCCGGCACTAGCCCAGGGTCTCCCTGGGATTCTGCAGTTCTCTGCCTACTGACCCAGTGCTGACAGCCAGTAGCCAGCATCCTCTGCACAAGGCAGAGACTAGCAACCAACTGGACTGGGGACCAATAAACTTACCAGACTGCCCACATAGTCAGCCCACCACAACAGAAAGACCCATGAAGCACTCATAGGGAAAATCCCTAGAGTATATAGCTCATGTGATGATAGGGAACATGCTGCTGGGACAAACTGAACTTCTCCTAATAAGACCACTTCTCCAAGGTTAGCAAATGTAACGAACCCACCAGAAAAATAAAAGTAAAAACATCAACTTAGGCAAAATGAGGTGACATGTTCCAAATGAAGGAACAAGATAAAACCCCAGACAAAGAACAAAGTGAAGTGGAGATAGGCTATCTAACTGAGAAAAAGTTCAGGTTAATAATCACAAAGACGATCAAAGAACTTGGGAGAAGAATGGATAGACAGAGTGAGAAGTTAGAAGTTTTTAACAAAGAGTTAGAAAACAAAGAAAAACTAAAGATGAAGAATACAATAACTGAAATGAAAAATACTCTAGAAGGAATCAATAACAGACTAAATGATACAGAGGAACAGATCAGAAAGCTGGAAGACAGAGTAGTGGAAATCACTGCTGCTGAACAGAAAAAAGAAAAAAGAATAAAAGGAAATGAAGACTGTTTAAGGGACATCTGGACAAAATCAAGTAGAGTCATATTCACATTTTTTTTGGACTGAGCTTTTTATTGTTTTCTTCCTCCCTTTTAATTATTCAAGCAATTCAAGAATAGATCCTTTATGTAAAAAATTAAAACAAATTCCAACAATAGGAAAAAAAGAAAAGGTCCTGAATTCTTTTATCTTCTCAATTCCTTCCCTAGAACTGTCACTGCAGTTGTTTTGTTGTACATTTCTCTAGACCTTTTCCTTTATTTTACACAAACAAAGCAAACACATAAATGCACATACAATCTTAAATATACTGATAGCTTATTTCCTTCTGGCCTGCATAGTCTCTGTTGAAAAGTCAGCTGATAGGCTTATGGGAGTTCCCTTGTGTGTTATTTGTTGCTTTTCCCTTTCTGCTTTTGATATCCTCTCATTATCCTTGATTTTTGTCATTTTAATTACAACATGCCTTGGTGTGTTTCTCTTTAGCTTAATCCTGTAAGGGACTCTCTGCATTTCCTGGACTTGGGTGACTATTTCCTTTCCTAAGTTAGAGAAGTTTTCAGTAATCACATTCACATTTTAAAAGTCTCAGAAAGAGAAGCAAGAAAGGATGAGAACATATTTGAAGACAAAATAACTGAAAATAACTGGAGGGGAATACAAATACAGGGTTGTTAAAATGCACTTGAAATTAAGAGATCAGCAAGTTAAAATATCATATAGGTAGATAAATAGATATAGATAGATGATAGATGATAGATATATAGATAGATACATAGATAGATAGATAGATAGATGATAGATAGATTGCTATATATTAGCATCATAGTAACTATATATCAAAAATCTTTAATAGGGCCACACACAAAAATGAGAAAGAAATCCAAACATAAGACTAAAGATATGCCTTAAATCACAAGAGAGGAGAACAAAAGAAGAAAAAAGGGAAAAAAGACCTAAAACACAACCCCCAACTAAATAACAAAATGGCAATAAGAACATATGCATCAATAATTAACTGTAAATGGACTAAAGGTTCCAATAAAAAGACATAGAGTTGTTGAATGGATACAGAAACAAGACGTGTATATATGTTGCCTGCAAGAGACTCACTTAAGAGTTAAAGAAAAAAGAGACTAAAGTTGAGAGGATAGAAAAGCTTTTCCA
This sequence comes from Hyperoodon ampullatus, assembly GCF_949752795.1. NCBI lineage: Eukaryota > Metazoa > Chordata > Mammalia > Artiodactyla > Ziphiidae > Hyperoodon > Hyperoodon ampullatus. The sequence continues at coordinate 69,555,456 of NC_136916.1, forward strand.
TGAAAATGAAAATCAAAAACACCCAGTGGAGCAATACTTATATGAGACAAAATAGACTGTAAAATAAAGAGTGTTACAAGAGACAAGGAATGACATTACATAATAATCAAGGGATCAAAGGAAACCATAAACAAGACAAAAAGACAACCCTCAGAGTGGGAGAAAATATTTGCAAATGAAGCAACTGACAAAGGATTAATCTCCAAAATTTATAAGCAGCTTGTGCAGCTCAATATCAAAAAAACAAACAACGCAATCCAAAAATGGACAGAAGACCTAAATAGACATTTCTCCAAAGAAGATATACAGATTTCCAACAAACCTATGAAAGAATGCTCGACATCATTAATCATTAGAGAAATGCAAATCAAAACTGCAATGAGATATCATCTCACACTGGTCAGAATCACCATCGTCAAAAACTCTACAAAGAATAAATGCTGGAGAGGGTGTGGAGAAAACGGTACCTCTTGCACTGTTGGTGGGAATGTAAATTGATACAGCCACTATGGAGAATAGTATGGAGATTCCTTAAAAAACTGAAAAAATAGAACTATGACCCAGCAATCCCACTACTGGGCATATACCCTGAGAAAACCATAACTCCATAACTCAAAAAGAGTCATGTACCACAATGTTCATTGTAGCTCTATTTACAATAGCCAGAACATGGAAGCAACCTAAGTATCCATTGGCAGATGAATGGTTAAAGAAGATATGGCACATATATACAATGGAATATTACTCAGCCATAAAAAGAAATGGAACTGAGTTATTTGTAGTAAGGTGGATGGACTTGGAGTCTGTCATACAGAGTGAAGTAAGTCAGAAAGAGAAAAACAAATACTGTATGCTTACACATATATATGGAATCTAAAAACAAAACAAAACAAAAAGGTCATGAAGAACCTAGGGGCAAGATGGGAATAAAGATGCAGACCTACTAGAGAATGTACTTGAGGACACAGGGAGGGGGAAGGGTAAGCTGGGACAAAGTGAGAGAGTGGCATGGACATATATACACTATGAAATGTAAAATAGATAGCTTTTGGGAAGCAGCTGCACAGGGAGATCAGCTTGGTGCTTTGTGACCACCTAGAAGGGTGGGTTAGGGAGGGTGGGATGGAGGGAAATACAAGAGGGAAGAGATATAGGGATATATGTATATGTATAACTGATTCACTTTGTTATAAAGCAGAAAGTAACACACCATTGTAAAGTAACTATATTCCAATAAAGATATTAAAAAAATAAATAATCAATGGATCAATCCAAGAAGATATAACAATTGTAAATCCATATGCATCCAACATAGGAGTACTAACTACAAAAAGCAAATATTAACAAACATAAAGGGAGAAATTGAAAGTACCACAATAATAGTAGGGGATTTTAACACCCTATTTATATAACTGGACAGATCATTCAGACAGAAAATCAATAAGCGAGTACTAGCCTTAAATGGCACATTAGACCAGAGGATTTAATAGATACATATATAGAACATTCCATCTGAAAGTAGATTACACATTCTACTTAAGTGTGCATGGAACATTCTGCAGGGTAGACCACATGCTAGGCCACAAAACCAGCCTCAATAAATTTGAGATAATTGAAATCATGCCAAACATCTTTTCCAACCACAAGACTATGAGACTATAAATCAACTATTAGGAAAAAAACTGCAAAATAAAAAACAAACAAACAGGTGGAGACTAAACTATATGCTACTAACAACCAATGGATCACTGAATAAATCAAAAAAATACCTGGACAATAACACAAACACAATGATCCAAAATCTTTGGGAGGTAGCAAGAACAGTTCTAAGAGGGAAGTTTATGGTGATACAGAATTACCTCAGGAAATAAGAAAAATCTCAAGTAAACAACCTAATCTTAAACCTAAAAGAGCTAGAAAAAGAACAAACAAAGCCAAAAGTTAATGGACAAAAAGAAGTAATAATCAGAACAGAAATAAATGAAATAGAGACATAAAAAAAAACAGTGGAAAATATCAATTAACCTAAAAGATGGTTCTTTGAAAAGGTAAACAAAACTGATACACTTTTAGCCAGACCCATCAAGAAAAAAGGGGAGAGGGCCCAAATTAATAAAATCAGAAAAGAAAAAGGAGAAATTACAACCAACACGACAAAAATCCAAAGGACAATAAAGACTACTACAAACAATTATATTCCCATAAAATGGACAAATTCCTGAAAACTTACAGTGTCCTAAGACTGAACCAGGAAGAAATAGAAATTAAGAACAAACCAACTACAGTAATGGAATTGAATCAGTAATTAAAAAAAAAAAAAAACTCCCAACAAACAAAATTCTAGAACCAGGGAGCTTCACAGGTGAATTCTACCAAACATTTAGAGAAGAGTTAATACCTGTCCTTCTCAAACTATTCCAAAAATTTGCAGAGGAAGAAACACTTATGAACTCATTCTATGAGGCTGTCATCACCCTGATACCAAACCAGAAAAAAAAAGATATCAAACAAAAAAAGAAAATTACAGCTCAGTATTACTAATGAATATAGATGCAAAAATCCTCAGCAAAATACTAGCAAACTGAATCCAACAACACATCAAAAGGATCATACACTATGATCTAATGGGGTTTATTCCAGGAATGTAAGGACTTTTCAATATCCACACATCAATCAATGTGATTCACTACATTAACAAATTGAATAAAAACCATATGATTGTCTCAATAGATGCAGGAAAACTTTTGGCAAAATTCAACACTCATTTATGACAAAAACTCTCCAGAAAGTGGGCATAGAGGGAAGATACTTCAACATAATAAAGGCCACATGTGACAAATCCACAGCTAACACACTTAATGGTGAAAAAGTGAAAGCATTTCCTCTAAGATCAGGAACAAGACAAGGTTGCCCACTCTTGCCAATTTTATTTAAGATAGTACTGGAAGTCCTAGGCACAGCAATCAGACAGGAAAAGTAAATAAAAGGAATCCGAGTTGGAAAGGAAGAAGTTGAAATGTCACCATTTGCCAATATCATGACACTCTACATAGAAAATCCTAAAGATGACACCAAAAATTAATAGAGCTCATGAAGGAATTCAGTAAAGTTGCAGGATACAAAATTAATACACAAAAATCAGTTGCATTTCTATACACTATCAATGAACTATCAGAAAGATCAATTGAGGAAACTACCCCACTTAAAATTGCATCAAAATGAATAAAATACCTAGGAATAAAATACCAAGGAGGTAAAAGACCTGTATTCAGAAAACTATAAGACACTGATGAAAGAAGTTGAAGAAAACACAAATGGAAATGTATGCCATGTTCATGGATTGGAAGAATTAATATTGTTAAAATGACCATATTACTCAAGGCAATCTATAAATTCAGTACAATCTCTATCAATATATAAAGGGCATTTTTTTCACAGAACTTGAACTGGTAATCCTTAAATTATATGAAGACACAAATATGCCAAATAGCCAAAACAGTCTTGAGAGAGAACAGAGCTAGAAGAATCACACTCCCTAACTTCAGACTATATTACAAAGTTACAGTAATAAAAACAGTATGGTATTTAACAAAACATTGTAAACAAACTACACTCAAAAAAAAAAAAAAAAAAACGGGCTACCCTGGTGGCACAGTGGTTGAGAGTCTGACTGCCAATGCAGGGGACATGGGTCCATGTCCCAGTCCGGGAAGATCCCACATGCCATGGAGCAGCTAGGCCCGTGAGCCATGGCCACTGAGCCTGTGCATCCAGAGCCTGTGTTCTGCAACAGGAGAGGCCACAACAGTGAGAGGCCCATGTACCACAAAAAAACAACAACAAAAAACAGTATGGTACTGGCACAAAAATAACAAGTAGATCACTGGAACAGAATAGAGAGTTCAGAAATAAACACACACACCTATGATCAATTAATCTATGACAAGGATGCAAGAATATACAATGGGGAAAAGACAGCCTCTTCAATAAGGCATGCTGGGAATTGGACAGCTACATGTAAAAGAATGAAATCAGAACATTCTCTAACTTCATATATAAAAATTAACTCAAGATGGATTAAAGACATAAATGTAAGATCAGAAACCCTAAAATTCCAAGAAGAAAACATACACACAATACCTTTTTACATAAGTCATAGCATTATTAGGACTGTTTTTAGACCTGTCTCCTAAAACAAAGGAAATAAAAGCAAAACTAAATAAATGGAACCTAATTAAACTTTAAAGCTTTTGCACAGCAAAGGAAACCATCAACAAAACGAAAAGCTAACCTACTTAATTGGACAAAACGTTTACAAATGATTTGACCAATAAAGAGTTAATATCCAAAATATATAAACAGTACATACAACTCAACATTTTAAAAAAACTCAATTAAAACTTAGGCAGGGGCTTCCCTGGTGGCGCAGTGTTTGAGAGTCTGCCTGCCAATGCAGGAGACACGGGTTCATGCCCCAGTCTGGGAAGATCACACATGACGTGGAGCGGCTGGTCCCATGAGCCATGGCTGCTCAGCCTGTGCATCTGGAGCCTGTGCTCCACAACAGGAGAAGCCACAACAGTGAGAGGTCTACGTACCGAAAAAAAAAAAAAAAAAAAACTTAGGCGGAAGACCTAAATAGACATTTTTCCAAAGACATTCAGATTGCCATCAGGAAAACATGATCAACATTACTAATTATCAGAGAAATGCAAATCAAAAACACAATGAGTTATCACCTCACTCCAGTCAGAATGGCTACCTCAAAAAAGTCGACAGATTATAAATACTAGAGAGATTGTGGATAAAAGAGAATGCTCTTACTCTGTTGGTAGGAATGTAGATTGGTGCCGCCACTGTCTCAAACAATATAGAGGCTTCTCACAAAACTAAAAATAGAACAACTATATGACAGAGCAATTCCACTCCTTGATATATATCTGAGAAAATACTAATCCATAAAGAGACATGAGCCCCAATGATCATAGTAGTATTATTTACAATAGCCAAGATAAGGAAGTAACCTAAGTGTCTAGCAAGAGATGACTGGATAAAGAAGATGAGATATGTGTACACACACACACACACACACACACACACAGTGGAATACTACTCAGCCATAACATAGAATGAAATTTTGTGACTTGCAACAACATTGATGGATTGCAGGGTATTATGCTAAGTGAAATAAGTCAGACAGAGAAAGTCAAATACTGTATAATATCACTTATATGCACAATCAATAGAATACAACAAACAAGTGAATATAACAAAAAAAAGACAGACTCATAGATATAGAGAATAGATAGTGGCTACCATTGGGGAGAAGGAAGAGGGGAGGGTTAAGATAGAGGTAGAGGATTAAGTGTTACAAAGTACTATGTATAAAATATATAAGCTACAAGGATATACTTTACAGCACAGTGAAATACAGCCAATATTTTATAATACTATAAATGGAATAAAATCTTCAAAAATTGCGAATCACTATGTTGTACACCCGAAATTTGAATAATATTGTACATCAACTATACCTCAATTTAATAAATATTTTCTAAAAAAAAATACTAAACAAATTTCTCACAAAATATTCCAAAAAAAAAAATAGAGGATGAAATACTGCCAAATTCAGCCTATGAGGCCACCTACCATGATACCAAAATCAGACAAAGATATTACAAAAAAGAAATTACAGGCCAATACATCTGATGAATATTGATGTAAAAATACTCAACAAAATATTAGGAAACCAAATTTAACAGTTTATAAACGGAATATACATCATGATTAAGTGGGATTTATTCTTGTGATATAAGGATGCTCCAATATTTGCAAATCAATCAATATGATACTTTAACAAATGAAAGGATAAAAATTAAATGATCATCTCAATAGATATAGAAAAAACTTTTGACAAAATTAAACATCCGTTCATGATTTAAAAAAAAAAAAACTCTTCAAGTTGGTATAAAGGGAACACATCCCAACATTATAAAGGCCATTTACAACAAACCAACAGCCAATATCATATTCAGTGGTAAAAAGCTGAAATTCTTCCCACTAAAATTGAGAACAGATGAGAGTGACCACATTCACCACTTCAATTTAACATAGTGTTTGAAATCTAGCCACAGCCATCAGACTAGAAAAAGAAATAAAAGGCATGCAAATAGGTTGGGAAGAAATAAAATAGTCACTATTTGCTGATGAAATGTTACGATACATAGAAAACTCTAAATTCTCCACCAAAAAAAAATCTATTAGACCTAGAAAATGAATTCAGTATTGGTGCAGGATATAAGATTACAAGCATATAAAAATATGTTGCTTTTCTATATGATAACAAAATATCAGAAAGAGAAAGAAAACAATCCTGCTTAATAGAGCATCAAAAAATAAAATACCTAGGAATAAATTTAAAGAGGTGAAAGACCTATACTCTGAAAACTACAAAACATTGATGAAGAAAATTGATGATGATACAAAGAAATGGAAAGATATCCTGCACTCTTGGATTGGAAGAATATTGTTAAAAGGACAATACTACCCAAAATAATCTCTAGATTTAATGCAAACCCTATAAAATATCTATGACATTTTTCAAAGAACTTGAACAAATAATCCTAAAATTTATATGAAAGCACAAAAGATCCTAAATTGTCAGAGCATCTTAGAAAAAAAGAAAAGAGAATAAAGCTGGAGGTATCAAGCTCTCTAACTTCAGACTATACTGTACTACAAAGCTACAGTAATCAAAAGAGCATGGTACCAGCAGAAAAACAGACTTATAGAACAATGAAACAGAATAGACTCCAGAAATAAACCTACACACTTATGGTCAATTAATCTACAACAAAGTGGTTAAGAATATACAAAGGAAAAGTTATTCTCTTCAATAAGTGGTGTTGGGGAAACTGGACAGCTACATGTAAAAAAATGAGATTAGAACATTTCTTCACACTGTATATAAAAATAAACTGAAAATGGAGTAAAGACATAAATATAAGACCTGAAACTATAAAACTCCAAGAAGACAACATAGTCAGAATAATCTTTGAAATAAATCATAGCAATAGTTTTTGGATAAGTCTCCTAAGGCAAAAGAAATTAAAGCAAAAATATTTCAATGGAACCTAATTAAACTTAAAAGCTTTTGCACACCAAAGGAAGCCACCCACAAAATGAAAACACAACCTATTGAAAGGGAGAAAATATATGCAAATTATGTAACCAATAAAGGGTTAATATCCAAAATATATAAACAGTACATACAACTCAATATCAAAACAACAGACAACAGGATTTTTAAATGGCAGAAGACCTCAATAGACATTTTCCCAAAGAAGACAAACAGACTGCCAACAGGTACATGAAGAAATGGTACATTACTAATCATCAGAGAAATGCAAATCAAATCTCACACCTGTAAAATGGCTATCATCAAAATGTCTGCAAATAACAAATGTTGATGAGGATGTGGAGAAAAAGGAACCCTAGTACACTGTTGGTGGAAATATAAATTGGTGTAGCCACTGTAGAAAACAGTATGGAGTTTTCAAAGTACTAAAAATAGATCTACTATATTATCCAGCAATTCCACTCCTGGTTATATGTCCAAAGAAAACTAAAACATTAATTTGAAAAGATACATACACCCCAAAGTTTATAGCAGCATTATTGACAATAGATAAGATATGGAAGCAAACTAAGTGGCCATCGACAGATGAATGTATAAAGAAGACGTGATATATATATATATATACACACACACAAACACACAATGGAACATTATTCAGCCATTAAAAAAGAATAAGGATCTTGGGAGATGCAGGCACCTAGCACAGGAGTCCTGGGATGAGAAATGGGATGAAATGGCACGTGGACAAAGATGGTGCTGAGTGGCATTGAGGTGACTGCAGTGGTGCAACAGTGAGAAGTGGTTGAGGTGAGCAGGTCTTTTGAGGTTCCAACTAGCAGGGCTTCTGACATCTTTGCCTGGTCTTGGTGTTCTGGCCTGATGTCAGTCCTGAGCCTCTGAGGTGGGAGAGCCAATTTCAGGATATTGGACCACCAGAGACCTCTGGGCCCCATGTAATATCAGTCAGTGAGAGATCTCCCAGAGATCTCCGTCTCAATGCTAAGACCCAGCTCTACCCAACTGCCAGCAAGCTCCAGTGCTGGACACCCCATACCAAACAACTAGCAAGACAGGAACACAACCTCACCCAGTAGCAGAGAGGCTGCCTAAAATCATAATAAGTTCACACCCCAAAACACACCACCAGATGCGACGCTGTCCACTGAAAAGAAAAAATCCAGCATCACTCACCAGAATACAGTTACCAGTCCACAACACCAGGGAGCCTACACAACCCACTGAACCAACCTTAGCCACTGAGGGCAGACAACAGTAATAAGAAGAACTACAAACCTACAGCCTGTGAAAAGGAGACCCCAACACAGTAAGTTAAACAAAATGAGAAGACAAAGAAATATGCAGCAGATGAAGGAGTAAGGTAAAAACCCACCAGACCAAACAAATGAAGAGGAAATAGCCAGACTACCTGAAAAAGAATTCAGAGTAATGATAGTAAAGAAGATGGAAAATCTCGGAAAGAGAATGGAGAAAATACAAGAAATGTTTCACAAGAACCTAGAAGAACTAAAGAGCAAACACACAATGATGAACAACACAATAAATGAAATTAAAATTTCTCTAGAAGGAATCAATAGAAGAATAACTGAGGCAGAAGAACGCATAAGTAACCTGGAAGATAAAAGAGTGGAAATAACTACCACAGATCATAATAAAGAAAAAAGAATGAAACGAGTTGAGGACAGTCTCAGATACATCTGGGGCAACATTAAACACACCAACATTCGAATTATAGGGGCCCCAGAAGAAAAGGAGAATAAAAAAGGTCTAAGAAAATATTTGAAGAGCTTATAGTTGAAAACTTCCATAACATGGGAAAGGAAATAGTCAATCAAGTCCAGGAAGTGCGGAGAGTCCCATACAGGATAAATCCAAGGAGAAACACACCAAGACACATATTAATCAAACTATCAAAAATTATATACAAAGAAGAAATATTAAAAGCAGCAAGGGAAAAGCAAAAACTAAAAAAAAAAAAAAACAGGAATTCCCCATAAGCTTAACAGCTGATCTTTCAGAAGAAACTCTGCAAGCCAGAAGGGAGTGGCAAGACATAGTTAAAGTCATGAAAGGGAAAAACCTACAACCAAGATTCCTCTACACAACAAGAATCTCATTAAGATTTGATGGAGAAATTAAAACCTTTACAGACAATCAAAAGTTAAGAGAATTCAACACCACCAAACCAGCTTTAAAACAAGGAACTTCTCTAGCCAGGAAATACAAGAGGAGAGAAAAACCTACAAAAACAAACCCCAAACAATTAAGAAAATGGTAATAGGAACCTGCATACCAATAATTACCTTAAATGTAAATGGATTAAATGCTCCAACCAAACGATATAGACTGGCCAAATGGATACATAAACAAGAACTGTATATATACTGTTGACAAGAGACCCATTTCAGACCTGGGGACACATACAGACTGAAAGTGAGAGGATAGAAAAAGTATTTCAGGCAAATGGAAGTCAAAAGAAAGCTGGAGTAGCAATTCTCATATCAGACAAAATAGACTTTAAAATAAAGACTATGATAAGAGACAAAGAAGGACACTACATAATGATCAAGGGATGAATAAAGAAGAAGATATAAAAATTGTAAATATGTATGCACCCAACATAGAAGCACCTCAATACAAAAGGCAAACACTAACAGCCATAACAGGGGAAATCGACAGTAACATAATAATAGTAGGGGACTTTAACACCTCACTTTCAGCAATGGACAGATCAACCAAAATGAAAGTAAATAAGGAAACACTAGCTTTAAATGATGCATTAAACAAGATGGATTTAATTGATATTTAAAGGACATTCCATCCAAAAACAACAGAATACACTTTCTTCTCAACTGCTCATGGAATATTCCCCAGGACAGATCATATCTTGGGTCACATATCAAGTCTTGGTAAATTTAAGAAAATTGAAATTGTATCAAGTATCTTTTATGACCACAAATCTATGAGTCTAGATATCAATTACATGAAAAAAAAACTGTAAAAAATACAAACACATGGAGGCTAAACAATACGCTACTAAATAACCAAGAGATCACTGAGGAAATCAAAGAGGAAATCAAAAAATACCTAGAAACAAATGACAATGAAAACATGATGACCCAAACCTATGGGATACAGTAAAAGCAGCTCTAAGATGGAAGTTTATAGCAATACAATCCTATCTCAAAAACAAGAACAATCTCGAATAAACAACCTAACCTTACACCTAAAGCAATAAAAGAAAGAAGAACAAAATTCACCAAAGTTAGCAAAATGAAAGAAATTATAAAGATCAGATCAGAAGTAAATGAAAAAGAAATGAAGGAAATAATAGCAAAGATCAATAAAACTAAAAGCTGGCTGTTTGAGAAGATAAACAAAATTGATAAACCATTAGCCAGACTCATCAAGAAAAAAAAAAGGGAGAAGAGGCAAATCAACAGAATTAGAAATGAAAAAGGAGAAGTAAAAACTGACCCTCCAGAAATACAAAGGATCATGAGAGAATACTACAAGCAACTATATGCCAATAAAATGGACAACATGGAAGAAATGGACAAATTCTTCAAAAAGCACAACCTTCTGAGACTGAAACAGGAAGAAATACAAAATATAAACAGACCAGTCACAAACACCGAAATTGAAACTGTGATTAAAAATCTACCAATAAACAAAAGCCCAGGACCAAATGGCTTTAGAGGCGAGTTGTATCAAATATTTAGAGAAGAGCTAACAAGTATCCTCAAAGTCTTCCAAAATATAGCAGAGGGAGAAATACTCCCAAACTCATTCTACAAGACCATCATAATGCTGATACCAAAACCAGACAAAGATGTCACAAAGAAAGAAAACTACAGGCCAATATCACTGATGAACATAGATGTAAAATTCTCAACAAAATACCAGCAAACAGAATCCAACAGCACACTAAAAGGATCATACAACATGATCAAGTGGGGTTTACCCCAGGAATGCAAGGATTCTTCAATATATGCAAATCAATCAATGTGATACATCATATTAACAAACTGAAGGATAAAAAACATATGATCATCTCAATAGATGCAGAAAAGCCTGTCGACAAAATACAACACGGATTTATGATAAAATACTCCAGAAAGTAGGCATAGAGGGAACCTACCTCAACATAATAAAGGCTATATATGACAAACCCACAGCAAATATCATTCTCAAGGGTGAAAAACTGAAATCATTTCCTCTAAGATTTGGAGCAAGACAAGGTTGCCCACTCTCACTGCTATTATTCAACATTGTTTTGGAAGTTTTAGCTGCAGCAATCAGAGAAGAAAAAGAAATAAAAGGAATCCAAATTGGAACGAGAAGTAAAAGTGTCACTGTTTGCAGATGACATAATACTATACATAGAGAATCCTAAAGATGCTAACAGAAAACTACTAGAGCTAATAAATGAGTTTGGTAAAGTAGCAGGATACAAAATTAATTCACAGATATCTCTTACATTCCTATACACTAATTATGAAAACCTGAAAGAGAAATTAAGGAATCACTCCCATTTAACATTGCAAGAAAAAGAATAAAATATATAGGAATAAGCCTACCTAAGGAGACAAAAGACCTCTATGAAGAAAACTATAAGACACTGATGAAAGAAATTAAAGATGATACAAAAAGATGGAGAGATATACCATGTTCTTGGATTGGAAGAATAAACATTGTGAAAATGACTCTACTACCCAAAGCACTACGAATGGCATTTGTCACAGACCTGGAACAAAACATTCACAATTTGTATGGAAAACTCAAAAGACCCCGAATAGCCAAAGCAATCTTGAGAAAGTAAAATGGAGCTGGAGGAATCAGGCTCCCTGACTTCAGACTATACTACAAAGCTACAGTAATCAAGACAGTATGGTACTGGCACAAAAACAGAAATATACATCAATGGAACAGGATAGAAAGCCCAGAGATAAACCAATGCACATATGGTCACCTTATCTTTGATAAAGGAGGCAAGAATATAAGATGGTAAAAAGACAGCCTCCTTAATAAATTGTGCTGGGAAAACTGGATAGCTACATGAAAAAAAAATGAAATTAGAACACTTCTTAACATCATACACACACACACAGAAAAAAACTCAAAATGGATTAAAGACCTAAATGTAAGGCCAGACACTATAAAACTCTTAGAGGAAAACATAGGCAGAACACTCTATGAAATCAATCACAGCAAGATCGTTTTTGACCCACCTCCTAGAGAAATGGAAATAAAAACAAAAATAAACAAATGTGACCTAATGAAACTTAAAGGCTTTTGCACAGCAAAGGAAACCATAAACAAGCCCAAAAGACAACCCTCAGAATGGGAGAAAATATTTGAAAATGAAGCAACTGACAAAGGATTAATCTCCAAAATATACAAGCAGTTCATGCAGCTCAATATCTAAAAACCAAAAAAAACTAATTCAAAAATGGTCAGAAGACCTAAATAGACATTTCTCCAAAGAAGATATACAGATTGCCAACAAACCCATGAAACGATGCTCAACATCACTAATCATTAGAGAAATGCAAATCAAAACTACAATGAGATATCTCACACCGGTCAGAATGGTCATCATCAAAAAATCTACAAACAGTAAATGCTAGAGAGGGTGTGGAGAAAAGGGGACCCTCTTGCACTGTTGGTGGGAATGTAAATTGATACAGCCACTATGGAGAACTCTATGGAGGTTCCTTAGAAAACTACAAATAGAACTACCATATGACTCAGCAATCCCACTAATGGTCATATACCCTGAGAAAACCATAATTCAAAAGAATCATGTACCACAATGTTCATTGCAACACTATTTACAATAACCAGGACGTGGAAGCAATCTAAGTGTCCAGCGACAGATGAATGGATAAAGAAGATGTGGCACATATATACAATGGAATTTTACTCAGCCATAAACAGAAACGAAATTGAGCTATTTGTAGTGAGGGAGGTGGACCTAGAGTCTGTCATAATGAGTGAAGTAAGTCAGAAAGAGAAAAACAAACACCATATGCTAACACATATATATGGAATCTAAAAGAAAGAAAAATGTTCTGATGAATCTAGCAGCAATACAGGAATAAAGACGCAGACGTAGTGAATGCACTTGAGGACACAGGGAGAGGGAAGGGTAAGCTGGGACAAATGGAGAGAGTAGCATTGACATATACACACTACCAAATGTAAAATAGATAGCTAGTGGGAAGCAGCAACATAGCACAGGGAGTTCAGCTCGGTGGTTTGTGACCACCCAGAGGGGTAGGATAGGGAAGGTGGGAGGGAGACGCAAGAGCGAGTGTATATGGGGATATATGTATACATATAGCTGATTCACTTTGTTATAGATCAGAAGCTAACACAACATTGTAAAGCAATTTTTCTCCAATAAAGGTGTTAAAAAATGAATGAAATTCTGCAATTTGCAATAACGTGGATGGATCTAGAGTTTACTATGCTAAGTGAGATAAGTCAGAGAGAGAAAGACAAGTACTCTATGCTATTACTTATATGCGAGTCTAAAAAATAAATGAATGAATATAACAAAACATGAACAGACTCAGAGATATAGAGAACAATCTAGTGGTTACCAGTGGAGAGAGGGAAGATGTTAGTGGCAAGATATTTGTATGGGATTAAGAGATGAAAACTACTGTGTTTAAAGTAAATAAGCAACGAGGATATATTGTGAAGCAGAGGGAAATATCTGAATCATAGAGTCCTAAAACTTCTTTTTCCTGAATTCCAACACACTGAAACTAGATGAATTGATATAAACACCAGGGAAGACACAGCAACAGATCATTCATGTGCAACCTTCATGCTCACTGATATGTGGGTCACTCAGAAAGTTCACTGGAACAGCTGATGCCATCACCACAGACATTCAAATTACAAAATAGAATATCAATTGAATTCCTTGACTCCATCATCTAAAGATGCTTTGAGCCCAACATCTAGAAGTCTGAAATGATTGCCCTCTGGAATCAGAAACTGAGTTAACTATAAATCTTTATTTTTGTTTTATTTTCATAGTATCTCCACATCATTAAATACTTGAAAATACCCACTACAGCCAAATCTCAACAGATGATTAACCAGATTCTTAATGAACAAAGGGCAACCCAAAAAGAGTTGAAATTAAAATGTTCAAAGGGAAGAAAGAAAAAAAAGTCTTGTTGTTTTTTCTTGGACTTGAGGTGGGAAAATGACAAAGATTCTTTGATTGGCCTAACTTTAGTCAGGGTCCTGAACCTACTCCGAGGCACATGTGTGCACTTCCTAGTAATATCTTCAGCAAGAAAGCTTCTAAGTGAGCTCATCAATAGTTCCTCATCCTCCATATCTGATTGCCCTAAATATCTAATCATAATTCTTATCCTCCTCCTTCCACCAGGTGATGAATGATCTGCCTGGTCTCTCTCCGCAACAATCCAGTTAGATTGGTTTAACCAGAATGCTCTTTACCCTTATTGTTTCCTATTAGCAATTTTCTAAATAGTGGCCTCTACCAGGCTCCTTGACTATATATTCACACTTACAAATTGTTCATTCATATTTGAAACTGGTTCTATACTGAAGTCTCCTTCCGCCATTACAATAGTTTTTAATAAACCTATTTTTTCTGCTTTAATGACTGTTGAGCTACATTTTTTCTCTAACAGTAGTCAGAGCGAATCACTCCAGATAGCACAGTAAATTTCATGTTTACCAGTTGATTCAGAGGCATGAGGAGAAGAAAGTGGCCATTTGGCAGTCTTAACTTCCATTTCAGGGGAATCATTGTTTTGTCTACTGGTGGAAGCATTTGTTCCTCTGGAACTAAGACTTCTAGATCAACAGAGCATGAGATTAGAGGAAAAGGAGGGAAAAATTTGCTAGTAGGTTAGTAGAGGTAGGAGGTAATGGTGTCATTCCCATTGCCAACCTTCATTTCTGGACCCATGAATCCAGGGTACCAGAGTAACACCACCATATGTTGAATGTAATTCAGAGCATATACAACCTCTTGGAGAGCCCTGCTACAGCATTCCAACACATTGCCACCCACTTGGCACTGAAACTGAGTCTTCAAAAGGCCCTGTCTCTGTTCTATCAAGTCAGCTGCTTTAGATGGTGGGGGTCATGGTAGGATACTGAATTTAATGAACATGGGCCAATTGCCACACTCCCTTTGCTGTGAAGTGAGTTTTTTAATCTAAAGTAATGTTTTGTGGAATGCTATAGTAGTGAATAAGACATTCTTTAATCTACAAAATGTAGTTTTGGCAGTAACATTGCATGCAGGGAAAGCAATTTCATACCAAGTATAAGAGTCAGTTCCAGTAAGGACAAAACAATCACCTTCCTATATGGAAGTAGCCCAATGTAATCAATCTACCCCTAGGTAACTGGTTAAACACCCCACGGAATAGTGCCATATCAGGGACATAATGTTGATGTCCCCTACTGGCAGACTGGACACTTGGCCTTGGTAAATAGAAGTCCAAGTGGCTGAGCCTATGCATGACTTCCATCCCTGCCACTATGGCCTCTTTCTTTATTAACCTGCTAGGAAGTAACAGGGTGGTGAGGGAAAGAGGCTACTGGTATCCACTGTTGTGTCATCCTATCCACTTGATTAATAAAATCTTCCTCTGATGATGTCACACTTTAGTGAGCATTCACATAGGAAACAAAATCTTCATGTTCTTTCCCCATTGAGAGAGAATTATCCATGTACATCTTCATCAAATTTCATTGTCACCAATTTTCCAATTAATTTCCTTTTAAGTCCTTGGCAATAGCACCAAAGCATTGGCCATAGCCAATGTAGTGGTACATAATTATACATTACTAATTTCTCCCTTTTAGTAAAGTGAACACCCAGGTGCACTGTCCAAAGTTCTCACTGGGAGGACTTCCTTCTACCATTATCCTTCAGGGATATCTAAAGAAGGGCTGTAGTCCTGCAAACTGTCTACATTCAGGTGGTGCTTGCAATGGAAGAGAACAATCTGTTATCTAGGCTCACCTCATTTCTTCTTCTGTCAACTGAATTCAGGGAGCTGCTAGTGTAGGCTAGCTTTTTTTTAGGACTTAGTAGGCCTGATAACACCCAATACATGATAAACAGTCCAGTCCTATGGAAATTTGATGGCCCATGGTCAAGCATTCACTCCCTGGTAAGAATCATAGCAAGTCAAGAGGTGTTCTCTAAAGGAGAGTAGGTATCTGAGGATGACAGCAGTACCTTGCACCAAAATCCTAAACACCTATGCTGCTATTCACCTAAAGGCATTGCCAAAGCCTCCATATAACATCCCTATCAGCCAGTGAAGCTTCAAGAACCATTGGGACTGCTGGAATATATGGCCAAAAGTTGTAGAGGAGTTTTCACAGCTGCCTAGACCTTTTGAAGAGTCTTCTCTTCCTCCAGGTCACACTCAAACTAGCAGCTTTTTGGGTCACTCAAAAAATGGGCCAGTGTAACACACCCAAATGAGAAATATATTACCTCAAAAATCGAAAGAGAACCACCAGGCAATGTTCCATTTTCTTGGTTGTAAAAGAGGCTAGATGCAATAAATTATTCTTCACCTTGAATTAGATATTTGGGCATGTCCTACACACTGGACCCCTGGATATTTCACTGAGGTAGAATACCCCTGAATTGTCTCATATTTATTACCCACCATCTGCCATATGAACTCATCTCACAGTACATAATACCTTTCTTTCTCAATCAATGCCCCACCTGAACAGTATACACCCTGGTAGAATTAGAATTCAACTTGCATTAACTTTTGGCAGTTCCAGTTTTATTTTCAGCAATTTCAGCCCTGAAAGGTGGTAAGTCTGTCTCTTAGGGCACACCTCAAAGCTCTTAGGTCATTTATACAACCCTGAAGCTGAGAATTTTAATCCCTAATCTCATTCTTTTCTTCTACTACTTTGTCCAGCAACATAAGGAGAAAACAACCAACATCATTATATTCCATAGTATTTTTTAAAATGTTTGAGAGTATTATATATAGAGTTACTTAACTCCATCCTTCTTATAAGTGGCTGATTAAGAATATCCAATGTAGCTACTTTGTGTATCTCTAAAAATGTTTCTCAACATGAACCACCAATGCTCTATTTACTGTTGGAAATAGAGTCATCAGAGTCCTTTAATCTAGTGAGATTACAGAGTCAATTCCAACATCCTTAAATTTATTTGCAACTAGAACCACTTTTGGTACCAAAATTTATATAAGTCAAGGTACACCAGAAAAACAAAACAGACAGGATAAGTAGGTAGGTAAGTAGGTAGACAAAAGGACATTTATTATTTGTAAATGTTCAGGCACTTATGGAGACTTAGAAGCTCCACAAACTGTCACCTGCAACCTGGAGAACCAGGAAACCAGTAAAGTAACTCAACTGAAGCCCAAAATCTGATAACCAGATAGCCCATGGAATAACTTCTAGTCCCAACCAAAGGCCTGAGAACCAGGGACCCATGGTGTAAGTCCCAGAAACAAAAGACCCAAGAGCCAGGAAAAGATGAACTTCCCAGCTCAAGAAGAAGTGAGGGATTTGACCTTTCTTCTCCTTTTTCTTCTATTGTGGCCTTCAACAGATTGGATAATGTCTGCCACATTAGTAAGAGCAGATCTCTTTACTCCACTGAAACAAATATCAATCCCTTCCAGAAACGTCATCACATACACACCCAGAAATAATGTTTTAATACCTGTTTGAGCTTTTTATTAGCCAGGACAAGTTGACACAGAAAATTAACTATAACAAGGTTATCCATGACAACTTGATAACTATAAGCATTGCGTTAATCCATAGGTAATTCCAAATAAAGAAAATTACTAGGACAGAATCTACTTGACATGATACAACTTCCTGCACACACACACACACACACACACACACACACACACACACATATCCCTTCCCCAGAATAGGAGGTAAAATCTTCAAATAATGCTTAATCTTCTTCTACATATCCCATAACAATTAGTATAATATAAAATTAACAATAGTTAAATATATGATATAAAGTCAATACATCTCATATTGCATGAAAAGGGAATAAGAGAGCATTAAAAAGATATTCAATATATGTATATATACACAGAAACACATTTATAACAAAATAGGGAGAAAATACAATTATAGTCTTCAGCTTTATAAGTGGTCACAAGTTCAAAGCTGGATTTATAACTACCTTCTGCTACTACACAATCTGTATTTCCTTTGCATCAGAAAGCACATGAGATACTGTAGGGGTGATTTAAACCTTCATTCACGATGGGTCTGGGTTACTACTAGCTCTGCTCTGATTGAGATGTTGTAGTTTCCCATTAACCTTAATGGGAATTGTAATACTAAGAGACACCTAATGGAGATTTTGTATTCCAGACATACTCCTCATCGCCTCCTTTATGGAATAGTTTCCCAATCCCCCTTTGGAATTCACAAAACTTCTTTGCTTGACCAAACTTTATCGAGCTCTTGAACCTTCCCCTAGGCCCATCTGTGCACTTTCCTGTAAAATCCTTAGCATGAACCCTGATAACTCAGTTTTGCAAGATGTTTCATCCTCCATGTCTGATCACCCTCCATATCACCCTCTCATCTTCACCATTCACAAAGTGACCTCTGATCCACCTTGCCTATCTTCAGCAAGAATCCTGTTAGGTTGGTTTAGCCATTTCCCCCTTTACTCTTGATGTTTCCTCTTATATTATTTCATACGACTCCTGCCAGTCCTCAGCTGTAAGTTCTGACTCTCCAATGATGTATTTGGAATAGAGCCTGGTTCTATACTGAGGTCTTGTCCCCTATTGCAATAGTCCTGAATAAATTCTGTTTTTACCAATTTAACTACTCCCTACCTATGGATTGTGTGTGACATTTATGGTGTTACTACTCACATGAGATAAAATTCATCACTGGTCCCTTTGACCCCACACTGAGGACCTTAATAAGCACCTTTGAAGGCTTTGTCTTTACAACTGACTGATTGGTTGGTGATTCATTGGATTCCTTCCTAAACCATTGTTCCAAATAAATATCCTTTGAAGATGGTAAGAACAGATTTTCAATTCTTAAGAGTTTGAATATACTCTAGAACCTGGGTTAGAGTCTCAGACAAACAGAGGCAGGTTTAGAGTATCAAATTTCTCTGTTCATAAGCATAATGTTACCATTAACTAAGAACATGGGAGTTCCTCAGTGTACTTAAAACCTTCTTCTTGAACACTTTACTTTCCTTCTTGTTGTCATGATTTTACTAACGATAACTGGAACTTCAATGGCCACTTTGGGAAACTTTGATCTTCCCAAACTGGTTACTTTAAAACTTCTCCCTTCCCATCACAATTGTTCACTCTTCCGCCTTTCACAGCTTTAGATCTTTCCTCCAGTTTCATTTAATCCTTTGATATGTCACCCTTCTTCAATCCCCTACCTTCTCCTTCTGTCCACCATGTGAGACACTTCCACATTAGCTCCTTACCTCCCTAAAGTCACTTAAATTTTAGGCTACCTACTCTTCATCAAGGGCTCTGAAGGGAATAAAGGAACTCCAAGAGCAATGAACCAAAGATAATAAGTGAACAAAGGGCTATTTGCAAACAGAACTGGTTGTTTCATCCACTCAGTGGGTTTTGGACATATCCAGACAGTTGCTAGATATATCCTCAGTCACTGGGCCAAAATGGAGTCTACAGCCTCCACTAGATTACATAGCAGGACAAAAGAAAATCTTAAGAGTCTCCCCAAGAAATATTGATAAATAATTAACCTTAAATTATCCCATTTGCCAGAATCACAATTCAGATAAAACTATAAAGTGGAGATAAACCAGGGAATTTTATGACAATTTTTACTGACCTAAGGCTAAAATTTTAGGGTAAAAGCTATAAGACAGGGCTTCCCTGGTGGCGCAGTGGTTGAGAGTCCGCCTGCCGATGCAGGGGACGCGGGTTCGTGCCCCGGTCCGGGAGGATCACACATGCCGCGGAGCGGCTGGGCCCGTGAGCCATGGCCGCTGAGCCTGCGCGTCCAGAGCCTGTGCTCCGCAGCCGGAGAGGCCACAGCAGTGAGAGGCCCGCGTACGGCAAAAAAAAAAAAAAAAAAAAAAAAAGCTATAAGACATTGTTTTCATGTGTCTGTATGTTCACATAGGTTTATGTATGCATGTATTACCAATTTATTTCATAAAAATAACTTTGGCAAGATCTGTACAGATTGGCTTAGAGATATGTGTTTCTATAATTAAGTATTCCTAAAACTATCAGAAATATAGAAATAAATCCAATTATTTAAAGTTTTATAATCTGAGACCGTCTTTGGTAAATAAAGCTAGTTTTTTAACTTGTTGGTAAAATTAAAACAGGCACATCTTCAGAGTTGCCAGCATTAAATATAAGGCAGACATATATTTCTTTCTACCTATGTTTATCTGTCAAACAAGCTTAAGTTATCTCTCCTAGGTGGTAATAATTATAAAACTATAAATCCAACCTAAAAATGTACAATGAATTGAATTCCTTGAAGCATGTCAAGAACAGTATTTTTAAAAGAAAAAATCAAAGTGAGAGGTACCATATGTTTAATTTTTAAAGTTCTGGGTTTCTGTGATTTGGGGGGTGGAGGGGTACATGCTATATTTGCCGACTTGAAAAATAACTTAAGATGATGACTAGATTTGTTTATTTAACTCAAATATTTCTATGATCAATTTAACTATAATTTTAAGAACAAGTGATTTGAGTATATGTAAGTGGGATAAAAGTTTATAAATGTATCTTGAAACAATAAATGTTTATTATAGGTCTACAAAAAATAGCTCTGCAGGCGTTTTAGTAACTTGAAACTTTATGTACTAAACTAAGATAAATAATAGATATCCAATGAATATCTAGATCATTCCCAAATAAAAAAAAATTGAAACACAAAATTGCTGAACAATATTTTTTTTCCTTAAAAATTAGTCATTTTAATAATGAAAACATGGATTCATAATATTATACATAAGATCTCAGGTTTGGTTTGATATCTTCATAGCACTTGCTACAATTGTAACTAAGAAACTGCATATAATTAATTTAATGTTTTTATCCTCAGATAGACTATAAACCTCAAAGGCAGGGCTCATGACAGCTAATCTCACCTGCAGTGCCTGGCACAGTGGTTGGCTTATAGTGTGGGCTCAAAAAATCACTGTTGAATGAATGAATGGCTTACTCATCTAGTCTCATGGTTCCAAAACCTTCTTTTTAATTGTTGAATCCTTTATTCAAATTAAAGCAGATAAAAGAAGTGCTGTTCTGCTTTGAGGGGGCTTAGGGGTTTAGACTCCAGCTTGCTGCACTTTTTCCTTGCCACATACTGTGGTTTTTCAGGCACCAAGTGGAGTCACTAGGCCTCCTCAGAAAATCCTTTGTGAACCACTGAACCAGTCTAACTGCTTGGATTCTTTTCTGTAATATTCATACCAATTAATCATCTAACGGAAGCTTAAATCGTCTAACTCTGCGGAATTCACTCGGTTCTAAGAATGCCTGTTTCCTTGTTGGACTGCCTCTAGATTAAGATTCTTTATTAAATTAACCTGAAACCTTTTCTTTAGTCTTTAGGACTATCATCTGGGATTGACAAGGACAAGTCACTTTTCTTCCACATTTCAAAATTCTAAGGTCACTATTATTGTTGTTTGTTTGTTTCTTTGTTTGTTTACATCTTTATTGGAGGATAATTGCTTTACAATGGTGTAATGGCTTCTGCTTTATAAAAAAGTGAATCACTTATACCTATACATATGTTCCCATATCTCTTCCCTCTTGCATCTCCCTCCCTCCCACCCTCCCTATCCCACCTGTCTAGGTGGTCACAAACCACCGAGCTGATCTCCCTGTGCCATGTGGCAGATTCCCACTAGCTAAGTGTTTTATGTTTAATTGTGTATATATGTCCATGCCACTCTCTCACTGTATCACAGCTTACCCTTCCCCCTCCCCATATCCTCAAGTCGATTCTCTAGTAGGTCTGTGTCTAAATTCCCTTCTTACCCCTAGGTTCTTCATGACATTTTTTTTTCTTAGATTCCATATATATATATGTGTGTGTGTGTGTGTGTGTGTGTGTGTGTGTGTTAGCACACGGTATTTGTCTTTCTCTTTCTGACTAACTTCACTCTGTATGACAGACTCTAGGTCCACCCACCTCACTACAAATAATTCAATTTTGTTTCTTTTTATGCCTGAGTAATATTCTAGTGTATATATGTGCCACATCTTCTTTATCCATTCATCCAATGATGGACACTTAGGTTGCTTCCATCTCTGGGCTATTGTAAATAGAGCTGCAATGAACATTTCAGTACATAACTATTTTCGAATTATGGTTTTCTAAGGGTATATGCCCAGTAGTGGGATTGCTGGGTCATATGGTTGTTCTATTTGTAGTTTTTTAAGGAACCTCCATACTGTTCTCCATAGTGGCTGTACCAATTCATATTCCCACCAGCAGTGCAAGAGTGTTCACTTTTCTCCATGCCCTCTCCAGCATTCATTGTTTCTAGATTTCTTGATGATGGCCATTCTGACTGGTGTGAGGTGATATCTCATTGTAGTTTTGATTTGCATTTATCTAATGATTAATGATGTTCAGCATTCTTTCATCTGTTTGTTGGCAATCTGTATATCTTCCTTGGAGAAATGTCTATTTACGTCTTCTGCCCATTTTGGGATTGGATTGTTTGTTTTCTGATTACTGAGCTGCATGAGCTGCTTATAAATTTTGGAGATGAATCCTTTGCCAGTTGCTTCATTTGCAACTATTTTCTCCCATTCTGAGGGTTGTCTTTTCATCTTGTTTATGGTTTCCTTTGCTGTGCAAAAGCTTTGAAGTTTCATTAGGCCCTATTTCTTTATTTTTGTTTTTATTTCCATTTCTATAGGAGTTGGGTCAAAGAGGATCTTGCTGTGATTGATTTCATAGAGGGTTCTGCTATGTTTTCCTCTAAGAGTTTGATAGTTTCTGGCCTTACATTTAGGTCTTTAATCCATTTTGAGCTTATTTTTGTGTATGGGGTTAGGGAGTGTTCTATTTTCATACCTTTATAGGTACCTGTCCAATTTTCCCAGCACCACTTATTGAAGAGGCTGTCCTTTCTCCACTGCACTTTCCCGCCTCCTTTATCAAAGATAAGGTGACCATATATGCATGGGTTTATCTCTGGGCTTTCTATCCTGTTCCATTGATCTATACTTCTGGTTTTGTGCCAGTACCATACTGTCTTGATTACTGTAGCTTTGTAGTATAGTCTGAAGTCAGGGAGCCTGATTCCTCCAGCTCCGTTTTTCGTTCTCAAGATTGCTTTGGCTATTCGGGGTCTTTTGTGTTTCCGTATGAATTGTGAAATTTTTTGTTCTAGTTCTCTGAAAAATGCCAGTGGTAGTTTGGTAGGGATTGCATTGAATCTGTAGATTGCTTTGTGTAGTAGAGTCATTTTCACAAAGTTGATTCTTCCAATCCAAGAACATGGTATATCTCTCCATCTCTTTGTTTCATTTTCAATTTCTTTCATCAGTGTCTTATAATTTTCTGCATACAGGCCTTTTGTCTCCTTAGGTAGGTTTATTCCTAGATATTTTATTCTTTTTGTTGCAATGGTAAATGAGAGTGTTTTCTTGATTTCACTTTCAGATTTTTCATCATTAGTGTAGAGGAATGCCAGAGATTTCTGTGCATTAATTTTGTATCCTGCTACTTTACCAAATTCATTGATTAACTCTAGTAGTTTTCAGGTAGCATCCTTAGGATTCTCTATGTGTAGTATCATGTCATCTGCAAACAGTGACAGCTTTACTTCTTCTTTTCCGATTTGAATTACTTTTATTTCCTTTTCTTGTCAGATGGCTGTGGCTAAAACTTCCAAAACTATGGTGAATAAAAGTGGTGAGAGTGGGCAGCCTTGTCTTGTTCCTGATCTGAGTGGAAATGCTTTCAGTTTTTCACCATTGATGACGATGTTGGCTGTGGGTTTGTCATATATGGCCTTTATTACGTTGAGGAAAGTTCCCTCTATGCCTACTTTCTGCAGGGTTTTTATCATAACTCGGTGTTGAGTTTTTTCAAAAGCTTTCTCTGCATCTATTGAGATGATCATATGGTTTTTCCCCTTCAATTTGTTATTATGGTGTATTACGTTGATTGATTTGCGTATATTGAAGAATCCTTGCATTCCTGGTATAAACCCCACTTGATCATGTTGTATGATCCTTTTAATGTGCTGTTGGATTCTGTTTGCTAGTATTTTGTTGAGGATTTTTGCATCTATGCTCATCAGTGGTATTGGCCTGTAGTTTTCTTTCTTTGTGACATCCTTGTCTGGTTTTGGTATCAAGGTGATGGTGGACTTGTAGAATGAGTTTGGGAGTGTTCCTGCCTCTGCTATATTTGGGAAGAGTTTGAGAAGGATGGGTGTTATCTCTTCTCTAAATGTTTGATAGAATTTGCCTGTGAAGACATCAGGTCCTGGGCTTTTGTTTGTTGGAAAATATTTAATCACAGTTTCAATTTCAGTGCTTGTGATTGGTCTGTTCATATTTTCTACTTCTTCCTGATTCAGTCTTGTCATATTGTGTTTTTCTAAGAATTTGTCCATTTATTCCAGGTTGTCCATTTTATTGGCATAGAGTTGCTTGTAATCATCTCTTATGATCTTTTCTTTTTCTGCAGTGTCAGTTGTTACTTCTCCTTTTTCATTTCTAATTCTATTGATTTGAGTCTTCTCCCTTTTTTCTTGATGAGTCTGGCTAATGGTTTATCAATTTTGTTTATCTTCTCAAAGAA
This sequence comes from Hyperoodon ampullatus, assembly GCF_949752795.1. Taxonomy (NCBI): domain Eukaryota; kingdom Metazoa; phylum Chordata; class Mammalia; order Artiodactyla; family Ziphiidae; genus Hyperoodon; species Hyperoodon ampullatus. Next base: position 69,580,474 of record NC_136916.1, read on the forward strand.
CCAGCTTTTAGTTTTATTGATCTTTGCTTTCATTTCCTTCATTTCTTTTTCATTTATTTCTGATCCGATTTTTATTATTTCTTTCTTTCTGCTAACTTTGGGGGTTTTTTGTTCATCTTTCTCTAACTGCTTTAGCTGCAAGATCAGGTTGTTTATTCGAGATGTTTCCTCTTTCTTAAGGTGGGATTGTATTGCTATAAACTTCCCTCTTAGAACTGCTTTTCTGCATCCCATAGGTTTTGGGTCATCGTGGCTCCATTGTCATTGGTTTCTAGGTATTTTTTGTTTTCCTCTTTGAGTTCTTCAGTGATTACTTCATTATTAAGTAGTGTATTGTTGAGCCTCCATGTGTTTGTGTTTTTTTCAGATCTTTTCCTGTAATTGATATCTAGTCTCATAGCATTGTGGTCGGAAAAGATACTTGATACAATTTCGATTTTCTTACTGAGTCTTGATTTGTGACCCAAGATATGGTCTGTCCTGGAGAATTTTCCATGAGCACTTGAGAAAAATGTGTATTCTGTTGTTTTTGGATGGAATGTCCTATAAATATCAATTAAGTCCATCTTGTTTAATGTATCATTTAAAGCTTGTGTTTCCTTATTTATTTTCATTTTGGATGATCTGTCCATTTGTGAAAGTGGGGTGTCAAAGTCCCCTACTATGAATGTGTTATTGTCGATGTCCCCTTTTATGGCTGTTAGTATTTGCCTTATGTATTGAGGTGCTCCTATGCTGGGTGTATAAATATTTACAATTGTTATATCTTCTTCTTTTATCAATCCCTTGATCATTGTGTAGTGTCCTTCTTTGTCTCTTGTAATAGTGTTTATTTTAAAGTCTATTTTGTGTGATATGAGAATTGTTACTCCAGCTTTCTTTTGGTTTCCATTTGCATGAAATATCTTTTTCCATCCCCTCACTTTCAGTCTGTATGTGTCCCTAGGTCTGAAGTGGGTCTCTTGTAGACAGCATATATATGGGTCTTGCTTTTGTATCTATTCAGCCAGTCTGTGTTTTTTGGTGGGAGCATTTAATCCATTTACAATTAAGGTAATTATCGATATGTATGTTCCTATTCCCATTTTCTTTTGGGGTTGTGGTTATAGACGTTTTCCTTCTCTTGTGTTTCTTGCCTGGAGAAGTTCCTTTAGCATTTGTTGTAAAGCTGGTTTGGTGGTGCTGAACTCTCTCAGCTTTTGCTTATCTGTAAAGGTTTTAATTTCTCCATCAAATCTGAATGAGATCCTTGCTGTGTAGATTAATCGTGGTTGTTGGTTTTTCTCCTTCATCATTTTAGATATGTCCTGCCAATCCCTTTTGGCTTGCAGAGTTTCTGCTGAAAGTTCAGCTGTTAACCTTATGGGGATTCCCTTGTGTGTTTGTTTTTGTTTTTCCCTTGCTGCTTTTAATATGTTTTCTTTGTATTTAATTTTTCACAGTTTGTTTAATATGTGTCTTGGCATGTTTCCTCTTGGATTTATCCTGTATGGGACTCTCTGTCCTTCCTGGACTTGATTAACTATTTCCTTTCCCATATCAGGGAAGTTTTCATCTATAATCTCTTCAAATATTTTCTCAGTCCCTTTCTATTTCTCTTCCTCTTCTGGGACCCTTATAATTTGAATGGTGGTGTATTTAATGTTGTCCCAGAGGTCTCTGAGACTGTCCTCAGTTCTTTTTATTCTTTTTTCTTTATTCTTCTCTGCAGTAGTTATTTCCACTCTTTTATCCTCCAGGTCATTTATCTGTTCTTCTGCCTCATTTATTCTTCTATTGATCCCTTTTAGAGTATTTTTAATTTCATTTATTGTGTTGTTCATTGCTGCTTGTTTCCTCTTTAGTTCTTCTAGGTCCTTATTAAATGTTTCTTGCATCTTCCCAAGATTTTGGATCATCTTTGCAATCATTATTCTGAATTCTTTTTCAGGTATACTGCCTATTTCCTCTTCACTTGTTAGGTCTGGTGGAATTTTATCTTGCTTCTTCATCTGCTCTATTTTTTTCTGCCTTTTCATTTTGCATATCTTACTGTGTTTGGGGACTCCTTTTTGCAGGCTGCAGTTTCGTAGTTCCCGTTGTTTTTGGTGTCTGTCCCCAGTGGCTAAAGTTGTTTCAGTGGGTTGTGTAGGCTTCCTGGTGGAGGGGATTAGTGCCTGTGTTCTAGTGGATGAGGCTGGATCTTGTCTTTCTTGTGGGCAGGTCCACGTCTGGTGGTGTGTTTTGGGGTGTCTGTGGCCTTATGATGATTTTAGGCAGCCTCTCTGCTAATGGATGGGGTTGTATTCCTTTCTTGCTAGTTGTTTGGAATAGGGTGTCCAGTACTGTATCTTACTGGTCATTGAGTGAAGCTGGGTGTTGGTGTTGAGATGGAGATCTCGGGGAGATTTTTCCCATTTGTTATTACATGGAGCTGGGAGGTCTCTTGTGGATCAGTGTCCTGAAGTTGTCTGACCCACCTCAGAGACACAGCACTGACTCCTGGCTGCAGCACCTATAGCGTTTCATCCACTTGGCAACAAACTTGTCCCGACATGCAGGCCCTGGTCTGTTCCAGGTGGATTGCCGCTTTTGGCATGCCACAACCTTGCAACCTCATGCCAGGCCCTGAACAATAATTTGATGTACTTTTGGAATCATTTTTATACGATATGGAGAAGGTAAATATATTTGACCTGTTAGTAAACATGAGAAATTATCTTATGAAAATGCATATATAGAAAAAATTCTGAACAAAATATTAGTAAACTGAATCCAACAACACATAAAATGTTCATAGACCATAATCAAGTTGGATTTATACCAGGATCACAAGAATGGTTCAACATAGGCAAATCAATCAATGTGATATATCCCATCAACAAAAGAAAAGACAAAAAACTACATGAACATCTCAATAAATGCAGAAAAAGCATTTGATAAAAAATTCAACATCCATTCATGTTAGAAACCCTTAGGAAAGTGGGTATCAAGGGAACATATCTCAACATAATAAAATCTATTTATGACAAACCCACAGCCAATATAATACTCAATGGTGAAAAGCTGAAAGACTTTCTACAAAATTCTGGAACAAGACAAGGATGCCCACTCTCACCACTTCTATTCAACATAGTATTGGATGTCCTAGCCATACCAAGCAGACAAGAAAAAGAAATATATCTTAATTGGAAATCAGAGGTAAAACTGTTATTTTTTGAAGATGACATGATGCTATATGTGAAAACCCTAAAGACTCCACACAGAAACAACTAGAACTGATAAATTTAGCAAGGTATCAGGATACAAGATTAACATACAGAAATCAGATTCATTTCTTTACACCAACAATGAAATATCAGAAATATAAACTAAAAATAAAAAATCCTTTCTAAAATCTAATCAAAAAGAATAAAACATTTAGGAATAAATCTGACCAAGGGTGTGAAAGACTTATTTGCTGAGAACTATAATACATTGATAAAGGAAATTAAAGAGGATTCAAAGAAATAGAAAGATATCCCATGCTCTTGGATTGTAAGAATTAATATTGTTGGGACTTCCCTGGTAGCACAGTGGTTAAGAATCTGCCTGCCAATGCAGGGGACATGGGTTCGAGCCCTCGTCTGGGAAGATCTCACATGCTGTGGAGCAACTAAGCCTGTGCAGCACAACTACTGAACCTGCACTCTAGAGCTCACGAGCCACAGCTACTGAGCCCACGTACCACAACTACTGAAGCCTGCATGCCTAGAGCCCATGCTCCACAAAAAAGAGAAGCCACCATAATGAGAAGTCCATGCACCACAACAAAGAGTAATTCCCACTCACCACAATTAGAGAAAAGCCTGCACTCAGCAATGAAGACCCAACGCAGCCAAAAATAAATACATAAATTTATTTTAAAAAAAGAGTTAATATTGTTAAAATGGCCAAAACAATCTACAGATTTAATGTGCGCTCTATCAAATTACCCTTGATATTTCTAACAGAACTAGAACAAATAATCTTAAAATTTATATGGAACCATAAAAGACCCAGAATTGCCAGAGCAATCCTGAGGGAAAAAACAAAACAAAACAAAAAACAAAGCAGGAGGTATAACCCTCCCAGACTTCAGACAATACGGCAAAACTACAGTAATCAAATGAGTGTGGTATTGGCATAAAAACAGACATATGGATCAATGGAACAGAATAGAGAGCCCAGAAATAAACCCACACACCTATGGTCACTTAATTTTTGACAAAGGAGGCAAGAATATACAATGGAGAAAACACAGTCTCTTCAGCAAGTGGTGTTGGGAAACCTGGACAGCTGCAAGTAGATCAATGAAGATAGAACACTCCCTCACACCATACACAACAATAAACTCAAAATGACTTAAAGACTTAAATATAAGATATGACACCATAAAATCCTAAAACAGAACAAAGGCAAAACATTCTCTGACATAAATTGTACCAATGTTTATTTAGGTCAGTCTTCCAAGGCAATAGAAATAAAAGCAAAAATAAACAAATGGGACCTAATCAACTCATAAGCTTTTGCACAGCAAGGGAAACCATAAGCAAAATGAAAAGACAACCTATGGACTGGGAGAAAATATTTGCAAAGGATGAGACTGAGAAGGGCTTAGCTTCCAAAATATGCAAACAACACACACAACTCAATAACAAAAAGTCAAACAACACAATTGGAAAATGGACAGAAGACCTAAATAGATATTACTCCAAAGAAGACATACAGATGGCCAACAGGCACATGAAAAGATGCTCAATATTGCTAATTATTAGAGAAATGTAAGTCAAAGCCACAATGAGGTATCACCTCACACCAGTCAAAATGGCCATCAATAAAAAGTCTATGAATAATAAATGCTGGAGAGGGAGTGGAGAAGAAAGGACCCTCCTATACTGTTAGTGAAATTGTAAGTTGGGGCAGCACTATGGAGAAATGTATGGAGGTTCCTTAAAAGAAATAAAAATAAAGTTACCATATGATCTACCAATCTCTAGGCATATATTCAGAGAAAACTCTAATTCAAAAAGATACATGCCTCTCAATGTTCATAGCAGCACTATTTACAATAGCCAAGACATGCAAGCAAAGTAAATGTCCATCGACAGATGAATGGATAAAGAAGATGTTTAGATAGATGATAGATAGATAGATAGATATAATGGAATGCTACTCACCATATAAAAAGAATGAAATAATATCATTTGCAGCAACATGGACCTAGAGATTGTCACACTAACTGAAGTAAGTCATACAGAGAAAGACAAATATATGCTCTCACTTATATGTGAAATCTAAAATATGACATAAATGAATTTATTTACAAAAGAGAAACAAACAGAAACAGACTCACAGACATAGAAAACAAGCTTATGGTTACCAAATGTAAAAGGGAGTAGAGGAGGAATAAATTAGGAGTTTGGGATTAACAGATACAAACTACTATATGTAAAATAGATGAACAACAAGGTCCTACTGTATAGCACAAGGAACTATATTCAATATCTTGTAATAACCTATAATAGAAAAAATATGAAAAAAATATATATATATATGCAAAATTAACATATAATATATACGTATATATTATATATATGAACCACCTTCCTGTATACCAGAAACTAACACAACATTGTAAATCAACTATATTTCAATTTAAAAATGCATATACATATAGAAAAATATAAAATGATGTATTCATAAACCTGCTACAGAATGATAGTGTATGACAGCTTAAAGTTGGTTACATCTTACTTTTCTCTATAAAAATAAAGGTGTCTAGTGGTTACAAGTTCTAATCAATATAGGTAATGACACCCTGAGACTAATAAAGTTAAAGAAAAAAAACCTGTGTGTAAGAAATGAAAGATGTGTTTTTGATAAGAAAATGGATAACGAATATCTTTGTTAGGGACAATAAGAGAGTCATTTTGATATAGAGTAGAAAACTGGTTGTTCAAGATTGAGAAAGATAAGGAAGTAGGAAAAAAGTGAATGGACTCTTAAAATTTTGTACAAAATTTGTGAGAAGGGAATTTTGGAAAAGGAATCTTGTCTAGCCGGATTTAGCTAAGATTAGATGGATATATTTATAATGTTTTCTTTTAATTGGCCCAAGAATACTATAATGATACAAAATAGGAGTTTAGTTCTCTCTAGTGTTGCAAAACATTTTTCAGAGATTATTAGATGTCTCTTATTAGAAATTGTGTTAAAAAAAATTTTTTTTTCTTTACCTTTCAAGGAATCAGCCTGGGAAACCAAGATTTTGTATCTTTAAATAATTTCCTGTACTTCATGTTGCCTTTATCAGGTCTTTAAGTACTTAAGAAAGTGTTAACAAAGATGAACCAATTATTTTTCTCCCTAATTATCTTCCAGAATTTGAATACTCTTAGTGAATATTGTTATTTCAAGGAAATATATTTATTTGCAGATATAAATATAATCTATATATTAGATTATGTTATAAATATAATTTATAATATATAAATATATTAGCAGATTCAATAGAACCTGCTATCCTTGTAACAGGACATAATTGGAAACTGACTATATTACCAAAGTATTGACTGGAATGTCATATTTGAGAATGATGTGTATTGAATCAAACATGACAAGATAGATTTAAGTGACTAAAGGGGCTAATGCCTATAATGTTCCCTTTGTAAAACTGGCTTTAACCTGGCTAAATATGTTACCCATTTTAGAGATAAGGATGGCATCTTAATGGTAGACCCTGGAACCACAGGGCCTATCATTAAGATGCCTGGAACCACAGGATATTTGGGGGAACTCAAGATAGAGGAATTTGCTTAAATCTGTAAGTATTGCCAGCAAAATCTGGTGGTAAGTAATATGTTCTGCTTCCTAGCCTAAAGAGGGGTTTTAAAGCCTAACCTGAGATTCCTTAAGAAAAGTTCCAGCATGCAAATTCAAAATACCAATGTGGCCAATCATTGTCCTTGCTGCCTTAGGTAAATAATTAGGCAAAGTTTAGTAACAGTAGACTTATTTTGAAAACAAATTCATCTGACTTTGATTCTCTCAAATTAAATAATATGGTGATTATACAGAGAAAAATTATGTCTCAATGAAATACTCTAATGTACCCTTATGGGTTCAGGCCTACATATTTCGTCAGTCTTTGATAAACCTGAATTCCTCTAGTATTATCCAATCTCTGGTTACAAGTCACCAAATTAATGTTTCCATTTGCTTAAACTGACTTGGAATCAATCAGAAATAAAGGGGTGGGATAGGGAGGATGGGAGGGAGGTTCAAGAGGAAGGGGATATGGAGATATTTGTATACTTACAGCTGATTCACTTTGTTGTACAACAGAAACTAACACAACACTGTAAAGCAATTATACTCCAATAAAGATTTTAAAAATTGAAAAAAAAAACTGCCCATTTCCCAATCCCTACAAGTTGAATCTGCATGACTTGATATAAACTTCATGGAAATATCTACAACAGATAACAAATGGGCACCCTTTGTGCAAGCTTCTGTGTGAGCCACTCAAAATTTCACCAGAACACTTATGCCATCACCACAGACACTCAAAGTACAAACCAGTAATATCATGTATTGTTTCTGCTGTCCTCACTCCACCATGTAGTGATGATTTGATGCCCAAATCTAGACATCTTCTCCACTGGTTGCCCTCTAGAATCAGAAAATGAATTTTAACTTTTATTCTTGGGTTTAATTTTCATAGAAACTCCACTAATTAAATGCCTGACATCTAGCACCAAATAGCATATCCTCCTCTGTCAAGTCTCAACAGATGATTCAGCTGGTTCTTAATGAACAAAAAAAACCAAACAAGAAATGGGCTTATACTGTTTAAGGAAAGAAGAATATCCCCTCTTTCCTTGAACAATAGAAGGCTGACAAAGTTTCTTTCTTGACCAAACTTTATCACACTCTTGACCTTCTCCTAGGCCCACCTGTGTACCCCCTTGTAAAATCCTTAGGAAGAACCCTATTAAGTCATGTAGAAGAAATATACCGTCCTCTTTTCTGATTACCCTTGGTATGTGATGGAGCTTCTCACCCTACACCATCCACCAGGTGTTGTCTGATAAGGTTGGCTTGTCTTCAGCAACAATCCTGTTAGGTTGTTTTTGCCAAAATCCCCTTATACTTGATGTTTCATCTTATTAGTCTTTCATTCACTGACCACCATCAGGCTACTCAGCTATAAATACATAATTGCCTGTGATGTATTCAGATTCAGATTTGAGCCCCCTTCTATATTGAGAGTCCCCCCCCCCATTGCAATAGTTCTGGAAAACAATTGTTTTTTTCTACTTTAACACATCTGCAAGCAGATTGGGCACAAGGAGTGATGAGTGGAATCCCATGATGCTGAGCCCATGGTTAACTTCATCCTGCCACCATGGTCATTTTGTTGATCCCATTGAGCAGTTAGAGGATTGGCTAGGAAAGAAACTGAACAGCATTCACACGTGTCTTCCTAACCATGTGATTACTGAAATCATCTACTGAGGTGGCCTTAGTGATCATTCACATGGAACACAAATATTTTCATGTATATTTATATATTGAGAGAGGTTTATCCATATACTTTTTCCCCAAAGTTTATTGTTACCAATTTTCCAATCATGTTTCTTTCAAACCCCTGACAAACCATTGGTAACAACTTGTGAATCAACATATAATCAAATATCTGGTCATTTATGTCAACAAACAGGTACATTGCTCAAAGTGCTGCCCATTAGGCAAATTTCCATTCACCATTGTCCCTCTAGGATAACCCAGAGAGTGGCTCTAGTGCTGCAGCTGTCCAGATTCAGGTTGTGCCTATATATTGTGCAGAACCATATATAAACAAGGTTTTAGATATTTTCTCTTTCTCTGTTAACTAATAGAGAGAACTCCCAATTATGGACTATGTGTAGGCTGAGAATGATAAGGCAATATAGCAGGGATAGGTACCATATTCACTCATGACAATGTTTCATGTAACTTATTTGTGTTTTCTTTGTGGGCCTGGACACACACCACCCATTTGATGATGGAGATTTGCTGTCCAGGGCCAACTTTATGACTTGGTGGGTCAGATAACATTCAGTCATAATAGAGAGCATAGGTCACATGGGAACTTGGTGGCCTATTGTCAAGTATTCAGTCTTATAAACCCAGTAGCAAGCCTGGAGCTGTTTCTCAAAAGTGAGTAGGTATCTTTGCATGATAGAAATACTTAGCTCAAAATCCTAAATGCTTGTGATGCCATTCACTTATAGGGGCTGCCAAAGTCCCAAACAGCATCTCTATTTGCCAGTAAAACTTTATGAACCATTGAGTGTGCTGGAATATATGGCCAGCATTCTGGAATGTTTGCAGAGCCTTCTCTGGTTCTTGGCCTCATTCAACACTAACGGCTTTGGAGGGCACTAGATAAATGGGATATTGTAACACCCTTAGATAAAAAATATTTTTTCTCCAAAATCCAAAGAAGCCCACCAGGCATTAAGCCTGTTTCTTAACTGCATGAGGACCAGAAGCAACAACTTATCCTTAACCTTAAAAGGGATGTCTGAACATACCCCAACCCAGACCACAGGACCCTAGAAATTTCACTGAGGTAGAAGACCTTTGAATTTTAACCAGATTAATTGACACCCTCTTGGTGTCAGTCTCTTGGTAAGTCTCTTACCAATATGTCTCGAGTAGTTATTATTGCTCACTAGGTCTAATCAGCATAACAATCAGTGTAATATCTTGTGTAAGGGAAGGGCAATCAAGATCCCTTCAAACAATATCATGACATAGTGCTGGAGGCTTGAGATGCCCCTGAAGTAAGAAAATGGAGTTGTATTGCTTGCCTTGCCATCTGAGACAAGTCAGCTATAAGTGGGCCTTCTGGACATTTATGGAGAAAGAGACATTTGCTAGGTCAATAACTGCATACCAAGTACTAGGTGACATGTAAATTTACTCAAGCACTGGTACAGCAGCTACAGTTAGAGTAACTACTAGGTCAAGCTTGCAAAAACCCACTCTCATTCTCCAAAATGCATTTGTCTTTTGCACACCTAAATAGAAGTGTTGAATGGGGATGTGGTAGGAACCATACCCCTGCATCTTGCAAGTCTTTCCATGGTGACATGAATATCTGCAATACTTCCAGGAATTAGTATTGCTTTGGATTTACTATTATCTTAGGTAGAGGCAGTTTTAATGTCTTTCATGTTGCCTTCCTCACCATAATAACCCTCATTCTGCAGGTCAAGAAGTCAATGAAAATATTATGCCATATGCTAATTATCTCTATTCCAATTATGAATTCTAAAACTGGGAATATAACAACAAGATCAATCTGGTGACCACAGGGACCACTGTAAGATCATCTTAAGCTAAAAACCAGAGACCATCTGACGCTCAAAAGCTCCCACTTTGAATGGAGGGCAACAGTAACATTTTGGGTTTCCTAGAAACTGTGTCAGTTCTGTTCAGTGTACATGAAAGTTCTGATTATTTTCTTTCTGCCATTGCATATACCTCCACCAAATGCTGTAGGTCCCTTTGGGGAAATCTAGAGAAAGATTAACATGATAAACTTTTGGTACTGTACTAGAGTCTTTCCTCAATGGGACATAGACTCTCCTTCATTGAAGTAATATCTGGGTCTGTAAACTGAGTCAATTCTGGGAATTGATTAATTGGCCCTGACTCTCATTTTTATGATTCGAGTTAGACTATAGTTCACTTGCCCTACATATCAAGGAAGAATTTAGTAGGCTTTCTATTTCTTTCACTTCTAGGAATATTATGTATAAATGGACCATAAGTCTGTGCAATTCAGAATATTCTGATTGCTGCTTTGACCCTGAAACTAAGCCTACTTTGCCTCAGTAGATAAGCAAAGCCACCTTATCACTGCCACCAAAGGATCCAACTACTCCTGTCACATTTAGATTCTCCAATTTAGTAGCTGTGGTTCTCATTCTAAGTTCTGGCCTAAAGAGAAGAACGTCATGGACTCTTCAAAGATATTGGAACTCCACTCACTAATTTATTTCACAAAGTATTAGTGAAAGATGTGTCTTCTACACCTTCCCATTGTGAATTACTAGGCCTTAAATCCCAAATCCACTTTAACATTCTAATGTTCTTAAGCTTTGGAAAATCTCCCTTTTTATTAAACCAAGGGAAATTGGACATATCTGTTTAACTTCAGGTGACCCATTTTTTGGTCCATCTTTCAGCCAACCAATCCCCCAAAATAATATATCCCTTTTTATCTCTCTGAGATGCAATATTAAATGCTTAGTGGCTCCATAGCAATAAATTTGGCCTAATTCAACTTTATGTAACTTCTATTATTATCCAACAGCTTTAATATTCTTTCCCACACACATCCCCCCAAATTCTGATTGTATAAATTTTAAAACTCAAGCAGTTATTTTGAAGTGTAATGCAACTCCTCATAGTCTCACTTTGTACCACACCTTTGGGGACCTCGAATCTAGTCATAGGTGGCAACTGTCTCAGAGGAGACCATTACTTTTTTCTCAGGAAATGTAAGGTCAACCCCCTCAGATTGAGGTGGAAAAGCTGATACCACCATGAGTTAGGAGTGTGCTATCATTTGGGTGGGGATACCACTATAACTGAGGTTGACAAGGCCACTTTTGCTGGGGTTAAAGAAACCACTTCCATGGGCAAAGAAGACTCATAATAATTTAGGGACTAAATGTCCCTGGCTTCATCAGGGTCTTCCCACAAGTACCCATCCGATTTGCAGGATCCCATTCTTTTTGAGTCAATGTCCTCACTCTAAGAGTAGACACATTTTGAGCCTGGGATTTCAATGTGCCAAATTCAGCAAATTGAAATTTAATTTTCAGCAATTTCAGCCCTGCCTGGAGATGAGTCTCCCTTAGGCACACCTAGAATTTCTTAGGATATTTGTGCAATGTTTGAGATGAGAATTTCAAATTCTTTAGCTCATCATTTTCTTTGACCATTTTGTCCAATTCCATTAGAAGGAACCAACCAACTGTTTATATCCCTTAGTTTTCAAAAATATGTTAGAAATTATCATATATAGAGTTACCTAACTCCTTGCTTCTTATAACTCGTCCATTAGAAGTAGACTCTGTAGATATTTTGCATATGTCTATGAAAAATTTCACACCCTGGACTATCAGTGCTCTGTTTACTACTGGAAATAGTCAATAGCATCTTTAAATCTAATCAGATTCCAGGAACCAAGTAAGTAATTTTGAAAAATAATACTTAAAATTTTATTACTGTAGAGCCACTCTCCTTACCAAATTCTATATTATGCAGGTTTATCCCCAAAACAGAATCAATAGGGTATATACACATATAGAGGAAGAGAGAAACAGAGAGAGAGAGAGAGATGCATAGACATATGTAAGAGGAGATTTAATACAGGAATTGCTCAGACATTATGGAAGTGCAGAAGTCCCATAATCTGTCATCAGCAAGCTGGAGAACCAGAAAATCTAGGGGAATAATTCAGTCCAGCACTGAAGGCATAAAAAAAGAGACCACTTGTGTAAGCCCCAGAGCCCAAAGACCCAAGAAAGTAGAGTACTTATATGCTAGGGTAAGAAAAGATGTACATGGAGCTCCAGAAAAGAGATAGGAATTTCCCCTTCCTTTGATTTTTTTATTCTATTCAGGCTCTCTATTTGGATTGGATGATATTTGCTCACATTGCCAATGGAGGATCCCTTACTCAGTCTACTGACTCAAATGTCAATCCCTTTCAGAATAAAGTCTCACAGACACACCCAGAAATAATATTTTACCAGCTACCTGAACTTCTCTTAAGACAAGTCGACACATAAAATTATCCATCACATTTCACCCACCCCTTGTCAGCTTGACCCTATACATATAGACTTAAACCATATTAATCTCCAAAAAAAATTAAATAATGAGGCCACAATTCTATCTAACATAATCCAACTATGCTGCATACAATAAAAAATGCACTAACTCCTTCTCCAGATGAGAAGGGGAAGTTCTTAATGAACGTGTACTCTTTATCCTGCAACAAATAATATGATGTAAAATTAACAATATTTAAATGCTATGGTATATAGTTAATATATCTAGTGTTACCTGATAAGGCAATAGAAGAGGATAGAAAATAAAGATATTTGCTTAATATATGTTTATACACACACACACAAACATATTCCTAAGAAAATAGGAGAAATATTGATGGCAACAGTATATATACATATACATGTACACACAAAGGTATTCATAACAAAATAAGGAGGACATACTCATGACAATTACAGTCCTCACTTCTCTAACTGGTCGTTAGGTCAAATTTGGTATGTATACCTGCCTACTTTTGGTGGGAAGACCCAAATATACATTACTGAAAGGTCTGGGTAATTACTAGTGTTGCTTGAATCGGGTTGTTGTCATTTCCCATTGATCTTAAACATAGGTTATAGTAATCCTGAGAGACACCTTAAGGGGTATTGTATACTCCAGATGTACTTTTTCTTTCCTTCATTGAGTTAGTTGGCTAAATTCCCTCTGGTAGCGACAAAGATTTTTTGCTTCACCAAAAGTTAGGCAAGTTCCTGAACATTCTCCTAGAACCATCTATGCACATCCTCACAAAATCCTTAGCAAGAACTCTGCTAAGATTGTGTAGCAGAAGTGTCTCTTCATATATGTCTGATCATTTTTTAATATCTAATCAGGTTTCTCACCTTCTACCCTCTACCGGTCTATCGGGGATGTCTGATCAGACTGGCCTACCTTAAGGAAGAATTCTGTTAAGTCAGTTTAGCCATAATCCTCCTTACCCTTGATGTTTTCTCTTGGCAATTTTCCATCTATTGATCCCCATCAGGCTCCTTGGCTGTAAATTCCCACCTAGCCTTCCTGTATTTGGAATTGAGCTCAGTTCTATACTTAGGTATTTTTCTCCCATTGCAATAGTCCTGACTAAAATCTGTTTTACCAATTTAATTGTTTTCCATTTCTACTTTATATTTGATACTACCATGATGCAACTTTGATAGGATCAGTTTATCATTCGAGCCTCAGACACTCATCCAGGACCCTACGTGCACACCTTTGAAGTCTTTTCTTCATTCCTAACTGATTTAGCAGGTATCCATTAGTGAGTCTGTCCCCTAAATCAATGACCCAGACCAATTTCCCTTGTAGCTGGTAGGAACAGATTTTGAATCTTAAGATTTTGATTAAACTCTAGAAGCTAGTTTAGAGTCCCAGACAAACATGCTGGGTTATAGTTCAAGGTTTTTCTCTTTGTAAGAAACTGGGTTAGTGTCCCATGCAAAGAGAAGCTGGGTTAGGGTTCTAAATTACACTGTTCATAAGTATATAGGTATCATAAGTTATGAACTTGGGAACTTATCAGTGACTGGAAGCCCCCTTCTTGAACCCCTGCTGTTAATGTGCTTTGCCAATTGTGTCTGTTTCCTCTCTTGTTGGCATGATTTTACTAAGGATAATTTGGAACTTTAATGGCCTCTTTGGGAAAAACAATGTCTTTGCAAATTGGCTCCTTAAAACGCTCCCTTCCCATCACAGCTGTTCCTACTTTCTCCTTTTACTGCTTTAGTTCTTTCCTCCAGTTTTCTGAATCCTTTGCTACATCCCCCTTCAAACCCTTCAAACCCTTACCTCCTCCATCCCTCTGTGAATCCTGCCAGGTTTTCTCATCCTACCTCAGCTCCTCAGCTCCCTACAAGTCACTTGAATATTAGGCCCCCTACCCTCCATTGAGGGTTCTTAAGGGACTTAGGACCCCCACAAGCAACCACCTGAGGCTGAATAAAGAACAAGAAGTTATTTGGAAACGGAACAAGAATTTTGTCCACTCAGTTGGGTTTTGGAGACAGCCAGACACCTGCTAGATATCTACTTAGTCACTGTTCTGAAATTTACTCCACAGCCTTTATTAGGTTATATATCAGGGAAAAAGAAAATCTTAAAAGTCTCTTCCACAAATAGTGGTAAACATGAAGTCTTAACCTGTCCCATTTGCCACAAAAACAATTCAGATAAAAATATAAAGTTGAGATAAGCCAGTGGCATTATATAATTATGCTTTATTGACTCAAGGCTGAAATTTTAGAATGAAAGCTCTGAGATGTCTGTTTGCATCTGTCTGTATGTTTATGTATGTATGTGTGCCTGCATGAATGCATGTGTGTTATATATACCTTACATTCTTCTACTTCTGGATATTACCAAATTAATTTATAAAATCTCTTAAGAGAATTATATTAAAATTGGCTTAGAGATAAATGAGTGCTTCTATAAATTAAGTATTTCTAAAAAATTCTCAGCTCGGCCTTCCCTGGTGGCACAGTGGTTGAGAGTCCGCCTGCCGATGCAGGGGACATAGCTTCGTGCCCCGGTTCGGGAGGATCCCACGTGCCGCGGAGCGGCTGGGCCCGTGAGCCATGGCCACTGAATCTGCGCGTCCGGAGCCTGTGCTCCACAACCGGAGAGGCCGCAGCAGTGAGAGGCCAGTGCACCGCAAAAAAAAAAAAAAAAAAAAACTCATCTATATAGAAACTAATCCAACTTTTTAGGTTCACATGATTTGGGATACTCTTTGACAAATAAAGCTAGTTTTAAAAAAATTGTTGGTAAAGTAAAAACTGGCCTATCTTCAGAGTTGTCAGCATTAAATATGACATGCAATATTTTTGTACCTGAGTTTAGATGTTATCTACCTTATGTTATTTACCTTACGTTTAGAAAACATACACAGTCAAACAAGTGTATGTTATCTACACTACATGTTTAAGATTATAAAACTATAAATCCAAACTAAGAGCAAAATTTACAATAAAAATGAATTTTTGGTACCCGTCAAGTGTGTTAGTAAGTTTTTACAAAAGAAAAGTAGAAAGGAAGAACCATATGTTAAGCTTATTAGGTTCTCTGCTCTGAGATTCTTTTTTATTGTTACCTAAATTGTAAACAAGAAAAATAACTTAGAATGATGACTACATTTGTTTGTTTAGCTTATGAAATTTTCATAATCAATTCAAACATAATTGATAAGCACAAATGATTTAAATAGATGTAAGCAAGCTAACATTTCAGTAATTGTGTTTTATAATATAATTCTCTTTTATACTCTTCCATTGGCATTTATTTTTCGTAACCTCAGTTTTTTTGAGATATAATTGCTATGTAACATTGTATTAGCTTAAGGTGTACTACAAAATGATTATAAATATATATGACTACCACAAAAAGTTTAGTTAACATCCATCTCCTCACATAGTTAAAAAGTTTTCTTTCTTATGATGGGAATTTTAGTTCTATATGGTTAATTATAGATATAGATAGATGATAGAGGATAGATAGATAGATAGATAGATGATAGATAGATAAACTATAGTCACCATTCTCTATATTATATTCCCAGAACTTATTTATCTCATAATTAAAAGTTTGCACCTTTGACCTTTGGATATTAATCCTTTATCAGATATATGACTTGCAAATATCTTCTCCCATTCTTCACGTTGCGCTTTCACTTTGTGAATGGTTTTATCTTCTGTGCAAAACATTTTAGTTTGATGTAGTCCCACTTCATTATTTGTGCTTTTTTCCCCTTTGCTTTTGATTCAATATTAAATATCATTTCCAAGGCAGATGTCATGAACATTACTCATGAGTTTTCTACTAGGGGTTTTATGGCTTCAGATCTTACATTCAAATCAAGTCAAATTATAAAATTTATAAACATACTTATCAATCATTGTGATTTTTAGTATCTTATTTTTATAACATGTTTTATAATAATTATGTTTTATAATATGTCTACTTAAATATAGTTTCACTAAGCTTGTTGGTAACTTGAAACCTTAAAGCTGTACTAAGTTAAGACAAAAAGTGTGTAATCATTGAATAACTAGATGGTATTCAAATAAGATAAAATATTAAAACATTAATTGCTGAACATAAGTTTATCTGCACTTGTCATCTTGTATTATATAGTATAGAGGAGCTTAACATGTTTGGATCTATTTTTGTTTCTGGTTTTGTTTTTGGTTTATTTGTTATTTTTATTGAAGTATAGTTGAGTTACAATGCTGTGCTAATTTCTGCTGTACAGCAAAGTGATTCATTTCTACACATACATTATTTTTAAAATTCTTTTCAATTATAGTTTATCCCAGGAGATTGGATATAATTCCCTATGCTATACAGTAGGACCTTGTTGTTTATCCATTTTAAATATAATGGTTTGCATATAGTAACCCCAAACTCCCAGCTCATCCCTCTACCTCCCACCCTCCAATTTGGCAACCACAAGTCTGTTCTCTATGCCTATGATTTCTGTTTCTGATTTGTAGATAGGTTCATTTGTGACATATTTTAGATTCCACATATAAGTGATATCATATGGTATTGTCTTTCTCTTTCTGATTTACTTCACTTAGTATGATAATCTCTAGTTTCATCCATGTTGCTACAAATGGCATTATTTTGTTCTTTTTTATGGCTGAGTAGTATTCCATTGTATATATGTACCACTACTTCTTTATTTATTCATCTGTCAATGGACATTTAGGTTGTCTCCATGTCTTGGCTATTGTGAATAGTGGTGCTATGAACATAGTAGTGCACGTATCTTTGTGAATTATAGTTTTGTCCAGGTATATGCTCAGGAGTGGGATTGCTGGATCATATGGTAGTTCTACTCTTAGTTTTCTGAGGAACCCCCATACTGTTTTCCATAGTGGCTGCACCAATTTACATTCCTACTAACAGTGTGTGAGGGTTCCATTTTCTCCACACCCTCTCCAGGATTTATAGTGTGTAAACTTTTTAATGATGGCCATTCTGACTGTTGTGAGGTGGTACCTCATTGTAGGTTTGATTTGCCTTAGTGATGTTGACCATCTTTTCATGTGCTTACTGGCCATCTGTATGTCTTCTTTGGAGAAATGTCTATTAAGGTTTTCAGCCCATTTTTTGATTGGATTTTTTGTTTTGTTGTTGTTGAGTTGTATCAGCTGTTTGTGTATTTTGGAAATTAAGTCCTTGTTAGTCACATCATTTGCAAATATTTTCTCCTATTCTGTAGGTTGTCTTTTTTAAAAAATGGTTTCCTTTTCTATGCAAAAGCTTGTAAGTTTGATTAGGTCCCATTTGTTTATTTTTGTTTTTATTCCTATTGCCTTGGGAGACTAACCTAAGAAAACATTGGCATGTTTCTTGTCAGAGAATGTTTTTCCTATGCTCTACTCTAGGATTTTTATGGTGTCATGTCTTATGTTTCAGTCTTTAAACCATTCTGAGTTTATTTTGTTGCATGGTGTGAGGGTGTGTTCTAACTTCATTGATTTACATGCAGCTGTCCAACTTTCCCAGCATCACTTGCTGAAGAGACTGTCTTTTTCCCATTTTATATTCTTGCCTCCTTTGTCAAAGAGGCACACACATAGGTGTGTGAGTTTATTTCAGGGCTCTCCATTCTGTTCCATTGATCCATTTGTTTGTTTTTGTACCAATATCACACTGTTTTGATTACTGTATCTTGTAGTATTGTCTGAAGTCTGGGAGAGTTATGTCTCCGGACTTCTTCCCCCCCACCCCCTCAGGATTGTTTTGGCAATCCTGAGTCTTTTATGGTTCCATATATTTTTTTTGGATTATTTGTTCTACTTCTGTAGAAAGTGTCATGGGTAATTTGATAGGGATCACATTAAATCTGTGGATTGCTTTGGGTAGTATTGCCAATTTAACAATATCAATTCTTCCAGTCCAAGAGCATGAGATATCTTTCCATTTCTTTGAATCCTCTTTAATTTCCTGTATTAATGTCTTGTAGTTCTCAGCATATAAATCTTTCACCTCCTTGGTCAGGTTTATTCCTAGGTTTTTTGGGGGGTTTTTGGTGCGATTTTAGAAGATATTGGTTTTTTTTTTCACTCCTTTTCTGATATTTCATTGTTAGTGTAAAGAAATGCAACTGATTTCTGAATGTTAATCTTTTATCCTTCTACTTTGCTGAATTTATTTATTAGATCTAATCATTTTTGTATGGAGTCCTTAGGGTTTTCTATATATAGTATCATGTCATCTACATATGGTGACAATTTTCTCTCTTCTTTTCCAATTTGGATAACTTTTACTTCTTTTTCTTGTCTGACTGCTGTGGCTATGACTTCCAATACTATGTTGAATGGAAGTGATGAGAGTGGTCATCCTTGTCTTGTTCCAGATTTTAGCAGGAAGGCTTTCAGCTTTTCACTGTTGAGTATTACATTAGCTGTGGGTTTGTCATAAGTAGCTTTTATTATGTTGAAATATGTTCCTTCTACACCCACTTTGGTAAGAGTTTTTATCATGAATGAATGTTGAATTTTGTCAAATGCTTTTTCTGTATCTATTGAGATGATCATGTGGTTTTTTTACTTTTCTGTTGCTGATGTGGTGTATCACATTGATTGATTTGCCTGTGTTGGACCATCTCTGTGACCCTGGGATGAATCCAACTTGGTCATGGTACGTGATCTTTTTTATGTGCTCTTGGATTAGGTTTGCTAATATTTTTTGAGAATTTTTGCGTCTATAATCATCAAAGGTACTGGCCTGTAATGTTGTTATTGTTGTTAATGCCTTTGTCTGATTTTGGTATCAGAGTGATGGTAGCTTAATAGAATGTTTTGGGAGTGTTCCTTCCTCTTCAGTCTCTTGGAAGAGTTTGAGAAGTATTGGTATAAGTTCTTCTTTGTATGTTTGGTAGAACTCCCCAGTGAAGCCATCTGGTCCTGGACTTTTGTTTGTAGGGAGTTTTTTTAAATTACAGATTCTATTTCACTTCTACTGATAAGTCTGTTCAAATTATTTATTTCTTCTTGATTCAATTTTGGTGGGCTGTATGTTTCCAGAAAGTTTTTCATTTCTTCTAGGTTGTCAAATTTGTTGACATATAATTGTTCAGAATATTCTCTTATGGTTTTTTGCATTTCTGCAGTGTCATTTGAGAGTTCTCCTTTTTCATTTCTTATTTTATTTATTTGGTTTCTCTCTCTTTTGTTCCTGGTGAGCCTAGCCAGAGATTTGTCAGTTTTGCTTACCCTTTCAAAGAATGAGTTCTTCATTCCATTGATTTTTTTCTTTTTTTTTAAATCTCTCTTTTATTTATTTCTTCCCTGATCTTTATTATTTCCTTCTTTCTGGTGACTTTAGGTTTTATTTTTTCCTCTTTTTCTGATTCTTTTAGCTTATATGTTAGTTTGTTTATTTTAGATTTTTCTAATTTTTTGAGGAAGGCTTGTGTTGCTATAAACTTCCCTCAAAAGTTGCTTTTGCTGCATCCCATAGATTTTGTCTGGTTGTGTGTTGTCATTTGTCTGAAGGTATTTTTCTTTTTAACATCTTTATTGGAGTATAATTGCTTTAAAATGGTGTGCTAGTTTCTGCTTTGTGACAAAGTGAATCAGTTATACATATACATATATCCCCATATCTCTTCCCTCTTGCATCTCCCTCCCTCCCTATCCTACCCCTCTAGGTGGTCACAAAGCACCGAGCTGATCTCCTGAAGGTATCTTTTAATTTCCATTTTTATTTCCTCATTGACCTGTTGCTTTTTAGTAGCATGTTGTTCAGTCTCCATGTAATCATTTTTTCTCATTTCTTTCCCTGTGGTTGATTTCTAGTTTCATGCCGTTGTCATCAGAGAAGATGCTTGAAATAATTTCTATATGCTTAAATTTGCTGAGTCTAGTTTTGTGCCCTAGTATGTAGTCAATTCTAGAGAATGTTCCATGTGTACTTGAAAAGAATGTGTATTCTGTTTTTTTTTTTTCTTTTTTGGAGGGGGATGTAATGTCTTGAAAATATCAATTAAGTCTAACTGTTCAATTGTATCATTTAGGATCTCTGTTGCCTTCTTGATTTTCTGTCTAAAAGGTCTGTCCACTGATGTGAGTGGGGTGTTAATGTCTTATACTATTATTGTGTTCTCATCAATTTCTTGCTTTATGTCTGTTATTATTTGTTTTATGTACTTGTGTGCTCCTATATTAGGTGGATATATGTTGATGAATGTAGAATTCTCTCCTTATATTGATCTTTTTACCTGGGTCTATTTTTAAGCATGAGAAATTGTACTGTGAAAAAGTCATATGCCTCTAGAAAATTATGAAATGGTGTATTTATAAATCTGCTACAGAATGATAGTACCTGCCAGGGAGTTAATAATTGCTTACATCCTGGTTTTCTCTGTATAAAAAAGGAGAATATTGGTTAAAAACCCTAATCAATGCATGTAAATGAAACTACTAAGACTAATAAGGGTAAAGGAAAAAAATGTAATGCAGAGAAAGTAAGGCATGTTCTTAATAAGAAAAGGTATGAAGGATGTGTTTTTCTAAAGAGAAAAGGAGTAACTTTTTCCTAAAGTGAAAGAATGAATGGTTGTTCCAGGATAAGAACAAAGATAAAAGTAAGAGAAAAACTGAATGGACATGAGGAAAAATAAGTTGTGTAAGGATTATGAGAAATAAATCTTGGAAAAGGAATTTTATTGTGTGTGCTCAAATCTGACTAAGATTGGGACAATTTTTTTAATTAACCTTAGAATTAATACTACACTGATGCAAAACTATATTTGATTCTCTCTGCTAGAACATAAAGATTTTTATATTATTATTCTCCTCTTACTAAGAAATTGTGAAAAAGTTTTCCTTTACTTATTAAGTATTCTGACTGGGAAACCAATACTTTGTGAGTTAAAAATAATTTCCTTCGTTTTATGTTGTCTTTATCAGGTCAATGATTACATAAGAAAACTATCCTCTCAATATTAATAGAACCGAATGTTTTACAGTTCTGTAACTTTCTATATTTGTCTTTGAAATCTTTGAAATGGCACTTTGGTTAAATGGATACAGTTTCACAGTGACCCATTATCCTATTTAATCAAGTGTTCAAACTTGACATTTTTGATAACTTCCCCAAACCAAATTCTAAATGGAGTCCTTTTTATTTCAAACTAACTTTTATATTTCCCAGAGTACTTCTGGAAATTATCAAAAGATATGTATCTCACTTTATAAAAGGGATATGCTCAATTAATCATTTTTAATTGAAGTACAGTTGATTTACAATGTTGTGTCAATTATTACTGTACAGCAAAGTGATTCAGTTATACATATATATATATTCTTTCTAATATTATTTTGCCATTATTGTTTATTATAGGATATTGAATATAGTTCTCAGTGCTATACAGTGTGACCTTCTTGTTTATCCATTCTATATATAAAAGCTTACATCTGCTAACCCCAACATTCCACTACAGCACGCCTCCAACCCCCTCTCCCTTGTCAACCACCAGTCTGTTCTCTATGTCCATGATTCTGTTTCTGTTTCATAGAAAGGCTCATTTGTGACATATTTTAGATTCCACATATAAGTGATATCATATGGTATTTGTCTTTCTCTTTCTAACTTACTTCTCACTTAGTATGGTAATCTCTAGTTGCATCCATGTTGCTGCAAATGGCATTATTTCACTCGTTTTTATGGCTTAGTAGTACTCTATTGTATATATGTACCACTACTTCTTTATCCATTCATCTGTCAATGGACATTTAGGTTGTTTCCATGTCTTGTCTATTTTGAATAGTGCTGCTATGAACATGGGGGTGCATGTATCTTTTTGAATTATAGCTTTGTCCAGGTATATGCCCAGGAGTGGGATTGCTGGATCATATGGTAGTTCTATTTTTATTTTTTTGAGGTACCTCCATACTGTTTTCAATAGTGGCTGCACCAACTTACATTCCCACTAACAGTGTGTAAATGCTCCCTTTTCTCCACACCCTCTCCAGCATTTATAGTGTTTAGACTCTTTAATGATGGAAAATCTGACTGATGTGAGGTGGACCTCACTGTAGGTTTGATTTGCATTTCTCTAATAATTAGCAACATTGAGCATCTTTTTTTGTGCCTCTTGGCCATCTGTATTTCTTCTTTGGGGGAATGTCTATTTAGGTCTTCTGCCCATTTTTGTATTGGGTGGTTTGTCTTTTTGTCATTGAGTTCTATGACCTGTTTATAAATTTTGGAAATTAAGCCATTGTCAGTTGCATCATTTGCAAATATCTTCTCCCAGTCCATGGGTTGTCTTTTCATTTTGTTTATGGTTTCCTTTGCTGTGCAAAAGCTTGTAAGTTTGATTAGGTTCCATTTGTTTATTTTTGTTTTTATTTCTATTGCATCAGGAGACTGACCTAAGAAAACATTGGTATGATTTATATCAGAAAATGTTTTGCCTATGTTCTCTTCTAGGAGTTTTATGGTGTCATGTCTTATGTTTAAGTCTTTATATGCTCAACTAATTAGATTCATTTAGCATGTTAAGCAGGAAATATTAAGAAATAAGTAGTGATGATAAACCTTTTTATGTTATATATGTGGGAAGATATATATTACTAATACAGGTATTTCAAAATTTTATGAAGTTCATAGAAACCTGTCAATACCATTGTTGTCCAGCTATTATGCTTAAATGTTGAATGCTAAAGAAATAATTAATTTTCTTGTCCATGAACTCTCATCAGAAGTTTAATCTTGGCCTTTATAAGTCATTTGCTATTCACATTTTTTGTTTCAATTCCTCTAAGTGTTTACAATCAGCTATGGGTATAAATGCTTATGATAGCATAACTGTAATAACTTTGAGACCATGACTCTGGACTGAGTAAGAACTTCCAGAAATAATAAAGAAGATATTTTATTCAGAAACTACTAATCTAAGATCAATTAGAACAAGAATTAATTACATGGGACTTAATGAACTGATAAGGATGATTATACTTTTTAATAATTTTGAATAAACATTGCTTTTTTTTTTAAGTTTTCCATGTATAAGGAAAACCTTTTTCTCTTAAGCTATTTAACTTACTGAAATTTGGTAAAGTAGAACTTTGTGAACAAACATGAAACAATTGCTTTTTCTCCCTAACTCCTCCAGAATTTGAAAACTCTTAATGAGTATTCCTATTTTTATGACAATATTGTTATTTGCCTAAGTTCAGTAAGACTCTGTTATCCCTATAAAAGGACCCAACTTGAAACTTTGGTTATATTACCAAAGCTTTGAATGGCAGATCAAATTTGAGAATAAAGTGCATGTAATGAGACATGACCATACAGCTTTAAGGAAGCTAGGTTGACTTTAAGGAGCCAATGCTTCTTACCACCCCACTTGAAAAAAAAGAAAAACACACAAAACAAAAAACAGCCTGAACTTTTCACATAGGGTTCTCTACCTTAAAAGTCAGTATAAATGTCACTTCCTGGCAGGATCAGAAATCTCAGGATAATATTTGGATCCCTAAAAGAGAGAAATTCACATAAACCTATAGGTATTGCATGAAAAAATCTGATGGCAAGTTTCTGACTTGGTTTCTTAGCCTTGAGAGACTGAAAAATCCAGTCTGAGATTCCTTATGAAAAGTTCCAAAAAAACAAACACAATTGACCTGTGTGGTTAGTCATCATCTTTGCTGCCCTTATGTAAGCAATCACGCTAAGTTAAATGAGTCTGGACTTATTTTGAATAAAAAAAAAAAGCCTTACTTTAATTATCTTTGATTGAATAGTGATAACTATAGAGAGAAAAATTATGTTTCAATGGAAATCTACAATGTACCCTTGTGGGTTCCATGTTGCACATTTTACCAGTCCTCTACAAATCTTAAGTCATCTAGTTTCCTACAGTATCTGACAACAGCTCTCCAAATTAATGTTTCCATGTTTTCTCCTTTCTGACTTGGAATCATTGAGAACTAAAACTTCCCTTTTCTCAAAGTCCTTGAAGCTGAAGCTCAATGACTTGATGTAAATGTCAAGAATATCACCACAACAGATTTTATATATATAGGAAAACTTCCCACTTGTTGTTGTGTGGGCCACTCAGAAAGTTCACCTGGACACCTGATATCATCACCACACTCAAACTGCAAACAAGGAAATCCATTATATTGATACTATTGTACACACCACCACCTAATAAACATCCTTGAACTCAACATCGAGAAATCTCAACAAGCTGCCCTCTAGACTCAGAAATTGGGTTTTAAATGTCAATCTTTGTGCTTTTTTTTCCCATAGAAACCTCCTATTACTAAATGTCTGACAGCTTGCACCATACAGCATACCCACTACTACCAAGTCTCAACAAATGATTAGGCTGGTGCTTAAATGAACAAAAGGCAACTAAACAAGAAATGCACTTATATTGTTCAAAGGAAAGAAGAATGTTTTTCTTTCCTTCTTACAATAGGGGGAACTGACAAAGATTCTTTGCTTAACCAAACTTTAGTCAGGCTCCTGAACGTCCTCATGGTTCCATCCATATACTTCTTTCAGCAAGAACCCTGCTAATTCATATAGCAGAAGTCCCACATCCTCTATATCTTCTGACCCTCAGTATCTAATTAGGTTTCTCATTCTCCACCATCCTCCAGGTGATTTCTGGTCAGCCTGGCTGGCTTCAGCAATAATCCTGTTAGATCTGTTTAGGCAAAATTTTCTAACAGTTGTTTTATATTAGTAATTATTAATCCACTGACTCCCTCAGGATCTTTGGCTATAAATAACTACTTGCCCATACTGTATTCAGAATTGACACTGGTTCAACACTGGACTATTTTAACCTGTTACAGTAGTCCTGAATAAATCTGTTTTACCACTTTAACTATTTTCCAGCTACAGATTTTCTCTGACAGTAGTCACAATCACCCTAACCTTCATCAAAACTCCCTGCCTTACAAGTTGATTCAGAGACATGAGGAGTTCTGTGTGGCCAGGTTTCAGTCTTAAACTTCATTCAGGGGAATTGTTGTTTTATCTCCTGGTAGAAGCATTTCTTCCTCTAGAACTAAGGCCTCTAGACCAGCAAAGCATAAAAACACGGGAACAGGAAGCAAAAATAGTGTCACTCCCATTTTCACCACTTGATACCTGAAACTATGAATCCTTGATATAAAAGAAACAGCATCATATATCAGAAGTTTATTCAGAAAATATACAGTTTCCTGTAACCTTGTTACAGAACTGCAAGTAGCAGTGCCACCTAACTATTGCCTCCTAACTACCTCTGTACCTGAGTCTTTTAAAGGCCCTTAGCATTCCATCAAGCCAGCTGCTTCAAAAGTGTAGGAAATATAGTGTGACCAGTGAATCCCATGAGCATAAGCTAATTTTCATACTTCTTTTGCTTTAAGTGATTTTCTTCACCTGAAGCAATGCTATGTAGAATACCTTGGCAGTGGATAAAGCATTCTGTAAGTACACAGATGGTTGTTTTGGCAGAAACATTGTATGAGGGGAAGGAAAATTCATATCTAGATTAAGTGTCTATTCCAGTAAGGACAAAAAACTGCCCCTTCCATGATGGAAGTAGACTAATATAATCAACCAGCCACCAAGGTAGCTGGCTAAACACCCAGTAGAGTGGTCCTACATGAGAGACTCAGTGTTGCTATCCAATGCTGACAGATTGACACTCAGACTTGCTGAATAGAATTCCATGTTTCTAAGCCCACGCATAACTTCCATCCCTGCCATCATGCCCTCTTTGTTCACGAGCTCTTTGGGAAATGACAAGGCTGGCTGGGAAAACAGGCTAACTGGTATCCACAAAACTTGTCATCCTGTTCACTTGATTATTGAAATCTTCCTCTGCGAGGTTACACTTTGGTGGGCATCACATGGGACCCACTCTTTTTTGGCCCAGTGAGAGACATGTCCATATATTTCTTCCCCAAATTTTATTGTCAACAATTTTCCAAACATGTTCATTTCAAGTCCCTGACCACTGATCCAAAACATTGGCCAGAGCCCATGAATCAGCATATAATCACATGTCTGACCACTTCTCTTTCCAGTAAAGTGAATAACTACATGCACTGCCCCAAATTCTGCCCATTGGGTGGGTTTCCCTTACCCACTGTCTGTCACAGATGTCCCACAGATAAGCTGTAGTGCTACAGCTGTCCACTTTCTGGTGGTACCGCCATATCATGCAAAACATCTGTAAACCAGGTCTGCATCTTTCCTTTCTCTGTCAATAGATAAATTGTATGGAGCTTCCCATAAGGCTACAGGTAAAGGATGAGAGAGGGGGATATTATATAGCAGTAGGGACAAGGAACATTTGGGCTACAACTTCCTGTAACTTACTTGTACCTTCAGTGCCTGCCCAGGTCTGATCATGTATGTATTATTTTCATTTGATAATGCAGTAATCCTGTGCATGACCAACTTTATGACTTCATGAGTCAGATAACACCCAGGTCATGATGAACAGCTGAGGCTGCATGGTAACTTGATGGCTCATGGTTAAGTTTTTGGTTTTTTTTTTTACTTTATTTATTTATTTTTGGCTGTGTTGGGTCTTCATTGCTGCACGCAGGCTTTCTCTAGTTGCGGCAAGTGGAGGTTACTCTTCACTGCGGTGCACGGGCTTCTCATTGCGGTGGCATCTCTTGTTGCAGAGCATGAGCTCTAGGCACATGGGTTTCAGCAGTTGTGGCACGTGGGCTCCATAGTTGTGGCTCACGGACTCTAGAGCACAGGCTCAGTAGTTGTGGAGCATGGGCTTAGTTGCTTCACAGCATGTGGAATCTTCCCGGACCAGGGATTGAATCTGTGTCCCTTGCATTGGCAGGCAGGTTCTTATCCACTGCACAACGAGGGAAGCCCCTGTGGTTAATTATTCATTCTCTGAAACCAAATGAAAGACGTTGGAACAAATCACAGCCCATTATGAGGGGCAATGACAACCGCTTATTCTAAAAGTCTGCCCCTCCCAGGTGGGCCACCTTTGGGCTTCAGAGGGATTGGAGTCAGCCTGTGATGCCAAGCTGGGCCTCAGTCTTAGCTCAGATCCCTTCCTGCCCCCAGGTTCCTGGGGAGCAAGGATCTAGGACTATAGCCCTTGGAGCCTTAGCCTCCAGGATCCCTCCTTCCTACCCAGCTCTCTACAATCCAGTGAACCATGGGTATAAATTTTGCCAGCCTCTGGATCCAGTTCCTGCTGCTGTTCTGTAACTCAGGAGGAGGGAACATCTCAGAGGGGCTTCAAAGCCCTATAGTCAGTCCTCCATGCACTGTCTCCAACATGATACTAAAGCAACAAATGAGGGGGACTCGGTTCCTCATTTTTTAACTGGAGATGCTTTTGGAGCCTGGTGATGGCCCATGGTTTCTCCACTCATGTGACTGCATTATCAAGAAAGACCTTTGTTTGCCAAATAAAGATTTGACTCTGAGGGAAAAAAAAAGACCAAGAGTTGCAAGAGTTGTTACTCAAAAGGGCAGTAGTTATTTGTGGATGATAGCAAAGCCTTCCTCCAAAATCCTAATATCTGCACTGTGATTCACCTACGGATCTGCCAAAGGCCCCAAACAGCATCTCTATCTGCCAATGAAACTTCCAGAACTATTAGGTCTGCTGGAATATATGGCCCAAGCCACAGAGCAGCTTGCACAGCATCCTAGAACTGTTATAGAGCCTCTCTTGTCCTGGACCCCACACAAAACTAGCAGCTTTTCAGTTCACTTGAAAACTGAGCCAAAGTAGTAACCTCAGATGAGGACTAAGCTGCCTCCAAAATCCAGAGGAGCCCACTAGGCACTATGCCTCCCTCTTGGTTGTGGGAGGGGCCAGATGTCACAACTTATCCTTCATCTTGAAAGGGATACCTGACATGCTCAACACCACTGACCCCTAAATATTTCATCAAATTAGAAGGCCCCAAAATTTTAGTCATATTTGTTCTGCACCCTTTGACACTCAAAAGTATATCAAGTCTAGTATAGTACTATTCCCACTCACTCTGTCTAACCAGCATATTATTATCATTGTAATGGAACAGTGGGATATCTTGTGGAAGGGAAAGGCAATCAAGATCTCTACAAACTAACCTGGGATATAAGGATGGAGAGTTGATAAATCCATGAGGTAGGACAGTGAAGGTGTATTTTTGGCCTTACTGGTTAAAACCATATCTGGTATAGAAGCTGCAATTGGAGTTGTCTGTAGGTTAAGCTTGTGATAATCCATTGTCATTCTCCAAGTTCCATCTGTCTTTTGCACAACCAAATAAAGAGGTGAATGGGGATCACCACTCCTGCATCTTTCAAGTCCTTCATGGTGGCACAAATCCCTGCAATTTATCTAGGCATGTTGTATTGTTTTTGATTTACTATTTTCCTAGGTATAAGCAGTTCTAATGGCTTTATTTAGCCTTTCCCATCATAATAGCCCCAACTTCTCAGGTCCGGGAACCAATGTGGTGATTTTCTCTACTGCTAAGTATGTCTATTACAATTATACATTCTAGAACTAGGGAAATAACCACATGATGGGTCTGAGAACCCACTGTGAGACAGACCTGAACTAAAATTTCATTGGTCACTTGACTCTCAAAAGCCCCAACCCTGAGTGTAGTGCCACAGTGACATTTTGGGTCTCCCAGTAACAATGTCAGTTCAGAGCCAGTGACCTGTAGTCCCTGAATTGTTTAATTATTTGCTTTTCCCCAGTACACAGTTACCCTGGTAAAAGGGTATCAGTTCCTTTGGGGAAGGCTGGCAGTAAGATTTTAAGAATACTCTTTAAGTTTTGGTAGTGTCAGGGTCTTTCCTCAGGTGGATCTGGTCTCCCTTTCATTCAAGGGATTCTGGATCTGTAAACTGGTTCAAGTTTGGGGATTGGTTAAGCATTGACTTTATATTTTTTGTGATTCAAGTTACACCATTGTTTGACTTAGACCATTTCTGCTTAGACAGATCAAGTAAAGATTTGGTGGGTTTGCTATCTCTTATACTTAATGTAACACCATGATTAAATAGCCAATACCATAGGCCTGTGCCAGACTATTCTGATTGCTGCTTTGACTTTGCTGTTTTCTATAGAGTAACTTTGTATTTGCTTTTGACTTTGTATAGAGGAACTATACCTACCTAGAGTTTAATGGTTGGGCAAAGCCCCTTGGATCTGATTACTCCTATCACATTTAGATTTTCCAGTTGAGTGTCTGCAGTTCCAAAAGCAAGGTCTGGTCCACAGAGAAGAACAATCATGGTGCTCATCATGGATGCTAGCATTCTACACACAAATATATTTCTCAATGTATTGTTGAAAGGTATGTCTTCTGAACCCTCCCAGAGTGGTGAGTAGAACTTAAACGAAAAACCCACTCTAACATTCCAATCTCCCTAAGCTTTGAATCCTTTTATCTACATTGAATCAAAAGAGATCTGGCATTTAAATTTCACTCATAGTGGGCCATCTTTTGATCCACGCTTCAGCCAATTATACCCGCAAACTGTTAGAGCCCTTTCCAAGGACCCAAGATGCAACAATAAATGCAGAATCTCTGCTTAGTTGGCCCAAATCAATAAATCTGGTCTGACCCAACTTTATCCTACATTGTTAACCAGTCCCACACTTATTCCATAGTTTTCTGCTTGTGTAAATTAGAAAACTCAAGGATTTGCTTTGGAGTGTATCACACCTTCTCAAGGGTTATGCTTTGATCCTCATCTTTAAGGACCTGCTGGGACTTGAGTCTAGTCATAGGCGGCAACTGCCTCAGGGAAGACCGTTATGGTTTTCTCTGACATTTCAGGGTTAATCCCCTCAGTCTGAGGTGGAGAGGCTGATTCCTCTGTGCACAGGAATGCTGCTACCCACTTGGAATGGGCATGCTGCTGCCACTGAGGGTGGGGAGACCACTTACACTGGCAACAGAAACTCATCAGAACATAGGGGCTCAATGCCCCTAGCTTCATCAGGGTCTTTCCACACACCCTCATGACACATTACATGATTCCATTCTTTCCCAATCAATTCCTTCACTTTAATAGAAGACACCCATTGAGCATGGGAGTTCCACTGGTCTTGAAATTCAGCCAATTACAGTTCATTTGCAGCAGTTTCATCCTTGCCAGGAATAAAGCTCTCTGACAGGGCACACTGACAAGCTCTTAAGTCATATGCAATGCTTGAGTTTAGAATTTGAATCCCTGAGCTTATCCTTTAATTTGTCCAAAGACATTAGGAGAAATCAATGTCATCATATTCCTTAAATTTCCAAAGTGTTTGAAAGTGTCATATAGTTACTTAGTTCCTTGTTTCTATAAGTGGCTAATTAGGATTATCCAATGCAAATATTTGTGTATCACTATAAACTGTTCAGACCATGAATCATCAATGTTCTCTTTACTACTGAAAACAATTATTAGTGTCTTTAAATCTAATCATAATTAGAGAGCCACTTCTAGAATCCCAGAACCAATTTAGAAAACACTTAAAATTCTCTTCCTCTAGAACCACTCTCCATACCAAAGTCTATATTAGTCAAGTTTCTCCACAGAAATAGAAGCAAGTGTATATATATATAAAGATCTACATAACAGGAGATTTATTACTTGTTTAGCTCAGGAGTTTATGGAGGCCAAGTTGTCCCATAATCTTCCATCTGCAAGATGGAGAACCAAGAAAGCCAGTGGTTGAATTCAGTTCTAGCTCAAAGGCTGGATAATCAAGAGTTGTGATCTGAAGGCAGGAAAAGATGGAAGCTCCAGCTCAAGAAATGTTGCCCTTCCTTGGCCTTTTTATTCTAGTCAGGCCCTGAAGGGATTGGATGATGCCTGACCACACTGTTGAAGGGAGATATCTTTATCAGACTACCTAATCAAATGCTAATCTCTTAAAGCAACACCCTCCAGACATACTTAAATATAATATTTTACCAGCTATCTGGGCATTTCTTAGCCCCGTCAAATCAACACATAAAGTTAAACATCACACTTATTCTATTTAATTCTATTCTAATTCCATTTAATTAAATATCCAAACATTTTGACATTTTTAGAGGACTTTCCAAAATAAAATTATAAATAAAATCTTCTTTACCTTGAACTGACTTTGAGATTTCCCATAGGGCCCATGGAAGAACCCAAAGGATTTGTTCTCTCACCTTATAATAAGAGAGATATTAAACTAATTAGATTTATTTGATATATCAAGTTGCATGGGAAGCATTGTCAAAAAAGAGAGACAACCTTTCCTAGGTTACATTTGTATGCATAAGTTATTATTTCTGAAATTGTATAAAATTCCTATAAATTTATCAGTGCTCTCACTATCTATGATATTTCCTTATATAATAAATCATAATTTTAAGTATTTAAAATATTATATATCACAAAACAATATTTTATATCACAAAACAGTAAAATTTCCTTGTCAATTGTGTTATTTGGAAATGGACACTTATCAGATCTTTAACTATGGCTACTTCAAGTCTTTTGTCATTCACAGAGAGTGTTGTTTTACTCTGATGCTTTCCTAACATCTGGTTGAATCAACTAGCTACAGGTTAGAGTACTTCAACAAAAAGAAACTGTCTTGGAAACCAAAGGAAAAGAACTATGTCAGGCATGCTGGTATACAGGCTTCGGATATCATTATTTAAATAAAGTTGATATCATAACAATGTGCTAAGTCAGAATTTCTGAAACTCTAATATTAAAAAGTTAATATGTTCATTAAACTGCTAACCTAATGTCAAGTAAAACAAAATTAATTACATGAGACTGGGTAAGCTGATAAAAGTTAATTATACTTGTTATGGTTTTTGTTTGAAATATCACTGACTCTTTAAAGTTCTATGTTCTAGGTGTAAGAAAACCCTTTTTCCTTTTCTCTTAAGCTATGTATGACACATAACAATGTAGTAAATTATATTTTTGTAAACAAAATTGAAACATTTATTTGCTGTCTCTGCCTGATTCCTCCAAAAATCAGAAACTATTAAGTATTCTTATTTTCATAGTGATACAGTTATTTTCATAGATTCAAGAAGAATCTGTCCTCCTTGTGATAGGACACAGTTGAAAACAATGGTTTTATTGCCAAGGCTTTGACTAAAATGTAATGTTTTAAAATGATGCACAAAATCAGACATGACTAGACCGTTTTAAAGAATTAAGTTTGACTTTATGAAGCCGATGACTATAAAGCCCGCTCAAGATATATGGCTTGGTACTTGGCATGCAGGCTTCCTATCTTTACAAATGAGTTGGGGAGGTTACTTCCTGGCAGGTCCAGGAAACTTAGGGTATTTTGGAGACCTCAAGCAGAGAGAATTCACTCAAATCCATAGGTACTGCTGATGAAATCTGATTGACAATTATTAGCTTGGCTCCCCAGCTCTGAGAGGCCTTTAGAAGTCCAATCTGAGTTTCCTTATAAAAAGTTCCACAAAATAAATTTAAAAGGCCTCTATAGTCAATTACCTTTCTCACTTTCTCAATGAACTTATGTAAATAAGCCGAATTTAATGAGGCAAAAATTATTTTGTAATCAAGAATAACCTTACTTTGATTATATCTGATCAAAATGAGTGATGGAGACAAATCTTATGGGTTTTTTTCATAGTTACATTTTTTTGTGGTGAGAACATTTAAGATATATTCTCTCAGTAAATTTCAAGAATACAATACAATATTGCTGACTATAGTCACCATGATGTACATTAGCTACCCAGAAATTATTTATCTTATAAGTGAAAGTTTGTACCCTTTGACCAACATTTCCCCAATTTCCCCACTTCCCAGCGCCTGGCAACTACCAATCTACTCTCTGTTCCTGAGTCAACTTTTTTAGATTCAAGATATAAGCAAGATTATACAGTATTTTTCTTTTGGTGTCTGACTTATTTCAAACAGAATTAATATCTTACAGAATTATCCATGCTATTGCAAATCAAGGCATTTTCTTCTTATTTACATTTAAATTTAAAAAGTATAAACCACCCTTTTGTATAATAAGATCCTAATCCTATTTATTTTATTTGAGGTTTTATTACCTTCCTGTAAATAGAACAGAATTCTGCCATCTTACACATTTTGTCAGCATTTATCAAATCCTCAGTCCTTCTAGTTTCCTTCAACATCTGGCTATACTCTCCAAATGAATGTTTCCAACTTTTCTACCTCCCTCCTGGATTGGCATCACTGAGAACTAAAACCTGACTGCCAAGATCATTATTGTGACTCAGGTGATCTTGTAGCTGTTCTTTCCTCCCAGGATATGGAAAAGTTCAGCAAGCAGAAGCTGAATATCTTGATATAACTTCAAATAACTCACCACCACAACAAATCATGTGTTGGTAACCTCTGTTCTGAAACTGCTGCTACATGCATGGGCCATTCAAAAGTCCACTTGAAGTCCTGCATTTTCCATGCTCTGTTCCAGAAAACAACCAACCACGACTGTGACACTGATATTTATGCCATCACCACAAATGTTCAAACTATAAGCCAAGAAATCCATCATATTACCACTGCTGTCCTCACTCCAGTATCTAAAGATGCTTAGAGCTCAATGTCTAAAAATATTCTCAACCAGATGCCTTCTGGACTCAAATACAGGGTTTATAATCTGCTCCAAACATTAATCTCTTTTTCCCCTTTCTGTGTTCATATAGATGCTCTCATTAAATGTCTGACCATGCACACCATCCAGCAAATATCATTTGCTACCAAGTATAAACATATGGTTCAACTTGTCCTTAATAAAAAAGAGGTGATTGAAAGAGAAATAGGCTTATACTGTTCAGAAGAAAGAAGAATGTATCTTCTTCTACCCAGGTTCCTCTGAAATCTCTTCTTTACTAAGTCTGAACATTGGCCTATAAAAATTTGAACAAATAATAATATAGTTCCTAAAAGCTTAAGGTAGCATTCTTATGAGGACTTAAACTCTTTTAAGGTGCTTGCCTGAGAAAACCCAAGGCTACCAAGAGAATTTTCTGTTTGTTCCAGCCTATACCTGAAGGTAGGCCTCCCGCCTCCCCATCTCCCTGTCTCTGTGGGAAGGTAAGAGTGCCAGTTAACAAACTCAGATGGGTTTCACATGGACAAATCCCTTCCTGCTTTTTGTAATTTTTCACTTTCCTGACTCTACTGAGCCCCCTCTCATGCCCCAACCTATTCCCTCATTCCCCCCCCCCTTTTTTTTTGGCCATGCTGTGTGTCTTGTGGGATCTTAGTTCCCCCACCAGGGGTTGAAAGACAGTGAACGCACCAAGTCTTAACCACTGGACCGGCAGGGAATTCCTTCATTTTCCTTTTAAAATGTCCAGTCACTTCTGAGCAAATCCAAGTGGAGTTCAGCTCACACTGGATTCTTTTCCTTATAACAATAGTGTGTTTCTGACTAAAATCTGTCCTCACCTTTTTACTAGCATCCAACCTTGTTTATCTTTGACATATCTTGCTACCTTGCCACAGGCACCTATCAGAATGTTACTGTTTTATGTAGCAATTTCACATTTTTTAAACTTTTTAATTGAAGTATAGTTGATATACAATATTATATGTTACAGGTGAACAATATAGTGGTTAAGGTTATATTTCATTTACAGTTATTATAAAATATTAGCTATATTCCTCATGCTATACAATATATCCTTGCAGTCTATTTTATATATGTTTGTACCTCTTAATCCCTATCCCTATATTGCCCCTCTCCCCCTTTAATTGTTTACTTTAATTGTTGCCTTTTTTGACCTTATCTGCAAACATGCTCTCAAAGGGTGACTCAAATTTGTCACCACTCTTCACTTATATGTAAATGACCACAAAAGTGTCACAGTATTGAGTTGGGGGTTAAAAATAAATTGTGGGAGTAGGTAGATTTGCAAATACTGAATTTACAAATAATGAGGATCAACTGTCTCAAAACAATATGAGGTGTGAACATTAGTTTCTGAAGTAGCATAATGGGCAAGTTAATTCTCAACAGGTGAATACTACATAACCATACAAAATCTATGGGATGCAGCAAAAGCAATTCTTAGAGTGAAATTCATAGCAATACAGGCCTTCTTTAAGAAACAAGAAAAATCTCAAATAGACAAACTAACCCACCACCTAAAAGAATTAGAAAAACAAGAACAAACAAAACCTAAAGTCAGCAGAAGGAAGGAGATAATAAAGATCAGAGAGGAAATTTTAAAATTAGAGATTAAAAAACATTAGAGGGACTTCCTTTGTGGTGCAGTGGTTAAGACTCCACACTCTCAATCCAGGGGGCCTGGGTTCAATTCCTGGTCAGGGAACTGGATCTCATGTGCATGCTGCAACTAAGAGTTCTCATGCCACAACTAAGGAGCTGGTGAGCTGCTACTAAGGGGACTGCAAGATGCAAAAAAGGAGCACACATGCTGCAATTAAGGAGCCGGTGAGCCACAACTAAGAGCTGACACAACCAAATAAATAAATAAATAAATAAACAATAGAAAAAAATCAATAAAACCAAGAGCTCATTCTTTGAAAGGGTAAAAAACATTGACAAACTTCTGGCCAGTCTCACCAAGAAGAAAAGAGAGAAGACCCAAATAAACAAAATAAGAAAGGAAAGAGGAGAAATCACAACTGATACAGTAAAACTACAAAAAAAAATAAATAAATAAGAGAATACTATGAACAATTATATGCCAACAAATTCAACAACCTAGACAAAAAGGACAACTTTCTGGAAACATACAGCCCACAAAAATTGAATCAAGAAGAAATAGATAACTTGAACAGACTGGTCACTAGAAAGTGAAATAGAATATGTATTAAAAAAAAAAAAAAACTCCCTACAAACAAGAGTCCAGGAACAGGTGGCTTCACTGGGGAATTCTACCAAACATACAAAGAAGAAGTTATACCAGTCCTTCTCAAACTCTTCCAAAATATTGAAGAGGAAGGAATACTTCCAAAACATTCTATGAAGCCACCATCACCTTGTTACCAAAACCAAAGACACTAACAAAAAAGAAAATTACAGGCTAATATCTTTGATGAATATAGATGCAAAAATTCTCAAAAAAATATTAGCAAACCTAATCCAAGAACACATGAAAAAGACCACACACCACAACCAAGTTGGATTCATCCCAGGGTCACAAGGATGGTCCAACATAGGCATATCAATCAATGTGATATACCACATCAATGAAAGAAAAGACGATCATCTCAATAGATGCAGAAAAAGCATTTGACAAAATTCAACACCCATTCATGATAATAACCCTTACCAAAGTGGGTATAGAGCGAACATATTTCAACCTAATAAAACCTATTTATGAGAAACCCAAAGGTAATATAATACTCAATGGTGAAAAGCTGAAAGCCTTCCCACAAAAATCTGGAACAAGACAAGGATGCCCACTCTCACCACTTCTCTTTAACATAGTTTTCACAGTCCTACAATAAGAGAAGAAAAAGAAATAAAAGATATCCAAATTGGAAAGAAGAGGTAAAATTGTCATTATACGCAGATGACATGATACTATATATAGAAACCTCTAAAGACTCCACACGAAAACTACTAGAACTGATAAACGAATTCAGCAAGGTAGCAGGATACAAGATTAACATAAATAAATCACCTGCATTTCTTGAACTAACAATGAAATATCAGAAAGGGAATGTAAAAATCAATAACTTTTAAAATTGCATCCATAAAAATAAAATACTTAGGAATAAACCTCACCAAGGAAATGAAAGACTTATATGCTGAGAACTACAAAATGTTAACCCTAGGAGGCATAACCCTCCCAGACTTCAGGCAATACACTACAAAGCTACAGTAATAAAACAGCATGGTATCAGCCCAAAAACAGACATATAGATCAATGGAAGAGAATAGAGAACACAGAAATAAACCAACATACCTATGGACAATTAATCTTTGACAAAGGAGGCATGAATATACAATGGGGAGAAAGCAGTCTCTTCAGCAAGTGGGATTGGGAAAGTTGGACAGCCGCATGTAAATCAGTGATATTAGAGGACATCCTCACACAATACACAAAAATAAACTCAAAATGGCTTATAGACCTAAATATAAGACATAACACCATAAAACTCCTAGAAGAGAACATAGGCAAAACATACTCTGACATAAATTGTACCAATGTTTTCTCAGGTCAGTCTCCCAAGGTTATAGAAATAAAACCAAAAGTAAACAAATGGGACCTAAGCAAACTTATAAGCTTCTGTACAGCAAAGGAAACCATAAACAAAATGAAAAGACAATCTATGGACTGGGGGAAAATATTTGCAAATGATGCAACCAACAAGGGCTTAATTTCCAAAATATACAAACAGCTCATACAACTCAATAACAAAAAAACAAACAACCCAATAGAAAAATGTGCAGAAAACCTAAATACACATTTCTCCAAAGAAGACATACAGATAGACAATATGAACATGAAAAGATGCTCAATATCGCTTATTATTGGAGAAATGCATATCAAAAATACAATGAGGTACCACCTCACACCAGTCAGAATGGCCATAATTAAAAAGTCTACAAATAATACATGTTGATGAGAGTGTGGAGAAAAGGGAAGCTTCTTACACTGTTGGTGGGAATGTAAATTGGTGCAGCCACTATGGAAATCAGTAGGGAGGTTCCTTAAAAAAAAATAAAAATAGAGTTACCATATGATCTATCAATCTCACTCCTAGCCATATAGTCAGAGAAAACCCTAATTCAAAAAGATACCTGCACCCAATGATCATAGCAGCACTAGTTACATTATCCAAGACATGGAAGCAACCTAAATGTCCATCACATCAACAGATGAATGAATAAAGAAGATCTGGTGTGTGTATATATATATATATATATATATATGTATATATAATGGAATATTACTCAGCCATAAAAAAGAATGAAATAATGCAATTTGCAGCAACATGGGTGGACCTAGAGATTATCACACTAAGCAAAGTAGCTCAGAAAGAGAAAGACAAATACTATATGATGTCATTTATATGTGGAATCTAAAACACTACACAAATCAACATAGCTATGAAACAGAAACAGACTCATAGACCTAGAGAACAGACTTGTGATTGCCA
Organism: Hyperoodon ampullatus; assembly: GCF_949752795.1. Lineage (NCBI taxonomy): Eukaryota > Metazoa > Chordata > Mammalia > Artiodactyla > Ziphiidae > Hyperoodon > Hyperoodon ampullatus. The sequence goes on from NC_136916.1 coordinate 69,619,474, forward strand.
ATGGGGAAAGGGGGTTGGGGAGGGAAGGATTGGGAGTTTGGGATTAGCAGATGCAAACTAATATATATAGGATGGATAAAAAATAAGGTCCTACTGTACAGCACAGAGAACTATATTCAATACCCTGTGATAAACCATAACTGGAAAAGAATATAAAGAATAATATATATGTATATATATGTATAACTAAGTCACTTTGCTGTACAGCAGAAATTACACAACATTGTAAATCAACTATACTTCAATAATTTTTTAAAGGTGAATAAAGATTTTCAGTGTACAGAGTAAGGAAAGGAAAGAACATGCAATTGGAGAGGAAAATTTGCAAGTGTAATGAGACCAGGAGGAGCATGGCGCACAGACAAATTCCAAAAGGATCAAAATGCTCTGTTCATAGAGTTGTTAATGAACGTTTGGAGGAGGAGATGAGACCAAACAGGTAAGGTAAATTGATGTCATTTTACCTTGATGCAGTTAGGAGAAACTGAGGAATCATAATGTAGGAAAAGGTCTAATAACATTTTTCAACTTTAGGGTGGTGTTACTTAAATGCTAAATTGTGCTTAATTGGGAAAAGGGAAGATGGCTATAAGGAAATTTTTGCATGTGTACAAACAAAATTTAAATGGCAACCATGTGGCATGTACTTTGTTATATTTAGTGGATGAACAGGTGAATGAAAAATACAGCTTTCCTCCTGTCATCAATGGAGTGGAACTCAGATAAATGAATAGGCAATTAAATTGTGGGTAGTGACAGGGTTCAGGACACACTACCCCAAAATACAGTATCCTGGTATATTGAGCATTTTAAGCTGAAGTAATTTGAGAAAGGAAATTTTCTGGGATGATTCTCTGACCTTCTTCCCTGAAGCAGGTGATAGGAAGGCTCAAGTGAAATGTCTATTTAGGTCTTCTGCCCATTTTTGGATTGGGTTGTTTGTTTTTTTGTTATTGAGCTGCATGTAAATCTTGGAAATTTATCCTTTGTCAGTTGCTTCATTTGCAAATATTTTCTCCCATTCTAAGTGTTGTCTTTTCCTCTTGTTTATGTTTCCTTTGCTATGCAAAAGCTTTTAAGTTTTATTAGGTCCCATTTGTTTATTTTTGTTTTTATTTCCATTTCTCTAGGAGGTGGGTCAAAAACGATCTTGCTGTGATTTATGTCATAGAGTGTTCTGCCTATGTTTTCCTCTAAGAGTTTGGTAGTGTCTGGACTTACATTTAGGTCTTTAATCCATTTTGAGTTTATTTTTGTGTATGATGTTAGGGAGTGTTCTAATTTCATACTTTTAAACGTACCTGTCCAGTTTTTCCAACACCACTTATTGAAGAGGCTATCTTTTCTCCACTGTATATTCTTGTCTCCTTTATCAAAGATAAGGTGACCATATGTGCATGGGTTTATCTCTGGGCTTTCTATCCTGTTCCATTGATCTATATTTCTGATTTTGTGCCAGTACCATACTGTCTTGATTACTGTAGCTTTGTAGTATAGTCTGAAATCAGGGAGCCTGATTCCTCCAGCTCCATTTCTCGTTCTCAAGATTGCTTTGGTTAATCGGAGTCCTTTGTGTTTCCATACAAATTGTGAAATTTTTTGTTCTAGTTCTCTGAAAAATGCCAGTGGTAGTTTGATAGGGATTGCATTGAATCTGTAGATTGCTTTGTGTAGTAGAATCATTTTCACAATGTTGATTCTTCCAATCCAAGAACATGGTATATCTCTCCATCTATTTTATCATCTTTAATTTCTTTCATCAGTGTCTTATAATTTTCTGCATACAGGTCTTTTGTCTCCTTAGGTAGGTTTATTCCTAGATATTTTATTCTTTTTGTTGCAATGGTAAATGGGAGTGTTTCCTTAACACATGAAAGAATGCTCAACATCATTAATCATCAGAGAAATGCAAATCAAAACTATAATGAGATATCATCTCACACTGGTCAGAATGGCCATCATCAAAATATATAGAAACAGTAAATGCTGGAGAGGGTGTGGAGAAAAGGAAACACTCTTGCACTGTTGGTGGGAATGTAAATTGATACAGCCACTATGGAGAACAGTATGGAAGTTCCTGAAAAAACTAAAAATAGAACTACCATACGACCCAGCAATCCCACTACTGGGCATATACCCTGAGAAAACCATAATTCAAAAAGAGTCATGTACCAAAATGTTCATTGCAGCTCTATTTACAATAGCCAGGACATGGAAGCAACCTAAGTGTCCATTATCGGATGAATGGATAAAGAAGATGTGGCACATATATACAATGGAATATTACTCAGCCATAAAAAGAAACGAAATTGAGATATTTGTACTGAGGTGGAAGGACCTAGAGTCTGTCATACAGAGTGAAGTAAGTCAGAAAGAGAAAAACAAATACCGTATGCTAACACATATATATGGAATCTAAGAAAAAAAAATGTTAATGAAGAACCTAGGGGTAAGATGGGAATAAAGACACAGACCTACTAGAGAATGGACTTGAGGATATGGGGACGGGGAAGTGTAAGCCGTGACAAAGTGAGAGAGTGGCATGGACATATATACACTACCAAACGTAGAATAGATAGCTAGTGGGAAGCAGCCGCATAGCACAGGGAGATCAGCTCGGTGCTTTGTGACCACCTAGAGGTGTGGGATAGGGAGGGTGCGAGGGAGGGAGAGGCAAGAGGGAAGAGATATGGGAACATATGTATATGTATAACTGATTCACTTTGTTATGAAGCAGAAAGTAACACACCATTGTAAAGCAATTATACTCCAATAAAGATGTTTAAAAAAATAATAAAAAATTTTTAGAATGAAGGGTCAAGTGAGAGGTTCCCTCCCCACACTAGGAGGAAAGGAATATTCTTATCTCTGAAGAAGGAGAAACAGCAAGTGGAATGAATAGGCCTTGATAAATTTCCAACTCTTTACTACACTTAGCTCATATCCTTTTGTCCTATCACATTTTCCCATGCTTTTCCATTCTTCATCAAACCTCCTGTAAAAACACTGAGGTTTAACCATTTCTATGCATCCTCATTTCCTTATGGGCCCCTGTATCATGTAAAACAAATAAATTTGTATACTTTTGTCTTGTTAATCAGTCTTTTGTTACAGAGACCCTGCTGAGAACCTAGAAGGGTAGAAGGAAAAAGATTTTTTTTCCTCCCCTGCAGTAGGAATGCTGTGATTTGGATTGTGCACAGCACTGGAGGATTTCAAAGGGTGTATGGGCATGCAGTCTAGATTTAAGTGGTATGGGAAGGCTTCCTGGAGGAGGAGACATATGACAAGAGACATAAAGGGTAATTAGTAGAAACTTAAGGAAGGTAGAACAGGGAAGACAAAAATAGGATTCCTGTTCAAGGTAGGTAACAGGTTATAAAAAATGACAAAATATTTGAGGTACTGTAGGTAGAGAATATTTCATCTATCTGATAAGTTGAATACATATGCTGGGGCTAGATTTTGAGAATGACACTTCAATTACTTGATTTCATGTTTTTTTTTCTTATGCATTCATTAGCTACATTTGACATCTTCCTAGTAGGAATGCCATTGGTGTGAATGTAAATTGAAATATTTTGGTTTCTTGGTGTCTCAAATGTTGTTAAAGTAAACCCTTGGTTTTAGAGAAAGAGTCTGTGCAGGCATAAAGGTAGAGGGTTTGACAGAGGAAAAAAAAATCCTAAGGGCCAAGAGAGAGGTCACAAGGAATTATGGTCTATAGCTTGCACCATTCTCTTCATTCACTTAGACTTTCCCGTGCAGGATCCCAAATTAGTTCGTGAATATTCCATGTATTACAAGTTACTCCAGTGCCTTCATCATTTCAGAAATGGAAACTTCACTTGGTTTATAGGATTCAGGGTTGCAGCGCCATCTGGCAGCAATAAAATGAGAGGCCAAAGTCAGCCTCATTGAAAAGCTCACAGAGGGTTATCAGTAGCTCCTGGGGATAATGCTGAGTCATGATGGAAGGCATAAAGTCTCAGAATGCTGAAAGAAGAAAAAGTCAAAACAAGGAAAAGATGGGCACAAGAACCAAAAATAACTGTGTTCATTTGAGCAAGAATCTTTCTTTTTTTAAACTTTTATTTTAAAACTGAAGAAAAAACACAATTCAGAATTAATCACAGTAAAAAATTTGGGGAAGCCTGGCTCCATATCCATTCATTAATGCCACTTTCTATAGTTCACTGTTGTTAACGTTATTGTGAACCTTATTAAGCTGACTGATTTCATTTACAAACATGGGCATACAGGAGTGTGCTTCCATGGACACACATACATAGTTCATATTTTATTATAAAACCTGTGCAGTTGTGTTTGTCCTGTGTTAAATTCATCCTTCCATAAGTGTGTGTATTTATGCATGTCATTTTCCTCAAAAGTTGCAAGATGGTTCATAAGATGAATGTAATTTCATAGCCTAAATCCTTGGTAGATTGTTTTTTAAAAAGGTTTCCAACCTGACTGAGAAAAAAAAATGACTTTATTTTCACCTTGTTGGAGGTTCTCTAAGTGAATTATATTCTCATGATTGTTTTTCTTCTTTTGCTAATTTTTCATCAGAAGAGGTCTAGTTACTAAATTTGAATTCTTCTTTCTAACAACTGAAGTTTTGTTAGCATTTTATTTTTCCAGGCTTTTCTCTATCCACTTTTTCTCTATAGCTCTTTGAAATCTTTGTAATAGAGTCCAAATTATCAGATTTCCTATCATGCTTGAAAGGGTACTCTTAGGTCTGAAGTTAAGATACTTTCTTTGTATTGAAATTGTAACATTTGATATAACTTTGCCATTTTATGCTCTTAGAAATGTCTTGAGTATTTTCCCCCAAGCCAACCGATTAGGTTTATTATGCTGAGATTTAGTTAAGATTTTAATTGAAATCTGTTCATTTTAAGCCAATTTGCACAGCATCTGAAAACTTAAAAGAGGACAAAACCTTCTTGAAGTCTGTGATTTTCTTTCAGTATGTTGGTACATAATAAATTTTAATTTATAACACTTTTTCGGAAGAGTCAGTTTTATGGTACCTCGCTTTTGAATTGTGTTAATTTGAAATTCTTATTTCTGAACCATCTGCAGGATATCAGATAGTGGGAAACCAGAGACTATGTGGCCACTGTCCCAAAGCCTAAAGGGCAGGGGCTGTGGTCTCGGTTCCATCAGCGATCCCCGCCTAGCACTGCTGCCAGCAAGAAAAACACTACTTGTCTGCAAGCTGGGTCACTTGGCACCTGAGAAGGTCCAGGGACTGGCCAGGAGGACTGTGTCCCGCAAGGTACCATCCCGGGAATAAACTCGAGCTGGGGGACAGAGCCAGGTGAGACTTCCCTCCGCCTCCCGGCCTCTGTCTTCCAAGCTTCTGTGGGATCCTTCAGTTTGGGGAATTTCCATCAGAGACCACCAATACTGCTCACCTAACTCCCCTACTGGTTCTCTCCTGGGAGGAGGCGGGGGGTGGGGTGGGGGGTGGGGTGGGATTCTTGTGTTGTGATTTTAGAATTTTAGCATATAATCAGCCTTTACTTAGAAAAATAAAGTGCTATTTTTATATCCATATACTTTTTATTTTATAATTATGGTCTGTAAAAAGTCGCTTATAAACTTATTTATAATATTGTTTTCATTTCTCTTTTATCTAATTTAACTGGTCTGCATTTTCAGTGGGAATACCACTTTAACAAAGCTAAATTTTAGGTTTTGTCTTGCATTCTTGGGTATTTCCTTTTTAAAAAATTCCATAAACTAACTCAAGAACATTTGCCTGGATGGGAAAAAAATTTCACCTGAGTTTCAAGATTTATGTGAAAAATGTGAATTTTGATAATTAAAAATGTTCTTTGACATGTTTTCTGTGTTTTGTCAACTTTTGAAATAAATAAGTCAGAATTCTTTCCAAAATAACTACTGATCTTCGTTTATCTTCACCCCTACTCTATGCATCACCACTCCCTTTCCTTCCTCTCACCAGCTTGCAGTGGAGCACATTTTGCTGCCTCAACATCATTGCCCAATGGACCCGTTTCTCCACTGCTGTTCTCCTTCCAGCTTAATTGCATTTTACAAAAATATAGCAGAAACTTTTATATGTCGCATTCCACTACATAAATAAGTCAATACTTCAAACTACTACAAAAATTATGAATTACTTATTTCCTTAATGTTAATTATTTGGAGGTTGACTTTAAAATTTTTTTTAAGTAATGATTGAAAACATTAGGACTACTGGAAAATTAAGGGGGAGGCAAGGAAAAATTCCAACGCAGTAAAACTACTAGTGTCATAGTTAGGAATGATCTTCAAATATTTCCAGTCCTTTTTTTTTTTTAAATAATTGGAGACATGTTGGCTGTATGTATGTATTTTTTTCCACCATGTAGACTTTATTTTTAAGGAGTGCTAATGTTACAAATTGAAAGAATAACCAATTCAAAAATTAGGAAATGAAAGTCCACCTCAGCCTTCTAAGTTCTGCAGGTAAACCTTGCAGCATGTGAATTTTGGTTTCCTTCTGCTCAGATCTACACTTGAATGTTTGTCATTGAATGTTTCTATGTATAGTTCATTATATACATGTGTATGTATTATACAGTTCATTCAGTGGCAACAGTGTTAAATTAGCCAGTAGCAGCATGTATTTGTTCAGGATTTAATATGCCAAGTTTGTAATATAACTAAAGAGAGGAAAATTTCCTTATATGTTGCCTTTTTTTGTTGGGGGGGGGGTCAATGATTCAATTCCTTCTGAATCAAACACTTCTTAAAGGGGCATATGTTTTACGGTGGTGTTATGCTGTCTTAATTCTTTAAAACTTGTATTTTTGGACTCTTCTGAGGGGAAATTACTCATTACTTGATGAACTTAAGTAATTAGGAATTCCAAAAAAAATTTTTTTCTGGCCAGTGTAGCCTGCTTAGAAAACTAAAACCATTAGAAAAGTTTCACTCGAAGATCCGCGCTTACTAAGCCCTTCCCGTGCCAGTCTTTACCAGCGAGAACAACCGGCACCGCAGCCCAGAGGAAATACTTCGTTACCGGCGCGGCTGGCTTGCCCGCGGGGCACTTTGGGAAGGTGACGTACCTATTGGGGTAAGAGGTGGCCGCGGAGGTGTACCTTGTCTGTGTCTGCACGGTGTGGGGCGGGATGTCGCTGCAGTAGGTGTCGCTGCACTTCTCTGTCTTCATTTCCGCTGCCCAGGGAAACCAACACGTTTCATAATTGGGTTTTTTGTTCCTTCGTTATTATGTTCAGGATTTAGTTTTTTAAAACATGAATTCGCACCTACACACTTAGAAATGTACCCTATATAATACAGATTTTAAAAGACCTCATTTCCCCTTTTTATCTCTTATTTTCTTCCTTTAGTTTTGACATTACAAAATGTGGTTTAAAGAGAGCTTGGATTTTATACAGAACGATATGAAAATATTTTGCATTGATTCTATGGATATAGAAATCATCTGTGGGCAAATATGTGTGCCTTCCTTTTAAAATATTATTTTGTGCTGTTTTTAATATATGACAAAATGTTTTAAATGTATTTCGGTAAACTTGATGGTTGAGTTCATTCTTTTGTTTTTTATTTTAATGAGACTCCTTTTATTTAAAAGAAAAAGAAGTATTCAGAGTTTTCTTCTGATTCTACCAGTCACTTTTCTAAGGAAGTATTCCTGCATACATACAGCAGAGACAAGAGCTTCTTAAAGAAAATTGCCACAGTAACATTTGCTTTACCTTTAAAGATCATACAGGTTTTGCAGATCAGTATATAGTTTCACTTTCGTGTGTGTGTGTGTGTGTGTGTGTGTGTGTGTGACAGAGAGAGAGAGAATGGAGGAAATTGAACTTCTATAGTTTCCTCCTATCTGTATCTCCCCTTTCCAATGAACACAAAGCACATTTTTACACACTTTCAGATTTATATACTTGTATTTTGAATGAACTGATAGATTTTCTCTTTGTAATTCTCAACTTCAGCAAAATGAAGCTGAATTTCCTCTGGATGTTTTGCTGCCCCTTTTTCCAGTCATGGGTGGTACTTTCTCTTATGTAAGTAGAAATCTTACATATCTCTAGCCTCTCACTGATTACCATCCACTTGCATGCACACCCTGTCTAGTCCATCACGTCCCTATTTGTTATGGATGCTTAGAAAACTTTTCTTAATCTTAGAAACATATTTCATATTGCTAAAGCAATCATCATTTCACTTAAAATTTAATCACACAGTTTAGCCCTTTCCTCATTTTTAGATATTTGCTTTTTTTTTTTTTTTTTTTTTCCGTGGTTCTGCTTGAGTCTTCTGTATCTCTGGCAAGGCAGTGATTTCCCCACTTGAGTGTGCATCAGCATCAACTGAGAGCTTGTTAAAACAGAGTGCAAACCCCCACCCAGGTTTTTCTAATTCACTTGGTCTGGTTTGGGGCCTGAGGATTCACATTTCTAACAAGTGCCAGGTTTGATCTGAGGACCACACTTTGAGAGAAGTAATAGTTCAAACAGTGGGACTGGGGTTCACTAACTTGGGGTGGAGAAAATCACTAAAGTGCACCAAGTCAGAGTGCAGAGCTGAAGCCCAGGTTAATATTGGACTCAGCATGTAAGCCAGTTTCTTTTTGCTTGTCCTTGTATTTTGAAGAAACCTTTTGTGCTTAACATACCTACCAGTATTACTGTTATGACAACACATGTGTGAAAATATACTTTATTTATTTTTTATTTTTATGTAGGTGTTCTGCCTTTACAAATATCAGTGTCTACCCCTAGAATACCCAAATATCTCAGTTTTTGTGGTTGAGTACTGTAATATCCTGTAAATATATCCTAAGCAGGCTTGTTTTCAACACTAATGGAAAACACCAGTGTCAGTTTTTGTTGTTGTCAGCAGTTGTATGTTTGCTGATTATTTATGACCTGAAACAATATATTTCTTCTTAGAAGACTTTTTTTTTACATAAGGATGCCTTTTTTAAACAAAAGAATAAATTATGGCATTTCTATTGAAAAAAATGAGTATGCTTTACATACTCAAACTTTCTTAAGGCAAAGGGGGGAGGGGTTTTAGTCATAAACCCAACTCTGGAGGCAAAGGAGTTGTTCAAGATCCCACAGCAGTTTAATTAAAATTAGGAGTCTATCTACATCTGTCTCCCTGGCAAGTAAGCCCTTAAGCAATATGCTAGACCTTTGTTACTCAAAGTGAGGTTTGTGAACGAACAGCATTGACATCACCTGGGATCTTGTTAGGAATGCAGATTTCAGCTCCCACCCCAGGCTTACTGAATCACAACCCCCAGGGTAACAAGCTCTCTGGTGAATCCTATGATCACCAGACTTAAACTGCCTCCCAAATCTCAAGTCCCAGAAGCAGAGTTAAGCCCAGAGAGCATTTGGATGGCTAATGCTTTGTAGCTATGTTCTAAGTCAGCTGTTGTTTAAGATTTGGTTTGGAGAGTTACCCAGGTGTGGGACCCTTTCAAATAGACAGGGATGTAAAGCCCTAGAGGTATAGTATCTTCTCTTTCTACCTCAGGACACCTTCTAACTGACAGGACAGAGACATCCCATGATTTGCCTGGTGGGGAAACTCACAAGTTCTGGGAGTGGTGTATATCCAAAGACGGTTACGATATCCCAACCGTGCAAGGCTCTTCTGACAGGATCACCTTCATGCATGACTGGATCTGACTCAAAGCCAGTGGAACCGGAACTAGCACTGCAAGTTGTATTTGTGAAGGATTCTGAAGCACCCAGGTTTAAGAAAATTGACATTAAGCAGGTGAACTGAGTTTGACCTGAGGCTTACTCAGGAATCAGTAAGGAAACAGGTGCATGCTTTAATATGCTTGGAAAACGCATGTCCTGAAGGAGTTGTAGACCCTCCCGGAGAATGTTGCTGCAGAGTAAGCTGGGAATCATTTTCTGTTTGCACTCAAGAAGAGTCTTCCTTCTATTAGTCTAAGGAGAGCCCGACTGATTATTAAGGTAAGCAACAGTGATGCAGAATCCTAAAGCATGGGGTTTAATTGTAATACAGATGATGTGCAGGATCAGTTTTTCCAAGTCATCCTGTAGTTAAGGGGCTCCAGCCAGAGAGATGAGCTGAACTCCTAGGGAAGTGAGTAACTCAGGGCTTGGTAAAAGACATGTATGTTCAGCCCTTGGCCTGTGATCATGTTAGAACTCAGAACCTGCTTCCATTTTCTGGTCAGGTGACCAAGGCTGATAAGAAGGTAGGCACAGCCATCCAGACCAACTCACAGTGGTCCTCCTTGGCACGTTAAAACCGTTGCACTTTTGAGCAGAACCTAGGATTATTGGGGTTTGAGTACAACAGAGGATGTGAATGGAACCAGTACCAGCCAACATCTATTGAGTACTTGTTCTGTATTGGTCACTTGTTCTTGCTCTCCATGGAATATTCCATTTTACAGATGATAAAAATGTCATACAGGGAATTCCCTGGCGGTCCAGTGGTTGGGACTCCACTTCCACGGCAGGGGGCCTGGGTTCAATCCCTGGTTGGGGAACTAAAATCCCACAAGCCGCACAGTGCGGCCAAAAAAAAAAAAAAAAAAAAGTCATACAAAGAGGCTAAGTGCCTTATTCAGGCCTACACGCAAGTGAAGAAATAGAAGATGCATGACTCGCCTAAAACTACTGGGTATCCCTTCCCAATCTTGACCTCCTCTTCCAACAGAGGTAAATCCTCCATGCTGTTCTTTATGATTTTATCCCTTGTGGTTACATATTTAAGCTATAGGAATACAGTTGATATAGTTTTGCCTGCTCTTAACTGTATATATTTTGTCTTTTTTCACTTAATATTATGTTTTCAGTGTTCATCCATTTATTTGTAACTACAGTTGTTCATTTTCATCTCCAGATAGTATTCTATCATTATCCATCTGTATCTATCACCACTATACCTATATCTCATACCACTATATATGTATAGATGTGTATATATACATATATACTTATGAATATTTGTGTGTACATAGTAATGTTAAATATATGTATATATGTATGAATGATACCATTATATCTATATCCCACAGTAGATGTGCCCCTTCTATACCTGACTATTGTTTGGGTCATATGAAGTCTGCAGTTTTCACCAACACTGCTGCCATGAATATCTAAATATGTGTATCCTTAGACCCTAGCACTTAAATGTAAGAGTAAACCAGACACGTTCACTTAGCAATGTGAAAACTGACAAATGACTATTGTTATTAGATACCTACATGTCCAGCAGGAGGTTTTGGTGAGGATTGAGGCCTCTGGTTTAGTTATGGTGATTTTCTGGCTACTTAAATACAAATTCCATTAGTTCCATCTATCTCTTTATTAGACTGTGAGAACAATAATGGCAAAATTCATATGATTATTTTCTTGGTTGACTTAAACAGGATTCTGTGTATGAAAGCTTATACTGAAGTTATTCAGGATTGAGGCAGGAAAAGCTAAAATTTCAACCTCTTTTTTCTTTTCATCTATGCCTCCAAGCATATGGTACACATGTTAGTTATTTGTCTATAAAGGGCTCTTGGGAGAAAGACATTTTCCAGTGTTTTATGTAAATCACAGAAGAAGTATCTGTATGCCTACAGATTTTGTAATTCTTTGATTCTCAAAATTAGGATTGCTAGCTCCCCTTGTGTACCTTCCACACTCTACTGGCTCCTCATCCTCTTTCCTCTGCTACCATTTCTGCAAATGTACTCTATGAAACTTCCAATATTGTACTCTTGGAGTCTTCCTTTCTGTATTAATTTTTCCAAATCATTTAGAAGGACGTTTGAGAGAGGAGTGGGGCTAGAAACTGTAATCCACGTGAAAGTAATGGTGCCTCAGCATGATAAACCAAATGTGGCAAAATATTTAAAATTAGTGAATCTGGGTAAAGAGTAAATGAGAATTCTTTTTAATATTCTTGCAATTTCCATGTGTTAAGATTGTTTCAAAATGAAAGTTAAATAATAGCATGGGTATACTCATTTGTTTAAAATTTAAAAAGATAAAATTTATGTAAACTTATATATGAGTAAAATTCCTCTAGGAGTGTACACAGACACTGGTAACACAGGTGTTGATGTAAGTCTTGGTGTGGCAGTCTGGTAAAGGAACAGGGATCTAAATATCATCCAAACTAACATACTTCTGAAAGAAGGGGCTATTCATAATCATTCCAGGATAACGGTTGTAAACTGAGTCTTTACGAGGTAGATAGAGATATATGGTCATCAGAGGTTAAAAGCAGACTTATCATTGTATGTCGTTTTGTGCATTTGATTTTTTTAAAAAATATTTATTTATTTATTTATTTATTTTGGCTGCAACGGGTCTTGTTGCGGCATGCGGACTTCTTAGTTGCTCATGCATGAGGGATCTAGTTCCCCAACCAGGGATCGAACCTGGGCCCCCTGCATTGGGAACATGGAGTCTTACCCACTGGACCACCAGGAAAGTCTCACATTTGATCTTTTTAAACTATGTGAACATATTAGCTATTCAAATACATAAAAATAACATAATTAGATAAGGAACCACTTAAATATGCATAAAAATAATAAGCATCAGGAACTGGCTGAATTATTGGAATATCCTTAGAGTTAAGAGAATTAGGTAGATCTGTTCTATGAGTACTCAAAAAGTATAAATCTAAATATCTATACTTGTTTCAGAGCCTAACTTTTTCTCACAGTAGAAAAACCTTTTATACAGTACAAATACTTTTATACTTACATAACTAATACATACATATTCTACGTATTTAAAATTTTTTAAACAAATGGGTGTAAGTACTCACTTGGGCAACACATGTATTAAATACATGGGTATACTCTAATCATACTATTTTTATTTTACTTTTATTTGGAAACAACCTTAAAATTATAGAAATTACAAGAATATTATTAAGAACTCTAATTTACCCTTTACCCAGATTCACTAATTTTAAATATTTTGCCACATTTCATTTGTCATGTCCCCCTTTCCCACTATGTGTAAACTTTTTTGTTTGTTCTGGCCAATTTGAGAGACTGTTGCAGACATCATGCCACGTATGCATATATTCTTCCTAAGAACAGGGATGTACATTTATATACCCACAGTACAGTTATTAATTCAGGAACTTTAACATTTATGCAATTCTTTAATCTACAGTCTATATTCCAGTTTCTTCAGCTATCCTAATAATTTTCTTTATAGCATTTTTTTTTTCTGTTACAAATCTAGTTTAGGACTATAGATCTAATCAAGCTGCCATGCCTTTTTAAGATTATCTTTAATCTGGAATTGTTCCCTAGCCTTCTTTGATTTTCATGTGGTTATTATTTTTGAAGCATACAAGCCAGGTATTTTACAGAACGCCCTCTGTGTAGGTCTGTCTGAAGTGTCTTCAAGACTGTGTCACCTTGGCAGAGAAGTATGCCAAGGAATGTTTGAAGGAAGAAGATGAATCAGATGATGATAACATGTAACAGTTACTTCATTTACTTCTATTTTAAATTTCTAATACAGTTCCATGTAACTGTTTAGCCCTTTGGATTATTACATACCCACTGACTAATTTTCATTAAATTTTTGTCTTGTAATTATTAAAAAAAAAAAAGTTGCCAAGCTTTATTTAAGTTGCAATCATGATGCCTTTTTGGTTTGCAAGAAACAACTTTTTACTATCATAGTCCAAAATGATGTTTTATAACTACATCATTCCTTCAGTATTTTGTAGTTGACATTCTATAAGAAAGGACTTTTCTCCCCCATCCTCCCATCTTGCCCCCCACTCATTTCTTACAATGTGGAAAGGTATTTAGAAGCTAAAGTCTCAGTACTACTAATAGATTATTGCTTTTAGGTCCTTTCAGATATATAGACATAGCTATGTATATAACTATAACTATATATAGTATATATAAGTATATGTAGTTGTATACAAGTATATATAAACATATAAAACTCTGTATGGGGTTGTGTATTTTTTTCAAGTATTTATAATGTGTTCAATCCCAATTCAGTCCCACAGGATTTTTCCTTGCCTTCTTCCATTCCCTATTTGTATCACCTCCTTTCACATTGACAACCCTCTCTCCCAGTGTTGTCTTCTCTCCTCTCTTTCTCCCCTTCCTTTCCTCTTCATTCCCCTTCCCTCCCACTGGCTGTCAGGCTGGAGGAGCACAATGCATGCATCAAAGATTTAATATCAGACTTTGAAAATGTCACAGAAAATGAAAACAGGCTTCTGGAAAGTGAGAAGGGCTTGATCCAAGAGGAAGAGGAATAATTGTAGGCACCCAGAGCCTCGAGTGACCTTGGCTCAGGGGCAGCTGCAGGGACCTTGTACCACCCTCGCGATGGTGGCAGCCTATTTGCCTGAGCCTTGCGTGGCAGAAGAAGCCTCAGACCCTGGGCTGAGTCCCAGCCAACCTTCCTTGATGCTGCCACACAGTTTCCTATGAAAGTCATTTTGACATTTTCTTCCAAGCTATGTCCAACATTTCTTTTTCTGTTGGATAGTGAACACGAGGTCTGGGTTCAAGCAGTTATTTTTCTGTCAGTATCAGAATCTGCAACAGGAGAAAAATCATATTTTTCAAGTAAAGAAAACAAATTTCAAGTTTGCCTAAAGAAGAGAAGGAAAAACCTACTTCTTTAAGATTGAACTTTGGGGTTCTGAGTAAGGAGGTCTCTGAGTAAATGTTGAATAGGTGACTTACTGGTTTTTAAACTTTCCTTGGTGGAATGGAAAATTATATTGCTTTATGAAAGAGAGGGAAGGATATTTTATGCATAAATATTTTTCTTCTATTGTGCCCATGTCCTTAGTTTAAATTCTTAGAAGATAGATTACTATCTTCATGAATCTATGAATCTATGTCTTGTTATAGTTATACATTATTGGAACTGAGTTTTAACAGTTTTAAAAGCTGTTTTGTAATTGAAAGTACATTGCTACAAGCTAATTTTTTAAAATGTATTTTTAGTTATTTTAATTACAATTGCATAGTCTTTGATTACCAGGAACTTCACAATTAGTTTTGCTTCCACTTTGTTGCTTAGTTTTTAAATTAATTAATTAATTTATCTGTCTATCTATCTATTGGCAGTGCCACGTGGCTTGTGGGATCTTAGTTCTCTGACTGGGGATTGAACCTAGGCCCCTGCGGTGAAAGCACTGAGTCCTAACCACTGGACTCTCAGGGAATTCCCTGTTTTTGTTTTTAAATTAGAGTGTTTTATTTACAGAAAAGTCACAGAAAAGGATTAATACAATTTTATGAACACAATTTTGTTGGTAATAATTAACAGAATCAAGAGTAGTTTAATATATAATATCATTTGGTATATAATAAACATTAAAATAGTTTTCATTTTATGAAAGTTTATAAGTTTATCCATTAGTTTTCATGCTAACTCTATCCATTAGTATTTTATATTCCATTTTTTAAACAAATCTAAAACTAAGGCAGTATACATGAAACAGATTTGATAAATATTTTAAAGTTTTGCTATCTTCTGTATCAGATACTACTTTAATTTTAGAACCATCTTCAAATAAAATGGTCTGTCCATTATAATTCCTAAATGAATGAGTTAAGCATCAAATGGACGTCAAAATACATAAAAGAAATTGTCATAAAATTTAAATGGAAAATATTACATTAGCAATATCATAAATTAACAAATAATTTTTAAAGAGTATTGCATGAAGTAAGGTACATTAAATGTTTTGTAATGATTAGGTCTAGAATATTTTTCACTTTCATTCTTGCTCATATAGTTTAAAACACTAAAACACTGACTTGAATGAAAGAGGACTATATTAAAATGAATAAGATTGCAGCATAT
This sequence comes from Hyperoodon ampullatus, assembly GCF_949752795.1. Classification (NCBI taxonomy): domain Eukaryota; kingdom Metazoa; phylum Chordata; class Mammalia; order Artiodactyla; family Ziphiidae; genus Hyperoodon; species Hyperoodon ampullatus. The sequence continues at coordinate 69,635,340 of NC_136916.1, forward strand.
GCCATTTTAAGAATAAAAGAAAGATGAAGTGCTTTGATTTTATGTTCTCCATTCAAGTAGTCTTCAGTGTTTCTGTTATCTTTGAATAACAAAAAGGATTCTTTAAGTACTGTGTGGAAAAAAAAAGACCATCTTTTTACTCATAGAAGAATTCTAATCTTATTTGGATTGAATCTTCTAGATGTTTCAAGGCAATTCCTTTAAGTAATAGCAGTTCATTATAAGGTGGCCAAAAGTAATCACTAATTTTGACATATGGATCATGTGGGACATCAAATAATCTATTTATATGAATCTCTAACATTTCATGTAATGCTATCAGTTATGCAGTTGATTTTTTAATGTTTTTCTCCATATTTTTATCATTTTTAATTTCTTTTTAATTATTTATTTTCAATTTTTTTTTGAAGTATATTTGCTGTATAATACTGTATGTTACAGGTGTACAATATAGTGATTCACAGTTTTTAAATGTTATGCCTTATTTATGGTTATAAAATATTGGCTCTATTCCCTGTGCTGTGCAATATATCCTTGTAGCTTATTTTATCAATAATAGTTTGTGTCTCTTAATCCGATACTCCTATATTGCCTCTCCGCCCTTCATTTTCCTCACTGGTAACCACTAGTTTGTTCTCTGTATCTGTGAGTCTGCTGCTTTTTCTTGTTGTTGTTATATTCACTAACTTATTGTACTTTTAGGTTCCACATATAAGTGATATCATACAGTATTTGTCTTTCTCTGTCTTATTTGACTTAGCATAATACTCTCCAAGTCTATCCATGTTGCTGCAAATGGTAAATTTTGTTCTTGTCCATGTATATATGGAACAAAATATATGTTCCATATATACATACAATGGAATATTACTCAGCCTCTTTATCCATTCATTTGTTGATGGACACTTAGGTTGCTTCTATATCTTGACTGTTTTAAGTAATGCTGCTATGAACATTGCAGTGCATGTATCTTTTATAATTAGTGTTTTTGTTTTTTTATGGATATATACCCCGGAGTGGAATTGCTGGGACATATGTTAGTACTATTTTTAGTTTTTTTTGAGAAACCTCCAAACTGTTTTTCACAGTGGCTGTACCAATTTACATTCATACTGGCATTGTATGAGGGTTTTCTTTTTCAAGTCCAGGTTAACATTTTTTATTTGCGGGTTTTTTTTTTGTTTGTTTGTTTTTTGTATTTTAGCTGCACCACATGGCATGAAGGATTGTTCCACAACAAGGGACTGAACCCAGACCTCTGCAGTGAAAGAGCCAAATCCTAACCACTAGGCCACCTGGGAACTCCCTTATTTGTGCTATTTTTGATGATAGCCATTCTGACAGCTATGAGGTGATACCTTTTGACGTGCATTTCCCTAATGATTAGCCATGTTGAGCATCTTCTCATGTGCCTGTTCGCCATCTGTATGTCCTCTTTGGAAAAATGTCTATTCAGGTCTTCTGCCCATTTTTTAATCAGAAGGAGAAATTAAGGAAGCAGTCCCGTTTACCATCACATCAAAAAGAATAAAATACCTAAAAATAAGCCTACCTAAGGGATCAAAATATCTGTACTTGGAAAACTATAAGGCACTGATGAAAGAAATTGAAGACAACACAAACATGGAAATATATACTGTGTGATTGGACTGGAAGAATCAATATTGTTAAAATGACCACATTACTGAAGGAAATCTACAGATTCAATGAAATCCCTATCAAAATACCATGGGTGGGACTTCCCTGGTGGTCCAGCAGTTAAGACTCCGTGCTTTCAATGCAGGGGGCCCAGGTTCGATCCCTGGTCAGGGAACTAGATCCCACATGCCACAACTAAGGGCCTGCATGCTGCAACTAAAATGATCCCGCATGCCACAACTAAGAATCCAGCACGCCACAGTGAAGATTCTTCCTGCTGCAACTAAGGCCTGGCACAGCCAAATAAATAAATTAATAAATATATTTTTTTAAATGCCATGGGGGCTTCCCTGGTGGCTCAGTGGTTGACAGTCCGCCTGCCGATGCAGGGGACATGGGTTCGTGCCCTGGTCCGGGAAGATCCCACATGCCACAGAGTGGCTGGGCCTGTGAGCCATGGCCACTGAGCCTGAGCATCCGGAGCCTGTGCTCCACAACGGGAGAGGCCACAATGGTGAGAGGCCCACGTACCACAAAAAAAAAAAAAAAAAAAAAAATGCCATGGGTATTTTTTACAGAACTAGAACAAATAATTTTAAAATTTATATGGAAACACAAAAGACCCCAACTAGCCAAAGCAATTTTGAGAAAGGACAGTTTTGGAAGAATCAGGCTTCTTGACTTCAGGCTATACACAAAGCTATGGTAATCAAACGGTATGGTACTGGCATAAAAACAGACACATAGGTCAATGGAATAGAATAGAAAGCCCAGAATTAAACCCAGGCGCTTATGCTCAATTAATCTACAGCAAAGGAGGCAAGAATAGACAATGTTTTTCTTTTTCAATTTTCTATCAGTTACAGGAAAATGGTCTTCTCAAAACTCACCCAAGGTAATCAAGAGTTTCTCCCTAAATTATTTTTTTTAACATCTTTATTGGAGTATAATTGCTTTACAATGTTGTGTTAGTTTCTGCTGTATAATAAAGTGAATCAGCTATATGTATACATATATCCCCATATCCCCTCCCTCTTGTGTCTCCCTCCCACCCTCCCTATCCCACCCCTCTAGGTGGTCACAAAGCACTGAGCTGATCTCCCTGTGCTATGTGGCTGCTTCCCACTAGCTATCTATTTTACATTTGGTAGTGTATATATGTCAGTGCTACTCTCTCACTTCATCCCAGCTTACCATTCCCCCTCCCCGTGTCCTCAAGTCCATTCTCTATGTCTGCATCTATATTCCTGTCCTGCCCCTAGGTTCTTCAGAACCTTTTTTTTTTTTTTTAAGATTCTATATATATGTGTGTTAGCGTATAGTATATTTTTTCTCTTTCTGACTTACTTCACTCTGTATGACTGACTCTAGGTCCATCCACCTCACTACAAATATCTAAATTTCATTTCGTTTTATGGCTGAGTAATATTCCATTGTATATATGTGCCACATCTTCTTTACCCATTCATCTGCCAATGAACACTTAGGTTGCTTCCATGTCCTGGCTATTGTAAATAGTGCCGCAATGAACATTGTGCTACATGACTCATTTTGAATTACGGTTTTCTCAGTGTATATGCCCAGTAATGGGATTGCTGGGTCATATGATAGTTCTATTTTTAGTTTTTTAAGGAACCTCCATACTGTTCTCCATAGTGGCTGTATCAATTTACATTCCCACCAACAGTGTGAGAGGGTTCTTTTTTCTCCACACCCTTAATTCTTTTATATTAAGCATTTTTGTTTTCAGCTTATTAAAGGTTCACAATTCAGAAAAAAATGTCACTATGTGATGTTTCATTGTTTACTATATTAAGAGATTCCAGTATCTGTTGCTGTTCATCCAGCCACTATTTTTTCTTTATCTTTTCATTCTTTGACATTACCATTCTAGTCAGTACCATTTCTAGATCATGTCTTAATTTTTGGAACTCTTCTTTTCCTAATGTTACCAGAACATCTTCATTCAGTGGGATTAATTTAGGAGTTCCTTTCTGCCACTGACTAATTCCAATGGTGGTCAAACATTTCACTGACATAATTAATGATAACTGAGCATTTGAATCAGTGAATGTCTCAGTTCCAGCAAGCAATGTTTTATTCTGACATTCTTCCATATCATTTCATATTTCTTCACCTTCTTTGGTAAGTTCTTCTTCAGTATCTCTAGTGTCTTCCACATCTGTAGTACAGTCTGTATCTTGCTGATTCAGTGACTCGCGCTTATGATTTTCTTAGCCTTATGATAATTTTAAAAGTGTTGGGACCTTGGGCAATCCCTTAAACCAGTGGTCCCCAGCATTTTGGCACCAGGGACTGGTTTCATGGAAGACAGTTTTTCCACAGACCGGGGTGG